>NC_090034.1:75348954-75948954 GCF_037176765.1 Anolis sagrei | reverse complement strand
TAAAGGTTTTTCCCTGACATTAAGTCCAGTTGTGTCCATCTCCATTTGTAAGCCAAAGAGCCGGCACTGTCCATAGACACCTTATTGGTTTATATGGCTGTGTGGAAGGGCCTTGGATCTGTGGTTCCCAACTGTTAGTTCTCCAGGTGTTTTGGACTTCAGCTCCCACAATTCCTAATAGCTGGAAAACTGTCTGGTATTTTTGGGAACTGAAGTCCACAACACCTGGAGGACTAAAGTTTGGGAACCATTGCCGACATCAGTGTTACCCAACCTGTGGTCCGTGGACCACCAGTGGTCCACAAGAACTAAAATATGGTCTGCAACGTCACCGTTACTACACCATTGCAACAAGACCAACTGGTCTCATGAAACCCTCTTATAGTGCCAAGGCTTATTAAATATGGTTTTCTGTGGGCAAGCAGATGGTGACTACTGGCACCGGGATTGTGGTGCAGCTAGCTGAGTGTCAGCTGCATTAAGATCACTCTGACCAAAAAGGTCATGAGTTCGAAGCCAGCCCGGGTTGGAGTGGGTTTCCAACCAATTGTGTGTAGCCTGTTGTCGACCTTTGCAACCCGAAAGACAGTTGCATCTGTCAAGTAGGAAAATAAGGTACCACCTTAAAGTGTGGGGAGGCTAAATTAACTGATTTATGAGGCCATAAAGAAGACTCCAGCAAAGCATTCCAGCGGGGAAGCATGCGGGGAATACAGAAGTGCTTCATCAGTGTCGCAGATGGACGATGAAAGCGACAGCTCCCCTGGCGGCCAGAAAAAGTTAAATAGCCTCTGTGTATGTCTGTACATGTTTGTATGTCAAAAATTGGCATTGAATGTTTGCCATATATGTGTACACTGTAATCCGCCCTGAGTTCCCTGCAGGGTGAGATGCGCGGAATATATAAGCTGTAAATAAATAAATAAATAAATCATAGAATCATAGAATCATAGAATCAAAGAGTTGGAAGAGACCTCATGGGCCATCCAGTCCAACCCCCTGCCAAGAAGCAAGAATATTGCATTCAAATCACCCCTGACAAATGGCCATCCAGCCTCTGCTTAAAAGCTTCCAAAGAAGGAGCCTCCACCACACTCCGGGGCAGAGAGTTCCACTGCTGAACGGCTCTCACAGTCAGGAAGTTCTTCCTAATGTTCAGATGGAATCTCCTCTAAATAAATAAATAAATACTGGATGGTATATGTTCTGTATCAGAAACTAGAGCTGATGTGGTCTATTCAGTGCAATTTTCTGAATCAGCACCCCAAATACCCAAACCAAAATCTATAGTTTACCAAAAACAGATTTGGAACCCTTTTGTACTAATGTTGTAGAGAGGTCCCTGGTCAAAGTGGCCCCCTGGTAAAAAAAAAAGTTGGGGACCAGTGGTCTAGATGTAGTAGATAAGAAATCCCCCCATTCCCAGCCAGGATACAGTTGGATGTTCTTGGGTTGAGAAAGCTTGTTGTATGATCAGACATGGTTCAGACAAATTCAAGGAAGGCAGAGTGTCTATCAATGGCACAATGGTTAATTAGGACCTCTATGATTCAGAGGTAATAAGCCATCAAGTGCTAGTTGCCAGGAAACAGCGGTAAGAGAGCTCTAGTTGACTTCATGCCCTGTTTGCAGGCTTCTAGCTGGTTGTTGACTTGGGTTGAAATTGATACTACATTCGATGGACCTTTAGTCTGAACCAGGATGGCTTTCCTTGTGTAAAGAGGTAATTATAAAAGGCACCAGGGATTGGCAGCTGTCTTAACATGTGGAAGAATAACTGTATAGAATGCTGCCCTGAAACTATTCCATTAGCTAAAGAAATGAAGAGTGCAATGAAGGGGCAGTTGCTCATAAGATCAAATGACAAAAGAAACATCTTTTTCAAAATAAAATGACTTGGGAAAGATAAGATTGTGGTGGTCACTACTGAATCCATGTTCCTGCCTAGCCTTTATCTCACAAGTACTTTGGCAAAGTTTCATTTTAGACTTCACCATCCCACTAATTTAACATGCTGGATTCTGGGAACTGCTAGCTGGAAAAGCTTTGGCAAAGAGGATGATTGTACCTGCATGATAGACACAGCAACCCATCGGTTCACAGCGAAAATGGTCAGCTCTACCATGGCCATCCAGATCAACTGCATCAGGTTGACTTTGCCAAGAACTGCCCCAACCGAAATCAGCATCGTGGTTACAGTCATGACGGCTTCTAGGATGCTTGGAGAAGAAAGAAAGAATTGCATCTCAATTTGTAGCTCTTGATATTTGTCTTTCATTCTGTTATCCCATGGAATTGCCACATCTATATTCTAAACATATCATCGTCACTATCACCAACATTATCGTTAATAGTAGCAGTTCCAACTTCTCCCAAGGTCTCACTGTGGGTATATTGGGGATATAGCCCAATACTTTTGGTAGACCTATCTTTCAAGATGTTTGCCTTAACATGTCTTAACACCCCAATTGGAGGGCAACATTTCCTCCCAACTCCAGAGATTTCTGGATGATATGGATTATCTAGATCCATTTCAATCTGGTTTCGGGCCTTGCTATGGAACATAAACAGTTTAGGTCACCTTGGTGGATGAGCTACGAAGAGAGCTAGACAGGGGGAGTGTGTCCCTGTTGGTTTTTCTGGATCCCTCAGCAGCTTTTGATACCATTGGCCATGGTCTCCTTCTGGATCTTCTCACTGGGATGGGACTAGGAGGCACTGTCTTGCAGTGGCTCCAGTCCTGCCTGGAGGGCCGTACCCAGAAGGTGTTGCTGAGGGGACTTCTGTTTGAACCCCAGCCATTGACCTGTGGAGTTCCTCAGAGTTCCATTTTGTCTCCTCTGCTGTTCAATGTATACATGAAACTGCTGGGAGACGTCATCTGGAGTTTTGCAGTATGGTGACACATATATGCAGATGACACCCAACTCTACTACTCCTTTCCACCTAAAGCCAAGGAAGCTGTCCTGACCCTAAACCAATGCCTGTCATCAGTAATGGACTGGATGAGGTCAAACAAATTGAAACTTAATCCAGACAAGACAGTGGTACTCCTGGTCAGTCAGAAGGCAGACCACGGAATAGGGATCCAACCTGTGCTGGATGGATGGAGTCCAACTCCCCCTGAAGACACAGGTCTGCAGTTTGGGGACTCAGCACTGAACCTGGAGGCCCAGGTGTTGGAGGTGGCCAGGAGAGCCTTTGCACAAAACATGTGTGCCGACTGTGCCCGTTCCGTGAGAAGCGAGATCTGGCCACGGTGGTCCATGCCTTGGTGACATCCTGTTTGGATTACTGTAACAAGCTCTATATGAAGAATGCTCAAAAACTATAGCTCATCCAAAGAGCTGCAGCCAGGTTGTCCCCTTGGGCTGGAGGCAGGAAGCGGTGAACCCCCTGTTGCAGCAACTCCACTGACTGCCAGTCTGTTTCCAGGCAATGTGCTCTATGTGAGGTTGCCTTCAAAAACTGTTCAGAGGGTTCAATTGGTCCAATGGATGGCAGCCAGGTTGCTCACTGAAGTGGCATACAGGGAGCACACAACCCCCTTGTTGTGTTAGCTCCACTGGCTGCCAATCTGCTACCCAGCACAATTCAACGTGCTGGCTTTAGCCTATAAAGCCCTAAACAGTTTCGGACCAGTTTACCTCTCTGAACATATCTTCCCCTATGAACCACCTTGGAGATTAATATCGTCTGGGAAGGCCCTGCTCTTTGATTCTGTCCTTCTTGCAGGCACAACTGGTGGGGACGAGACACAGGACCTTCTCAGTGGTGGCCCCTCAGCTGTGGAACTCCCTCCCTAGCAACATTATATTAGCCTAAAACAATGCATAATAAATACACAATACAAGATAAAACCAATCTATATAAATAAAAATGTAATGTGTGTTTGTGGGATTAACATAACTCAAAAACCACTGGATGAATTGACACCAAATTTGGACACAACACACCTGTCAGGCCAACGAGTAACCATCACTCATAAAAACACTGGGAAAAAAAACAGCAGAAGGGACTTAAAAGGCCAAAGAACAAAAATACATTACAATGCATGCACAAATCCACATATATACACAAACACACACATATACACATATACACAAATATATGTAAACACACATATACATATAAATACACACAAAACATCTACAAAACACTGAAAAACACAGCGGAAGGGACTTAAAATGCCAAAAAAGCAAAAAGATGCTACAGTGCATGCGCAAAAATGACTTCCATGGCAAACAAAACACACAATAGCATATCCACACTCTCTTCTAGACCACAGCTCCCAGCATCCCCTAGACCAGGCCCTTTAGGAGAGGAGGATGATCCAAATGCACTGCTTCCAAGCTGCAAGCTTTCTTCTCCTTGGATTTTTTTGAGAGCATCCCAATCCCTGCATATTTCCCATTTCCTATTCCTGGATTGCAACTCCCAGCAATCTTCCAGATAGATAGATTAGGTAGATAGGTAGGTAGACGGAATAATCAGGAGGACTGCTGGGAGTTGTAGTCCAAGAATAGGTAGAAAAGGAGGAAAGGGGAGAAAGAGGAAGGGAAAGAAAAAGGGGGGTGCAGGAAGGGAAGAGGAAGATAATTTTATTTATTTATTTACAGTATTTATATTCCGCCCCTCTCACCTCGCAGGGGGCTCAGGGTGGATTACAATGTACATATACATGGCAAACATTCAATGCCATAGACACACAACATAAATAGACTGACACAGAGGTAATTTAACATTCCAGCTTTTCTTGAGGGTATTCTGGCCACCAGGGGAGCTGTCCCTTCACCAACCATTTGTGACACTGATGAAGTACTTCCTCATTCTTTGCATGCTTGCTCGAGATTTTTATGGCCTCGTAAATTAGTTAAATTTATCTCCCCGCATAAGCGGTACCTAAATTTCCTACTTGACAGATTCAACTGTCTTTTGGGCTGCAAAGGTCAATAGCAAGCTACACAATTTGGTTGGACGCTCACTGCGAGCCGAACTGGCTTCGAACTTATGACCTTTCAGTCAGTAGTGATCTTAATGCAGCTGACTCCCAGCTAGCTGTGCCACAGTCCCAGGAAGGAAGGAAGGAAGGAAGGAAGGAGGGAGGGAGGGAAGGAAGGAAGGAAGGAAGGAAGGAAGGAAGGAAGGAAGGAAGGAAGGAAGGAAGGAAAGAGAGAAAGAGAGAGGGAAAGTTGGCCACAGAAACACATGGCAGGTACAGCTAGTAACATATAAACAAGGTTTCAATTCAAAACAGTGCCCAATGAGGTTTAATACTGTTTTAATATTTGTATATCTGAAGTTGTATTGTAATGCTTTTTATTGTGAGGTGCTTTGAGTCTCTGTATGGAGAGAAAAAGTGGGATATTATTATTTTATTATTTATTTATTTATCTGGTTAATCACAATGTGGAGCAATGAGGCACGGCTAGCTTTCCAAAAGAACCCCATAGTTGGGAAATTCTCCCAATACCTCTGCATTCCCCCTGTTCCCATTTGTCTTGCTACACAATTATAAAGGATCCCCTGCTCCCAACCTGGAAGGGAGACCAGCCGAAAAGGAATTGGCTTGGGGCATTTTCAGTGGGAAACTGGCAGGCATACAGTACGGATTAAAAATCCTGCCTGCTCAGCTGCCAATCTCATGGTCCCGTTGAGTCCCCTCCCTGCTTCCCCTCCACCAAAACCAACACCGCACACAAACATTCCCTTTTATCTAAGAAAACACAACTTCAGGAATGAGGCTGTGATCAGATAACATGAAATGCTGCCCTCCACATGGCACTTCACAGCTTCCTGAGGTTGCTGGCTTTTTCAGCTCAATTGATTGTTCCATTTTTTGTGGATGTGCTTCTACCTAATGAGAGTGATTTTGTGCCACTCCATCATCCTCAAGTGTCTGGCCAAGAAGGCAGGCAGAGTGCAGACTGCTGTTGATGACTCAGACACAGTGTAATTCACATAGTTTGGTGTCATTCTTGGCTTCTCTAACATGCTGGAATCCCGAGCGGCTGCCACTAAGAGCAAAAGAAAGCTGTCTCACCAGAAACAGACTGGTCGATTCCAGTGTCTCCGAAGGGGACACCCAAACCAGAACCAGAGATGTTGCAGCTGGGGTAAAAGCCTAAGGATATACAAAGGGCAATGCATGGCAAAGATACTTTTTACACTACCAGAGTCATGTTGCTAATCCAGGCATGGGCAAACTCCAGCCCTCCAGGTGTTTTGGACTACAACTCCCACAATTCCTAACAGCCGGTAGGCTGTTAGGAATTGTGGGAGTTGAAGTCCAAAACACCTGGAGGGCTGGAGTTTGCCCATGCCTGTGTAACCCCAATAATTGATAGAATTAGGGAACTCTAGTCCAAAAATCCCTATTCTCTGGTCTGCCTTCCGACTGACCAGGAAATTCCCAGGCTCTGATGTAGTGCAGGCCTGTAGCGAGGGGGAGGGGGGTTAGGGGTTCAACCCCCCCCCCCAAATGTTTCAGATTTTTTTAAAAACCTGGTTTACTCATGAATTTTAACTGGTTAACCAAATCCCCCTGCTAAGTCTATGAGATGCAAAAAATTAAGAGTCCTTCCAGAACTGCAAGCACTATCTCAGGCAAATTTATTCACACTGTTTGGAACCTGCCTACCTGCTTGACCGCATCTCTGTGTACGAACCCACACGATCTCTTCGTTCATCTGGAGAGGCCCTACTCACGATCCCATCTGCATCGCAAGTGCAATTGGCAGGGACGAGGGATAGGACTTTCTTGGTGGTGGCCCCTCGACTCTGGAACTCTCTCCCTAAGGACATCAGGCAAGCCCCAGCCAGGATAACTGCATGCCCATCCCCCTCCAAACACCTACCCTTTTCACCTTGTCATGCCCAGCACTTTTTAATTTTAATTATTACATTTGGCCCTGCCACAGATTTTAATTGCGTCATGGTGTGTTGTTAATGTTATTGCCTTGTTTTTGAGTTATTTTGCTGTATTGTTGTTGTTGTTTTTACTGTTGTATTTGGGCTCGGCCTCTTGCAAGCCGCACTGAGTCCTCCGGGAGATGGTAGCGGGGTACAAATAAAGGATTATTATTATTATTATTATTATTATTATTATTATTATTATTGTCATTGTGGGGTGTGTGTGTGTTGAATGTTCTCATTAAGGAGGCCAGACTTGGTGGAGGTGGTTGACAGGGGCGGAGCTGCAGACTATTGAAGGCTGCTCTGCCCCCTGCAGATGTGCTCTTGGCTTCAGCGTGAACTAGGAGGCAGGTTTCAACCCCCCCCCCCTGCGAAATTTCAACCCCTCCCGAAATTTTTTTCTGGCTACAGCCCTGATGGAGTGGTGTCATTATATAACTTGGTCTGAAACAGCCAACATGGCATCTGATAAGTGCATGAGTTGTAATGTGTATTTGATTGAGCTGCTCAGTTTAATCCAGTGTTTCTCAACCTGGGGGTCAGGACCCCTAGAGGGGCTGCGAGGGTGTGTCAGACCCTCAGTAATCACAGTATTTTCTGTTGGTCACGTGTGTTCTGTGCGAGAGGTCAGCTGTGACCAGCAGTGCTGCAGAATTTGAAGAGGCACGAATGGAGGGTGAAAGAGAGAAACGTGCCAAGAGGAAGGTGCGTTAAGCCAACCCCGACCGAGACCGCCTTCCACCTGGAAACCAATGCCCTCACTGTGGAAGAAGATGCAGATCAAGAATAGGGCTCCACAGCCACCTACAGACTCACAAGAATTCTGATCCTGGAAGACTATCCTATTCGGTCAACGAGGGATCACCTAAGTAAAGTAAGTAAAATGTGGGAAGTTTGGCCCAATGCTATTGTTGGTGGGGTCCAGAATGCTCTTCGATTGTAGGTGAACTATAAATCCCAACAATTACAACTCCCAAATGTCAAGATCTATTTTCCCCAAACCCCACCAGTGTTTGCATTTGGGCATATTGAGTATTTGTGCCAAATTTGGATCAGATCCATTATTGTTTGAGTCCACAGTGCTCTCTGGATGCAGGTGAACTGCAACTCCAAACTCAAAGTCAATTCCCACCAAACCCTTCCAGTATTTTCTGTTGGTTATTGGAGTTCTCTGTGCTAAGTTTGGTTCAATTCTGTCTTTGGTGGAGTTCGGAATGCAATTACAGCTCCCAAATGTCAAAATCAATCCCCGCCCCCAAATAAATAAATAAAATTAAATAAGTCACCTCGGTCAGAAATATTAAACATTACCTAGGTATTTAAAAGAAGACTTTGATTTTTACATCTGAGTGTATATTTTAAATTAAAAGGTTACAAG
This sequence comes from Anolis sagrei, assembly GCF_037176765.1. Taxonomy (NCBI): domain Eukaryota; kingdom Metazoa; phylum Chordata; class Lepidosauria; order Squamata; family Anolidae; genus Anolis; species Anolis sagrei. The sequence continues at coordinate 75,940,661 of NC_090034.1, read as the reverse complement.
GGAAAATATATGTTTTGGGCAGTTGCAATTTCAACTTCAACTTCATAGAAACATTTCAAAACTCTGCTAGCTAAGTATATGTTTTTTATGTAATGGCATGTCTTTGTCCCTGGCAGTTCAAAGACATGGTTTATCAGTTTAACATCTGAGTTACCTGTGTGCCATTACATGAATGCTTGTGAACATTTCTTTTTCAAAGTGTTGACTTCTAACAAGGTCATGCCTTTCCTTGATTAGTGGTTTTCAAAATGTGGTCTCTGGATGTTTATGGAGATTCACATTTGCCAAAAGGATATGACATCATTTTTTTTTCCTTTTCAAAAAGGTTGTGAATGCATTTTTTCCAAAAATCCAAGCTACCCCAACAGATGGCCATCCAGACTCTGCATAAAAGCCTCCAAAGAAGGAGCTTCCACCAGACTCCGAGGCAGATAGTTCCACTATTGAATAGCTCTTATAGTCATGAAGTCTTTTAAATGTTGTGGATCAGGGTACAAATAAAGTTTATTATTATTATTATTATTATTATTATTATTATTATTATTAGCTGTCCCCTGCCACGCGTTGCTGTGGCCCAGTCTGGTGATCTGGAAAATAAAGTAATGAGAAAGTGTTGGTTTCTAATATATGTAATTCCTTTATGCTTGTGAGTAAACAGTATTTCTTGTTGTTTCTTTGTCAGTGTTGATGTGGAGAGTGTCTGGTTTGCCTACTCTGGAACATGCAACATATCATAGTCCTTGTTTAAGGGTCTCTTTCAAATCTATGATACTATATCTGTGTGTGTGTGTGAGGATCATATCTATCTATCTATCTATCTATATTTATGACTGGATGGCTCTTTGTCAGGAGGGCTCTGATTACATTTTCTTGCCCTGGTGAAGAGAGTTGGACTGGATGGCCTTAAGTATTTTCTGTTGGTCATGGGGGTTCTGTGTGGAAAGTTTGCCCCATTTCTGTCGTTTGTGGGTTTCAGAATGCTCTTTAATTGTAGTGAACTATAAATCCCAGTAAGTACAAATCCCAAATGCCAAGGTCTATTTCCTCCGAACTCCATCTGTGTTCATATTTAGGCATATGGAATATTTGTGTCAAGTTTGATCCAGATACATCATTGTTTGAGTCCACAGTGCTCTCTGGATGTAGGTGAACTACAACCCCCAAACTCAAGGTCAATGCCCACCAAACCCTTCCAGTATCTTCTATTGGTCATGGGAGTTCTGTGTGCCAAGTTTGGTTCAATTCCATCATTGGTGGAGTTCAGAATGCTCTTTGATTGTAGGTGAACTATAAATCCCAGCAACTGCAACTCCCAAATGTCAAGGTCTATTTCCCTTAAACTCCATCTGTGTTCATATTTGGGCATATGGAATATTCATGCCAAGTTTGGTCCAGATCCATCATTGTTTGAATCCACAGTGCTCTCTGGATGTGGGTGAACTATAATTCCCAAACTCAAGGTCAATGTCTACCAAACCCTTCCAGTTTTTTCTGTTGGTCATGGGAGCCCTGTGTGCTAAGTTTGGCCCAATACCATCATTGGTGGAGTTCGGAATGCTTTTTGATTGTAGGTAAACTATAAATCCCAGCAACGACAATTCCCAAATGACAAAATCATTTTTTTTTTTTAGTGGAGGACATAAATTGGACTGTTAGGTGTCTTGTGTCCAAATTTGGTGTCAATTCCCCCAGTGGTTTTTGAGTTCTGATGGTAGCACGAGCTAACATTATATTTTTATTTATATAGATTATTATTATTATTATTATTATTATTATTATTATTATCTCCTTTCCTGTAATTTGAACCTATTGCTCCCTGTCCTAGTCTCCAAAGCAGTAGAAAACAATCCTGCTACCTCTTCCTTATGACATCCTTTCAAATGTTTAAAAATGGCAATCATGTCTTCTCTCAAACCTCACTTCTGTAAACTAAACAGACCCAGATCTCTTTATGCTTAAAATGTAATAACATACAGAGCATGGATGGAAATCATATGGTTCTCCAAATGTATTTGGGTTGTGTTTCTCATCATCTTGCACCATTGTCTTTGCTTGGAAGGGCTGATAGAATCCAACCACATGAACGGCCATTGTAGTGAAATTGATACTCTATGTTAAAGTTTTGGTGTATAGCTCTATGTTTACATATGGCAGATGAGGAAGAATAGGCACAGATAGGGTAGCAACAACAGAAATAGGATTCATTTGCATATATGAAGCCGATTGGTCATGTGCAGATTGGTGTAGGCCCAGGATTTGAAAAGGCTGCTAGGCCAAAATGACAGTTGGGGAGAGCAGAGCTGAACATTCCAAAGGGGTGGAGCCAAGGTTCTGAAAGAGGCAGTTAGAGTGAGGGAGTTTGAAAATGACAGTTAGGAACCTGTGTGTGAAGAGGAGAGTTGGTTTTTGAGTGCCTGATAGAAATAGGCAATTATGAAGATATGTTAAAGACTTCTGATATAGAGAAGCAGTTAGTTAAATAGAGCTTGAGTTTTAAGGAACATAAAGAAGGCTAGTGTTGCATTAGTTCAGAATATAATTCAGCCAAGAGTGTGTAAAGCAAGTAACATGTTTGTGAATGTGAAACATTGATAGTTTATTCAGAAAAGTTAACCAAGTAAATGATACTGACTATTCGTAAGCCTCAAGATTGCAACAAAACACAAATGTAACCACAAGCGTTGGAGCCAGAAGTTATAAATAAACTGTGTTACTTCATTATACACAAGAGAGTTTTATTGCCTGCAATATAAAGTACAAAGGTTTAACAGCACACAGAAAGTCCCAGCCAATATAAAAGAAGAAACTGAATAAGTATAAGGCAGCAAAGAGGTTTTTAAAGTGGAAATAGTCTCTCTCCCTCGCCTCAGCCATCATCTCTCTCTGCTGTTCCTTGTGATTTATAGTTCTCTAAGGACATCAGAATAAAATAGACAACATTCCCTCCCTTCTCTGCTCAACTTCCGTGACTCTAGCAGAGAGCAAGACCGGCAGGCAGACCAGCAGCCACAACCCTCCCTTAAAGTTCATTTTCATTTTTTATTAAAAGTCCGCAGATACGTGCTGATATGTATCAGTGCATGTGCAGACTGGATCTGCAGCAATGACACTCACACAGAGATCCTATTCTTTCACAACCTTTCAATAAATTGTATATATATTGTATATTGTAACTTTTTGCCTATCTTGTATCTTTTACTCTCTGCTTTACCCCTTATATGTATCAAATATGTATTAAATAATATGATTTTTGCCCAAGCGAGCCACAGGGTCACCACTTCCTTGCTGATCCCACTGAGGAATTTCCTGGACATCTGGGGCCAGGAAAATTCCCTAGACAAATGTGACAATCGAGGTCCATTGTGTACACATGTGGACCAGCAGGTGGGCCAATCAAGAAGGGAGGTGGGCCGAGTGGGAGGTTTGAATAGATGTCAAATGCATAAAACCTCATGTCTCCGTATTTCATGCTATGCTTGTACATTTTGGCATCTGCCATGCTTGCATCTTTTCTGGTTGGATTGAATAAACCTCTGTGACTTATATTTGCCTTGTAAGTGTGTTCTTTAATCTGGAACTTCAGACATTAGCATAAATGCTCACCGGGCACGGACCCTCTATATTGCGGTCCTAGTCTAAATTTGACCTCACTTGGAATGTCCTTGATTTGGGAATTATTCGTTAAAAAAGGTATTATAAAACATGTTGCTTACCTTTGCAGACTTATCTCTACTGCACCATCAGAGAAATGGAAGAGGAATCCATTCACAATCAGAGCCCATTGCACTCCAAGGGCAGCAAGGCAAAGGCTAAATCCAGTGCTGCTGAAGCCGTACCTCTTCAGAAAGGCCAGCAAGAAGGAGAAGCCAAGAATCACCATGACATTGACATCTTGAAATGCTGCGTAGAAAAAAATATTGATGAAGCACAGCTAGTCTTAAACGGTTTGGGACCTGCCTATTTTCATGATCGCATCTTCCCCTACGAACCTGGCCAAACTCTAAGATCTTCTGGGGAGGCTCTTCTCTTGCTCCCTCCTCTGTCTCAGGCATGTCTGGTGGGAACGACAGAGAGGGCCTTCTTGGTGGTGGCTCCCCGGCTCTGGATTAGGCTGACACCCATTTTGTCCATCTTTCACAAAGAACTAAAGACATGGATGTTCCACTGTGCCTTTGATTAGATGGCTAATTAGATAGGAAATTTCAGCCCCCACCCAGCTATAACTTAATACTTAGTTTTTGCACTTTTCTAGTGTTTCCTACTCAGAGTTACATTGTTCCACCCTATTTTGCCCTTCATCCCTAGTTTTGTCATCTGGTATTTACACTTTATCCATTAGCCCTATCCTCACAATTGATTGCATCAGCCCACCCAAGTTCAGAAACTGTTACTATTTCAGGCCACTGGTTGTTTCTCGTTGGTTTTTATATTGTGTTATATATCTGGTTGTGTTATATTGTTTTATGATGTTGTTATTGAACAACAAGTTACATTGTTGGACTTGTCCTCATGTAAGCCGCCCCGAGTCCCTTCGGGGAGATGGAGGCGGGGTAAAAAAAATAAAATTATTATTGTTACTATTATTATGGTGAGTCCCCCCAGGGGTGAGAAAAGCGGTATATAAATGCTGTAAATAAATAAATAAATACCACCGCAGACACCTTGACAAGGGGAGTGTGTCCTTGTTGGTTCTCTTGGACATCTCAGTGGCTTTCAATTCCATCGACCATAGTATCCTTCTGGGACAGCGCTCCAGAATGGGTCTTGGGGGCACTGCTATGCAGTGACTCTGCTCCTTCCTGGAGGATTGTACCCAGTTGGTGAAGCTGGGAGACACCTGCTTGGACCCCTAGCCATTGTTCTGTGGGGTCCTGCAAGCAGGGCCGTAGCCAGAAAAAATTTTTTGGGGAGGGTTGAAAATTTGGGGGGGAGGGTTGAAAATTTCAGGGGCGGGATTGAAAATTTCGGGGGGGGGGGTATTAGGGTCACACTGAAGCAAAGAGCACAGCAGAGGGCAAAGCAGCTTTCAATAGCCTGCAGCTCCACCCCTGTCAACCACCTCCACCAAGTCTGGCCTCCTTAATGAGAGCATTCAACACCCCCCCCCCAACTTGGTTGCTTCGCTACATCAGCTATTGCTGCAAGTAATGACACTGTGAATAAATTGTCAATATTTATTTATGTATTTATTTATTTGAAGTGCTTCTATCCCGCCCTTCCCAACCCCCTAGGGGGGACTCAGGGCGGCTTACAAAGGCACAATTCGATGCCCAACAATTCACAAAATACAGTATACAAATTACAATAAAGTGACAACAGTTATAACTAATTAAAACAATCAAATCAATACAATAGCAGCAATAAAATCATCTTATGGTCAATGTTCGCCAATTCATAGATCCGTAGTCCATCCAGCATTGTCATTGTCCTTTCCTACTCTGGTCGTCATTGTCCTTTATCCATCTGCCAGCTTACCCAAAGGCCTGGTCCCATATCCAGGTTTTTAATTTCCTTCTGAAAGAGAGGAGGGATGTTGATGACCTAATTTCCCCGGGGAGTGCATTCTACAGGTGAGGGGCCACCACCGAGAAGGCCCTGTCCCTCGTCCCTACCAGTCTCACTTGTGACAAAGGTGGGGCTGAGAGCAGGGCCTCCCCAGAAGATCTTAAACTCCGAGGTGGGACGTAGAAGGAGAATATTTGCTTGAGATAGTGCTTGCAGTTCTGGAGGGACTCTTAATTTTTTGTGTCTCATAGACTTTGCATGGGGATTTGGTTAACCAGTTAAAATTCATGAGTAAATCAGTTTTTTTTAACCTGAAAAATTTCGGGGGGGGGGGGGGGTTGAACCCCTAAAGCCTCCCCCCCACCCCCGGCTACAGGCCTGCCCACAAGATTCAATTCTATCTCCCATGCTTTTCAACATCTACATGAAATCCCAGAGAGAGGTCATCCAGAGTTTTGGAGTTTGGTGCCCTCTCTATGTAGATGACACTCAACTCTACTACTCATTTCCACCCAATTCCAAGGAAGCTGCCCAGATCCTGGACCAGAGACTGGCCACTGTGATGGACTGGATGAGAGATAACAAGCTGAAGCTTATTCCAGACAAGACAGAGGTCATCCTGGTCAGTCATGAGGTCAATCGGGGTATAGGGTGGCAACTTGTGCTCAGTGGGGTTACACTCCCCCTGAGGACACGGGTCCGCAGTTTAGGGGTCCTCCTGGACTCAGGGACACATAAAATGGCATGGCGGGCCAGATTTTCCCGACAAACCTTGAGTTCGATAAATGTGCTGTAGAAGCTTTGCTTTCCTGCAATAAGCTTGAAAGCATACCTCACTTTATCATCCAAGAATGCCCTTCCTAATAACAAAAACATTTGTAAAGTCCCATTCAGCAAAGGTCTCCTGTAATGTTAATCAGAAACGTCCTCCTGACATGCTGCACTTGTAGTGCTGTCTGTCCAGTGATGAATTACTTCTCAACTGCCACATATTTAAAGCCCATCTAGTCATTCTAAATAAACTAAATTTGATGGAAATATAGCATGTAAGTTCCACAATTCCTCATCCTTCCTCAAATGAATGCTTTCCTCACTTAAAAAACAGGTTTCAGGATTGTGTGGACAATGACTATGAATATTAGCAGGGCTCTTCTTCAAGCATATCTCTTTTAACATAAATGGGAGTAAGCTGCTTTCCTTATTGAATGTTGCATGTTAAGTTAAACTTTAATTAGATTTTCTCAATAGGTTTTGTGTGAATTTGATATATTTGTTGTTCATTTGTTCAGTCGTCTCCGACTCTTCGTGACCTCATGGACCAGCCCACGCCAGAGCTCCCTGTCGGCCGTCACCACCCCCAGCTCCTTCAAGGTCAGTCCAGTCACTTCAAGGATGCCATCCATCCATCTTGCCCTTGGTTGGCCCCTCTTCCTTTTGCCTTCCACTTTCCCCAGCATAATTGTCTTCTCTAGGCTTTGCTGTCTCCTCATGATGTGGCCAAAGTACTTCAACTTTGTCTCTAGTCTCCTTCCCTCCAATGAGCAGCCGGGCTTTATTTCCTGGAGGATGGACTGGTTGGATCTTCTCGCAGTCCAAGGCACTCTCAGAACTTTCCTCCAACACCACAGTTCAAAAGCGTCTATCTTCCTTCGCTCAGCCTTCCCTAAGGTCCAGCTCTCACATCCGTAGGTTACTACAGGGAATATCATGGCTTTGACTAGGCGGATCTTTGTTGCCAGTCTGATGTCTCTATTCTTTACTATTTTATTGAGATTGGACATTGCTCTCCTCCCAAGAAGTAAGCGTCTTCTGATTTCCTGGCCACAGTCTGCATCTGCAGTAATCTTTGCGCCTAGAAATACAAAGTCTGTCACGGCCTCCACATTTTCTCCCTCTATTTTCCAGTTGTCAATCATTCTTATTGCCATAATCTTGGTTTTTTTGATGTTTAGCTGCAACCCGGCTTTTGCGCTTTCTTCTTTCACCTTGATTAGAAGGCTCCTCAGCTCCTCCTCGCTTTCGGCCATCAGAGTGGTGTCATCTGCATATCTGAGATTGTTAATGTTTCTTCCAGCATTTTTCACCCCAGCTTTGCATTCATCAAGCCCCGCACATCGCATGATGTGTTCTGCATACACGTTAAAAAGGTTGGGTGAGAGGATGCAGCCTTGCCGTACGCCTTTCCCAATCTTGAACCAGTCTGTTGTTCCGTGGTCAGTTCTGACTGTTGCTACTTGGTCCTTGTACAGATTCCTCAGGAGAGAGACAAGGTGGCTTGGGATGCCCATCCCACTAAGAACTTGCCACAATTTATTATGATCCACACAGTCAAAGGCTTTAGAATAGTCAATGAAGCAGAAATAGATGTTTTTTCTGAAACTCCCTGCCTTTCTCCATTATCCAGCGGATATTGGCAATATATATATATAGCATGCAGTTTTCAGCATTATTGTTATTTTTTATGCATTTTATGTACTGATAATTGATGAAAATCAAAGTCAACCTCCATTCAATCATGATGTAGAATACTGGTGGGGTTGGGGGAAAGGGATTGATTTTGTCATTTGGGAGTTGTAGTTGCTGGAATTTATAGTTCACCTACAATCAAAGAGCATTCTGAACTCCACCAACTATGGAATTGAACCAAACCTGGCACACAGTTCTCCCATGACCAACAGAAAATACTGGAAGGGTTTGATGGGCATTGACCTTGAGTTTTGGAGTTGTAGTTCACCTACATACACAGAGCACTGTGGACTCAAACAATGATTGATCTGAACCAAACTTGGCACGGATACTCAATATGCCCAAATGTGAACACTGGTGGAGTTTGAGGAAAATAAACCTTGACATTTGGGAGTTGTAGTTGCTTGGATTTATAGTTCACCTATAATCAAAGATCATTCTGAACCCCACCAATGATATAATTGGGCCAAACTTCCCATATAGAACCCCCATGACAAACAGAAAATAATGTGTTTTCAGATGGTCTTTGGTAACCCCTCTGACACCCCCTTGTAACCCCCCCTCCAGGGGTCCCAACCCCCAGGTTGGGAAACACTGGGATAGAAGAATGAGCAGAAAAGGGATGATTGCTAATAAGATGTTTTTAAAACCCTAATTCAATTATATTTATATTAGAATGGGCAAATTGACTGTGATGTTATGTTAAATTGCCATTTAAATTTTAGTTAAGTGTCTACATTAAAAGCCTTCGAAAGATTTAATGTGCCATCCATGCAATCCCTGCTTTATGCTTCACAGAGAAAGAAAAAGCCACATCGTTTTTGTAAGCCCCATTTCTTTCCTGAAACGAATATCATTTAACTTTTAATTTGTTAGTTTATTGAGTACAGGTACTTAGCTCAAGTTAATGGCAATTTAACATAAATATAGTGACTTCCATGGTTCATGTATAGTAAAGGTAAAGTCCAGTCGTGTCTGACTCTGCAGATTGGTGCTCATCTCCATTTCTCAGCCGAAGAGCAGACATTGTCCATAGACACCTCCAAGGTCATGTGGCCAGCATGACTGCATGGAGCGATGTTACCTTCCCACTGGAGCAGTACCTATTGATCTACTCACATTTGCATGTTTTTGAACTGCTAGGTTGACAGAAGCTGGGGCTAACAGCGTGAGCTCACGTTGCTCCCTGGATTCGAAGCTGTAACCTTTCGATAAGCAAGTTCAGCAGCTCGGTACTTTAACCCACTGCGCTACTGGGGGCTCCATGGTTCATGTATATATACATGTATATAGATCTGTTTCATTGGTATTTTATGAATATGTCAATCGAAAATCTGCTATAAATGCATTTGACTTGCCATAGATGTTAACTAAACACATTGACATTTCATAATAATAATAATAATAATAATAATAATAATAATAATAATAATTTTATTCTTATATGATGCCTCCATCACCCCGAAGGGACTTGGGGTGGCTTACATAGGGACCAAGCCCAATATAAACAAAGTTTATAAAGTAACACAATTAAAAACAATAAAATATATTAAAACAGTAAAACCAATAAAATGTAAGACATCATAAAACATAGAGCAAACATCAAACAACTAGTAGCTGAGAAAAGTGGGCATGTGCAGATTTGAAACTAATAGGGCAGGATAAGGGCTTGTGCAAACGCAAACTGTAGGGCCAGGTCTGGTAATAAAGTGCTGGAGATCCAACCAAAAGATTAGGGCTAGGCAGACATAAACAGTAGCCAAACCATTATTCAAAGTCACATTGGAACGTCCAAGTCTTCAAGTCGTTCTGGAAGGTGGACAGGGTGGGGGCTATTATTATTATTATTATTATTATTATTAACTTTATTTGTACCCTGCTAGCATCTCCCGAAGGACTCGATGCGGCTTACAAAGGCCAAGGCCTCAATACACAACATAACAATACACCTAAAGCAAATTAGAACAATTAAAGCAATATTAAAACAACAAAACAACAAGCAATAAACAATACACCAAAACACAATAAAACTGGGTCGGGCCAGAGTAAAGGGTACACAGGGGCGGCTCGTCCATTAAGCGAAGTAAGCGGTCGCAGAACACTTTTTTTTTGCCAGGGGCGCAGTCCGGGGGGAGCCTCTGCTTTCTTGTCGCGCTGCCGGGCGATCCTCTTCCCAAAGGGGCCGGGCCCTTGAGCCTCGCCTAGCCCCTCTCGTTCCTGCTCCACCCGGCAAACAGTTGGCAAAGGCGAACGTAAATGAGAGAGAATAGACAGAAAAGACTTAAAGAACTTAAAAGTCGGCCCCTGTTTATCAACGTTGTTAATTTGGGGAAAATGGCACAATAAATTACAAATAAACAAAAGCAACCCTTTCCCATGGGAAACCTTGGAAAATAAGGACAAGACATTCAGGGGTATAATTAGGGCACTTAAGGCTATTGAAATCAAAAGGATTGGGGACCTCATGGAACCCAATGGAGAAATAAAAAGTGGGGAAGATAAAAGACAAATGTGGTCATGGAAACTGGATAGCGTGGCTAGACCTGTCCAGCAAAGCTCAGGCCATGAAAAGAAGAGAAGTAGCAGAAACCCCACTTGACAGAATAATTAGAAAAGGAAAGTAGAAATAGACAAAGGGACTATTGGGCTACTCTATGAGGAAACAATCACCTTAACTTACAAAACAAAAACAACCCTTGTAGAAAATTGGAAACAAGAGGAAAGCTTCAGTGAGAAATTAATTGGGTCTTGGATTGACAATATTCATAAAATTAAACATTTGAGGATCCAAGAAACCCAAAGGAAAAACATCTCCAAATGGTATAAAACTCCCACCCAATTAGCACACATTATGGGAAATGTCTCAAACAAATGTTGGCACAACTGTGGGGGGGTCAGCTCATTCTCCCACATCTAGTGGGATTGTATCAAAATTCAAACTATTATGGTAAAATAAGGACGGAAATGGAAGACATAATAGGGAAAGAATTAATCTAGGATAAATAATAATAATAATTATTATTATTATTATTATTATTATTATCTTCATTTGTACCCCACTAGCATCTCCCAAAGGACTCGATGCGGCTTACAAAGGCCAAGGCCTCAACAACAGTAGCATAGCAAATACAACCAAAAGCAAAAGCAAAAACATTAAAGCAAAACAATAAAACAACAAAACAATACACCATAGCACAATAAAACTAGGGCCGGGCCAAGTAATGGGTACAGATTAAAAAGTGCTGCGTGTGATAGGTGGGATGTCGGATTTCAGGGTAAGTGCAATGTGCAGAGAATCTTAAAACTCTCATCAAGTGCTTCTGGGACATAATGCTGGAGTTTCCTATTCTGGAAAGGCACATCTTCAGAAATCTGTAACCCATCATCCTCCTTGTCCTGAGGAAACTCAGGCTCAGAAAGCTCAGGCTCAAACCAAGATCAAAACCAAAGTCCCAAAGAGCCAAAAGCTTTCCCCAAAAACTGAGGCAATACCAAAGAATCATAGAATCACAGAGTTGGAAGAGACCTCATGGGCCATCCAGTCCATCCCGCTGCCAAGAAGCAGGAATATTGCATTCAAAGCACCCCTGACAGATGGCCATCCAGCCTCTGTTTAAAAGCTTCCAAACATATACCCTTTTAATTTCTGGATAAATTTTCCTTTGACCCCATTGGGCGCATATATATTGCAGATTAAAATTTAAAGACCGTTCGTATTAACCAAAACTCCTAGTATTCTCCCATCGTCATCTTTAAAGGCTAGACTGGATATTAAACTTCCTTTAATGTATGTAGCTACACTCAAAGAATATCCCAAAAGAGTAACACGACTAAAACAACAAACTGGAGTAACTTCCTCCAATACTTAGAGGAGGTTAAAAAGGAATAACTAGTAATAACAATAACAATAAACAAACAAATAAATAAATAATATTAATAATAAAATAAAAATAAATAAAAACGTAAAATACTAATAAGAATAATAATAACAATATCAACGATAATACTATTAGACAAACTTCCCGGCAAAGAAAAGAACATTGTTGGCTTAATAAAATAAGGCAAAACTTAAATAATAATCGGACTTCATTCTCTCCACAAGAAGAAAAGACAATAGTCTCAAGAAGGTGAAGAATATGATCCACCCCTGGACAACTTGGAAGTGCCTTACAAAACGGACAGAATCCCCTTCCCGTGAATTGTTCCACCACTTTTTATATACTTAAAAATTCACTATATATAGTTTGAAGCCATTATTCCGCGTCCTAGTCTCCAGGGAAGCAGAATACAAGCTTGCTCCCTCCTCCCTGTGGCTTCCTCTCACATATTTATACATGCAGGGGCGGCTCGTCCATTACACGAAGTAAGCGGTCGCAGAACACTTTTTTTACCAGGGGCGCAGAGGCGCCTCTGTAAATGCCCCTCGACTGCCACTTGGGGAGCGCCCCCTCAGCTCACAACAGCCCTAGCAGTCCGGGGGGAGCCTCTGCTTTCTTGCCTTGCTGCCGGGCGATCCTCTTCCCAAAGGGGCAGGGACCTTGAGCTTCACCTAGCCCCTCTCGTTCCTGCTCCACCCGGCCACCGGGTGCGCGAGAGAGAGAGCCCCTCCTGCTGGAGGTATCTCCCTCCTTTGTTTTTGCGCCTACCTTCAGGAAAGTTGAGCATCTCCACCTCTCTCTCTCTCTCTCTCTCTCTCGGTCCCAATGGCTGAGGAGAAAGTCAGGAGAAGAGGTGACTTTTGGTGCACACGGTCTTCAGGCACGCCTCCGGACCCAAAGTGGGCCAGGCAAGGGAGCAAATGCGGCAAGGTGAACTATTACTGGGATGTATAGTTCACCTATAATCAAAGAGCATTCTGAACTCCACCAATGATGGAATTGAACCAAATATGGCACACAGAACTCCCACGACAAACAGAAAATATATATCAATGATTGGTTGGGGGGGGGGGGTGCGCCAAAATACTGTTTGCTTACCATTGAAAATTACCTAGGGCCGCCTCTGAGGGTACAGAATTAAAAGTACTGATGTGACAGGTGGTATATAAGGATTATAGGGTAAGTGCAGTGTGCAGTGTGCGGCAATCTTAGTTCTAATAAAGTGCTTCTGGGACTTGGTATTGGAGATTTCCTATTCTGGGAAGGCACATCGGAACAGCCAGGTCTTCAAGTTCTTTCTGAAGACTGCCAATGTAGGGGCCTGTCTAAGATATTTGGGGAGGGTGTTCCAGAGTCGGGGGGCCACCACAGAAAAGGCCCTGTCTCGTGTCCCCACCAAACACGCTTGAGACGCAGGCGGGATCACGAGCAGGGCCTCTCCAGATGAACGAAGTGAACGCGTGTGTTCGTAGACGGAGATGTGGTCACGCAGGTAGGCTGGTCCCAAACCGTTCAGGGCTTTGTAGGTAAGCACCTGCACCTTAAATTGGGCTTGGAAAATAAACGGCAGCCAGTGGAGCTCCTTGAACAGGAGGGTTGACCTCTCTCTGTAAGGAGCGCCAGTTAACATCCTGGCCGCTGCCCGTTGGACCAGTTGGAATTTACGAGCCGTTTTCAAGGGCAGCCCCACCTAGAGCGCATTACAGTAATCCAACCTAGAGGTGACCAAGGCATAGACCACCCCGGCCAGATCAGCCTTCGCAAGGTACGGTCTAATTTCCCTGGGGAGAGAGTCCCAGAGCCGTGGTGCCACCACCAAGAAACCCTCTCTCTAGTCCTCACAAACCATGCTTATGAGCAAGAGAAGAGCTTCATGTACCAGTGAAACTTAAGAAAATATACAGCTCTAACAATAAGCAAACATACCTGCATAGAGAGTAGGGTGTTGTTGAAGATGTTGCTTGTGATGGTCATAGGTAAAACAGAAGTAAAAAATCAGGATGAAAGCAGCTTCCAAAAAGAGTATGAATGCAGGCAGACGAAACCGGAGACTTGGTGGGTATTGGGAAGCCATTTCTGGTTCAGCATTAAAGACAAGAAGTCATTAGTAATTTTGCTTCTGTTGAAATGTTCCATTAGTCTCAAGAAGAGGAAAAGAGAGTGACGGAGAATTTTTGGGCATGATAAGAGATCCCAGGCGGCATAGAGCCCTTATCAAAGGCAGTCCAGCAGGCTACATTGCAAAGACAGATGCTTGACGGTTGTTGAGCAAACTTGCAATCCAGTGCCATGGGAGACAGCTGTGCCAGAATGGCGTTGTTAACAAGACTGCAACTGTTGAGAAATGCCCTAACCTTAGATAATTTGCATGTGCCCGTGGTTAAACTAGTATTAGTGAACTTCAAAGTACCACAATAGTGGAGTTTTGATTTAGAGAGAAGGCTTGTGAATATGGTGTTCAATCCCTATTATCCCCAGTCCGCATGGCAAATAATCAAAAGTGATGGAAGTTGCTGTTCAATAATATCTGGGGACACAAACTGGGTAAAAATAAAATAAAAATAAAAATAAATAAATAAATAACTATCACTGGACCCCACTCAATTTGTCAACTATCAGCCTGTTTCCAGTCTCCTCTTTTTGAGCAAAGTCCCGGAACGTGTGGTGGCCTCACAACTCCAGATACTCTTGGAAGACAGGGATTATCTGGATCTGGCACAGTCTAGCTTTAGACCGGGACATGAAACCGAGAAAGCCTTGGTCGCCTTAGCTCAGTGGTTCTCAACTTGTGGGTCCCCAGGTGTTTTGGCCTACAACTCCCAGAAATCCCAGCCAGTTTACCAGCTGTAAGGATTTTTGGGAGTTGAAGGCCAAAACATCTGGGGACGCACAGGCTGAGAACCATTGCCTTAATTTATGATCTACACTGGGAGCTAGACAGGGTAGTGTGTCCCTATTAGTTCTGTTGGACCTCTCATTGGCCTTCGATACCGTCGACCACTATATCCTTCTGGGACGCCTTGCTGGAATGGGCCTGGAAGGTCGCACCCAGGTGTCACTAGGGGACTCCTGTTCAACCCAAAACCCTTGTCTTGTGGGGTTCCTCAGGGTTCAATATTGTCTCCCATGTTGTTTAACATCTACATGAAGCCGCTGGGGGAGATCATCCAGAGTTTTGGGGTGCGATGTCACCTGTATGCAGATGATGTCCAACTCTATCACTCTTCCCGCCTGCTACTAAGGAGGCTGTTCAGGTCCTGAACGGATGCTTGGCTGCTGTAATGATCTGGATGAGGGCAACAAATTGAAACTGAATCCAGGCAAGACAGATGTACTCCTGGTCAGTCGTAAGGCCGAACAGGGAATAGGGTTACAGCCTGTGTTGGATGGGGTTACACTCCCCTTGAAGACGCAGCTTGGGTGTGATCCTGGATTCATCACTGAGCCTGGAACCCCAGGTTTTGGCGATGACCAGGGGAGCATTGCCAGAGTTAAAACTTGTGCACCAGTTGCGCCTGTACTTTGGGAAGTCTGACTTGGCCACAGTAGTCCATGCTCTGGTCACATCCCTTATAGCAGTGGCTCTCCACCTTCCTAATGCCGCGACCCCTTAATCCAGTCCCTCATGTTGTGGTGACCCACAACAATAATATTGTTTCGTTGCTACTTCATAACAGTCATTTTACTACTGTTATAAATCATAATGTAAATATCTGATATGCAGGATGTATTTTCATTCACTGGACCAAACTGGGCACAAATACCCAATGCACCCAAATGTGAATGGTAGTGGGGTTGGGGGAGGACTGATTTTGTAATTTGGGAGTTGTAGTTGCTGGGATTTATAGTTCACTTATAATCAAAGAGCATTCTGAATTCCACCAGCAATGGATTTGAACCAAACTTGGCTCCCATGACCAATGGAAAACACTGGAAGGGTTTGATGGGCATTGACTTTGAGTTTGGGAGTTATAGTTCACTTATATCCAGAGAGCACTGTGGAATCATGCCGTGGTGGATCTAGACCAGGGGTCCTCAAACTAAGGCCCGGGCCCTCGCTCAGGGTCAACCTAAGTCTGAAACAACTTGAAAGCACACAACAACAACAACAACAACAACAACAATCCTATCTCATCAGCCAAAAGTAGGCCCACACTTCCCATTGAAGTACTAATAAGTTTATATTTGTTAAAAATGTTCTTCATTTTAATTATTGTATTGTTTTTAAGTGTCTTTTGCACTACAAATAAGATATTATAATCAAATTATAATCTGGCCCTCCAACATTTTGAGGGACTGTGACCTGGCCCTCTGTTTAAAAAGTTTGAGGACCCCTGATCTAGACCAAACTTGGCACAAATACTCAATATGCCCAAATGTGAACACTGGTGGAGTCTGGAGAAAATAGATCTTGACATTTGGGAGTTGTAGTTGCTGGGATTTATAGTTCATTACAATCAAAGAACATTCTGAACTCCACCAACGATAGAATTAGCTCAAACTTCCCACATGGAATCTCCATGACCATCAGAAAATACTGTGTTTTCTTATGGTCTTTGGTGACCCCTCTGACACCCCCTCGCGACCCCCTCAGGGGTCCTGACCCCCAGGTTGAGAAACACTGCCTTATAGACTACTGCAACATGCTCTATGTGGGGTTGTCTTTGAAGGCTGTCCTGAAGCTTCAAATGGTCCAACGAATGGCAGCCAGATTGCTAACAGGAGCAGCGCTCAGGAAGCGTACAACTCCTCTGTTACGCCAGCTCCAGTGGCTGCCAGTTTGCTACCGGGCACAATTCAAAGTGCTGGCTTTAGCCTATAAAGCCCTAAACAGTTCTGGCAAAACTAACATGTCCAAACGCATCTCCCCTTATGAACCATCTAGGACCTTAAGATCGTCTGGGGAGGCCCTGTCACAAGTATGTTTGACGGAGACGAGAGACAGGGCCTTCTTGGTGGTGGCCCCTCGGCTGTGGAATGCCCTCCCAATAGATATTAGATTGGCAACCTCCCTTTTAACATTCCAGAAAAAAATCAATACGTGGCTTTTTGAACAAGCGTTTACAAATGCAGAGTAACTGACACAGGAAAATGGAACGACTAGACAATGAGTCCGGACAACGTTTTTCACAAGGAAACGCCTATGAATTTATATTTTATTGATTTGTTTAGTTTTTATTATAAGTTATGTTTTTAATTATATTTATGACATTGTAAGCAAGCAAGCAAAGTTTATTGATTAGTCCATTGACCGTATCAACATTAAAAACAAAAACAGAAACGTGCACAAATAGACAATAATCATTATCCTAAGACTTCCATAATAGTGAACTAAAATACATTCAAACTTGATTAAGTTCAAAGATATGACATTGTAAGCACTGAATTTTTCTCTGTTAACCGCCTTGAGTCGCCTACGGGCCGAGAAAGGCGGTATACAAATACGGTAAATAAAATAATAAATAAATAAATAAAAATTAAAGAGCACTGATCACTATGTGTGTATGCGTGCGTGCATGCGTGTATATGTGTGTGTGTATATATATATAGTTGGTACTCTACCAATGGATTCTCTGTCCACGGATTCAACCTCCCTTTGAATGCAACCATAAGGCTGATGTGGCCCTCCATTGAAATGAGGTTGACACCCCAGCTTTAGAGAGAACTTACTTTTCTGGAAAGTAAAATCTTATGTGATGCTCACTGAATTCACCAGGACTTTGTTCTGTATTTATTTGAAACACACATTTCTTATTCCTAGTGTTTGCTGGAAGCTCTAATGCTTGAAGAAATGAAATATAAACCACAAAAACCCTGTATGAAAATGAGGACATTTCATTACATGGGAATAATTCTACAAGAGTACAGTTGTGTGCAGTCTAATGCGTGAGTAGCTGTACTAGTGTACAGACCAAATATCTGCGATGTATACTTTATAGTATGCACATAGTTATAAACTAGTTGGGAGTAATGCATATATGTTTTATATTAACATGCACTGAAATAGAGATGTGCAGATATGGTCCAGTGCATCTAGGAAAATCTTGAAATATCATGTTCTACATATGTGTATGTGAAACTCTTCCAATGTCCTGCTATGAGGTGAGCTCACCCCAAGGAGACAATGCTGGTAGGAAAAGACCATTGAACTCTTTATGTTTACACAACTTTTTCATTGTCTCATCAACCCACACTTTTGCGTACACCGGACGTAACCTATAATCCTATTCTGGACTATTGGCATATTGCCTTAAACCAAGCATGAGCAAACTTTGGCCCTCCAGGTGTTTTGGACTTCAACTCCCACAATTCCTAACACCTGGAGGGCCTGCCTTAAACCATTTCATCAATCTTGCCCCTTTCCCCCTGGGAGGACACTCCAAATGACTCCAGCTTCAAATGGACAAATAACAGCTCTTCATTTTTCCCGTCATGAGATTCTGCCCACTTCTGACATCACAGGGAGTCCCTAGCCAGTGAAAGCTCAGATCCTGTCTTGGCCATTTCTGAGCCAATCAGAGGAAGGAGTGGATCCTCTGAATGGCTGTCAAATGGGATTAATAATAATAATAACACTTTATTTATACCCCGCTACCATCTCCCCAAGGGACTCAGTGCGGCTTACATGAGGCCAAGCCCACAGCACATCAATAAACAAAAGCAATAACAAAAAATCAATACAATACAATTAATATAAATCACATAAACAAAAAATAAACAATAAACGGTAACACACAAGCATTTAAAAACCTATGGCCGGGCCAAATGTAATAGTTTAAAATATAAAAAATAATGCTGGGCATGAACAAGGTAGGATATAACTGGTATAGGGTTTTCAAAGAGAGATGAGGGAACGCAGTCAGTCCTAAATCAGTAATAAAGTGCATTTTGAGGGCATATTGCTGAGGGTTTTCCTTATTCTGGGAAGGCACACTGGAACAACCACGTTTTCAGGCTCCTCCTAAAGACTGCCAGAGTTGGGTCATGTCTGATGTCCTTGGGAAGTGAGTTCCAGAGTCGAGGGGCCACCACCGAAAAGGCCCTCTCCCTCATCTCCACCAATCAAAATTTGTACCAATTGAAATTTCTGGGCCATTTTTAAGGGCAGCCCCACATAGAGTGCATTATAGTTATCCAATCTGGAGGTGACTAAAGCATGGACCACCCTGGCCAGATCCGCCTTCATGAGGTATGGTCGCAGCTGGCGCACGAGTCTTAATTGTGCAAACGCCCTCCCGGCCACCGCCGATGCCTGAACTGCAAGCGTAAGTGATGAGTCCAGGAGGACACCCAGACTGCGGACCTGTGACTTCAGGGGGAGTGCAACCCCGTCCAGCACAGGTTGCCACCCTATACCCCGATCCAGCTTATGATCAACCAGGAGGACCTCTGTCTTGTCGGGATTGATACTCAGCTTGTTCCTCCTCATCCAGACAGCCACAGCAGCCAGGCACTTGTCCAGCACCTGAGGGGCTTCCTTGGAGTTAGGTGAAAAAGAGTAGTAGAGTTGGATGTCATCTGCATAGAGATGGCACCCAACTCCAAAACCCCAGATGACCTCTCCCAGCGGTTCCATGTAGATGTTGAAAAGCATGGGGAACAGAATTGAACCTTGCAGGACCCCACAGGTCAAAGGCCAGGGGTCTGAGCAGGTGTCTCCCAGCTTCACCATCTGGGAACAACTCTCCAGGAAAGACCGGAGCCATGACAGGGCCGGGCCTCCAAGGTCCATCCCGGAGAGTTGTCCCAGAAGGATACCATGATCGATGGTATCGAAAGCCGCTGAGATATCCAAGAGAACCAGCAGGGTCACACTCCCCCTGTCCAGCTCCCTGCAGAGGTCATCCACCAAGGTGACCAAAGCCATCTCAGTACCGTGACCAGGCTTGAAGCCAGACTGTGACTGATCCAGATAGTTGATGTCATCCAGGAAACCCGGAGCTGAGAGGCGACCACCCGCTACAGCACCTTGCCTTGCACTGTATTGCATGGTTAGGTCTGATACCTTTTGAGTGGAGGCTCTGTATCAGACATCCTTTCAAGCCTGAAAGTAATAAACTTCTGCTACCGTTGCTTTCACACACAGTTTGAATGTTGTTCCAGTTTAAAAGGGTAGCTGAATTTTGGCTTCACTATCAGTATCTTTGCTTTGGTATACTATCCACCCATTCTTGGTAAAGGATTCTAGAGGCAGCTGTTATTTCCCTTACTTATTGTAGACAGGCATAGATAGCATACTGGAGAATTTGTTCCTAGTTCAAAGACATGCAAAACTACACGTCCCGCAATTCCCTGGCATTGATCCATGGGAGTAAAAGTGGTGTCAAACTGCATCACTTCTACAGTGTAAATGCATAAACCACCAAGGCTTAACTCAAGATTTAAGGCACTAGATGGTAGGGTTGTGCAATTTCTTCGTTCGTCGTCGTAAATCGTATCAAATTCATATTTATGACGCAATATCTGACACGTGGACATGGCCCACACTAAAAAACTTAACAATCGAAACTTACCCAATATTTTTTCATTTGCATTTCGTAACTCTCGGAAGCTTCCCAAAGTCAGTTTCATTTTCAGCGCAAGGAAGCAAAGAAACCCCAAAAATCTGCCTTTCTCTTTAATTTTTTTTAATCATCTTTATTGAAAGTTTCCTTTTGTTACATACAGTGTATCTGAGTTGAAAAGTGTGAAGTAAAAGAGGGGTAAGAATAGGGGGGTAAAGAAGGGAAAGATGAGGAAGAAAAGGAAGAAAGCAGGAGTTGGGGAAAAGGGGGGTAAAGAAGAGAAAGAAAAGGAAAAAAATTGTAGAAATAGAAATAGAAAAGATTTAAAAAACAGTAGAGACAGATGGTCTCCCTCGTTGATTTCCTTCATATCTTCCAAGTGGGTTTTCCTTTTCTTTCTTCCGTCTGTATTTTCTTTCTATTTTCTCTTCTACTTACGTTGTTATATTTCTATTTCTTTGGTTTAAGTAACTTGTCACATTTGTCCAGTCAGTTTCTTTTATTGGGGTTCCTTTATTTTTTGATATCAGGTATGTTAACTTGTCCATGTTTCTAATATCTAATATTTTTTCTGTCCAGTCCTTAATTTCTGGAGTATCTTCTTTCTTCCAGAGTTTTGCATAGCAGATTCTTGCTGCTGTATTCAATAAGAAAAGAAGTTTGTCTGTGGTTTTGTCTATCTTTGGATCTGTTATGCCTAATACGAATATCTCTGGTTTAAATGGGATTCTTATATGTAATATTTCCTGTACCTCTTCGTGGATTTTTTCCAGTATAGTTTCGCTCTCCTCTCCTTTTTAAATTAATGACCTCCCACCATTAGGCTAAGGAAGCAACAAGTAGAAGGCAGAGTTTGCTGGGAAAGAGACTGAGAGCACAGAATTCTGGGAAATGTAGCATTTCTCAACCTGGGGGTCAGGACCCTTGGGGGGGGGGGAGGTCACGAGGGGGTGTCAGAAGGGTTGCCAAAGACCATCAGAAAATACAGTATTTTCTGTTAGTCATGGGGGTTCTGTGTAGGAAGTTTGGCCCAATTCTATCATTGGTGGGATTCGTAGGCGATTGATTGTAGGCGAACTATAAATCCCAGTAACTACAGCTGCCTAATGTCAAGGTCTATTTTCCCCAAACTCCATCTCTATTCATATTTGGACATATGGAGTATTTGTGCCGAGTGTGGTCCAGATCGATCATTGTGTGAGTCCACAATCCTCTCTGGATGTAGGTGAACTACAACTCCAAAACTCAAGGTCAATGCCCACCAAGCCCTTCTAGTGTTACACTATTAAGCTTTATTTTTGGCATTGGAGAGGGATTGGCTGGTGACTGCTGGAAGAGCACTTTGGTTTTTTCAATGTTCAATGACAGGCTGAGTTTCTTGTATGCTTCTGCAAAAGTGTTTAGAGAAGTGTTTCTCAACCTGGGGGTCGGGACCCCTGGGGGGGTCGCGAGAGGGTGTCAGAGGGGTCGCCAAAGACCACCAGAAAACACAGTATTTTCTGTTGCTCATGGGGATTCTGTGTGGGAGGTTTAGACCAATTCTATCATTGGTGAGGTTTAAAATATTCTTTGATTGTAGGGGAACTATAAATCCTGGTAACGACAACTCCCAAATGTCAAGTCTATTTTCCCCAAACTCCACCAGTGTTCACATTTGGGGATATGGAGTATTCATGCCACGTTTGGTCCTGATCCATCATTGTTTGCATCCACAGTGCTCTCTGGATGTAGGTCAACTACAACTCCCAAACTCAAGGTCAATGCTCACCAAACCCTTCCAGTATTTTCTCTAGGTCATGGAAGTTCTGTTTGCCAAGTTTGGTTCAATTCCATATTTGGCGGAGTTCAGAATGCTCTTTGATTGTAGGTGAATTATAAATCCCAGCAACTACAACTCCCAAATGTCAAGGTCTATTTTCCCCCAAATCCGCCAGTGTTCACAATTGGGCATAGTGAGTATCCGTGCCAAGTTTGGTCATTTTTTGAGTCCACAGTACTCTCTGGAAGTGGGTGAACTACAACTCCCAAACCGAAAGTCAATGCCCACCAAACCCTTCCAGTATTTTCTGTTGGTCATGGGAGGCCTGTGTGCCAAGTTTGGTTCAATTCCATTGTTGGTGGAGTTCTGAATGCTCTTTGATTGTAGGTGAACTATAAATCCCAGGAACTACAGCTGCCTAATGTCAAGGTCTATTTCCCCCAAACTCCATCTCTATTCATATTCGGACATATGGAGTATTTGTGCCGAGTGCGGTCCAGATCGATCATTGTGTGAGTTCACAATCATTGTGTGAGTCCACAGCATTCTGAACTCCACCAGGAATGGAATTGAACCAAACTTGGCACACAGAACTCCCATGCCCAACAGAAAATATTGGAAGGGTTCGGTGGGCATTGACCTTGAGTTTTGGAGTTGTAATTCACCTACATCCAGAGAGCACTGTGGACTCAAACAATAATAGATCTGGACCAAACTTCACAAGAATACTCAATATGCCCAAATGTGAACACTGGTGGTTTGGGGAAATTAAAGCTTTGTATTTGAGTTGTCATTGCTGAGATTTATCGTTCACCTACAATCAAAGAGTCCAATGAACCCCACCAATGATAGAGTTGGTCCAAACGTCCAACACAGAATCCCCATGACCAACAGAATATACTGGAGGGATTTGGGATGAATTGACAGTGATTTAGGGGAGATGTAGTTCACCTCCCACCTTTCTGATTGGTCTTTGGCGACCCCTCTGACCCCCAGGTTGAGAAACGCTGGTTTAGAGTGACCTAAACACCTTCTTCTGAATGCGCAGACTACGTTATCATCGGCATATTGGAGTTCTGTAAGATGTTGTTGTGATCTTGGTTTTGGCTTTCAGTCTCCTGTGGTTAAATAGCTTGCCATCTGTCCAATAGATGATTTCCCCTCCAGTGGGAAGCTTCCCATCAACAAGACTATTACTTGTACAAGGACAAGGAGTTGTGCCATTATTATTTCCCACCCAGCTACTCTCCTAGCCAATTTCCACCTCTGACTCTTTTTGACTGTGGCAATAAGTTTAAAAAGCCAAGTTTCTCCAAAGAAGCATGCAACATCCAGATGTGGCTCCCTTTCCCTTTCCGGCTTGCTTTCATTCGTTCCCTCCTGCCTTCTTCGCTCCCTAATTGGCTGGCTCACTTTCCCAAAGCCCTTCACGTGCGGCCTCACCTTCCTCCTTTTTGATTGGGTCTCCTTCCAGTCATATCTTCAGTCCTGATCTCTACTGGATCAGATCCCTGTCAGTCACAAAGAAAGGCGGAGCCTGCAATAGAAGGCAGAACCTTTGCCTCTTTCTACCTTTGGTGCTTGAATTACGCGAATCTTTATGTCCGGATCTTATTGGTCGGAAGCGCCGTCAATCAACCGAAATGTCAAAGCAAGAAGTAGAACGCAACCTCCCCCTTCCCCCCCTCCTTTTCCTTCACTTAGGCTTCGAAACCGCCTTCATTCTCTTCCGAGCAACCATTGGGCGACAGAGGGATCAATCCACCAGCGCCTTATTGTCACAGGCTGTTCTAAACGCCGTTCTATTGAATGGGCGGGATGGGGAACAATGGAGGCGGGGATTTTACGTTCCCGTTTTCCCATTGGTTCTTTCGCCTGCCTTTCTTCCCACTCGGGTGGGAAGCCTGATAAGTTCCAGTGTGTGGATTGGCTCGTGGGTCAAAGGAGGCGGGGCGAGGGGAGGGAGGGAGGTGAGGAAGGAGGGAGCGACCCGAAATTATTTTGTATGCCTTTGTTTCCTTGTCTGGCGGGGAGGGACGGAAAGCCGGAGGGGACAAAGAGCCGGGGGCGAAGCGGCTCCTGGGGCCTTGCGCGCGGGATGGGGCGGCTGTGAGCGAGCGGGGCGGGAAGGCGAAGGAGGCCGAGGCCTGCTTGGGTCGCCTCGGGCCTGGAGAGAGGATGAAGCGCCGGAGCGCCGACTGCAGCAAACTCCGGCGGCCGCTCAAGCGGAACCGCATCACCGAGGGCATCTACGGCAGGTAAGGCCCACGCCCGCCGCGCCTCGGCCTGCCTCCCTTCCCTTCCGGGCCATTGTCTCCAGGACGAGCGTTCCCCTCACGCTTTCAGGGAATGGTGGGGCGGGGAGAAGGCGTCGCACAATCCTGGGCTGGGAAGAGACCACGAAAGGCCGTCCAGCCAGGCATGGGCCAACTTGGGCCTTCCCTCTAGGTGTTTTGGACTTCAACTCCCACAATTCCTCACAGCCTCGGGCCCCTTTCCCTCCTCGGCCGCTAAGGGGCCCGAGGCTGTGAGGAATTGTGGGAGTTGAAGTCCAAAACACCTGGAGGGAGGGCCCAAGTTGGCCCATGCTTGGGCTAGCCCAACCCTCAGTTAACCAAGTTCAAATAAGATACTGTGGGATTTTCTGCCTTGATAGTCTGGGTTATATGGCTGCGTGGAAGGGCCCCAGGTGGAATCTTCTCCCCTGTCATTATTATCTATTAGGCTTGTTTGATCGTGTTCATTAGTTTCTAAAGTCGTTATTAATTCGTATTTAAATTAGCTTACGATCCAATATCGAGCCATGCAGGAATAGTGTGAAGAGTCTATTCTGTTTTGGTTAGACCACACCTGGAATATTGTGTCCAATTCTGGGCACCACAATTCAAGAGAGATATTGACAAGCTGGAATGTGTCCAGAGGAGGGCGACTAAAATGATAAAAGGTCTGGAGAACAAGCCCTATGAGGAGCGGCTTAAGGAGCTGGGCATGTTTAGCCTGAAGAAGAGAAGGCTGAGAGGAGATATGATAGCCATGTATAAATATGTGAGAGGAAGCCACAAGGAGGAGGGAGCAAGCTTGTTTTCTGCTTCCCTGGAGACTAGGACGCGGAACAATGGCTTCAAACTACAAGAGAGGGGATTCCATCTGAACATGAGGAAGAACTTCCTGACTGTGAGAGCCGTTCAGCAGTGGAACTCTCTGCCCCGGAGTGTGGTGGAGGCTCCTTCTTTGGAAGCTTTTAAACAGAGGCTGGATGGCCATCTGTCAGGGGTGATTTGAATGCAATATTCCTGCTTCTTGGCAGGGGGTTGGACTGGATGGCCCATGAGGTCTTTTCCAACTCTATGATTTTATGATTCTAATTAAGAATCGAAACAATTTTTCCAAATTTTCGTAATTATTTCGTAATTATTAAGACGGGAAAGAAGGAGAGAAAAGGTGCCAGCGTTGCCTTTCCTCCCCATCCTCCTCCTCCTCCTCCTGGAGAGAATTTATTATCTTATTACTTATTTTATTATTTTACTTTATTATTTTATTATTTATTTTATTTATTTTATTATTTAATTAATTTTAAGTGATTTTAATTTGGTTTCTGTTAGTTGTAAGTTTTATCACCAACAGTCAGCAATAGAGGGAGAGGGATGCTTCAGAAGTTCCCCCTGTCCTGTTTGGAGGTGTTTTTAGCGCATTGCGCAATCACGTCTGCCATTAACGAATCGATTCGTAATTAACGAAATTTTGAAATCTTAAGTTTCAGAAGTCCTCAGAAATTCGAAACGCTGGCGCCCCCTGAAAACGAAGCGAGTTTAGAACCAAATTTTTTCTTGATCAAACAAGCCTATTATCTATATATATAAAATGCTCTGTGCATAATGAGTACCTTAACAAAAGAACCAATGAACGAAATCACACCAAATTTGGCAACAAAGCATCTCACTACACAAGGAGTGACCATCACTCAAAAAATTATGATTTTGTCATTTGGGAGTTGTAGTTGCTGGGATTTATAGTTCACCAACAATCAAAGAGCATTCTGAACCCCAACAACGACAGAATTGGGCCAAA
Source organism: Anolis sagrei (assembly GCF_037176765.1). NCBI lineage: Eukaryota > Metazoa > Chordata > Lepidosauria > Squamata > Anolidae > Anolis > Anolis sagrei. The sequence continues at coordinate 75,914,481 of NC_090034.1, read as the reverse complement.
CTTCCCACAAAGAACCCTCATGAACAACAGAAAATACTGTGTTTTCTGGTACTCTTTGGTGACCCTTCTGACACCCCCCTGGTGACCCCCCCCCCGGGGTCTTGACTTGAGAAATGCTGCCTTAAAGCCATCCAGTCCAACTCCCTTCACCAGGGCAAGAAAACATAATCAAATCCCTCCTGACAAAGGGCCATCCAGCCATTCACACACACACACACACACATGTATATGACAGATGCAGTATCAAAGATTTGAAAGGGACTCCTAAAGAAGGACATAAAGATATGTTGCATGTTCCAGAGTAGGCAAACCAGACAATTTCCACATCAACACTGGCAAAGGAACAGCAAGAAATACTGTTTACCCACAAGCAGAAAGAAATTACATATATTAGAAACCAACACTTTCTCATTACTTTATTTTCCAGATCACCAGACTGGGCCACAGCAACGCCTGGCAGGGGACCTCTAGTTATCTCTTTATATAAAAACTAGCCGTCTCCTGCCACACGTTGCTGTAATGAGAAGGTGTTGGTTTCTAATATATGTAATTTCTTTATGCTTGTGGGTAAACAGTATTTCTTGTTGTTTCTTTGTCGGTGTTGATGTAGAGACTGTCTGGTTTACCTACTTTGGAACAGGCAACATAGAATTGTCCTTCATTAGGTGTCCCTTTCAAATCTATTATACCATATCTGTGTGTTTGTGTGAATCATATCTATCTATCTATCTATCTATCTATCTATCTATCTATATTTATGACTGGATGGCTCTTTGTCAAGAGGGCTTTGATTAGATTTTCTTGCCCTGGTGAAGAGAGTTGGACTGGATGGCCTTAAGTATTTTCTGTTGGTCATGGGGGTTCTGTGTGGGAAATTTGCCCCAATTCTGTCGTTTGTGGGGTTCAGAATGCTCTTTGATTGTAGGTGAACTATAAATCCCAGTAAATACAACTCCCAAATTTCAAGGTCTATATCCCCCAAACTCCATCTGCGTTCATATTTGGGCATATGGAATATTTGTGCCAAGTGTGGTCCAGATCCATCATTGTTTGAGTCCACAGTGCTCTCTGGATGTAGGTGAACTACAACTCCAAAACTCAAGGTCAATGCCCACCAAACCCTTCTAGTGTTTTCTGTTGGTCATGGGAGTCCTGTGAGCCACGTTTGGTTCAATTCCAAAAAACATTAAAGCAATAACAGTAAAAACAATAAAACAATACACCGTGACACATTTAAAAACTGGGCCGGGCCAATGTAATGGGTACAGTTAAAAGTGCTGGACATGCCAGGTGAAATGTAAGGATTCTATGGTAGGTGCAATGTGCAGACAATCTTAAATCTCTAATAAAGTGCTACTGGGACATGATGCTGGGAGTTTCCTATTCTGGAAAGGCACACTGGAACAGCCAGGTCTTCAAGTGATTCCTAAAGACTGCCAACGTTGGGGCTTGTCTGATGTCCTTGGGGAGGGTGTTCCAGAGTCCCTCGTCCCCACCAAGTGCGCTTGCGACGCAGGTGGAATCGTGAGCAGGGCCTCTCCAGATGAACCTCGTTCAAAGCAGATATTGTGGGTTATTCTGCCTTGATATTTTGGGTTATATGTCTGTGTGGAAGGACCCCGAGTCCATACTCAGATAATGTGGGAGTTTCCGGTAGGCTGTTAGGAATTATGGGAGTTGAAGTCCAAAACACCTGGAGGGAGGGCCAAAGTTGGTTCATTCCTGGGCAAGCCCAACCCTCAGATATCCCAGTTCAAAGCAGATATTGTGGGATTTTCTGTCTTAATATTATGGGTTATAAGGCTGCATGGAAGGGCCCCAGGTGGAATCTCCTTCCCTGTTATTAAAGGACCCTTCCACATAGCCATGTAACCCAGAATATCGAGGCAGACAATCTATCAATATCTGCTTTGAACTGGGTTATCTGAGTCCACACTGACATAGAATCTAGTTCATTGTGGATTTTATACAGCTGTGTGGAAGGGACCTGAACCCGTGGCTCCATTGAATCCCTAGGCCCCTTGTACGCTGCCATATAATCCATATTATCAAACCAGATAATCCACATTATTTATTTCTTTACAATATTTCTACCCTGCCTTACTCGAACCTGAAAGTGACTCAAGGCAGCTTTACAACATAGGCAGCTATTCGATGCCATGAAAACAATGTAAAAATTACAATAAACATTTATAACAGAATTATAAAATACATACATTAAAACATTTAAAAACATATAAAACCACTACCTTCACTATTAGCCTTGTCGTCCAAAAACATTGTCTAAGCCATTCCAGTATTTGATTTCACATAGTTCCATGTTGATCTATTGCACTAGGTTCCCAAGGCCTGTTCAGAAAGCTTTGTCTGCTTTGAACTGGATTATCTGGGGCCCTTTCCACATAGCTGAATAAAACTTCCACACAGCTATATATCCCAGAATATCAAGACATATAATCTATCAATACCTGCTTTGAACTGAGTTATCTGAGTCCACACTGGCATAGAATTGAGTTCAATGTGGGTTTTATACAGCTGTGCGGAAGGCACCTGAACCCATGGCTCCATTGAGTCCCTAGACCCCTCCTACACTGCCATCTAATTCATATTATCTGCTTTGAGCTGGATTATCTTGGGGCCATTTCCACACAGCTGAATAAAATCCCACATTTTCTGCTTTGAACTGCACTATATGGCAGTATGGACCCAGATAACTGAGTTCAAAGAAGATATTGTGGAATTTCCTGCCTTGATATTCTGGGTTATATGGCTGTGTGGAAGGGCCCTATGTCTCCAGGGCACAGAAGACAAGCCTGCTCCCTCTTCCTTATGGCATCCCATTCTTTCCTGTTCTGCTCCTCTCCACTTCTAAATTCATCCCCCCTTTGTTATTCTCTGTCTCCCATTATCCCCAAATTTGTCAGTGTGTGTTTGGACTTATATATTGTTTGAGGAGGCGTGGCTATGTGCCTGGGAACCTAAGAACAGATTTGTTAAGATATGGTAGGTGATACTCATGTTGGAGACTAGACTGTCCCTCCATGCTCTCCCAAGGTACAACCTAGCCAACACCAGAGTGACTCCAGCAAACACATTTATGCTCCAGCTTTTCTCCCAATATAAGAGCTAAATGTTGGGGCTCTTTGTTAACCATAGGAGCTTTCTTGTGACCCAACGTAGGTGAAGCAGCAGGTCTTCTGGGCCAAAGGGACACAAGGCTTACCTGCTGCCTTGCTTCGTGTTGGAAATCGTTCCTCAGTGATTTGATGTTCATCCAAAATACAGCACAGGTGTGACTCTCAACAAAATAATTTACGTGTTGTTTTTCTACCAATATAAGAGCCAGATATTAGGGCTACATTTCCTTCAGTTCTTTGTTAACCACATGAACTCTTTTGTGACCCAACTTAGGGGTGACTGCAACTCTTTCAGGGCCAAAAGGGATACCACACACAACTATTGCCTTTTCCCACATTGGGGACTGTTCCTCAATTATTTTCCCTCTCTTCTGACATGCAGACAGTCAGCTGCTGAGGTTTCCGCATATGGTATTGTCTCCTAGTAGGTTTCCTTCGCTGGAGTGACTCCTGTGTTGTATGTTCTCTGATTATTATTCTCCATATGTTGACAAATCTGTCCTTAAGTTTTCATGCACTTAACCATGCCTGTTTTTCACTTCCACCACTATAATAATCAAGTCTTCTCAGGAGCTTCAGTAGAAGCTGGGAACAGCAAAGACAATTCTTTACATTTTATGGTATTCTCCAGGTCTCACTTGGAAGTTTGATTGCTGGCCCAATTACTCACCCACAGCCCTTCCCCCCCAAAAAAACATTTCATAATAAGAAAGCTTCTTTTATCATCTCTCCCAAAACATAAATAGGGGGAAATGATATATATATATATATATATATATATATATATATATATATATATATTTAAAAACTCCACAGGTAGTGCTGTGCATGTGCATCCTACTGACCCCATCACCCTCGTTCTTAGTTTCCAATATGCACACAAAGTAGTACAGTGACAATTCGTTGAGACTTCCTTGATCCAGAAATGCTGTTGACTCGCAGTTCCGGTCACGGCAGACCATTGATCGAAGCTAATGAGACTTATAGTTTTGCATCTAAAAGACTGTTGATAAAGTGCTGCTCTAGAATTTCCTTCAAATTCAAACCCACTGCACATTGTGCTCCTAGCTCTTCTCTTTTCTGCAACCCCAGTTACTGTGGACAGCTATGTTAATAGCCCTATGCTAGAGGACCCACTCAGTAATTTTTCTCCACATACACTCAGATCTTTTCATATTCTCTCACATCATCAGTTCTGTACAATCACCCTTGGCAATTTTTGCCCTTTAGAATTTCCCACTGAGGGGTTTTTCGCCCTCTGAGGCAGGTTCTGTGCTTTAGAAAGAATGCAGTTTGACACCACTTTACTGCCTTAGATTAGTGCTGTAGTTTGGTAAAGCACCAGCACTCTTTATCAGAGAAAGCTAAAGACCTTGTATAACTCCCATGAGTACATTTGAAGTGGCAGTTAAAGTGGTGTTGAACTACTGTGTGAAGCAGCACAACTTCCTTTTTTCAAAACTTAATAAAACCCATTGTATGAATCAGAAATTTTTATCTTTTATTTTATAATGTAGGCACATACCTAAAGTTTTGTTTTACATAGTTTTGAAAATCAAATTAGGTAGGTGACGCCCCCCATTCTCCATTCTCCATACACTGAGTAAACCGATTTCTAGCATTTGTCATGACTCTTGCCAGCATAGCAGGCATTATGTTGGCAATTTCTTCCTGGATGTTGGTCTTAAAATCTTGTAGGGTCCTTGGATGGTACACATAAACACAGGATTTCAAAAAACCCCATAGGAAAAAAATCACAAGGGGCCAAAACTGGAGAGTGGGCCGGCCACTCCAAATCCGCTCAAAAAGTAGGCCTTAATGGCAAAAGCACGCTCCTCACTGTTCCAACGCATGATGGTGACTGAGCTGTGTCAGGATAAAACTTTATACTCCTGCCTCTTGAACGAGACCACTAGTGCTCCGCTATGTCTTCAACCGATTGAATGGCGCGCATTTAAAAAAAGGAAGTTATGCTTCCTCACCCTGTACATTCATTTTACATTGTAGGTGCACCCTGAGTCCAAAGTGTCCAGGGATGCAACAGCTTTTGTCAATCAGGTGTCCTTCAGGTGTGTTGGACTACAAGACCCATAATTCCTAGCCATCATAGTCACTGAGTAATAATTCTGCTTTCCCATGGATTTGCTGCTCTGTTTCCCCTTTGACTGATTTACACTTAGAAGTCCCTATCCAAAACTTCCTTCAAAATTCTCACAAAGACATTGTTGTTCTTAATCTTCCACTCTCTCTCCCCAGTTTTTCTCAATAACCTTCTCATGCAAAGCTTACTTTTCTGTGGATTTAACCATCTGTTATCTGGAATTCCGAAATCTGAAATACTCCAAAATCTTAAATTGTCCACATGGGTGGCTGAGATAGTGACATCCTTTCTTTCTCACAGGACCCAAAGCGGCTTACAACATATTAAAATCATGTAAACAACAATCCAAATACATCAAAAATAAGTATAAAACATCATAAAATAGCCATTTAAAACAACAATAATATATATTCAACAATAATATACATTCATAAACTGGATCAACTTCATGTACTGAGAATACAAGGAAGTACACTTTCAGAGGTGTCAATACAAATTTTATGTAAGCCTGGAACTTAGGCAGTAACTGCAAATCCTGTTTTATTCACAGCAGACTTTTCTACCATGTAAAAATACATAATTCTACCCAACGTTCCCATATCGCTCTGATGCTGCCAATCATCAACTGTGATCAAACTTCTAGCAACTTTATTATTTCCACATATTTCATTCCATGGAGTAGTTGTTCCTAAATTTTGTTCCCCAGATATTTGGGTTTTCAGCTCCCAGAAGTCCTGAATGTTGGCCAAGCTGACAAGGACTGATGCCGAAAACACCTGGAGGACTAAAGTTTGGGAACCATTGCCATAGAGCAAGTATACAGGCAGTCCCCAAGTTACAAACAAGATAGGTTTTGTAGGTTTGTTCTATTTTTATTTATTTATGATATTTCTACCCTGCCTTTCTCGAACCTGAAGGTGACTCAAGATGGTTTTACAACATAGGCAGCTATTCAATGCCATTCTTAAGCTGAATTTGTATGTGTCGGAGTAGGTACATTTTTAAAGTGTAACTTCAGAGATTTATATATACTCAACCTGTTTTTTATAAGCTTTTTCAGATTATTTTTGTAACTATCTTCTAGAGATGCTTCTCTTATACTTCCTTTCATGCTTTTTTCCCCCCACAAGAGTTTTCACCCTATTGCTACATACATTGCAGACTTGGGTGTCATCTTAAAGTGCCATCACCGTACACTTTGCCTTGTATACCAAAGTGCTTTCAGCATCCGAAGATCTTCCTTTGAATAATGCTAGCTTCCTTTGATGTCTTTTCTTAGGGAATATACATAGAATCTCACAATTCTGTGGTCAAAACACATTTTGCAACTTCCTTTCTTTCAAATGTCTTCTTTTTCTTTCTGCCCCATCTCTATTAACAATAGCCTTTTTATTGTGCCGCTACCCATGTTTCAGTTTTCCTCTTGAGCTTCACTCCTATATTTCTCCCTCCCACACACAAAATCTTGTGCATCATGAATCAAAAGTTTGCCTAAGGTGTTATTAGAGTTACCCTGCCTACGTGTTTATAAGTATTATATTCCTCCAGGATATTCTTATTCCTCCTTCCCCAAAATCATCAAGATAATTGATCCTCGGAGCTATTGAATTTCCTTTCCATACCTTGTCTTAGATCCCTCTTCTTTCTGGTGCTAAAATATGTAACAGGTCAATTTGTTTTTAAAGTTGTGTGAGAGTCAAAGGCAAAAATTAGAGACTTTGTGTGGTCTCTGTTAGTTGTACAACTATATTTGGCCAACTTTTTGGGTTTTCAATTCTTAACAGCCATGAATTATGGTTGTGTATGGTTCTTAAGCTTTTAATATAACATTTTGCTTTTAGAGGTGCTATGATACTGTCAGGTTGTACACTTTCAAGGAGCCTTTTGATGTAAAGTTATGGCAAATTAAACTGGACTTGTTATTGGTTTAACACAAGGAGGTATGCTTTTATGGAGATCTTGTAAGAAGCGGAATAGATGGATTTAAATTAAAACATGGTATGACTTTTATCCTAACAGCTTTCATGGAAAATTAATTGGGATGAGAATAAAACATAAAAATCTGGTTTGTATACCAAAGAAATGTTGCCGACATGAAGTCATGGTTTTGTTATGAAATATTAGAGATTTTTTTCAGATGCATTTTCCTGCATTGTTAGTACACTGCATTTGTATTGCATGCATATCTAATGGACATTTGGGGGGCAATGGATCCCCTCCTTACCTGAACCTTTTGCTCTAATTTTCTCCACTCAAATCCTTAAAGGGATTTCATTGACCATTTTTATTCACCCCATACTTAACACATACTTTTTTCAAAATTGGAAGTTATATTTGCAGGGGTTTTAAAAAGGGTGGGCACAAGAAGCAGTCCACTAAGATCTAGGAATGTGGACTGAACCCTTGTCACCTAATGGTTCAATACAACAAATAAATAGTATTCTTTGATTTTCAAAACCTTAAGGAAAAGGATTGGCAGGCTGAACAAAATATTGTCAGGAAAGTCAAAAAACAGTGGTTTGAATAATCTCCCTGGGCATTCATGTTACTTAAATCAGAGTGGAGGCCTTATAGATTGGATTATCTTTTAAAATCTCTAGGAGAGCAACCCTAGGGAAACAAAAAACCTTGCATTAATAACAGAAGACTGGGCTGTGTTTCTCCCAACAATTTATTCATCATATTGGAAGCAAAACGAGGGTACAGTAGTAATGTATTTAAAAACACACAGAGTTTAAAAACTTGACATTCTACTAAATGTCTTTTGACTAGTAGCTGGTCAATTGAAGTGCCTCTGGTGTTGCTATAAGAAGGTGCTCCATTGTGCATGTGGCAGGGCTCGGGCTGCATTGTAATAGGTGGTCTGTGATATGCTCTTCTACACACTCGCATGTCGTAGACTCCACTTTGTGGCCCAATTTCTTAAGGTAGGCTCTGCATCTCATGGTGCCAGAGCACAGCCTGTTCAGTGCCTTTCAAGATTCCCAGTCTTCTGTGTGCTTGGGGGGAGTCTCTCATTCAGTATCAGCCATGGCTTGAGGTTCCGGGTTTTAGCTTGCCACTTTTGGACTCTCGCTTGCTGAGGTGTTCCTGTGAGTATCTCTGTAAATCTTAGATTTAAGGCGTTGGCATGCTGGCTGATATCTGAACAGGGGATGGGCAAGAGATGTCACTGCCTTGGCTCTTCCATTATTGGCTGCTACTTCCTGGCAGGTGTCAAGTGGTGCAATACTAGCTAAACAGTATAATTTCTCTAGTGGTGTAGGGCGTAGATATCCTGTGATAATGCAGCATGTCTCATTAAGAGCCATATTCACACTGGGCATGTGTATTCAGCAGCAGAGTAGCAAAGCACAAGGGCAAATGTCTTCACTGTGTCTGGTTGTGATCCCCAGGTTGTGCCAGTCAGCTTTCATATGATATTGTTTCTAGCAACCACTTTTTGCTTGATATTCAAGCAGTGTTTCTTGTAGGTCAGAGCATGGTCCAAGGTAACTCCCAAGTATTCTGCTGTGCTGCAATGCTCCAGTGGGATTCCTTCCTTCTCCCAATTGATAGGTTTGGTATCCTCCACTGATTGTATGTATGGTTCTCACAGGAGTAGCAAAAGCCCACTTTGGAAACCTTTGGATTTCTAGAGGCTGATGGATTATATTAGATCTGTTATTATTGTCACCCATATATATAGTGCAGAAATGGCTGTCGCAAGTAGCAGCAGGAGCACAGCATAAGTGGACAACAGACCTCCCAGAAACTTTCCTAAGAGAACCTACATTTATGGACCTTGCCCATGAAGCTTACTTTTATATAGTTAGACTTGAATTGTGAGCTAGTCCCTATTAAACTGGTGGTTCTGTAGTCAGTTATATGTTTTAAACAAGCAGTCTCAAAAGTATAGTGTTTTCGGATGCCTAAAACTTCATGCTGAAGACAGGTCCGTGATTATGCACAAGGAAAGTTTGTTTTTGTTGCCTCCAGAAACCAGTGAAAACGGGATCAAAGCAGAAGGTTATCTAATCAGTGCTACAGATCATGCCACATGCTTCAGCACAAATACTGCTCAGTCACTTTGGCAGGTCACAGGACCTTAGCTTTACCAAACATTTATGCCTTCCCTGCAAAAATTGGATGAACAATCTCAAGATTCGCAGTCAACTTGCCCATTGAACATGTGTAACCTGGTTAACTTGCACTGTGTTTATTTATGTATTAATCAACCATTTTATCAGGTTCACACATTGCTTTAATCCTAATTTGGCAGCCAACATTTATTTTGCTTTTATTATTTCCTGCCAAAAGCAAAACACAGTTGTTGGCTTTCGTTTGAATATTCCTGCAGGGATGTTGGGGGAAGGTGAATAAAATACAGTTGCCTAAGGGAAGGAAGGAAATACTCCTTAGCCAGAAGAGGAACTGTTATGTGTCAGAAAAACGATATTCTCTGTGTTAGTGGTAAACAATTGCATGTTGAAAAAACTACGATATTTTGCAGATCTTATTTCTAGATTGGATTGTATTTGCTTCCAGCGATGATGGAGGCATTTATATATGCATGATAAAAATGTTGTTGTGTATAAGCTGCTGCAGGTATTTTATGGCTTAATAGTTTGACATTTTGAGTTGTGTTTTCATAAGGTATGTGTCTTTAACATTAGTGTGTTTACATTTGCAATAAGGGTTCGAAATCCTATACTATGATAGGTAGATGATTATCATTTTTTTCCATGTCAGGGGGACTTGAGAAACTTCAAATGTGAGAGAATTGACCGTCTGCAAGGGCATTGCCCATGGGACACCTAGATGTTTTACCATCTTGTGAGAGGCTTCTGTCATGTCCCCACATGGGAAGCTCAAGCTGACAGATGGGAGCTCACCCCACTCCCAAGGTTTGAACTGCCAACCTTTCAGTCATCAGTCCTGCTAGCACAAGGGTTTAACCCATTGCGCCACTGGGTGCCCATCAAATAATTTAAAAGATACTATCAGTTTACTGTACCCTATCCTTTTAAAATGACAGGTGGTTAGTTTTTCTGTTCCTAGAGCTTTTTGTTATTTGTGAGTTTGGAGTTTAAAAAAATCAGTATATGCCCCTATGTTTGTGGCTTGAAATATTGGTAGTATTCCTGAGGCATCTCAGTATTTAAGCTCGATGACCATCTTGAACCTGTTACCAGAACATCTACTCTTGTGCTCCTGATGGTGCAGCTTCAAGAATGACAAAAAGGAGATAATGTTTCTGTGCTGACATTAATGCTTTGTCTTACTAAGACCTAGTGCCAGCTAGGAAGTTGTGTTTGCATATCGATCTAATCCTTCATTCATTGAGATCAGTGGGGCATACGAAAATGTGGTACCTCACAACAGCCTTGAGAAGTGGAATACTCAACTTGGCTAATAGCCCTTAATGGCAGGGAAATCCATGCTGGTGAATGAAGACTCTTGTAGTGGAGAAACATAGCACTGTATGCCAGTTCTGTTGGGGTCTTCGGTACAAAGTACTTCTTGGGCTTGTCTCCTTTGAGGTTGGTGGCCTTCATTTCCATGCTAATCACAGACTTCCATCCTGAAGGTGTGAGCATTTAAGCTTTGAGTAAGTTAATAAAAAACCCTTTATAGTTTTATATATAAAAATTGCAAGTTTTTCCAAAGATTATTATTGATATTGTAAGTTTATGAAGCGCTTAATATTTTGCAGGCACTGTACTGTACAACATAGTGTCATGGACCTGCTTCCGCATCATACTGTTCATAAACATGGTGTGAAAGGGAAAAGGAGAGTGAAGAGAAAAATAAGTAAATGTGATAATGAATCTTCACGAAGTTGCAGATTCAACCAGGATGACTCTGGTGATCCCTCTCATTTAATGTATGTCTTTTCTTAAAATCTATTTTAAAGGAAGTCTGTGGACTTCCTATATCCTTAGCCCATAACTTATATCCCAGTCTTTCCACTTTACTGTAACTATGGCCCCTTCTGGAAACACAGCTGAATAAAATCCCACATTATCTGCTTTGAACTGGAATATATGGCAGTGTGGACTCAGATAACCCAGGACCCTTCCACACAGCCCTATATTCCAGAATATCAAGGCAGAAAATCCCACGCTATCTGAGTGTGGACTCAGATAATCCAGTTCAAAGCAGATATTGTGGGATTTTCTGCCTTGATATTCTGGGATACAGGACTGTGCGGAAGAGCCTTCAGTTACAATAGGCAAAGGGCTTTTTCATTCAAGCAAGTATGGGCCCTTCCACACAGCCCTATATCCCAGAATATCAAGGCTGAAAATCCCACATTATCCGAGTGTGGGCTCAGATAACCCAGTTCAAAGCAGATATTGTGAGATTTTCTGTCTTGATATTCTGGGATATAGGGCTGTGTGGAAGGGCCCTGGGTTGCTTCATACTGGATTAATTGGTTGAATAGTTTTTTTTCCCTTTATTTGTGTAATTTAATATATTTTAAATGTATATTGTGTGATTTTAATACTTGTATATTTGTATTTTATTGTTAGCTATTCACCCTTGTCCCAAAAAAAGGCTTCTCTTTTTGCAGAAAGCAGTTTCAAATCTAATAAAATTAACAATAAACATGTAATTGTTGCCAACACATTTCTCTGCTTACAGATTGTTTCTCTTTCCTGTGTTTTAGTTTTCAAGTGCCTTCAGGTTGCCACTTGTCGCTCTTGGTAAAATATATAGATGGCATTATGTAAATAAAATAATGATAAAATGTTGATAAAATTGGGAAGGAAAGAGCTACATGTCAATTTAATTCCAGTGAAGCTGATGGGCTGTATGCTTTGTCCTCTGCTGCTATACAATATTCATTTTAGTCGGTGACCAGTTCTTTTGCGTTTCCTCTCAGTGTAGCAAAGCAATTTACTATATGGTCTAATGGGGAATGGTGTGGTATTGTAGTTCAAGAGAAATAAACCCAAAGCTGGCTCTTCCTCATAGGATTTCTTCAGCTGGAAGTTGTCTTATATTAACTCCCTATTGTTCTTCTTTCAAGAAAGTATAGATTGATGGCTGTGTCTGGCAGGATGATGTTTTTAAAAACAATATACAACAATATGTAACCGCCACCAGGATCCCAGTAGAAAACATCATTGCCAATGTCGAATCAGCAATTTACCGCCTACCAGAGGAAGAAGCAGAAGAAGTACGAGCGGAAGCAGCAAGGATCCTGAAAAAGGCAAAACTCCCCTCCAGTAACATTACTAGGAAGGAAAGAGAAGCCATTCGAGACCTAAATTCAGATCCTGATATCCTCATTCTGCCAGCAGACAAGGGGAATGCCACAGTCATCATGCATACGGAGCAATACAAGGAGAAGATCAGAAAACTCCTGGACCCTACTATATACAAAAAACTCAAGCAAGACCCAACTGCCAAAATAACCAGGAAAACCAACACCCTGATTAAGAACTCCTCAATAAACTTTGACATACGACAGCAGCTATGTAAATCGGAAGCCCATCCACCCAGGCTTTATGGACTCCCAAAAATCCATAAGGACTCCACCCCACTCAGACCCATCGTGAGTGCCATTGGGTCCCCCACATACGACCTAGCAAAATTTCTTGCTGCACAGTTACAAAGCCATATTGGGCTCACTACACACTACATCAAGGACTCAGCCCACTTCATAGAAAAAATCAGCAATCTCAAGCTAAATACAAACGACAAACTGATCAGCTTCGATGTGGTATCTCTATTTACCATGGTCCCGGTAGCAGACACCATGGCACTCATCAACCAGAGGTTCCCAGAAGACATCACGGCTCTGTTTCACCATTGCCTCACCACCAGTTACTTTCAGTGGGACAATGAATTCTACGAACAGAAAGATGGAGTAGCTATGGGGAGCCCTCTCAGCCCGGTCATAGCTAACTTCTACATGGAACACTTTGAAGAACAAGCCCTGGAGACAGCAACCAAAAAGCCCACGATATGGTTCAGATATGTGGATGACACCTTCACCATTTGGAGCCATGGAGATGAAGAACTCAACAGGTTCCTGGACCATCTTAACAGCATCCACCCAAACATCCAGTTCACCATGGAAAAAGAAAATGAAGGAAGACTGCCTTTTCTAGATGTCCTAGTCATCCGCAAACCAGATCAACAATTGGGTCACACCGTCTACAGAAAACCCACACACACAGATAGATATCTACATAAAAACTCCAACCATCACCCAAGTCAAAAAAGAAGCACCATCAAAGCCTTGGCAGACCGTGCAAAAAGAATCTGCGAACCCCACCTCCTCCAAGATGAACTGAACCACCTCAACTGGGCTCTCCAGGCCAATGGATATTCCATCTCAGACATCAGAAGAGCTGCAAGACCAAGAACAAACCACGAGAGTAAAGATGATGATCCACCCAGAGGAAAAGTGTTCCTGCCATACATCAAGGGAACCACTGACCGCATAGGGAAGCTGATGAGGAAACACAACATACAAACTATCTACAAACCCACCAAGAAAATCCAACAAATGCTACGTTCAGCAAAGGACAAGAGGGATCCTCTCACCTCTGCAGGAGTCTACCGTATACCATGCAGCTGTGGACAAGTCTACATAGGGACCACCAAACGCAGCGCCCAGACACGCATCAAGGAACATGAAAGGCACTGCAGACTACTTCAACCAGAGAAGTCAGCCATAGCAGAGCTCCTGATGAACCAGCCTGGACACAGCATATTATTTGAAAACACAGAAATGCTGGACCACACCAACAACCACCATGTCAGACTACACAGAGAAGCCATTGAAATCCATAAGCATGTGGACAATTTCAACAGAAAGGAAGAGACCATGAAAATGAACAAAATCTGGCTCCCAGTATTAAAAAACTCTAAAATTATAACAGCTAAACAACAGAGAGGAAGAAACCAGGCACAGATTAACACCTCCCAGCAACAGGTTTTCCCAGGTTCAAGCAGGCCTTCAAATGCTAATGAAGGTGATTAGCCAAACACTCACACCTAATTGCAGCAGGGAAGAGCTCCTTGCCCCACCCCAGCCATTCCACAGATATATAAACCCATTTGTCCTAATTCCAACAGACCTCTGAGGATGCTTGCCATAGATGCAGGCGAAACGTCAGGAGAAATGCCTCTAGAACATGGCCATATAGCCCGAAAAAACCCACAAGAACTGAATATACAAAAACATCAATTATTTCAAGAAGTAAAGGTACATTCTGAGACTGATGATAATTTAAATAAATGAATAGTTTTATCTCTTTCAGTTGTTCTTTATGGAGAAGATACTTTCACTTGATAGGGTTTTTTGTTTTGTTTTGTTTTGTTTTTTTGCATCAAGAGGCATGGTTGGTTGAAAACTACAGCATCAAAGCTGGTAGACAGAACACTTAGAATATATTATGTGGAATTCCTCTTCAGGAAACAGCCAAATGCATGGCATTCCCATTAACTTTGAATGCAATTTTATATATTTAAAAATTATCTGTTTCCAAGGATCTTGAGACAAAACACTGAAAACCAATAGTGCAGTTTGTGAGTGCTAATGTCGTGGAAGTCCAGTGAGATTTTTCCAAGATAAAAATCAAAGATGTAGATATGAGAACTATGCTACAAAAGAACACAAGCAATAAAAATTAAAGTAGACACATTTTTCAAAAAGGTTTCAAAGATTATAACATTCACAATATTTATAACTGTGATGAGGATTACTTGGGAAGGAATCCCACTGGAGCATTGCACAGCAGAATACCTGGGAGTTACCCTGGACCATGCTCTGACCTACAAGAAACACTGCTTGAATATCAAGCAAAAAGTGGATGCTAGAAACAATATCATACGAAAGCTTTCTGGCAGAACCTGGGGGTCACAACCAAATACAGTGAAGGCATCTGCCCTTGCGCTTTGCTACTCTGCTGCTGAGTATGCGTGCCTAGTGTGGAATACATCTCACCATGTTGAAACAGTGGATGTGACTTTAAATGAGACATGCCACATTATCACAGGATGTCTATGCTCCACACTACTGGAGAAATTATAGTGTTTATCTGGTATTGTACCAGTTGACATCCGCTGGGAAGTAGCAGCCAATAATGAAAGGACCAAGGCACAAAATCAATCCCCTGCAACCCCATCATTATTCAAATTTTGGCGTTTGGATATTTGAGCCAAAGTGGAGTGCAAGTGTGGAAAAGATCACCACAGATCACCTATTACAATGCAACCTGAGCCCTGTCACATGCACAATGGAGTACCTTCTCACAGCAACACCAGAGGCACTCCAATTGGCCAGCTTCTAAGTCAAAGGACATTTAGTAGAATGCCAAGTTTTTAAACTCTGTGTGTTTTTTTAAAAAAATACATTACAACTGTACCCTCGGTTCACTTCTGATACAATAAATAAAATAAATACTGTGATGGCAACTTTTTGGGCACAGTTTCAACCTGTTAGCTCATCATTCCTCAGTGGTACTTCTTTATGAAAGACACGAGGGTCTATGCATATATCTAGCTTTCTGAGACGAGCAAATAATGCAATTATGAAGAAGGAGGCACATATCTTTATCTGATTCCGGAGAGTATCGTGTAGAAAAGCCACAGACCCGTAGCAGTTGTTGCAACCATGATTTAGAATTACAATTTTTAGATGTAGTTACAATAGTCTCACTTATCCAACCTTTACTCATCCAACATTCTGTCTTATCCAACGCAGTCTGCCTCCCACCCAGATCCACAGCTCTTTCAATACATTGTGATGTTTTGGTTCTAAATTCGTAAATACAGTAATTACTACATAACGTAACTGTGCATTGAACTGCTTTTTCTGTCGGTTTGTTGTAAAACATGGTGTGTTACTTGTAAAATCATAAAGTAATTTGACATTTAATAGGCTTCTCCTTAATCCTGCCGTATTATCCAACATTTTTGCTTATCCAACGTTCAGCCAGCCCGTTTATGTTGGGTAAGTGAGATTCTACCACGTATAGATCTTCTAAATTAAATTTAATGTGTGTTTCAGTATCACATGCTATTGTGCTATAGAATTATTGTGGTCTGGAACATTAAACTAGCTTGTCTTCGACATGCTGTATCAAGAGAAAAAATATTTGAGGTTTATTTTAAGAACTAAAATTGCCTATGTGTTGACTCTTTAAATCACTTTTTTGTCATAGGCCCCAAATTCTTAAATACTGCTCAAGTAAAGAGCTTTACTAGCTATATTGGTGAACTCAGGATTTCTTTTTTTTATCAAAGCAAAACAAAAGGAATGTGAAATTTGGTGGCACAGCTAAAACATTCTTGAAGAACTTCCTATGTTGAGAAGAAGTTGAAAGCAGATTGTTACAAATCATAGGCTGTGCTAAGGTACTGCTACTATTTATAGTTCACTTGTGATCTGCGTGTGCAGTGGGTAGTACGTAGAGGAAAATACATATGAGATATTAGCGTCTCATGGAAAGCCTTTTATGGTGAACATGAATGCACTGCATGGATGTCTTCACTGCAGCATTAAGACTGCAGTTTACTTTGTAGACAGTTTGCTTTTATAGTATTTGTTTTAAGTTGGAATCCTTTTACGTTTAATCATTGGTGGCCAATGTCTTCAATGTGTGAGGACTAGAGGCCAGCATATCTGCAAGTTGGTTGCCACTTTGAAACCAGGCTGTGCTCCCCACTTCCAAATCTAGTTTCCTACTTCTGAAAAGGGAACTGCTTCGGTGGTTTCTGGAATGATGCAGACATCTGTAAAACGTATATCAGTGCCATGGAGA
Source organism: Anolis sagrei (assembly GCF_037176765.1). Classification (NCBI taxonomy): domain Eukaryota; kingdom Metazoa; phylum Chordata; class Lepidosauria; order Squamata; family Anolidae; genus Anolis; species Anolis sagrei. Next base: position 75,897,478 of record NC_090034.1, on the reverse strand, counting down.
CTGAGGTAGGACTAACTGGTGATGTTGGAAACAAAGCCTCCCATGTAACTGGCCCTCGATATGTTTCTAAAGGGCGGCATATAAATGTCGTAAATAAATAGTAAATAAATAGTCCAAAACCACTTAGATCACTTGTGTTATTCTCAGGGCTCAGGACCCGAATCCGGCCTGCCATGTCATTTCATATAACCCTCCAGATGTTGGACTCCAATTCATTTGTGCCTCATCATTAGACCTCTTGAGTAGAGCTGATGGGAGCTGTGATGCAGTGACATCTGGAAGATTTCAGATTGTTCTGTTCAGTCAAGAGAGTAGGGTTTGGATTTAGATACAAGGCTTGTGAAGATGATGTCTGCCTTTGAAAAGTCTTTTAATCCTTCCCTGACCTCAGAATGACAAGTTCTGTCCGGTTGCAATTCCCAGTATCTGCTTGTTTTCTGCTTCCTTGGAGACTAGGACGCGGAACAATGGCTTCAAACTACAAGAGAGGAGATTCCATCTGAACATGAGGAAGAACTTCCTGACTCTGAGAGCCGTTCAGCAGTGGAACTCTCTGCCCCGGAGTGTGGTGGAGGCTCCTTCTTTGGCAGCTTTTAAACAGGGGCTGGATGGCCATCTGTCAGGGGTGATTTGAATGCAATATTCCTGCTTCTTGGCAGGGGGTTGGACTGGATGGCTCATGAGGTCTCTTCTAACTCTTTGATTCTATGATTCTATCACCAGTTTGCATGGGGGACAATAAAAATGATGGGAGTTGTTGTTCAATTACACGTGGAACTCAAATTGCATAAAAACTAAAGAGCACTGACCACTGAAAAATATATATAATTGGCTTTCTGTATTCATGTTAGTGATCATGTAGGCAGGCAACCATGAGACTGATGTGGCCCTTGATGAAAATGAGTTTGACAGCCCTGACTTAGACCATCTCAGATTAGTAGATATTGTAAGGCTGGATGTTGCTGTCAAGTTACTAGTCAGTCACTGTCTCTTGTTGTGTGCTTTCAAGTTGTTTCCACCTTATACCAATCTTAGCACAGCTATATGATAAGTGGTGAAATATTTATATTCTAAAATATTTTTCTTTTCTATTTTCCATAGCAATAAAGTTTTAGGCAATAGTTAAATTGACAAGTGAACACACTTCAGAAATTGTGTAGTGCATTCCTTTTCCATAGCATCAAAAATTTTATGGAAACATTCTATTGAGTCTCGATGCCTTGGTTACATCCAGATTGGATTACTGCAATGCACTCTATGTGGGGCTGCTTTTGAAGATGGCCCGGAAACTCAACTGGCCCAAAGGTCGGCAGCCAGACTTCTAACTGGAGCTAATTATAGGGAGCGCACAACACTCCTATTGAAGCAGCTCCACTGGTTTCCGATCCCAATTAAATGTGCAAGTTATGACCTACAGAGCCCTAAAAAATTCGGGTCCTGCCTATCTTTGTTACTGCATCTCCCCCTATGAACAAGCACGGGTTCTAAGATCTGCCGGGGAGGCCCTCCTTTTCCTCCCACCACTATCACAAGAATGGTTGGTGGGGACAAGGGAGAGGCCCTTTTTGGTGGTGGCTCCCCACTTTGGAACACCCTCCCCAGGGAGATTAGACAAGTCCCCGCTCTGTCCTCCTTTTGCAGGGACTTGGATGTTTCAGCTAGCATCTGAGAACAGATAGTCCCTAGTTATAACTGCCCAGTTCCTAGGTCGCCTCATAATATTTTGTTCTTTGCACTTCATCCAATATCCCGGCCATATGGTACGCTGTTTTGCACTATCCCATGCCTGGCCCTTTTTATAGCCTTGTCATGTCTATTGTATTACTGGTTATTGGTTCTGTTGAGCATTGTTTTGAGATTCAGTGCTTCTGTTTTATATGGTGTTTTATTTAATTCTGTTTTTATTTGGATTGTTACATTTTACTATGCTCTTATTTTAATTGTGTTTTTGCTTTAATGGTTTGTTTTTGCTTTTATGTCTTGTGGGCATTTTTACCCATATATAAGCTGCCTCGAGTACTACCTTTGGGGAGATGGTGCGGCGTATAATAAAGTTGTTGTCGTTGTCATGACCCTTCTAGAACACACATTTATGAGGAGTTTTGGGACGTGTGTGTGTGTGTGTGTGTGTGGTTTTTTTTTTTTTACATTTTATGAGATGTATCACAGATGCTCTGCTGTGAGCTAGGACCATAACGGAATGCCATGGCTTTGGTTATTGTTGTCATTTTCAAATGTCAAGTGTCGTCTTTATGCAAGTATCCAAAACTGAAAGATAATGCTGTTTTGAGGATTGGTTTTACCTGGACTATGTATTGTCGAAGGCCTTCATGGCCGGAATCACTGGGTTGTGGTGTGTTTTCTGGGTCGTATGGCCATGTTTCAGAAGCATTCTTTCCCGACGTTTCACCTGCATCTATGGCAGGCATCCTCAGAGGTTGTGAGGTCTGTTAGAAACTAGGAAAATTGGGTTTATATATCTGTAGAAGCCCAGGGTGGGAGAAAGAACTCTTGTCTGTTGGAGTTAGGTGTGAATGCAGTAACTGGCCACCTTGATAAGCATTTAATGACCTAGCAATTTTCAAGATCTGACTTCTTATTGCCTGGGGGAATCCTTCATTGAGAGGTGAGCAGTTGGCCCTGATTGTTTCTTGTCTGGACTTCCCCTGTTTTTGAGTGTTGTTCTTTATTTACTGTTATGATTTTAGAGTTGTTTTGATACTGGTACCCATTTTCATGTTCATTTTCATGGTTTCTTCCTTTCTGTTGAAATTTTCCACATGCTTATGGATTTCATTGGCTTCTCTCTGTAGTCTGGCATGATAGTTGTTAGAGTGGTCCAACATTTCTGTGTTCTCCAATAATTTGCTGAGTCAAGACTGGTTCATCAGGTGCTCTGCTATGGATGACTTCTCTGGTTGAAATAGTCTGCAGTGCCTTTATGTTCCTTGATTCGTGCCTGGGCAATGCTGCATTTGGTGGTCCCTATGTAGACTTGTCCACAGCTGCATGGTATATGATAGACTCCTGCAGAGGTGAGAGGATCCCTCTTGTCCTTTGCTGAATGTAGCATTTGTTGGATTTTGTTGGAATGTAGATTAACTTCTTTGACATTAATCAAAGAATGTGGTTTTTATTTTTGTTTTGAATGTTCTTCTTTTTTCTTCTCTCACCTATAGTGGCTCAGTAGGTCATGGCATGAGAGAGATGCTGCATGTAATCAGGTTATTCATGGTTTGTTCACTTTCAAGTTGGATAGGGCATATTCTTGACCTACCTTAAAGTGGCACAGCCTTTATATAGTAACATCAGAGTTGTATATTAAATGCAGGCTGCTCAGTAGGGAATCTTTCTTGTCCTGGTCACAATTAAACATATGCCTGTAAGAGTCTTTATTGAATTCTTTGGACAGATCAATCCCAGAGGACTGTTTTAGCTATCACAGAACCAAAAGGATGTTAGTGTGGCTTATAGCATTGGCTGAGAGAGAACTGACCAAAATTTACAAGAAACTCTCAGCAAAATTAAGAAAAAAATACATTTCAGTATGTATCCTATTTAGCACAGGACAGCCAGAAAACCTCAAGTAGAATGAAAATCCGAATCTGCATTTAGCTTTTGGATTTTCTGAAGAATTGTGAAATATATGTTAAAACATTTTTTTTGTTTCTGTCTTCTGCATTGTGTTTTCTTAGACTGTATTCTTCCACATCATCCTCATACATACGGTGTTTGGTGTTTTCTGATTTTATCAAAAACACATCGAAAAACAAGGCCTTGGCAGAGAACTATTTATGGCAGCAGTAACACTTATTTTGGCTTAGTTGTGTCACAAATGTGTATTTATTTCCACCTACTCAATTTCGCTTGAGTTTTCTTATTATTGTTCTCCTTCTGATGAAGGCTATGTTTTGAGCTCTTCCAAAATATATTGTGCTGATACTGCCATAAAAACAATGGATCCCAAACTTTATTTAAAGGTCCTCCAGCTTTATAAAATGTGGTTTTGGAAATCAAACAGAAGTACAGAAAATTTGATTAAAAGACTTAGTTATAGAATCTTTCTTATAGGACATTACTAATGTTTCATGCACACAGATGTAGATCTTTTTTGATCCTTCTGAATATTTTTTGCTTCTGTTCTAGTAATTATCTGTTCAGAGCAGTTGAGAAGACATAATTTGGATAGGTTTTATTGCATACCCTGTACACTCAAATATAAGCTGAGTTTTTCAGCCCTTTTTAGTTATTTATCATTTCACTCTGTTATTATTATTTTATTACATTTATTATTTTACTCTATTTAATATTATTATTACATTTACATTATTTTATTCTTTTATTATTCTTTTATTCTATTATTATTACATGTGTTATTTTACTCTTAATATTATTATTATTATTGCAATATTGATTATTTTAGTCTCATTATTGGAAGGATACTTATTTATTTACTTCATTTATATATATATGTAAGGACATTTACATTGAAAAAGGTAAGAAAAATGGTTTAATCAGAGTTGGACAGTCTTATCTTAAATTACAGTTTTATGTAAATATTCAAAAACATTTCACCTACCAATGCCTCATTTAATGTAATTTTATTGATATCTATTTTTATTTTTATTTTTGAAATTTACCAGTAGTTGCTGCATTTCCTACCCTCAGCTTAAACTCAACTCAATATGTTTTCCCAGTTTTTTGTGGTAAAATTAGGTGCCTCCGCTTATATTCGGTGCGGCTTATACTCGAGTATATACGGTATATATTATGTCCTATATACACCTCAATTTTTAACCTATCCTAAGTGCAAACATTTAAATAGAAGTTTGAATTAACAACTCCTGCAGTCTGCTATTGCTTAGCAATTTTAATTTCTACAGAAAACTGATGTAAATTTCCAGTTTCATTTTTCATTAGAGCTATAAACCGCAACAGTGCTAATTAATCTTTTTCAGCTGTGCTTTAAAATAACATCTTGTCTATTATAGTATCTACCAGTAACATGCTGCCTATAATATCCAGTTTATAATTTAGCAACAACTGCATGTAGGAGACATGTCCTTTCCTGCCAAAGTAGCCTCAGGGCAACAAGTGTAGTAATTTTATTCTTATTAGATAGATCTCCCTGCAATACCAAAATATTAACACAGTTTATTCTCTTTATTGTCTTTTATCATAAATTAGATGATAGCTGATGTGTCTTAACAGCATACTACTTTGATATCTACAACTTCAAGCACCTTTTTCAAATGCATCTTCTGCCTTCTGCTTTTTTGTCCCTATTCCTTTTTTTCCATAAAGTTTCACATGTAGTGTTGCTTACTGTTGTAGTGTACAAATCTAGCAAGGATAGTAGGGAGGTGGCCAAGGGGAGGGGTATAGTCAAATATAATGCTGTCTTTTTTATCATTCCTAGGAAAATAACCTTAGAGAACATTTTAGTAATTTGCATGTGATAAAGCAGATGGTCTGGACAGTGCAAACAGCTTTAGTCACTGTGTACTGTAGAATTTGTTGTCATAAAGAATAAGACATATTGGAATAAAATTAACATGTTTGTGAATTCAGTGAAAATTTAAGGTAATGGTTTGACAAGAACAAGTAAAACTTGCAATGGCTCGTCTTAACTGTCCAGTATTGATGCTTCAGGTAAAGGTTTCCCCTTGACATTAAGTCGAGTCAAGTTCGACTCTGGGGGGTGGTGCTCATCTCCAAATAGCAAGCGTTGTCCGTAAACGCCTCCTTGGTTATGTGGCCAGCATGACTGCATGGAACACCATTACCTTCCCACAGAAGCAGTACCTATTGATCTACTTACATTTGCATGTTTTCGAACTGCTAGGTTGGCAGAAGCTTAGGCCTAACAGTGGGAGCTCAGATTTGAACGGCCAACCTTTCAGTCAGCAAGTTCAGCAGCTCAGCAGCTTAACCTGCTGCACCACTGTACTATATATAAAAAATTTCCCTAGGGTGCTCAAGTGACCAGTAATAACTAGAATTAGTCAGATTATTGAGAAATGTGAGCCTTTCTTTTATATGGTACTTTGTACACTAATTTGGAAAATGTTTTTTCTCCGTCAGGAGTGCCAACTAATTGACGTTTTGCTTTGCTTTCCTGTATGTAACATATTTTTGTGGTTAGCGCAGGCATTGTGGAAGGATAATATTCACATAGGCAAACTGTGCAGCAATTAATACAGTGCAGAAATCTTCAAAAACTCATCTATTCCTTGTTTATTCCTAGCTGTGCTCATAGCATGACATGACGAGGTTAAAACAATGAGGTGTGTAAAATAACTGCCTGGCCCAGAGTTCACATGGTACTTGTAATAGGGTAGAGCAGCAGAAAAGCAATCCTAATATGTGTGTGTGGGGGGGGGGGCAAAAACAAGTGGGGGGATGCAAAGAGAGGAAAGGAAGAATACCAGCTTGGAAAGAAGAGGTAGATACAGAGTTACAGGAGAGAACTGAACTGAAAAAAAAACAGTACAGGTAGCATCTCTGGAGAATTGCTGTAATCTCCAAAGCCTCTAAACTCAGGCAGCTGCATGTAGAGGAAAATGCTGCTGTTCCAAATGCCTGCTTAGAACTTGGAAAGCAAAGAAATCAGTCTCTAACTTCACCTAAACCTGTTCTCCTACCCAAAGGAGCTAATTCTCACTGCAGTGGCCTATAGAACTGAATAGACATAATTTCAGTTTCATTTCTTGCTGTCTTCACTTAATGTTGCTTCTCATGTTAACTTGCATTGATTCCTTCTGCTTTCCTGGGTAGGCTTCCTAGTATTGCATTTTTCAAAATACAGATGAGTTTCTTCTATTTTCTTTTATTGTTCCTACAATGTTTATTTATTTTCTTCTGTCTGCCATTCATCCACTCCATTCTCTGCATTCCCTAATCCTTATTAGTACTGTTCAGTAGGTGGTGTGGGACAAAATACTTCAAGTGACATTGCGTCCAGTTCGATGATTAAAGAAGACAATTCTCCTGGCTGAAATAGAACAGGAGCACACTGCAGAATTAGTCCCTTCTTTTGATTGTCGAAGGTTTCCATGGCCAGAATCACTGGGTTGTTGTGGGTTTTCCGAGCTGTATGGCCATGTTCCAGAAGCATTCTTTCCTGATGTTTCGCCTGCATCTGTGGCAGGCATACTCAGAGTTTATGAGGTCTGTTGGAAACTAGGAAAATTTGGTTTATATATCTGTGAAATGTCCAGGATGGGAGAAAGAACTCTTGTCTTTTGGAGGTAGATATGAATGTTTCAATTGGCCACCTTGATTAGCATTTGATGGAGGCCTAGCTTCTTACTGCTCGGAGAAATTCTTTGTTGGGAGCTGTTAACTGATTTTGATTGTTTCTTGTCTGTAATTCCCCTGTTTTTGAGTGTTGTTCTTTACTTACTGTTACAATTTTAGAGGTTTTTTTAATGGTAGCCAGATTTCATGTCAGACTACACAGAGAAGCCATTGAAAACCACAATCATGTGGTCAATTTCAACAGAAAGGAAGAAATCATGAAAATGAACAAGGCAGTAAAAAAGCAGTAAAAAGCCAGACCCTGAAACTGCTAGACCATTAAATGCAAATCAAGGTGGCCAATTGAAACATTCACACCTACCTCAAATAGTTTTTTCTCCCACCCGGGATATTCCACTGATATATAACTCAATTTTCCTTGTTTCCAACAGACCTCACAACCTCTGAGGATGCCTGCTATTGATGCAGGCAAAACGTCAGGAGAGAATGCTTCTGGAACATAGCCATGCAACCTGGAAAGCTCACAACAGCCCAGTCCCTTCTTTCTTTTCAAAGTTTGGCTGATTTGAATATTACCAGGATTACCTTCATAACAGGAATTGAAATTCATTCCAAACTGGTTGAAAAAAATCATTCTGGTCACTCTTAAGTCACCCAGTAGCAGTCTGGAAATCGGAAACATTGCATCAACCTTGGTTCTTACTTTCAAATACATTTCACCTTCTGCTTATACTTGAAGCCCCTGATTATCTAACAGATTAGGGACAGGAGCACTGTCTGAAAGTGCAATTGTTTGAAAAATGGAACCCGGTTCTTTTTAGCTTGTGAATGCATGTTGCCTGCTGAAAACAAAAATAACACAATACAGTATACTGTAGTGTATGTGCCAGTGGTTTCAAGTGAGTCTCATAGTCAAGAAGTGATGAAAGACTGGACCCTGTAATTTGCAAGTGTTGAAAGAGCAAGTCATCAGAAAGCAAGGTGTCTAAGGGCAGGGAAGCCTGTATTAAGGTTACAGCTATTTTAGTGGGTTGTGACAAATCATCAAAGTATGTAAATGGAACCTAGATGAAAGAGGTGAGCTACTTTTGTCCAAGGATCATTATGACAAGATCATTCATCAGCAAATGTGTTAATTGGTTGCATGGTGCAAATAGCTAGTTTCCATGTATATATGCTTGCAACATGTACTTCAGATTTTACAGACAGTCTTCAAAAACAAAGTGGTGATTCACTTGCTTTTTAGTGATTGCTAGTGTTTGTGTGATCAGAAAGGTTTGAGGTGTCTTGAATTTAGAATGTCTCATAACAGTTTGAAATGCTTTTAATGATCAGTTTGACAACCCCATGTCTTACAGTGTGTGTTTTATTCCCTTCAAATAATTTTCTTAAAGCTGCTTGCAGGAGCAGCAAAGAGTAATTAGGTTGGTGAAAGAATCTAACCAGATGGAAGGGATGCCTTCGATTTTGTATGAGCAGTAAAAGGATCTCAACTGTTCGGGTTATGGCTGTTTTTATCCTGTGTTCCCTGATTTAAAAATAATGGAACATTTAAGGAAAAACCACATTAAGACGTATTTATCAGGTGAGGATAACATTAGCTCATCCGAGGAAGCAGCTGGCTTAGACAGAGATACCAGGCTTCTTCTGAGGGTGCAGAGATTCAGGTGCAGGAAAGCCTGTGAGAAAGAGAGGCAGAACTAGGCCTCTCAAGGTCAAAGGAATGTGTTCATGTTTTGCAGTCCTTAAATTAGGGAGAGAGCTGTTAGGATTTGAGATCAAGCAATGTCACTACTTGAGTGAGGAACTCCTGTCTCATTCCTGGTTCATGCCTTAGTTCAGGGGTCCTCAAACTAAGGCCCGATGGCCGGATACGGCCCTCCAAGGTCATTTACCCGGCCCTCGCTCAAGGTCAACCTAAGTCTGAAACGACTTGGAAGCACACAACAACAATGACAATCCTATCTCATCAGTCAAAAGCAGGTCCACAATTCCTATTGAAATACTAATAAGTTTATATTTGTTAAAATTGTTCTTCATTTTAACCATTGTATTGTTTTAAGTGGGGGGGGTGGTTGTACTACAAATAAGATATGTGCAGTGTGCATAGGAATTCATTCATGTTTTGTTTTTTCAAATTATAATCCGGCCCTCCAGCAGTTTGAGGGACTGTGACCTGGCCCTCTGTTTAAAAAGTTTGAGGACCCCTGCCTTAGTTCAAGACCCAAGATTCCTGGTCAAGTTTTGCTTCTTGTTTTATGGATTTACTTTTGGATTCATGCTCATGCCCCTTGTTTCCTGGATTAATGTTGATGTTTTCTGGATTTACCTATTGCCTTTGGGACTTGCTTCTTATGAATGGTTGGATTTTACCCTTCCATTTGCTTAAGGTGCCTCTGGCCCTTTTTTTACATGTGTTTTATCAGTCACTGTTTATTACCACATTTGGTTTCTTGGTGAGTGCCATGAGCAAGGTGAACTGCTGAAGTGCAACAGTTAAATTCTAATAGGCCCAATGAAAGCTGACAGATGTAGCACATAAGACAAGAGGAGGGGAGACGGAAGAGAAGGTGGCATGGAAGGAAAAATTAAATATTTCAAAAATAATTCTCCCTATATCCCCATGGGAAGTGATGAGTTCCACCTAATGCAGTGTTGGGGCAGAAGACAAGGCAATTGATTTGGGCACCAAGTTAATTCAGAGAACATGCTAAATCAAGGTATGTTATGATAGATATGCGCAACAGTAAGCTTTCATATTCCCTGTTTTCCAAGCATAACCACAGAGAAAGCATTGACAATTTTTGATTAGCTGTGGTTTGTTGTTCTATCAGAAAACTGATTAGTCTTGGCTGTGGTTGGTTGAAATCGGCCAGATTCAAATCTTGGATTGTTAAACTGATTGCCTAAACAATTAAGATTAAATTGGATTATTTACAATGTGGTTGCTAATTGCTAGCAAATTGACAAGCAACCACATGAATGAGAGACACCCAAGAGAGGATGTAATCAACAGCCCTGGCTAGATCTTGCCAATCGTAGGTAGGACATCAGTGATTTCCTTGACCGGGTCTATCCATCTGTGATAGGGCATTCTCTTTTCCTATCAGCTGTCACTTTGCCAAATATTACTGTCCTTCATAATGAGTCATATCTTCTCATGATAGGTCTAAAATGTGACAGCTTCAGCTTAGTCCTCTTGACTTCTAGGCAGAATTATCATTTGGTCTTGGAACTATTTATGTATCTTTTGGCAGTTCATTGTATCTGCATAACTCTCCTCCAGTACCACAATTACTTAACTCTCTTCCCACCAGCTTTTTTTCATTGTTCTTAATCATACCTAGAAATTTGAAATACGTTGACATGGACAGTTGACTTTGGTATTCACTAATGTATCTTTCTACTTCAATACCATTTCTAGTTACAGTACTTCACAGCTGCCTTTCAGAGTCCTAGTTTTCTTCTGATATCGTGACTGCGGTCTCTGCTTTGATTGGCCCAAGATAGGGAAAATATTCATTCTAGTTTCTTTGTCATGTATTCTATAGATTTGTAATCATGTGTGGCCATTGTTTTTATTAAGCCTAAACAATGAACCTGCCTTTGTACTTCTCTCAATAGCCATTTGAGTCTTTATTTTTTGCTGGTAGTATAGTGCTATCTGCATAATTTAAATGGCTGATGTTCTTTCCCCTTATTTGCACATCTCCTTCCGTGAGTCTAATCCCACTTTGCATATGACGTGTAAAGAAAATCACATTAACAACATACTGCAATTTAAAAGAACTATTTATATCTTTTTCATGAAAAAGTATCACATAAAATCTGAACTGTAGATATTTCCATCTTATTTAAACTTTAGATATGATTCTAAACAGTGTTACACTCACCCAGAAAGATGTCATAATTTTGGTATTAAAAGATACTGAGAGATCTAACTGAAGAAAGAGAATAATTTTCCCTATACCTCTTTTGATGGAGGGTAGCCTGTATGGTGACCAAGGAAATTATAAGTGCAAAAAATATAATTGTATCCTGACTCAAACGGATCTAAAACATCCCTCATCCAAGTGTGTCTGGAGTTGCCTAGCAACCACTTACTTGAACACTTTACCTAAAAAGGAAATATCGATTACTGGCGCGAAATATTCAACTTCTACATTGAGGTCAGGATTTTTCAACCATAGTGAAACTCTATCTCCTTCAAGGAAGCTGACACTATTCTTATTTTCCTGGAAGTAATAGTATAGTATTTGCTAGATCGCTCAAAGTGGCCTATATAACCTTCCTATTCTCCACTGCTTCATCTTCACAAAATTCTGTAGGGCAGGTCAGACTGAGAGAGCCAACCCAAGGTCACTTCATGAGCTCCACAGAATAAAAACCTGAACCTCCTATGTCCTCATCCAGGGTTGTAGGTAAGGGATGGGCAACCTTGGGCAGCTATTCTCCTTGTCCCTGACAATTAGTTATAATTAACTGAGAGCTGCACCTAGCAATACCTGGAGAGGAACAAATTGTCCACCTTTAGTCTAGCAATAAATTGCACAGTGTAATAATTTCATGAACTTAACCAGATGTTTCTCCTGATCAGATGTGGTCCAACATGATAAATGTGAGTTAAGGCTATAGGGACCTGTCTAAGATGATCTCAGGCATGGGAAAACCTTTTTGCCTTACGGCCGCATTGTAACCTCAACCAGGAAAGTTGGGCTAAGAAAGCTGGGCATACGCTGGGTAGGATAGATCCGGAAGGGGGAGGCCCTAGGCAGGGCCAGGAGGGGGCTTATCATCCTCAAGTTATCCTCCTGCATAAGGACAGGCTGCTCACCCCATCCTTATGCCAGGAGGAAAACAAAACATGCTGCAACTCTCCAGATCCTCCTCCCTTGAATCTTCGGGCTGTCAGGTGATATCCGAGAGCACTCTGGAGGGCTCTCAGCCACTGAGTGCCTTCCTCAAACAGTCCTCCCAGCATAAGGACAGGGCTGCTCCATCCTTATGCCAGGAGGAGCTTGAGAGACGAAGTGGCTGAGAGCACTCCAGAGGGCTCTCAGCTGCTGTGTGCCTTCCTTCTCCATCCTTTCTGCATAAGGATGCAGCAGCCCACCGGAGCCACCTCTGGAACTCCCTTCCTAAGGAGTTAAAGATGCCCCCCTCCATCCCTGCCTTCAAGAAACAGCAAAAGACGTACTTTTGTTCACTGGCTTATGAGGAGGAGGAGGAGTTGGTAACATTACCATTATACATCTGATTAATAGCTACCATCCATATCCGTGACCTGTTCACTCCACCAGCTCAATGGATGTCTTGAGCATTTATCAATCTGCTTGCCGCCAAGGAACTGGGAAATGGATGCTTCTGTTCGATGTTTGATGTTTTGTCTTATGTCTGATATAATAGGCTGTTTTTTAAAAATTTTATTTTAATTATTAAGTCATAATTTGTTTTTTATATGTTGGGTTGCCAAATTTTGTTACTATGGATGCATTGTTGTTGTGTTCGGGCACTGAATGTTTGCCTTTTATGTTTGGAATCCGTCTTGAGTCCCTTCGGGGAGATAGTGCAGAATATAAATAAATAATAATAATAATAATGATAATAATAATAATAATTATTATTATTATTACGCTAAGAGGACAGGGAAAATGAGAAGGGACTGAGGTAAGCAACCAGGGGGCCATATTTGGCCCCCGGGCCTTAGTTTGCCCATAATCAGATTATCTGAACACCTTGTCCTCATTTTTGGATCTCAACAACTGAAAGTCAATCACATGATCTTGACCAGACTGTGCTCTGGATCTCTCCATGGATAGTGCTGTTGCTAACGAAGACCCTAGTAACCATGCAGTCGACCAGTGAAATATTGCTGCCAACAAATTATAGTGTGAATAATTGTTCATCAAATAATAATTTATATACACATCTCATCTTAATGAAATAAAGTTATGTGCATTTCTTAGCACCTAGCTAAGTGCCTTTTAACCTTTTCACATTTGCTCTGGTATGAAATCAAGTTGTATTGCAGATGTGCCACTCAAATCAACTTAATTCTCTTTTATGACAGAGTCTCTCAAATATGTGCATTACTTTTGAAGCAGGCTTTTATTTAATTATTCCCAGGGAGGTAATTGGCATGCATATTCCATTTTTTCCTCTGCTTTTAGCATTTTAAATCTTTTTTCTAACCATTTTATACTTTTTTTCCAACTGTTTTCTAATGTATTATTTTTGTTTTGTTATTGTGTTGTTTTAACTCATTTTATCTCCAAGCTATCTTCAATCCCACTTCAATAGAAAGGTGCCATATATAAATACAATAAATAAAAATAAAATTTAAAAAATCTGCAGAGAAATTTGGGCATAGTCATTGTTTGTATTCTAGATTATAGTCAGAAAGTATCCACTTAACTTTGACTCAATGCAATATGATGTTCAATGTATTTTGACTTTTTTTTTCTTACAATTACCTCTTATTGTAGTATTCCAGTGTACATATTCTGAATCAGAAAAAAAACATGTTTGGCTACTTGTATACTATATTGACATGTATACTAAATTCACTGTCTTCTTCATTTTTTCAGTACTTTCCTGTACCTGAAATTCCTGGTAGTTTGGGCCCTTGTTCTGCTGGCTGATTTTGTCCTGGAATTCAGATTTGAATACCTGTGGCCATTCTGGCTTTTCATCAGGAGTGTTTATGATTCCTTCAGATACCAGGGATTGGTATGTATAACTGGAGTGACTTTATTCTCTTTTTAAAATTTGTTTCATTAAAATGAGTAGCAACTCATTTAAAAAAAGAAAAAAAATCTGTTGCATCTTAAGAACTCTTATGTGCATAGGCCCAGAGTGTTTTAGTGCATACGCATGTGGCAATATTAATTTCTGAGCCTATCCCTCATGATACCTAGTTTTTAAAAGCATTTTTCTTCCCCTCAAATGTACGAGGAGGAGGAAAGTCTCATCCATATTCCTGCCCAGGCCATTTTAGTATAAAAGTAAAGATAAAGGTTTCCCCTTGACATTAAGTCTAGTCGTGTCCAACTCTGGGGGGGTGGTGCTCATCTCCATTTCTAAGCCAAAGAGCGGCATTGTCCGTAGACACCTCCAAGGTCATTTGGCTGGCATGACTGCATGGAGTGCTGTTACCTTCCCACAGAAGCGGTACCTATTTATCTACTCACATTTGCATGTTCATGTTTTTGAACTGCTAGGTTGGGAGAAGCTGGGGCTAACAGCAGGAGCTCACCTGCTCCCTGGATTTGAAACACTGACCTTTTGGTCAGCAAGTTCAGCAGCTCAGCGGTGTAACCTGCTGCGCCACCAGGGGCTCCCCCATTTTAGTATAGGAAACCCTTTTTTTAAAAAAATGGAAAAGTGAACTGGAAGTCACTTCTGGATATCTTTCTCTTTTTAATAATAAAAGGCCTCTCCTGGGCCTAAAATGTTGGATATAGCAACCTTCCAAGCCTCCACTAACTGTTTGTAAATGTGTATAACTGTTAATCTATATTGTATTTACATTTTGGTTTGCCAGTTTGATTATATCTCTTTGGTGTGGGAGGGGCTTCAGATACAGGACTCGATTTTTTATTCAGTGGAGGTGCATGCATACTGCTGTTTGGATTTTAGTAGAAAAGTATGACTTCAGTGAGTACAGTTATACTTAAAGACCATGGACAATTGATTAAGTAGCGTGCCCTGTGTACTCAACGCAGAGAAGAAACTACACTTTATCTAACTGAACTCTAATAAGAAATGTGTCTGTATGGTGAATTAATACAAGTTGTTTATGAGTAAACAAGATTTTTTTCCAAAGAAGACTTTTTTAAAATTTCTGAGTGCATATTTTAACGAAGTGGTTTTAAGGGAGTGTATATCTTTTGGGCAATTACAACTTCAACTTAAAAAAAAATTCTAATCCTTTGCTAACCAACATATTTTTGTAGTGGCATGTCTTTATCCTTGGCCGTCAGGCATGGTTCTTCGGTTTAACATCTGAGTTACCTGTGTGCCATTACATTAATGCTTGTGAATATCACTTGTTCAAAGAGTTGACTTCTTACAAGGTCATGCTTTTTTTTTACTAGTGATTTTCAAATGATGGAGATTCACATTTGCCAAACGGATGTGACATCATTTTTACCTTTGCAATGAGATTATGATGCACTTATTTCCAATAGTTATGGAATTTCCAATATAAATCCCTTGTTTTAAAAATGCAGATTGAAGGGGCCTGTTTAAATCTATGCCAAAAAGTAACAGAATGGTCAGATGAATAACATTTATCTGGAAGATCCAAGCGTGGGATCTGCACTTACTTGGCTACTTACATATCAATGCCTGACCTTTGATTAAGTTTGTGTTCTGCAACTATAATCTAAAAATAGTATTCTACCTCTTGGAGATGGAGTTGGAGATATTGCAGCACAATACCCATTTAATTATAGGTGAGACCCATAATATTTAGTGTTTGGATAATACTGTTGATGGCAAGAAATACTCATACAAGGTTTCCACAATGCAGTTTTCCTCAGTCATTAGTATTGTATCTGTATTACAGTCTTTACAGTTGCATAGTGAGTCCTTGGCTGAGATGAACCTAACAGTTTGTGTAGATATGCAGAGGGATGTGCATGGTGAAAGACATTTTATAAAATATAGTCACAGCACTACCTCTATAACTGTACCTCTATAACTGTCTTGGCTGCATCCTAAAAGCAATATTGATAAGTTAACATTATCAATAGTTGTTGTTTTTGCTTATTTACTAATATCAATTATATGATTTCCTTCAGAATGCACATTAATGAAAAGCTTAAATAAAAAAGCATTGTTATGAATTGTTTTAATTGTCAATTATATTTAAAATAAACACAATTTTTCATTTTTCTTCCCCCCTTGTTTTGTGTTTTCTTTAGGCCTTTTCAGTATTTTTTGTTTGTGTAGCATTCACATCAAATATCATATGCTTACTCTTCATACCGATACAGTGGCTGTTCTTTGCTGCCAGCACATATGTTTGGGTACAGTATGTCTGGCATACAGGTAAGCCATTTTACTTGATCCATTTAATTTATGGAATATGAATTATAAATCAAGGTACCCCATTATGCCTTTCAGTTATTTCTACAGTTAGCACACCCAGATTCCCTTTCAGCAGTGCTTAGCGCAGACTCAAGTTGTCAATGTGTGTTATTATAACTGTTGGGTGATATTAGAATTGCCAGATATCAGCATTGCAAATCAGAGGCGAGGCTAGTTCATTCAAAAGTTGGCATCTGGAGGACAATTTTTTAAAAAAAATGTGGTTTTGAACTAGTGGACTGGTTGGGTTTAATGCTTTTAGACACCAAAATAGAAACAATAAAAGGAAACGGGAATTTATTTATTTATTATTCATTTATATACCACTTTTCTCAGCCCTCAGGCGACTCAAAGCGGTGAACAACATCGATACAAAACATCACGAGACAAGTATACGGCAATTAAAAACAATTGTAACATAAATAATTAAACATCAGTATAACAATCTTTAGCGCCTCAACAGTAAAATCAGAATCCAGTCTCATCATCCATTATTCCGTATTCCTGTTTTCAATTACACTGTTTAATCAAATACTTGTTCGAACAGCCAGGCCTTCACTTTCCTCCGAAACGCCAGCAGGGAGGGGGCTGATCTGATATCTGCAGGCAGGGCGTTCCACAGCCGAGGGGCCACCACTGAGAAGGCCCTGTCTCTCGTCCCCGCCAAGCCCGCCTGTGATGCAGGCAGGACAGAGAGCAGGGCCTCCCCAGATGATCTTAGTGTTCTAGTCGGTTCATAGGAGGAGATGCGTTCGGAGAGGTAAGTAGGGCCAGAACCGTTTAGGGCTTTATAGGCTAACGCCAGCACTTTGAATTCCAGACATGAAACAATCAGGGCCAGCTAACACCTCCCAACAAAGGATTCACCCAGGTAGGAAGCAGCCAGGCCTTGAAGATGCAAGGCTTTTCAATACTAATCAAGGTGATTAATTGCAACACTCACACCTGCCTCCAACATACAAGCTTTCTTTCTTCCACCCTGGGCATTATTCCACAGGTATATAAACCTCACTTGCCTAGTTTCCAACTGACTTCACAACCTCTGAGGATGCCTGCCATAGATGTGGGTGAAGCGTCAAAAGAGAATGCCATACAGCCCGGAAAACTCACAGCAACCCAAGATATCTCTTTTCAGAGTGTTGTTCTTTATTTACGGAACTAATTTTAGAGTTTCTTAATACTGGTAGCCAGATTTTGTTCATTTTCTTAGTTTCCTCCTTTCTGTTGAAATTGTCCACATGCTTGTGGTTTCAATGGCTTCTCTGTGTCACCAGACATGGTGGATGTTAGAGTGGTCCAGCATTTCTGTGTTCTCAAATAATATTCTGTGTCCAGGTTGGTTCATCAGGTGCTCTGCTATGGCTGACTTCTTTGGTTGAGTTAGTCTACATGCCTTTCATGTTCCTTGATTCGTGTCTGGGCCTTGCTGCATTCGGTGGTCCCTATGTGGACTTGTCCACAGTTGCATGGCATACATTACACTCCTGCAGAGATGAGAGGATCAATCTTGTCCTTTGCTGAACATAGCATTTGTTGGATTTTCTTAGTGAGTCTTTAGACAGTTTGTAGATTGTGTATTTTTATCAGCTTCCCTATGTTGTCATAGGGACAATAATCAATCAGGACCAACTAACACTTCCCAACAAAGGATTCCCCCCAGCAGCAACCAGCCAGGCTTTGAAGCTGCAAGGCCATTCAGTGCTAATCAAGCTGGCCAATTGCAACATTCACACCTGCCTCAAACAGATAAGACTTCTTTCTCCCACCCTGGGTATTATTCCACAGATATATAAACCTCACTTCCCAATACTTTGCATTAAAATATAGATAGTGCAACAAGACATTATTGTTGGGGGGAAAAAAATTACCTGTTAATTATCGAGGAAAATGTAGAAGAGCTCAAAGAGGATGATTAATCAAAAAGTCCAAGAGCCTTGCTGCACCAATGCCAACCAAGTAGTAAATCATGAGCTTAACTTGATCTTAAAACAGAAGCCTGAGATCTGACAATTGTATTTGTCGTGAATTGTATTTAAACCAGATATGGGCAAACTTGGGCCCTCTGCAGGCTGTTAGGAATTGTGAGAGTTAAAGTCCAAATCCTCTGGAGGGCCCAAGTTTGCCCATGCCTGATTTAAACCCTTTAGTTTTTTCACCATTCAGGTTCTTGGAGGTTTGCTTTTTAGAATGTACTTCTTAGTTCATGCTTTCAGCGAACATGATTCACCACAAACTTTATTGCAATGGTTCCCAACCTGTGGACCATGGACCACCAGTGGTCCGCAAGAACGAAAATATGATCATGGCAATGGGAGTGCCGGGTCTCACAAAACCATCTTATAGTACTGAGGCAATGAGGATGTCGGAAGGGGAGAAGTTGACTATCCAAGAAAGATTGCTACTACCACATCAGCTCTAGATTATTAAATATGGTTTTCTGTGGGTGAGCAGAAGGCAACTATTGGGTGGCATATGATCTTTATCAGAAACTAGAGCTGATGTGGTCTATCCAATGCAATTTTCTGAATCAGTGCCCCAAATAAGCAAACCGAATCTAAAGTTGGCCAAAAACTGATTTGTAACCCTTTTGGTACTAATGTTAGAGAGTGGTCACTGGTCAAAGTGGTCCATGATCAAAGTGGTCCCCAATCAAGTGATCCCTGGTCAAAAAAAAGGTTGGGAACCACTGTTTTATTGGAACGAAACCAAGCTTATAGAATCAGAAAATCTTCAAGTTGGAAGAGATCCCAAAGGCCATCCAGTCCAACCTCCTTCTGCCATGCAGGAAAAACACAATCAAGTCCCCACTAATAGATGACCATCCAGCCTCCAAAGAAGGCATCTAGGTGGCATCTCCCACTGCCAAATAGCTCTTGCTTAGGTTTAGGTGAAATTGGTGGAATCCCCCCCCCCCCCCCACCTGAAATTTGAATCAATTGCTTCATGTCCTAGTCTGCAGAACAGCTCTTATGGGCAAAAGTAATGCATTTTAATTTTTTTAATCTGTTGTAAATAGGTTGTTGTGAGTTTTCCAGGCTGTATGGCCATGTTCCAGAAGCATTCTCTCATGACATTCCGCCTGCATCTATGGCAGGCTTCCTCCGACCTCACAACCTCAACCTCTGAGGATGCCTGCCATAGATCCAGGTATTTATTTATCGTGTCATCCGCAACCAGAACATTGTATTACATTTCTAACAGAACAAAACAAACAAACAGATTAAAAAACCCACAAATTTTGCAAACTTGGTAGCTGATTAAATGTCCTTTGACCAGTATCTGGCCACTTGGAGTGCCTCTGGTGTTGCCACAAGAAGGTCCTCCATCGTGCATGTGGCAGGGCTCAGGTTGCATTGCAGCAGGTGGTTAGTGGTATGCTCTTCTCCACACTTGCATGTCGTGGATTCAACTTTGTAGCCCCATTTCTGAAGATTGGCTCTGCATCTCATGGTGCCAGAGCGCAGTCTGTTCAGCGCCTTCCAAGTTGCCCAGTCTTCTGTGTGACCAGGAGGGAGTCTCTCATCTGGTATCACCCACGGATTGAGGTGCTGGGTTTGAGCCTGCCACTTTTGAACTCTCGCTTGCTGAGGTGTTCCAGCAAGTGTCTCTGTAGATCTAAGAAAACTATTTCTTGATTTAAGTCGTTAGTGTGCTGGCTGATACCCAAACAAGGGATGAGCTGGAGATGTCTCTGCCTTGGTCCTTTCACTATTGGCTGCAACTTCCCGGCGGATGTCAGGTGGTGCAATACCGGCTAAGCAGTGTAATTTCTCCAGTGGTATAGGGCGCAGACACCCTGTGATAATGCGGCATGTCTCATTAAGAGCCACATCCACTGTTTTAGTGTGGTGAGATGTGTTCCACACTGGGCATGCGTACTCAGCAGCAGAGTAGCATAGCGCAAGGACAGATGTCTTCACTGTATCTGGTTGTGATTCCCAGGTTGTGCCAGTCAGCTTTCGTATGATATGATCATACAATATCATAGATCCAGGTGAAACGTCAGGAGAGAATGCTTCTGGAACATGGCCATAAAACCCAGAAAGCTCACAACAACCCAGTGTTCCATGAAAGCCTTCGACAATAAACAATAAATGTTTTTTTATTATTGTTATTTTCTTAAGACTGTCCTAGGAATTCTGGTTGCTTTTTAACTGTTAATAATGCTTACTTTTTCTGTCTCTCTTCAACAGAGAGGGGTGTGTGTTTACCAACGGTATCACTGTGGATACTGTTTGTTTATATTGAAGCAGCAGTTAGATTTAAAGATCTTAAAAACTTCCATGTAGATCTTTGTCGGCCTTTTGCTGCACACTGGTAAGTATTCATTCCAGTTATTTTTTTATTTAGATCTTGGTGTCAGGTTCATCGTCACATCTGTCATTTCTAAGCAACAGCTGCTTTTGTGAAATTAGACCACTAAAGTTTGAATTCTCTAAGCCGGATGTGGAAATGCTTTACCTGAAGAGACTGTGGCACTAGGCCACTTATATTCGTATTGTGTTTTTTTCTGTGCAGATAATAAACTGCAGCTCCTCAATATTAAAGACAAGGGTAACCAGTCAGAGGCTGATATGTTGTTCTTCTGTTCTGTAAAATGTAGAGCTGCTGAAGATCAACATCTTGACTTCGCAGAAGCCTCTCAGGACAATAGACAGGGATATCAGTAACTGGGTTGTCTATTAACTCTGACAGGCCCTTGAAGGGAATGCAATTGAGCCAAATCACCAGGAGTACATGCCTTCATTTCAGATAGAATCACAAGTTTTAGACTGCACTCCTCTCTAGTGTGTTTGTGTTGCTGTTCAATTACTCCTGGCAGTCAGATTTGATCCCCCCGCCCCCCCATAATTGATAAGGTCACAAAAACTCATGAATAATATATGTTTTCTTGATTACCAATAGCGGTATTATTCTATTGTAACTTTACTGGTGTTAATCCATGTTTCTCCCTTCATGTATACATAATCACAAATTAAATTGTTGAAACAAATATTATTGTCATTTTCACCCTTCCATTAAGAATTCTTAATCCATGACTGCCTTTATATATTCAGGCAATCCCCGAGTTACAAACATCCGATTTACAAACGACTTATAGTTACAAACAAGGTGAGACAACAGAAAGTGAGAGAAAACTCCCCAGGAAGGGAAATCCACTCCTGGAAGAGTTATTATCATGGGGCAAAAGGGTCTCCGCTGAAGCTTTCTCACCAATCCTTGTTTCCACAATAAGCCGCATTTTTCAAAATCCAATAATCACAGGGACAGAAAGTTAAGTGAAAAATTCTGAATGGGGCACAGACAGCAAATGAAACACCACATGGGTGTTAACCCTTCCTTATGCCATACAAATATATATAAGGTTGGTGATTCGAATCTGAGGAGCAGGGTGAGCTCCCGCTGTTAGCCCCAGCTTCTGCCAAACTTGCAGTTCAAAAATATGCAAATGTGAATAGATCAAGAGGTACCACTTCTGTGGGAAGGTAATGGCGCTCCATGCAGTCATGCTGGCCATATTACCTAGCAGGCATTTATGGACAACACCTGCTCTTTGGCTCATAAATGGAGATGAGCACCACTCCCCAGTCGGACATTACTAGATTTAATATCAAGGGGAAGCCTTTACCTTTACTATATATATGTATATATATATTTACAGTAGAGTTTCACTTACCCGACCTTCGCTTATCCGACATTCCGTCTTATCCAGCGCTCTTATCAGACGCAGTCCTTTTCCTCCAGCATTTCCCTTCAATTAAAGGAGTGGTCCCCAACTCTCTCTCCATTCCCAATAAGTGAAAAAGGCAAGACAAGGAGGAGGAGGTGGGAGGAAAGGGGGAAAAGAGGCAGAAGCGGAAGCGTCCTCTCTCCTTCCCTCTATGATTTCCACGCTCCTCCTCCACATCTGGGCATTTCCTGCTGGGTCACTCTAGCCCCAAGGGTTGCCTTACCTTAACCCTTTGAGTCCCTGTTGTTATTATTTTAGGTTTCCAGTGCCACCTTGGATGAGTAAATGTCCATATTATCTGACATTTTTGTTTATCCAACATTCTGCAGACCCGTTTATGTCGGATAAGCGAGACTCTACTGTACACTTAAAAATGTACCAAACCTAAACAACCTATCTTGTTTGTAACTTGGGGGCTGCCTGTACATAATTGCATATTATATTGTTAATACCGTCGTCATGTTGTCCCATTTCATAGACAATGTTTTGCTTCATGCTGGGATTTTCATTCGCTTACTCTTTATGATTCTGTCTCTATTAACAAAGTCATCACTTTTGTTCTAGTATCGGTTATCCTGTGGTGACTTTGGGCTTTGGCTTCAAAAGTTATGTTAGCTATAAAATGCGATTAAGAAAGCAAAAAGAAGTGCAGAAAGAAAATGAATTTTACATGCAGCTTCTGCAGCAAGCCCTGCCGCCGGAACAGCAAATGCTACAAAGACAAGAAAGAGAAGCAGAAGAGGGTGAGTTCTGGATTATTACAGACCCTGGCAGCAAGCATAGTGATTTGGAGGCAAATATGTGTCTCCCTTCTCTCCCTTTGCTTTTCTGGAATTATTTCCTCTTTCAATGGTAACTTTATGTTGCTAATGCAACAATGATTAATGGCCATTTTTGTTCTTCTTTTGATTACCTCTGTAGAGTTTTTGGAAACAGAGTTTGACTATAAACAAAATAGCAGGGATTCTTGCTATCCCATTTGTCTGACTGTCCACAACTATTACTTACTTAAATTTGGATAGCTATATCATAGGATTTTTGTGATGAAAAACATTCAGAAGTGGTTTATCAACAGCCCTATTCAAGTGTTGCTAACTCAGGGTTATGGCTTCCTTGTTTGAATCGATCAATTCATAACGTGGTTACTTCCAATGACATTTCAGGTTATATCAAGTGCTATGAACGTGTAGCCCAGCTCCTGCCAATGTCCTCCCCAAACACCATATTGCCCACCACCCAAAGAATGCTTTCATTCAGGAACAATTTCATTCTAGATTTACATGTTTCTTCCACTATCCCAGTGTTACTCTTTCCATTGGTGTGGAATTTGCATAATCCTGCCCACTGCCTCTCCCTTAACCCTTTCCTACTCTTTTCAACTCTGTCTGCACAACAAACAGAGCTGAACTAATCAGCATCTACACATGCTGGAGGAATTTGTGGGACTGACTCCACATGATGGAAGTTGTAGTTCACCCTGCATCAAGTTAGAGCACTGTGACCCTCACTGACCATGGACCTGGACCACATTTGGCACACAGAACGCACGTGACCAACAAAAAATACAGGAGAGCTTTGGGGAAAATTCATCTTGATTTATAGCTGTTATAGGTACTGGGATTTATAGTTCACTGGAGAGATTTGAGGGGACTGACTCAACATAATGGGAGTTGTACTTTACTCTATACCCAGAAAGCACACTGAACCCAACTGATGATGTTTCTAGAGCCAACTTTCCCAACATAACAAACTAAATATTCATGGAGTTTTTCGGGGTTAACCTGGTATGATGTAAGTTGTAGTTCACCCACAACCTTATGCATTTAAAAAAATGACTTTTCCAAATTACCCGGTCATTTATCATTTTATAAAAATGATAAACCTAAACAATTGATCAGATTGATGAAGCAGCAGAAGCCTGCTTCAGAAATTCTCCAAACAGATATGTACTATGCTGGTAATGTAATTGTTTCTAATTTGAGATTTCTACATTATCTGGGGAGAAAAATTGTTTTAAAGTATAAATGTAAATACCTTATACAAAGGGCTATGAAGTTTAGAATACAAGTTTTAGTTTAAATTTCCACTGCCAGTTGCATTCCGAGAATTTTTGGTCTTCTCATTGTGATGTCACTGTGTATTTCCTGCATACATAAGATGTCACACAAAATGTCCTCAGACATTTTGGCGAGTAGCTCTTCCTTAGCAAGTGACAAAACTTCTATATTAATTGACATAATAGTTAGTGATGGTCTTGATAAAGACCTTTGGTGTTCATCCATATGTAGAGGGGAAAAAAACACACGTTCAATATAAAATGTTTGAAAACAATGCTTTTGGGTTTGGAAAGATTAGCCGTTTACAAGAAGCGTTGCCCAGGGGATGCCCGACTGTATTTACTCAGTCCTCGAGGAGGCTCCTTCTATGTCTTTTATGTAGGAGGCACTACCTAAAAGAATCCTCCACCTTGTGTGACTGTGAAGCAGAACAGACAACCCTGCATCTGTATGCTTGTCCACAATGTCCTGCCTCACATACATAGGAGGAATTATTGGGGGCTACAAACACTGCAGTTGCAGTTGCTCATTTTTAGTCAAAAGATATTTAGCCACTTGTGCTCCTTCTATTTATACTAATTTTATACTAATTTATGCAATGATTTTGATACAAAATAAATAAATAAAAAGTTTAAGTTTTAAATGTCCTCTTTTTCATATTCCAGCAGCCAAAGGATTGTCAGAGATGGATTCTTCAATACTTTTGCAACACAATGGAGGTATTCCAGCTAATAAAAAGTTATCTGCAACACTACCGGAACTAGAATATAGAGAAAAGGGGAAAGAAAAAGACAAGGATGCCAAAAAACATAACCTTGGAATAAATAACAATATACTGCAACCTGTAGACTCTAAAATACAGGAAATTGAATACATGGAGAACCATATCAATAGTAAAAGATTAAATAATGATCTTGTGGGAAGTACAGAAAACCTCTTAAAAGAGGACTCATGCACTGCCTCGTCCAAAAATTACAAAAATGCTAGTGGAGGTGTGAACTCCTCACCTCGCAGTCACAGTGCAACTAATGGGAGCATCCCTTCTTCATCTGCTAAGAATGAGAAAAAACAGAAATGTACTAGCAAGAGTCCAAGCACACACAAAGACTTAATGGAAAATTGTATTCCTAATAACCAGCTGAGCAAACCAGATGCACTGGTAAGGTAAGTTTGATATGTTAGTGACCTAGTTTCTTTTACTTTCCTGCTGTTTGTTTTCTGAGTAAGTTAAGATGCCTTTTACAAGAAGGCTTAGGTAAGAGCCATGTAAGAAAGTATAAGTAACAGAAAAATATATGCTTGTATTTGCGTGTATAGTAGACTTTTGTGTGAGGAATTGTTAGACACCCTTTGGAGTTTGTTTGTTTGTTTGTTGGGGCTTCCAGAAAACAGTACGACTTACATTCAACTTGCAATGTGTACTTTATGGGAAATGGAGATCATCGGATATAGTGATATATGGAATAGATTGTGATAAGCATATTAAAGAGCCTTGCTTGAAATATTGACATACTGACATGTTCAAAGGGAAAGCCTTCCTCTGTGTTGTTGACGTTGTCTATTTTGTTTTAAAGTTTTCCTTCCTGGACTTGTAGCACTAATGATGGAGATCTGTATTTTTGGACTTACGGTGCAAAGAAATCCATACCAGGACTGGAAGGAAAGAGGAGTTCTAATAGAGTTGGTACTTTTATTGGATCTGCAATATATCTCAGTAATTCATTACAAAAATTACGCCAGACTTACAACTTGGGTAATTGGAGGCTTGAGACTTGATTTGGAAGATTTTTGACTGTTGTCAAAGTAGCTTTTTGTGAAAAGCCTACAGAACGGGTTCATACAGTAGTTCCTAATTCCATTATCATTTGTCCTTTGGCATATGTGACAACAGGATCAGCCCTCCTGTTAATATTTGTGATAGCAATGACAGTTGTTTTAGCGATTTACACTACTTGGGTCTCAGAAGAACCGTGCAGTGACATAGGACATTAACAACTTCTGTGATTCTGTGATCATCACATCTCTCCAAGTTCAAGCTGGAAGATCATTGCTTTGTCGTACATCAGCATTGTGAGGATAATGTTTCTCCTCTGTTTGACTCTTTCAAACTACTGGGGATGTGACACAGAGGTGCAACATATGGTCCGGGGCAAAGGGAGGACAGGACATTGGCAATTATTTGTTTTGATGCTGCTTCTTCTTAGGCGATCCCTCGTAGCCCGAGGATGATGGCCCTCAAAGCGCAGTGCCTTGGCAGTGGGTCTGTAGGTGGCTGTGGGGCCCTATTCTTGATCCACATGTTCTCCCGCAGTGAGGTGGAAGGCGGTCATGGTCATGATTGGCTTGATATGCCTTCCTCTTGCCACATTTCTCCCTTTCACCCTTCATTCGTTCTTCATCAAATTCTGCAGCACTGCTGGTCACAGCTAACCTCCAGTTAGAGCGCTCAAGGGCCATGGATTCCCAGTTCTTGGTGTCTATGCAACAGTTTTTAAGGTTAGCTTTAAGCCCATCTATAAATCCCTTTTCCTGTCCATCACTATTATGTTTACCATTCTTGAGTTGGGAGTATAGTAACTGCTTTGGGAGATGTGATCGGCTATTCAGACAATGTGGCCTTCAGTCAAGCAGAGTTGATGGCAGAAAATCATTGCTTCAATGCTGGTGGTCTTTGCTTCTTCCAGCATGCTGACATTTGTCCGCCTGTCTTCCAAAGAGATTTGTAGGATTTTTTGGAGGCAACGCTGATGGAATTGTTCTAGGAGTTAAGTGTGACGTCTGTAGACAGTCCATGTTTCACAGGTGTATAGCAGAGTTGGGTGGACAATAGCTTTATAAACAACCACCTTTGTCTACCTACAGATATCCCGGTCCTCAAACACTCTCTTCTTCATTCGGAAGAATGCTGCACTCACAGAGCTTAGGCAGTGTTGTATTTCAGTGTCAGCGTTGACTTTTGTGGAGAGGTGGCTGACAAGGGAGCGGAAAGGGTCAACATTTTCTAATGTTACACTGTTAAGCTGTATTTCTGACTTTGTGGTGGGATTGGCTGGTGACTGCTGGAAGAGCACTTTGGTTTCTCAGTGTTCAATGAGATGTAGCTACCGAAGGGCAATCAAAATGTGATAGAATCTGAGTGAATCAAACAATCAAAGAAACCTAAAGCAGAATGGCAATGAATATGTGAAAAAAAAACCTTTGGAAAATGTCATTGTGTTTCAACAATACCCAAATTGTGGGACTGTTCTGTAAAACTATGGAGTTCCTTTTCATATGTATGGTTTCATTTTGCTGCTGTCAACCATATTTCTTACTGCATCTTTCCTATACTGTTGAAGTAGATGACATCTTGCTTCTTTGTTGTTTTATAATGCTTGAGGAATGCTGATCTCTGATGTATGATGATCTGAAACTCAAATAAGAGTGGTATTGTATGCTTAGAGCTGAAGTGCTGTATCTAAATATTTGAAAACAAATCTTATGAAAAAATTGAGAACTTGTTTCTAAGCAAATGGAATAACAACAAGGAAGAACAGACATTTAGTTTGAAAGTGCCAAATGGCAAGTGATATAGAAAAAACATAGTCCTGAGATGGTGTCATCCTTTTTCATTTATCTAGAAATTCAGGCAGGAGAACTTACTTAATCTTTTTTGAATTATTTTTATTCAGAAACTAGCTGTACCAGGCCACGTGTTGCTGTGGGCCAGTCTGGTTAAATGGAAAAGAGAGAAAAGAGACAGAGCTTGTTTCTAATATATGTAATTTCATTATGCTTGTGGATATACAATATTTTTTGTTGATCCCTTGTTTGTGAAATAATGATAATGGTTAATAATAATAATAATAATAATAATAATAATAATAATAGTAATACTAATAGTAATAATGGCAATGATTCTGGTCTATATAATAATAATCAGTGTTTTTTGGGGAAACCCTTTCCTTTCCTTCCCTCCTATTGAGCTCTCCCTTCCTATCATTCAATCCTTCCTTCCTTCTGAGCCTCCAGTCATCCTGGAGGCACGGGCATGAGGCGGTGCCAGGCAAGGCTGGGCAAGGTGTGAGGCTATGGGAGCCCAGGGCTTGGGCTGGGCCTGCCTCTTTGCCTGCCTCATTCCCTCCCTCCCCTGGCCCCGTGCCCTGCCCCTCTCTCTGGCCTGGATTTCCTTCACTGCCCTGCCACCCTTTTCCCTCTCTTCTTCTCCCAGTTCTGGTCTGGAGGAAGGCAGGCAGGCACGTTTGGTGGGGGACGGCCAGGCCGTGGATCCCTAATAGCGACTCTGGCCCTGACTGGGTTGCTTCACAATGTGTTGCTTGGACATCCAGCAGATGGCACTGTTTTTGATGCCGAGCATGTTTTACCTGTCGCAGGTGTGACATCTATGTAATAGTAGGTATGTGAATACCTAAAAACATTCGCCTGTTAGAATGCTATGTTGTGTCCAAATTTCTAAGCAATTGGTGAAGTATTTTGAGACATCTGAGGTCACTCACAAACTGACATTTTTGATCCCGAGCATGTTTTTACCTGTCACAGATGTGACATCTATATAATAGTAGGTATGTGAATACATAAAAATATTCGTCTGTTAGAATGCTATGTTGTGTCCAAATTTCGAAGAAATCAGTGAAGTATTTTGTGAGATCTAAGGTCACTTACAAACTGATATTTACATGTTTATTTATACAGATAAATAAAGAAAAGAATAGAAAAAGGACAATATAAAATAGCAGATTTTCGTAATATGTAATACTAAAACTACTACATCTAATAAAACAACATGTAAAACAAACATACTAACCTAAGACAGGCCTACACCAATATATACTAGACACACAACTACTAAAACTATTCTACAAACTATTTGCACTCACTGTCTGTTGTTTTTAGTATGTCTGTCTAATATATGTTTATTGGTGAATACATTGGAAACTGAAGTTTCTTCTTATTTTCTGTAAATATCCACGTCAGTCTAAAGGAGGAAACATACATACCTTGCTTCAATTAAGAATGGCCCAAACACACCATTGGGAAATCTCACCGTGAAGCATCTTGCCAAGAGACCATTCATAATGCATATCATAATACTATTCAGAGCTGGTATGGGGCTCACGTATTATGTACTTGAGTGTCACCCCCTCCAAAAAAACACAACAATTATGAAGTGAAAAGTGGCCCTTGCAACAAATGATCAAAAAACATTTCTACAACACAGAGTTACGCCTATTCTGCTGAAATTATTAATCAATGTAATATGATCTTATATGTTATCTGTGCGATACTTACTTTTATAGTCTATCTTTTAATAATAATAACAATTATCATTCCTATTTTTAAAAAATCTTGATTCCTAAAAGAAGCAAAAACATAACTTAAATCCAATAACATTGTTTTTGTTGTCCAAGTCATTTCCACCTTGTGATTATCCTCAGGTGAACTCATCATGGGGTTGTTTTGACAAGGCTTCTTTGGAGTGAGGGTTGCCATGGCCTTCCTTTGAGACTGAGAGAATGGAACTTGCTCAAAATCTCTCCCATTATCCAGCTTCTCTTAAATGTGTAGCTATACCAATGTGTTCCACATTCTCCAGTTCTGAGTTATAGGAACCGATAAAAATAGTTGTAATATAGATTTTTAAAAAGTTACTGAATTTTTTTGTTTGACATTTAAAATATATTATGGTATTGCTAAACACTATGACCTGATGGAAGGATAAACCCCAGACATTTATCGGTGTGTTTTGGTTTTGTTTTGGGTTTTTTTTTCACATTAGATTCATAGACAGAAACCAACCCTTGTGGAACTTACATAATTTTTTGTTACTGTGTGTAAAGAACAGTAACAAACAGTGCTTTGATTGTGCTTTTACAACAGTGGCTCCCAACCTGTGGTCCGTGGACCACCAGTGGTCCACAAGAATGAAAATATGGTCTGCAGCCTCACCATTACTACACCATTGCCTTGAAACCATGTGGCAACAAGAGCAGCTGGTCTCACAAAACCCTTTTATAGTGCCGAAGCAATTGAGATGTTGGGAGAGGAGAGGCTGACTACCCAAAAAAGATTGCTAGTACCACATCAGCTCTAGATTATTAAATATGGTTTTCTGTGGGCGAGCAGATGGCAACTACTGGATGGCATATGTTCTGTATCAGTAACTAGAGCTGATGTGGTCTATCAAATGCAATTTTCTGAATCAGCACCTCAAATAATCAAACCAAATCTAAAGTTGACCAAAAACTGATTTGTAACCCTTTTGATACTAATGTTGGAGAGTGGTCCCTGGTCAAAAAAAAAAAAAAAGGTTGGGAACCGTTGTTTTACAACATGTAAAGTGGTTGGACTTGATGACCCATGTGGTTTCTTCCAATTACGTTATTCTATGATTCTGTGACTGGAAACAATGTGATGGTAAGCCAAACTTTGGTGCCAGACATTTTTCTAATTGCAAACTTGATTTAGTTTTGTAGACTATTCCACACATATCTGCTTAAAGAGTAAATATTCATAAAGTAAGTGTTACCTCTTAATGTTCACAGCAAATTTTACACCCTTTGTGTTCTTGTCATCTGTTCGTTATACTGTGCATCACCTTTTAATGCACATTTTACCTTTGTTTTTGTATCCATATCCTGCCTTATGCATGTGTGCATATGTGTAAGATTACATAGCAAATTAATACACAAAATAGCCAGTTTTCCAATTAACAGTGAGATCAAAAGGGGTTATTATTTCTGACCCCTCTAGCAAACCTGAGCCCAACCTTTCTTAAAAGTCCACAGTGGGTCCGTCCATGTTTGTTTTTTTGCTTTTCCTTTGTATCATAATTGTGGAAGAATGTGATTACTTCTACCCTGGGTTCTCTCTGCTTACATCCTGTTGGCCATTTTTTCCATGTTGGTTATGTTCAGGTCCAAAATACCCTATTTACTCAATTCTTATGTCGACCTTAGAGCTATATTCACATAATACGGTAATCTTTGCCAAAGCAAAGAGGGAAGCTGCTTCAGGAGTGCCTGGATCTCCTATTTGAGGGACGTCATCTCTTATTCAATTGCCATAGTGCGATGCTATGCAATCCTGGGATTTGTAGTTTGGTGAGTCATCCACATTCTTTGGCAGAGAAGGCTCAAGACATTGTAAAACTACAACCCACATTATTCCATAGCATTGAACAAAGGCAATTACAGTGAATTCATTCTACAGCAGAAGTGTATCCCAGGGTTTTATTTTCCGTTGCTGAAAGCTTTCGTGTTCTACATGCTTAACTTATGATGTACTGTGGCTTGTATGTTGTATGTTTATGTCAAATGTTTTTGATATGGGTAATGGGCTAATCAATAAAACATACATACTACTTAGACAATCCCTTGTAGCCTGATGATTATGGTCCTCCAAGTGTAGTGTCTTGGCGGTGGATCCATAGGTGGCTGTGGAGCCCTATTCTTCATCCGCATGTTTTCCCACAGTGAGGACATTGGTTTCCATGTGGAAGGCGGTCCTGGTCAGGGTTGACTTGATGCTTTTTCCTTTTGGCACATTTCTCCCTTTTGCCCTCCATTTGTGCCTCTTCAAATTCCGCAGCACTGCTGGTCACAGCTGACCTCCAGCTAGAGCTCTTGAGGGCCAGGCTTCCCAGTTCTCGGTGTCTATGCCACAGTTTTAAAGTTGGCTTTAAGCCCATCTTTCAAACTCTTTTCCTGTCCACCAACATTACGTTTCCCATTCTTGAGTTGGGAGTATAGTAACTGCTTTGGGAGATGGTGCTCCGGCATTCGGACAGTGTCGCTAGTCCAGCCGAGTTGATGGTGTAGAAGCATCACGTCAATGCTGGTGGTCTTTGCTTCTTCTTCCAGCATGCTGACATTTGTCTGTCTGTCTTCCCAAGAGATTTGCAGGATTTTCCGGAGGCAAGGCTGATGGAATCATACCAGGAGTTGACTGTGACGTCTGTAGACAGTCCACGTTTTGCAGGCATATAGCAGGGTTGGGAGGACAATAGCTTTATAAACACTATAAAGTGTTCGAACACTTTTGTTTTCAAAGAAGGAATTCTAAGCAGGCAGCCACCGTAATACACAGCTTTTAAGGCCAAATTACAAAGAGTGCACTTTTGCCACTGCGAATTACATTTGGCAGCAAATACCTATATTGGTTTCATGGTTCTGAAAATTGAGGTGTGCATTAGATTCCATAGCACATTAGACTCGAGTAAATACAATAGTTGATCCCTTTGTTATCTCCCCTAGCTTCTGGACAACAAAATTAGTTGCAAGGCTGGTGAGGAATTGGCTGGATCTTACATTGCAGACAGAGTTTGACTTTAAACACATTTAAGTATGGTTGAAGTCTACCATTGCAACTATATATTTCTCCTTTTTTAATATGATTAGTCATTTGTTCTTAGAAGGCTTCATCTGGATCTCCACTCTGGCTTGCGGGGATCTAAGAAGGGCACACATGATGCTCCTTCTTTTTCATCTCCTGTATTATTATTTTTAATGACATACTCTCATCTTTCTGGTTTCCATGGGTATTTCTACATGTGTACACTTCAGTAAAGTCTCGCTTATCCAACCTTTGCTCATCCAACGTTCTATATTATCCAATACAGTCTGCCTCCTGCCCAGATCCACAGCTGTTTCAGTACATTGCAATGTTTTGGTGCTAAATTCATAAATAAAGTAATTACATAACATTACCATGTATTGAACTGCTTTTTCTGTCAATTTATTGTAAAACATGATGTTTTGGTGCTTAATTTTTAAAATCAAAAAGTAATTTGACGTTTAATAGGCTTTTCCTTAATCCCTCCTTATTATCCAACATTTTCGCTTATCCAATGTTCTGTCGGTCCGTTTATGTTAGATAAGCGAGACTCTACTGTATTTCCTTCTTCTGCATAAACAGTGGAATTTTTGGCAAAATAACAGCGTTTATGTTTTGAACATCAGGAATAGAACAAAACTCCAATTTGTGTGTCAGACTGGTTTTACCTGATTAGAAAAGACTAAAATTGGAGAGCAATCATTAGAATCCACAAGAAACTCCAGATACATGGAGTTATTTAGAAAAGGATCAAAAACCTTTTGGTCTCTGTGTGTGTCCATGTTCATGTGTGTCAGCAAATCGAATGAGATTCTCAACTTCTGAAATTTCTGCAGTTTATTTCCTATCATTTTTATGTAGCTCCTGAAGAAGGCCATAAGAAATATACATCGGCTGAAGCGCCTTGGGATTTTTCTAAATAAACAGCCATCAACTGAGCACTTTGTAGACATCCCCAGGTTTTCCTTTGGCAACTAATCAGAGCAATCTGATCACTTAAATAGCAAAATGTAACTTCAGGGATGCCTTACTGGCATTTTTTTTAAAAAAAACTGATAACGTGAGTCAGCTAGCCTGGTCTAATCTGTGAAACTTTCTCTCCAGCTGTAATATATTTCGCATGGGCCCTTATTTATAATAATGTTAGTCTGCAAACAGCTCTATTATATGTGTTGTGATAGAGTCCGTCTGACCTTGACAATATGTGTGATGGTTTAGAAAGGGCTATACCAGTGATCCCCACCTGTGGGCCATTTTCCATGTGTCAGTGTAAGTACTATAAGTACTGTAATAATGATGAATATGACGATGATAATAATAAACAAGAAAACTGGACAATCCACTACTCATTACACCCGCGTAGTGATAGAATCATAGAATCAAAGAGTTGGTAGAGACCTCATGGGCCATCCAGTCCAACCCCCTGCCAAGAAGCAGGAATATTGCATTCAAATCACCCCTGACAGATGGCCATCCAGCCTCTGTTTAAAAGCTTCCAAAGAAGGAGCCTCCACCACACTCCGGGGCAGAGAGTTCCACTGCTGAACGGCTCTCACAGTCAGGAAGTTCTTCCTCGTGTTCAAATGGAATCTCCGCTCTTGTAGTTTGAAGCCATTGTTCCGCGTCCTAGTCTCCAAGGAAGCAGAAAACAAGCTTGCTCCCTCCTCCCTGTGGCTTCCTCTCACATATTTATACATGGCTATCATATCTCCTCTCAGCCTTCTCTTCTTCAGGCCAAACATGCCCAGCTCCTTAAGCCGCTCCTCATAGGGCTTGTTCTCCAGACCCTTGATCATTTTGTTGACAGACTTGACCTGCCCAGAAGGGCTTCTGCAAGTGAAACTAACGGTAAAAGAAGAGAATCATGCACTAGTGGATTATGGGAAAGGCAGTGAAGAACCAACTTTGAGGGAAGTCAATAGTAGTAAACTGCTTAAAGTGCAAAAGACAAGGAGTGAATACAGTAAAAGGTCAAGGAGCAAATACCGAGAAAACTGGCCAAAGAAGGCTCTCCATGGACACTTCCTGGGAAAAACTGAGAGCAAAATTGACAAAGAAAAAACACGGATGTGGCTCACAAATGGAACTTTGAAAAAGGAGACAAAGGGCCTGATTCTTGCAGCCCAAGAACAAGCCATTAGAACAAATACCATCAAAGCCAGAATTGAAAAGTCGATGACGGATCCCAAGTGTAGACTCTGCAAGGAAGCAGACAAAATGATGGATCTCATCTTCAGCTGCTGCAAGAAGATTGTGCAGACAAACTACAAGCAGAGGCATAATACCGTTGCTCAGATGATTCATTAGAACTTATGCCATAAATCCCATCTGCCTGTGACAAAGAACTGGTGGGATCACAAGCCTGAAAAAGTTACAGAAAATGAACTACTCTGGGACTTCTGACTTCCGACTGACAGAGTTTTGGAGCACAATACTCCTGGCCTTACAGTCCTGGAAAAAAAACAAGAATGGATCGTCAATGTTGCAATCCCAGGCGACAACAAAATTGAAGAAAAACAACTGGAAAAGCTGACATGATACGAGGATTTAAAGATCGAACTACAAAGACTCTGGGACAAGCCAATCAAAGTGGTCCCAGTGGTGATCGACACACTGGGTGCAGTGCCTAAAGACCTTGGCCTGCACTTAAACACAATTGGCGCTGACAAAATTACCATCTGCCAGCTGCAAAAGGCCACCTTACTGGGATCTCCACGCATTATTCACCGATACATCACACAGTCCTAGACACTTGGGAAGTGTCCGGCGTGTGATCCAATACAACAGCTAGCATAGTGATCTTGTTTGCTGTGTACCAATCTTGTTATGTTTCAAATAATAATAATAATAATAATAATTTATTTCTAGACTCTCTCTTCTGAAGGGTGGTTTCATACTTATTTTTTTTACTGCTGAGGTTAAAGGAAAGCTAGGCTGTGAGTGGTTGCTTTGGGCATCACAGATTCCACTTTGTCTATTCCTGGACTGCTACTTTTACTCTAAATACACGTGTATATTCGAATGCAGCATTGTATTTTAATTTCATTTTACTATTAAAACAAGCAGATATTGGAATGCAACGTTGTGTCAAAATATCATGTCAATCGACTGAGTTTTGTGGTCGCAAACATACGCAGGCTGAGATTTTATATGTAAAGATGGTGTAGTAAAATGCACCATTTATATAAGGTAAATGGCAAAACCAGGAATTGCCTTTTTTTGGATTAAAAAAAAACATTTTCACACAATGGATAATTAAATGCAGATTGCATGGATACGGAGAGCCAACTGTGTATTGCCAAACATAGGAGTTCAAATCAGCAATTGCTTGGCGCTGTCATCTTAGATGTGGACCAGCTTGAAAAGAGCAAAATCCGTTGCTTTGGAATTTTGGACTTCAACTTCCACAATTCCTAACAGCCGGTAGGCTGTTGGGTATTATGGGAGTTAAATTCCAAAACACATGGAGGGTCGAAGTTTGCCCATTCCTATTGTATATGGTTGCCAGTGTGTTTTAGTGTTTTAAAGTAAGTAACCTTGGGCTGTCAGGATTGTTGTTGTAATCTAGCTATTACCTTCACCTTGCTTTGTTTATACTTTCTGGAGCAAACATGACTTTGTTTCCATAACATTGTCATTTGCAACATATCTCTACAGCTGCAAAACTTAAATGAGACAAACATTACCTTGAAAAGCAGGCCAGCTTGTTACACTGAATTCTAAAGTTTAGTAAAGGTAAATGTTTTACCTTGAAATTAAGTCAAGTCGTGTCTGACTCGGGGGGTTGGTGCTCATCTCCATTTCTAATCCAAAGAGCCGGCGTTGCCCATAGACACCTCCAAGGTCATGTGGCCAGCATGACTGCATGGAGTGCCATTACCTTCCTGCTGGAGCAGTACCTATTGATCTACTCACATTTACGTGTTTTCAAACTTCTAGGTTGGCAAAATCTGAGGCTAATTGCGGGAGCTCATGCCGCTCCCCGGATTCAAACCTGCGACCTTTCAGTCAGCAAGTTCAGCAGCTCAGCGCATTAACCAACTGCGCCACCGGGGACTCCGTTAAGTTCAAGAATGTGCAATTTTTTTCCATCTTTGCACACAAAGATTTAACATTCAGTTCCACTGG
This sequence comes from Anolis sagrei, assembly GCF_037176765.1. Lineage (NCBI taxonomy): Eukaryota > Metazoa > Chordata > Lepidosauria > Squamata > Anolidae > Anolis > Anolis sagrei. The sequence goes on along the minus strand of NC_090034.1, from coordinate 75,860,878 downwards.
CAACCCTAGACATGGGGGGAGGAGGAGGCAATAATAAATGTCAATCATTCTAACTCCAGATACTTGATTAATAGACAGCTATTGTCTGGTGGCCCAGTGGGTTAAACCGCGGAGCTGCTGAACTTGCTGACCAAAAGGCCCAGCTTCTGCCAGTCTAGCAGTTCGAAAACATGAAATTTGTGAAAAAAACAATAGATACAGCTTTGGCAGAAAAGTAACGGTGCTCCATGCAGTCATGCCTATGGCCACATTATCTTGGAAGTGTCTACGGACAATGCCAGCTCTTCGGCTTAGAAATGGAGATGAGCACCACCTCCCAGAGTCTGACACGACTAGACGTAATGTCAGGGTAAACCTTTCCGTTTACCTATTCTTTTATATTCCTTGGTCTCAAAACAAAAGTTCATTTGCTGAGGGAAGCAATTCTTATATTACATTCTGTTGGTTGAATTAATTAAGTAGTTTAGAATACTTAAAGAAATTGCTTCCAGGTGATTACTTTTGTGACAGTCTTGTAATTAAAAATATATCACTTCCCCACAGGATCATGAGACAAAGCGGTATACATGAGGTGTGAAAACCAATTCTAAAGCCATAAAAATAGATAAACCTGTATTTGGAACCCACAGAATTAAGAATACACGAAGAGCCAATTTGCATCAGACCAAAGTCCTGTGCGGTTCAACATTCTGTTCACACTGTGGTCTGGGAAGGGTGCAAGCAGGGCATGAATGCCATGCCACGTTTGCTCTAATGAGCGACTGGTATTCAAATTTTCCTGCCTTTGATGTTGATGGTAATATGTAACCACCTTAACTTTATCTACCATGAATTTGGAGGGTTGAAATTGAGGTCTTCTTAGTGTGAAATGTTAATTTAAGTCTCTTGAAATGATTTAAAATGGAAGAACATCTGCAGGTGAAGCAGCCAGACAGTTCCATAAGCAGGGACAGAAATGCACTGGGACACATAGGCCTTTGAGTATAGCAGTTGGAAATGGACAAACCTGTGCATTTCCCTTCTGTGTAACATTCACATAGTTTTATTTCATTTTATTCTGCATCAATCTAGGACTTTGTGTAATTGTAAACATGTTGATATATTTAAATAACTGAGCACTCTCCTACAACACTCAGAAATGCAAAATCTGTTTGGAGATCTAAATATCAATAAGGTCATTCATCTGAGTGGTAAGGATCACCACATTCAGTACAGGGATGTTTCTAAGCTTGGAAAAGTACATAAATAATCTTTTAGTATTTTCATCATAGTAATCCAAAAAAGTCAACATTTCCCAGCTGTGGGAACACAATTGCAGGTGCTAGGCTAATGTGCTGCAACATTTGGAAAGCTCTACTCTAGAATCTGAGTAAGTAAGAGTATCCTTGGTGGCCTTAACACATCCAATGTGGACATTGTCTTGGAGGTCAGACCACATTACCTGGAATCACACTGTGTCCAATTCTGGGCATCACAATTTAAGGAAGATGTCAACAAGCTGGAATGTGTCCAGAGGAGGGCGACTGAAATGATCAAGGGTCTGGAGAGCAAGCCCTATGAGGAGCGGCTCAAAGAGCTGGGCATGTTTAGTCTTAAGAAGAGAAGGCTAAGAGGAGACATGATGGGAGCCATGTATAAATATGTGAAGGAAAGTCATAGGGAGGAGGGAGCAAGCTTGTTTTTTGCTGCCCTGGAGACTAGGACGCAATGGAACAATGGCTTCAAAATACAGGAAAGGAGGTTCCACCTGAATATGAGGAAGAACTGTGAGAGCTATTCAGCAGTGGAACTCACTCTCTCTCTGCCCAGGAGTGCAGTGGAGGCTCCTTCTCTGGAGTCTTTAAGCAGAGACTGGGTGGCCATCTGCCAGGGGTGCTTTGAATGTGATTTTCCTGCTTTTTGGCAGAATGGGGTTGGACTGGATGGCCCATGAGGTCTCTTCCAACTCTAGGATTCTAGGATTTCTCAAGCATCAGCACCAGAAGTGCATGAGTGAATGGGATTGATATGGTCATCCAGGCCTGCTTAATTCCTACTTATATTTTCCTCTAATGGTCCTATTGAATCCTCTGTGACAAAACGGCACACTTGCATGTCTGCCTTGATGACTCTGGAGACCAAAGTTTGAATCCCTGCTCAGCCATGGAAACCCTTCATAGGATTTCACACTATAATAAGATACAGGAAGGACAAAATTCATTTCTGCTCTTCTATGCACCCTGTTTATTATTTACATCCATGCCTTTTTCACAGTGCCTAACACGGCAAAAATATGAAGTTGGCTTTAGGATTTCTAGAGTGAATCTTTTGTTTCTCATTGGTGGAAAACAGGATGCTCATCTGCTCAAAGCTGCTGTCTTATACTATTACTTTCAGGGTGGATTTCACCTTTATCTTTTGAAACTGCAGCTTGAAAGGGGAAATGAAATGCCAAAGTTTCTCATCTGTGTCTTCTCTTTAATAGCAGTATTTTTAAAATCCCAAAGAACAGCAAGATGCCCTTGAAAGTATAAAAAGATGTCCTGGAAATGCTTTGCAATTTAAAAAGTCATCCATTTTCATTTCTATATTTTTCCTTTTGAAAGCCCTAGAAATACAGAGATCCAATATTTTGGACTTAAACTGATATAGTAGGTATGGGTAGGCCCAGGGGCCGGATGCGATCTTTTGGGCTCTTTTTTCAGGCCCTCCTCTCTCTCACCATCCTGTCCTTCCTTCCTTCTCTCTTTCATTCCTTACTTACTTACCTCCCTCTTTCTCCCTCCCTCCTTCCTTCCCTTCCACCCTTTCGTCCTTCCCTCTTTCCTCCTTCCTTCCCCCTCTCTCTTTGCCTTCCTTCTTTCCCTTTTTTCTTTCCTTCCTTCTCTCTTTCCTCCCTCCCTTCCTCCATCTGTTCCCTCCTTCCTTCTTTCTTCTTTCTTCCTTCCTCTTTTCCTCCTGGAGGATGTTTAGCTGGGAGAAGAGAAGGTAGAGAGAGAACATGAGAACCATGTCTCAAGATTTCAAAGTGTCTCTCATTGAGGAGGAGGGGGAAACTGATTTTCTGCTGCTCTAGAGACCAGGGAGCAATGGATTCAAATGGCAGAGAAAGAGATTCGACTGAAAAGATTACAAAAAACTTCCAGGAGAGTGGCCTAGGCTGTCTGGGAGTGTAGTGGAGTCTCCTTCTCTGGTGGCTTTTCTGAGAGGCTGTCTATTGGGAGTGCTTTGATTGTGCTTTCCTGCATGGCAGGGGGTTGGAGTAGATGGCCCTTGGGGTCTCTTCCAACTCTAGGATTCTATATGAGAAGTAGGCAATACAGGGTCTAATTGATACACTTTTTCTCCCCCATCCACCATCTCATCCTGACCATGGCTAACTCTTTTTGGGATCCAAACGTTTCCTGGCTTTTCTTCACTTTCTACCTCCAAAAGAGAAGAGGAAGGGGAGGAAATGGCAGGGAGGGGACTTGGGGAGAACCCCCTTCCTCCTGGCCCACCTGGCCCACTCTGATCTGCTTCCAAGTTGGAAAGTTTGGCCATGCCTGTGATATAGGATGTGGGTATGCTGCGAATTATCACTATAAGCATGAATCGAGAGGCAAGTTAGTAAGGATTTTTTAAAAAATCAGTCACTAACTTTTATGTACTTTTTTCAAGGCAACAGTCAAGCTCTATACAGAAACATTTCTAATAGCCAGTTCAGGAAGTGTCAGTAAATTAATGAAGAATTATTGGATGTGAGCAATGTTCCAAAAAGATATTTAATCAAGCAGTCTTGGCAAGTAGCGTACATTTTGATGAGTTTAAGTGGTTTTTCATCTCAGAAATGGCAAGAAAACTGATTCTTTAAGTGTTGCATTGTATTTTAACGTAACTGGATGTTGCCTTGATGAAGGCAGATTAGATGTTGAGAGGTTTTTTTAATGTGCTGTGATGGGAAATAATTGTACGTATAGTACTTTTGCTCATCTATATAAATAAAAATGTGGGATTAACATAACTCAAAAACCACTGGACGAATAGCTGCCAAATTTGACCATAAGACACCTACTAACCCAAGAAGTGACCATCACTCAAAAAATTGATTTTGTCATTTCGGAGTTGTAGTCGCTTGGATTTATAGTAAACCTACAATCTGAACACCAATGATGGAATTGAACGAAACGTGGCGTACAGGACTCCCATGACCAGCAGAAAACACTAGAAGGATTTGGTGGGTATTGACCTTGAGTTTTGGAGTTGTAGTTCACCTACATCCAGAGAGCACTGTGGACTCAAACAATGATGGATCTAGACCAAACTTGGCACAAATATTCCATATGCCCAAATACGAGCACAGATGGAGTTTGGGGAAAATAGACATTCGCATTTGGGAGTTGTAGTTGCTGGGATTTATAGTTCACCTACAATCAAAGAGCATTCTGAACACCACCAACGACAGAATTGGGACAAACTTTCCACACAGTCCAACTCCCTTCATCAGGGCAAGAAACATAATCAGAGCCCTCTTGACAAAGAGCCATCCAGCCATCTAGCCATAGATATAGATAGATAGATATGATACACACACAGATATAGGACAATTATATGTTGCATGTTTCAGAGTAGGCACACCAGACAATCTCCACATCAACACTGACAAAGAAACAACAAGAAATACTATTTACCCACAAGCATAAAGAAATTACATATATTAGAAATCAACACTTTCTCATTACTTTATTTTCCAGATCACCAGACTAGGCCACAGCAATGCTAGTGATATATATCCTACTTAGTACTTCTTCAAGCAGGTCACACATTTTACTGATCGAATAAAAAAATTAAACATGTAAATAAAAACACGTATCAGAGTTAAAGTGCAATGCAAGTAAATGATCACTGTTAAGAGCCCTTTGATTTATACCATTCTAAAAACCCTATCAAAATACAACATTGGTGTCTGTCTATCAGTAGGTAGATGGACACCAATGACAACGCCATCTAGCCTTCATAAGAAAAGAATTCCAAAGACACCAAGAAAGGTATCTTGCCTACACCAGAACGACAGAACCCAGAGAAGGGCTTTGTCCTGAAGATCTGAAAGTCCAGACAGGCTCATATGAAATAATATAGTCATTAGATATGCTGTTCTCCCTGTTTTCCTTGTACTTTTGGGAGGAAGTTCAAATTACTTGACACAGATACATTCCTTAGATGAGTTTTCTTCATCATGAATAGTGAAATCAAAAGGTTGACAACCAACCTGTCAGAAAGAGTTTTAATTTCAGTTCTTCTTAGCATACCTTTGCCATGTTTCCTTCAGCTACTTTGGCTTCTTCTTTCATAGACTCTAGAAAATATTTCCCTTAATTGGAGGAATTCGGAGTCAGATTAGACTGAACTCACCCTGCCTGCCTGCCTGATGATTCTTTTATTATTTTCTAGCCCACTCGCATACCGTGTTTCCCCAAAAATAAGACACTATCTTATATTTATTTTCTCTCAAGAAGACACACTATGGCTTATTTTCGGGGGATGTCTTATTTATATTAAGCATGGTACAACAACCTGCATTTATGGGATGATGTTTCTGGGAAACAGGGTACATGTCTCAGAATGTGCGAGTTCCTCTCTCTGTGTTCTAGAATTTTAATCTGCATTTTATTGATGCGGTCTTGTGTGTATTTTGTGTTTTATCTTTGTTTTAACCCTGTTGTACCCCACCTTGAACTGCAAGGAGAGATGGGTATTAAATTTATGATGATGATGATGATGATGATGCAGTTGCATAAAAATGAATAAAAAGCAACATGTTCAGGTGCTGGATAAGACATCCAGTGGCAGGAAGGCAGGGTTAGCGCAGCAGGACAGAATAGAAATCACAGGAACGTGTATCTCCAAAGCAGTACCATTGTGTGATTGCAGAGAAATGTGATTGTGATTGTTTCAAGAGTGATGTTTTCAAGAGGTATCAAATCAAAAGAGAGAGAGAGAAATGAGTTATAGCTGGCAGCACAGTGTTGACTGGGAGTAGAATATTTTTCTCAGACCGAAACTATCAAAATGGATCAAATAGGTTTGCTACAGGGCTTGGAAAATTACTTTTCCTAGTCAAAGAATGGACTTCCTTAGCACTTTTTTCATTTGCTATAAAATTTATTCAAATGGATTTTGTACTTTTTTGGAAACAAATTCCACATTTGCTTGAAAAATGCAGTTATTTTAAGATAACAGGTTGTTGTGATGGTCCTTCGTTCTTTTCCTTACACACTCATTTTAACCTGCAGTTCCCCTGAAAAGCAGCCTCTCTCTCCCTGTCAGCCCCCAGATGAGCATTTACAAAAGTAATTTTTGGGATCTATACAGGAGATAAAATAATTTAGGAAATAGCTGTAAAGAACCATCTTTCTTTCCCCAACTACTTTTCAACTACCTAAAATATTTCCCAAAGTTACGTGGGCATAACCAAAGCAACTATTGGATTTGTTGTACACAATAGCAACAATTTTTATTGATTAGTCACTTGGCCTTATCAAAACAGACAGTGCAAACACAACATAAAATAAAATACAAATATACAGGTGTTTGTTAGCTTGAAACCAATGTAGCTTACCCATAGATATATACATCAATTATCCTAATCTCCCCTACACTGCACCTCAATCTGATCTATGTACTGTGAGGGCAATCTGGCTGCGACATCTGTCACTCCATTGATCTCCAGGGTTGATTCAACTGATTTGACTGGCTAGGCAGGTGTCCCCTTCCTCCTTCACCGCTCCTTGTTTGTTCCTCCCGAAGCTGCGCGCTCGGTGGAAGAGGACAACGTCCCAGGTATAGAAGGAGTGTACCAAGGCCTCCAGTCTTTGGTCCTGGGTATACAATAGCTGCACTCCCCTGCTAGAACCTCCAAACAAACTCGAGGATTTGTTGTACACATTTGTGCATCATTTGTAGCTCTGTCCTGACACTTGGCTGGAAAATAAATGTATTTGTTTTATGGTAGTGGATAAATAATACGTTGTTGAGCAAACCAAATGAAAAAGCTGTATGATCAATTTTATTTGCTTGTCTGCCTAGAGAATATATGTTTCCCGTGCCCAGACACAAGAATTTCCATTTGTAAGTGATTGTTGTTTCATAGCAGTTTTCCCCTTCCAAATACTGAATGTTAATACATATACAAGGAATATCCAGAAATATATAAAAAATAATAGGAATGAATATATTGTAATTAAACTTACATGGATTGTAGCATAGATATTACATTATTTTTTCCACATAATCACCATTCAGTTCAATACATTTTGTTACCTGTGGGATGACTTTTTTGATGCCTGTGTCAGAGAAGTCTCCCACCGTCCTTTTCAGCCAGTCTGTCACTTTGATTTTCACCTCGTCATTGTCAAAAAAGTGTTTTGCACCCATTTAGTGAATGGATGATAGTTACTGGGTGCAAGATCGGGGCTGTGAGAGGGGTGGCTTAAAACATCCCAACCAAATGAAGTCAACAACGCTTGTGTTGCATGAGCAGTGTGCAGACATGCGAGAGCTACGTGCCTTACTTTCTGGATAACCCTCATACATTGATATGCTTTGCTCAAGTCTAACTTGAGAAATAGCTTTGTCAAGCTGTTCACTATTGTGTTCCAGGTTAAATGTATGATGATCAAATGTATGCTTTGGGTGCAGAAGAACCCTTTTTCATTTTCTATCATTCAAGTTGAAAGTTGTTGGCAAAACTGTGTAAGAATATCTACCTAAAGAAAAATCGAGACAACTGCTATTCTTGTAATGGACAAGGGAAACAGCATATGCCTCCCCCAAATTTTACTGGACAGCAGTTTCCATCACCCTTTACCATTGCTTATACAGGCTACATCTAATGGAAGCTGCAGTCTAACAACATCTGGGGATTTATATGTTATGCCCCTAAACCCAGCTTGATGGATCTGTAACCTGGTTTAATATATGTGTCTGAATGAGCATGCTTTCTTGCTCCCTCGCACCTCTACATATCTCAAGTATTGTGAGTACAAAGCTGTAAACTATCAGAATGTGAAGTCCTCAGGAAAAACTATACAGGAGGACAATAGGTTATTGCTCTTGTTATTTGGTACTCTTTATTAGATGGTGTCTAAGAATAACCCAGTAGGTGGGTCACACATCTAGGGGTTCTGAATAGTGCACTGTTTCCACAGTTGTAGTTTCACATATAATATCAGAATGGTAATATAATTCTTTGAATATTGAGGCCTGCCAATCATGATACCCCAGCTGAACCTCTTCCCAGAATCTGAGGAGCTAAAGATGGTAGTCACACCTTGCCATTTACAGTAAAGAGAGAAATGGTGATTTTTTTTGTGTGTATGGAGTGATATGGTCTTATCCCAGGCATAGTGAAACTTCAGCCCTCCAGGTGTTTTGGACTTCAACTCCCACAATTCCTAGTAGCTGGTAGGCTGTTAAGAATTGTGGGAGTTGAAGTCCAAAACATCTGGAGGGCCAAAGTTTGCCCATGCCTATCTTATCCCTTTTCCAAGCTGTAGTGGGACATACCACTATGTAGGTAAAGCTGCAGCTGGCATGATAACATTTCCACACAAGAACCTACTGTTTACTCGCCTTCCTGGCTAGAAATGTGCTTATGCCATTTACAAGAGAGTAGGAAAAGAATACCACTGTTATTGCTTGTATCAGAAGCATTCAGGGGAATTTACTTGCTGTTTCTCTACTCTGGTATATGCTCAGACCTTTAACTTTTTATGTCAATTCTACTAATTAAAACCTAAACAGGAATTGAAGTCAGACAAGACAGAAGATACAGAACTCCTACTGTACATTATTGAGTTCTCTGCTCTCTTTTCAAGATTCAAACATCCTTATCTATACATTTATATATTTTCGAGATTTGTGTCCTGATTTAGATTTTGTCATCAAGTTTCTAAAGCAGCTAAAAATAAAAACAGTTTATCAAAAATACTCTGCATGAAAATGGGCTTTAATATATTTCTTCACAAAATATGCAGAAACATGTTCATAAGCATGCTTTTTCCTAAAATGCATCTTTTCTGTTGAGTTGTGAATTGAATCCCAAATTTTGTCGATGTCTGAAATTCAAATATTAACTGAATTCCAGACCGAGCAGGAGTCCAGGATGTGCCCCTCATCAACTCATAATGGAATTGGCAAAGGACACATTGGTCAAGCAGCCTCAGCAACAACCTCAAATGTTTTGACAGCTTCTCTCTGCTAATTTCCCAGCCTAAAATAAGACACTTCTGTTCCTTACATTTACCACACATTCTGAAAACAGGTGCAAGAGAGTTCTTTCACTAAACAGAAACATTCATGAGCAGGTAGAAAGGTCTTGGGGTGTTGCCAGACATAAAGGAACCACTGCATGTCAGAGACCTCAGGGGAAATATGAGAACAGTAGCAATCTCATAGTACCTTGTTGCCAAGGCAAACCAAACATGTGGGGCCTGCATTTTAAAAGCTTTAGTTCTGACTCCTTGACCAAATAGGATTGCATCCATGGACAATGAAATACAACCTGGTTGATGTGTACTCAGAGAGAAGTCTAATAGAGCTCACTCAACAAGGCTAATTTCCAAATAAGTACTATATTCCGGCATATAAGACGACTGGGTGTATAAGACGACCCCCAACTTTTCCAGTTAAAATATAGAGTTTGAGATATACTGGCCATATAAGATTACCCCTTTTCCAGTGCACACCAAATAAAAAAATTAAAACCATCATATTTGATTTCAATATGGTAATTTTCCTATTACTGTACCTCCTTCTCTGCCTCTCAGATCTTGTACCTGCACCACTTCACTGCAGTCTTCAGATCTGAGAGACACAGGAGGAGGTACGGTAATAGGATACAAGGGCGGGCCAGACAGGCAAAAAGAGTTACGTTTTTCTGGGCCCAGAGCCACTCTATCTCTTTCTTTCATACCCCGGGAGCCCCGGATGCCTGCAGCTTGCTCCGCCCTTCACTTACACCTTCCCGGTGAGGCGCCCCTTCGCCTCACTATCAGGACCGCATTAAGTCCACGAATCCTGATGAATGGATTTTCTTCTACCGTACTTCTACAGCGTCTCCCTTAATGCTTTCATACAGTCGCTGCATATGGCAGAGACGCGGCCATTGCCATTTTTGTGCTCCCCCCACAATATGCAGCAACCACAGATTCTTCAATCCAGATTGGAAGCTTCAGCACCCGCTCTATAAGACTATTCCCGCATATAAGACGACTCCCATGCATAAGGCTACTCCAGTGTATAAGACGACGCCTGACTTTTGAGAAGATTTTCTTGGGTTAAAAAGTAGTCTAATACGCCAGAATATACGGTATATAGTTCCTCCAGTACGTCAGCATTCCTCCACCATCAACTTTGCTGGACGAAATGCCACATTGTCCGAGTGTCCGATTACTGTCTCCCAAAGCAGTTACTTTATTCTCAACTTAAGAACGGAAATTGGAATGTTGGTGGACACCAAAAGAGATTTAAAGGTGGGCTTAAAGCTAACCTTTAAAAAATGTGGCATAAACACAGAGCTGGGAAGTCCTCGCACTTGAGCCTTGTAACTGGAGCTCAGCTGTTACCAACAGTGCTGTGGATTTTGAAGAGCCAGAATAGAGGGCGAAAGGAAGAAACATACCAAGAAGAAGACCATGGAAATCAATGTCTTCATTGCAAAAAAACCACACGGATCCAGAATAGGCCTTCACAATCATTTATGGACCAACTGCAAAGACTCCACCCCTGGAAGACAATCATACTCTGCCAGGAGTGATTGCCCATAATATAATACTGTAACATTAGTTTTCTCAGTTAATACAGTTAATGTGAGATCATCTCAAAAATGTTTGATAATTTACAAAACACTTTTACATGTATTTTGTTCTCCATGTATTGACTTAAAAAAATCCCCTTGTGTACATTAATAGATAATGGGACAGTGACAGAAGGGCCCATGTAATACAGTTTTATCTAGTAATCAGTGTTGGTTTATTTTTAGATATCTGTGCCTGCTAAGCATCTGTAGTAAACATAGCAATACAGAATGATTAAGGCATTTCCCAACAGAGTATGGTTTGGGGAAAGAATTAAAGGGCATTTCCTCTTTTTATTTACACTTTTTTAATGAACTTTTTGCTACATGAACTATTCTTGAAAGGGGGAAATTATCAGAGGACCAAACTTGCACATTATACAGGAATTTTTAGAAGCCCAAAATAGGGGGTTTTCTTCAGAGTTCCATAAACCTGCTTTATTAATTTGCTTCTTCTGTATGGGTACAAAGGCATGTGTAGTGATTGATGCTTACATGTAGTTAGCCTGTAAACCAGTTAAATTCATAATGCCCTTTCTTGTTGATTGTGGGTAGACCTCTCATGTCAGTATGAACTGTGGTTGCTACTAAACCATTAAACAGTTGTGACTTAGCAAGTCTCTGATACAGGTTTTGCCTCATTGAATGATGATGATGATGATGATTATTATTATTATTATTACGTTTATTTATACCCCACTGTTATTTATTTATATTTCACTCTTTCTCTGCATAAAGGAGACCCAAAGCAGCTTACAATAAAAACATTTCAATACAGTGGTATTGCAGTAGAGTCTCGCTTATCCAACATAAATGGACCGACAGAACATTGGATAAGCAAAAATGTTGGATAATAAGGAGGGATTAAGGAAAAGCCTATTAAAGTCGATTTACGTTAGGATTTTACAAATTAAGCACCAGCACATCATGTTTTAGAACAAATTGACTGAAAAAGCAGTTCAATACACAATAACGTTATGTAGTAATGACTGTATTTACGAATTTAGCACCAATACATCGCAATGTATTGAAACAGCTATGGATCCGGACGGGAAGCAGACTGCGTTGGATAATGCAGAAGGTTGGATAAGCGAGACTCTGCTGTAGTTAAAAACAAATAGTTTAAAAACCTTAAAATTGATTAAAATGTATTCAAGCTAAAACAACACTCCCTGACTGGGTGGCCTAAATTGAACTTCATAGATATATTGTTGTCATAAATATGCAGTTTATGTTGTTTCTTTGTAGAAGAGGGGAAACTGAATGACGTATACCTTTAAGACTATTGGCTCTGAAGAATATACCAGTGACACTTTATCTGGGTTTACTATGCATGTAACTTTTATTCAGCATTTAAGATCATACATTGCTATGGCACTAAGCAGATCCATCATACACACTCATACTCACCAATTCTCTCATGGAATGCCGCTGCAGTGCTTCATTCGATACAAAGTCATATCAGAAGTTCTCCTTTTATGTCATTTAGGAGCAAATCAAGTCTATGACTTCTTTGTTTCATGCTAATAAACAATGTTCCTTTTCATTTAATCTCACAGTTCCTTTCATATTTTGGTTCTGGTACGCTTTGCTGCTCAATTTAGTCCACGCTTAATCAGTCATGTCCCCCTCCAACTCTTTTAATTTTCAGTCAATCATGACAAAGGGCTATACTCCTTTTGACTGTACCAGTCCTTTATGTTCCTCATTTATCAAGTTGCTAAAGTTCAATTCATGGTTCAGATATGTATATGTGTGTGTATTATTTATTTTTATCCCACTTTTCTCCCATGAGTGGGATTCAAAGCAGAGTACAATAGTTAACAGTATGTGTGTGTATGAATGCTTTTGAACAGTTGAAATGAGGTTATGGATTAAAATAGCATTTTCTCAACAATTTAGGCTGTTTGCCTATTGCTAGTTGAGATTCTCTGTCATAAAGCTGTTCCTATGATAGCTTTCCAGGTATAACTGTTGGCCCTGCTTATCTGCAGCAAGCAATGTTGGTTTCATGTATGCTCACAAACTTAAAATAAGAAATCTGACCTTATTTTGATATTAGTCAAAATTCCCCATTTGGCATACACTATAAGCCAGGATTTCTTTTGCCAAAATCAATGTACATGGGGGAGAGAGAACAGGTGGGGAGGAGAATATGTTTTACAAAGCTCATCCACAGCATCATTGTTTGTGAAGTTGCAAATGATGGCTCAATGTGACTGAGCTACAGTTCCTTCAGGCAAATTGCATAGCAAAACATCTAGTTTTCTGGTTCAGTGGGAAAAACACACACATGTAACAAAAGTAGTAAGTCAGGAGAAAGGTGGTGTATTAATTGATTAATTCAGATTTCATTTAGCATAGGCACCATCCTGGGTTCTTGTGATCTAAACCCAGAGCTCATTCCTTTTCCAGAATGCTTGTCTCAAGAAAATGCTTTCTTGTATCTGCTAAGCAGGCAAATGGTGACGGCTCTCCTTGTGTTATATCTTGTCATCTGAAAATGATCCTCGTTAAATGTTTTACTTAGTTAACATGTACAATAAAATTGCATGAGCCATGTGTCGTTTATTTCACTGTCATAGGAATGCAGATAATTCAGAAGCAGTCAGGTCCTGTGCTTTGGTTGCTGGAATAAGGAGCTGGGGCTGTTGGAGCCAGGATATTGGCTAGATCTGTCCTTTGCAGTTGTTCTTGATATGGCAGTAGCAATGTTTCACAGTGTGTCAGGAAGCACAAACACCTTTGGTTGAAAATCACAGAGCTAGATACACCTGAATTCAATCCAGTCTGGTATTCCTTAGAAGTGATGGGGAAATGCAATAAGAACTCACCCCCATGCGGGAATGCTGTCTTGTGTAAAATGGTTGTATCAAGAACGATCTGGTATTCAGCTGGTGACATAGGACCGAGAGACATATATTAAAAGCATATACAGTAGAGTCTCACTTATCCGATATAAACGGACTGGCAGAATGTCGGATAAACGAAAATGTCTGATAATATGGAGTCTCCTACTGTTACCATCCGACGTGGCGCTAGACACCCAAAATACTAACAATGACTCAAAGGGTTAAGACAAGGCAATGCCTCGAGACTAGAGTGGTCCAACAGGAATTGCCCAGATTCGGAAGAGGAGTGTGGGAATCACAGAGGGAAGGAGGGAGGACGCTTCCGTTCCTGGTCCTGCCTCTTTTCTCCCTTTCTTCCCTCCTCCTCCTCCTTGCCTTGCCTTTTTCACTTATTGGGATTGGAGAGAGTTGGAGGTCTCCTTTAATGGAAGAGGAAATGCTAGAGGAAAAGGGGGCGTCTGATAAGAGCATCGGATAAGACAGAATGTTGGCTAAGCGAAGGTCAGATAAGCTAGACTCTATTTCCTGCTGATGTTGTCGTTATGCTTTGTTAATCATGTTTCAAGGGGTGCAAACTATTGTTTGACTGTCAACAACTTGATGAACTCTTGAAGTTCTGTGTATCTGAAAAGCTTCCATACTGCATTGTGGATATTGATTATCTCAATATGATATTTTACATGGCACCTTTGAATATTTCATCTGTAGAGTAGATCTGAAGTGGTATAGCGTGCATTTTACTGTGGTCAGTATGGCATAAACCTGCAGGTAGTCAGCATAGCCAAAAGTGTATCGATCTGCATTACTATTAAGCAACCCCTTAAAATAGAAACAGGCATAGTGTTTTATATGGAGTATGAGCTACTGCAGAGGTTCTCAACCTGTGGGCCCCCGATATTTTGGTCTTTAACTCCCAGAAATCCTGACAGCTGGTAAACTGACTGGGATTTCTGGGAGTTGTAGCCCAAAACATCAGGGGACCCACAGGTTGAGAACCACCGAGCTGAGTGCTGATGTTTTCTTCTTCTGATTTTGCCACTTAAAATAGTTGTGAGTGATGGTATCTTGAAATCTGAAATATTTATCTAGTGTCCAGCCATTGATTTCCCAGGCAAAAAGTCAGGATTTACTGTAGCTTGGGTAGATCACCTGGGTGTTTTGCATTCCAAATTATTATGTTATTAATTTTGTGTCCTTCCTGTCCTTCAGAAGGATGGCAAAAACTTGGCTATGGGACCAAGCTTTCGGGACAGTGCAATAAAGTGGCAATAGGAAACCTTACCAGGCCAATTAGATTAGACTCAGATAATCAAGATAGTTTTATTATTGAGACAAATGTTTTTAATGTTTATGTATGTATATAATGAATTCATGTCCCGGCACTGAATGTTTGCCGTATATGTGCTGTGCTTCACCCTGAGTCCCCTTCGGGGTGAGAAGGGCAGAATATAAATGTTTTAAATAAATAAATAAAATATTTACCTTGGCAAAATGAACAGGTGCAGGTTAGACATTACCTGCTATTTGAGTAAATGTCAAATCAACAAGGTAATATATCTGGGCAGGGGTTGGGAATGAGGTTCCACCTGTCTTCAATCTTTGGAGGTGTTTAAGAATCTGCTTCTCTGTGTGCGCGTCCTCGCATAGTGATCAGACATCAGCATTTCTTACTTCTACTTTGTTTTATTTGAACCCTCCTGCTTTCTGAAGGCATCTTAGAGATAGAGTTTGTATTTCTCATACGTCCTTCTTTGAGAGTGTACAAATTGAACCTTTTAGCCTCTCCAAATAGTGAGCGACTGAATGAGATTGAGGTCAAGGCAGGGAAAACACAATACTCACGAATTGGTGAATGTGGAATTCATTTCAGCATCTTTGTCCCTTGTTTCTCATGGACTTAGGCTAAGAACTTTGGTGAGAATTACTGTTGCTTACATAAACATCTAGGATAAGAATGGTTGCAAAAAAAAATAGACATTTTAAGAAAAAAATGGAGCAATGTCTAGTTTCTGTGGTAGGTCCCAAATTTCTTTTTTTCCCCTTGGGAATCTGTGGCTTGAAGCCTCTTCTGATCAGATTCTCAAATCATACTCTACGGCCAATGTGGGCTTGTAACTTAATTTGTGAGTTATGAAAAATTTGTGCACTATGCCACCTGGTGGCTGTTTTAGACATTTACACAAATCTGTTCGCAACAAGATGCAGCAAATCCTTCAGCTGTGCTTCATTAAAAAGGAAAATCAGCCTGTCTTGTTTAGCAAGCCTTGCAAATGCCAATTTTACTTGATGGCTATCTTTTCAGTTTCAGAAATACCTCCCTTCAAATTTTGGGTCTAAAAAACTAAGTTGGGTTCATAAACCATACTCCATTAAAATAAAAAATGTCAATCATCTGCCATTAAAAATTTTAAGAAGAATTTGCTGGCAACCTGTTCAGGGAGGGAAGGGTAATACTGCCTATTTGTTTTGTGGAAGAGGAAAGGATTGTGTGAATGTATATCAACAAACCATGATGGGGGGAATAGGAAGGTGGGTATCTGTCAATTTCAGGCACATGGCCAACTCTGCAACCTGTGCCCTTTTGTGTTGGAGGTACAGACTCCAAAACATCCCATTGTGGTCCCCCAATTCGGGAGAAAAAAGAAGAATCAACAGAGTTTTATTATTATTATTATTAATTATTTGTACCATAAGTTCTTGTGGGTTTTTTCGGGCTATATGGCCATGTTCTAGAGGCATTTTTCCTGACGTTTCGCCTCACCTCTGAGGATGCTTGCCATAGATGCAGGCAAAACGTCAGGAGAAATGCCTCTAGAACATGGCCATATAGCCCGAAAAAACCCACAAGAACTTAGTGATTCCAGCCATGAAAGCCTTCGACAATATATTTATACCCTGCTTTATCTCCCCAAAGGGAGTGCCTCTTGTTCTAAGTAAAGAGGGTGCAGGCTTGTTTTCTGCTGCCCTAGAACCTACAACTCGGAGCAATTGGTTCAAATTACAGGAAAAGAGATTCCACTTGAACATTAGGGAAAACTTCCTGACTGTAAGAACAACAGCAGTGGAACTCTGCTAGGACTGACTTTAGCACAGCAGGTTAATCACCAGCTGCAGCAAATCTTGCCATCCGAAACGTTGACAGTTTGAAGCCAGATCTGGGGGAGCTCCTGACCTTCAGCCCAGCTCCCCACCCACCTAGTGGATCGAAAACAGCAATGCGAGTAGATGAATAAGAAATGCATTAAGTGGGGAGGTATTTTAGGCATGGCATTTCAGAGAAAAGTTTACGAACAAAAAAAAACCTCTTCAGTAAGGAGATGGAGAGACGGCACCTCCCTGTGCCAGAACCGAGCACAGCCTCCAAAGATGACAAATTATGAGAAAAAGCCTAAATATATCTCTATCTGTTGTCTGTCTTGTCATTGTATAACCGGCATTGAATGCTTGCCGTATATATGTTCTGCGATCTGCCCTGAGTCCCCTTCAGGATGAGAAGTGTGGAATATAAGCACGGTAAATAAATGATAAATAAACAAACTCTCTGTCTTAGAGTCTAGTGATGGAGATTCAGTCTTTGGAGGCTTTTGAACTGAGACTGGCCATCTGTCAGGGGTACTTTGATTGGCTTTTCCTGCATGACAAAAGAGGGTTGGACTAGATGGCCCATGCGGTCTCTTCCAACTCAAACCAAGCATGCCAGCACGGCATGAAAAGTGATGAAGATGCTCTTATGTTCTGCAGTATCAAGTATTCAGCCAAGATTTAATTTTTATGTAAAAAATAAATAAGCACATCCATCTCACTAGTACTCCAATTGATGGTAAAAGTATATGTATACAAAATAATTGTTTGTAAATACATCTCTTTATTGTTTATTATCAATAAACATTGGGTTTGTTAATGTCATTTATATACCGGTACCTGGAGTCGCATAAAAAATTATTATCGGGCGAAAAGGGAGTCGCAAGTGGAAAACATTTTAATAAGCCATGCTCTAGGAAACTTGTTTATTATTTTAACCAGTTTAAAGACTTTGACTTATAATTTTAACTATCCCCCTTCCCAACCTACGGTATCTTGTAATCCCACATTAACCTTTTGCTATCGCTAATCACTTTGCTTTCTGTATCATAAATGTAACCATTAAGAAGGACATCTCTTTTAATGTTCTTTCTTCCCCAAAGTTTTAACAAAGTTATAAACTCAAATGGGGGTGCAGTGAACTATGATTGGGAGGGATAGTTAATACTCCAGAAGACAGGAGCAGAATTCAAGCCAATCTTAACTGATTAAAGAGATGGACCAAACCTAACAAAATGAAGTTCAATAGAGACAAATGCAAGACACTCCACTTAGACAGAAAAAAATGAAATGCAAAGATACAGAATAGGGGACGATGCCTGGCCTGACAGCAGTACATGTGAAAAAGATCTTCGAATCCTCATGGACAGGAAGTTAAACATGAGCCAACAATGTTATGAGGTGGCAAAAAAGCCAATGGGATTTTTTTCTGCATAAATGGGAGTCTAGTGTCTAGATCCAAGGAAGTCGTGCTACCCCTCTATTCTGCCTTCGTCAGACCACATTACCTGGAATCACACTGTGTCCAATTCTGGGCACCACAGCTGAAGGATGATGTTGATTCTAAGCTGGAATGTGTCCAGAGGAGGGTGACTCAAATGATCAAGGGTCTGTAGAACAAGCCCTATGAGGAGCGGCTTAAAGAGCTGGGCATGTTTAGCCTGCAGAAGAGAAGGCTGAGAGGAGACATGATGAGGGCCAGGGATCAAGATGTGAGGTGAAGTCATAGGGAGGAGAAAGCAAGCTTATTTTTTGCTGCCCTGGAGACTAGGATGCGGAACAATGGCTTCAAACTACAGGAAAGGAGATTCCATCTGAACATTAGGAAGAACTTCCTAACTATGTGACAGAGCTTTTCAGCAGTGGAACTCTCTGCCCGAGAGTGAGGTGGAGGCTCCTTCTTTGAAGGCTTTTAAACAGAGGCTGGATGGCCATCTGTTGATTGGGGGGGGGGGGGGGGGCGTTGAATACGATTTTCCTGCTTCTTGGCAGAATGGGATAGGACTGGATGGTCTACAAGGTCTCTTCCAACTCTAGAATTCTAAGAATGTCCTCCTTGAATGTTTTAAAATTTATTTTCTTCAATAAAGTTTATGAGGTGGCAACACTTTCTGTCAATGCAACAAGTATCAGTGCTGTGCATGAATGCAGAGATATTCTTTACCCAAGATCCTCAAATACTCTTGCTTTTACATTCTTACTGTAGTGCGTTGCTAGTACTGACATACCAATTACTTCTTCATGGTATTTCCATAAAGCACCAAGTGATCAAAAGGTTATTGCAGGCCATATATATAAGTGAAAGAACACATGTTTTGTATGCAGGAGGTCCCAGGTTCAGTAGCTGTCATCTTTTAAAGGAGTTTAAAAAAGGAGCAAGTGATGAGCAAGATCTCTGCCTGAGATCCCAAGAGAGTTTCTGTCATTTGGAATAGACAAGTGCTAGATTTGGAAGACAGGTAGCCTGATCTGTTAGAAGACTATTTCCTATGTTGAGAAATCACAGTTTAGAAGCAGGCAGTTCAAACATGAGTGGAGGCTCCTTTAGAGGCTTTTAAACAGAGGCTGGATAGCTATCTGTCAGGGCTGCCTTGAATGTGATTTTCCTGCTTCTTGGCAGGGAGTTGGAGTGGATGGCCCATGAGGTCTCTTCCAACTCTGTGGTTCTATGATTCTAAGTAACCACATCCCTACCCAACATGTGATGGCCCTGCTTTAACCATTAACATCAATCATGTTGGAGGACTAGCTCCCACATTCTTGCAGATATTTTGGCTCATCAGCCATAGCCTGAGCAGCAGTAGTGAGTGATGATAGTTGTTGGCTAAAGCACCCTGATGGATCACCAAACTTAATGCTCTCCAGATCATTGGTGATTGTGGTATTTCAGATACAAAACATCTGGAGGGAACCAACTTACAGAAGGTTGTTCTATGTGTGCCTAAGTAGTCAGGTTTGTTGTTGTTTATTCATTCAGTCATTTCCAACTCTTTGTGACCTCATGGACCATCTCACACTAGAGTTCCCTGTTGGCCATTGCCACCTCCAGCTCCTTCAAGGTCAAGCCAGTCACTTCAAGGATACCATCCATCCATCTTGCCCTTGGTCAGTCCCTCCTCTACAATGTGGCCAAAGTACATCATCTTTGCCTCTAATCTCCTTCCCTCCAGCGAGCAGCTGGGCATTATTTCCTGGAGTATGGACAGGTTTGATCTTCTTGTGGTCCAAGGCACTCTCATGATTTTCCTGCAACACCACTGTTCAAAAGTATCTCTCTTCCTTTGCTCAGCATTACTTATGGTACAGGTCTCACATCCGTAGGTTACTATGGGGAATAACATTGCTTTAACTGTGTGGATCTTTGTTGCCAGTGTGACATCTCTACTCTTAACTCTTTTATTGAGATTGGTTCTTGTTCTCCTCCCAAGAAGGAAACATCTTCTGATGTCCAATTCTGGGAACCACAGTTGAAGGGAGATGTTGACTCAAAGCTGGAATGTGTCCAGAGGAGGGCGACTCAAATGATCAAGTGTCAGGAGAACATGCCGTGTGAGGAGTGACTTAAAGAGCTTGGCATGTTTTAGCCTGCAGAAGAGAAGGGTGAGAGGAGACATGATGAGGGCCAGGTATAAAATATGTGAGGAGAAGTCATAGGGAGAAGGAAGCAAGCTTGTTTTCTGCTGCCCTGGAGACTAAAACATGGAACAATGACTTCAAGCTACAGGAAAGGAGATTCCACCTGAACATAAGGAAGACCTTCCTCACTGTGAGAGCTGTTCGGCAGTGGAACTCTCTGCCCTGGAGTGTGGTGGAGACTCCTTCTTTGGAGGCTTTGGATGGCCATCTGTCAGGGGTGCTTTGAATGCAATTTTCCTGTTTCTTGGCAGAATGGGGTTGGACTGGATGGTCCACAAGGTCTCTTCCAACTCAATGATTCTATTATTCTATAATCAAAATCTAAGAATAAAGCCAGAGGCCAGTAAACAAAAACCCTAACCAAATGACAGCTATAGAAAAGCAATCAAAACAGATGATCAAAATAAGCAAATCAGTAGTCTAAATAACTTTTTAACCTAATGGCTGAAGCCATAGTAGAAAAGGTCAGATTTCACTCTCCACCAAATACACACACACACATATTGTGTTTATTGAACTTTGGCAGTATGAGAGTTCGAAAGTGTGGTTTTGTATAAAATCACATATTGTGCTAAGCCATTTTTTTTACAAGGAGTGTTGCTGAAAGAATGACAAAAAGATTGGCAGACATTTTTGTTACAGTCTACCTGTCTCAACATTAGTGCCTCCTCTAGACTTAAAAAAAAAATTGAGGTTTTATTTACATGTCTTAAAAATTCAAAATATCTAGGGAAAAAAGAGGGAGAGATATATAACAAAAACAAAAAAGTCTGTCCTTCCAATCCTCTTCTTTGCTGGATTTATTTTCTTTTATGTCTTTTATTTTTATTTTTTCCTTAGCATCCCCCTTTTAAAAATTTATTTATAGTCCATAGCGGGCAGAATACTATTTCGATTGCTAGGCACATGTGCACCCAAATATTGTAATGTTTCAGTCGTAAGATCTTAGGAGCAAAACTTTTGTGTAAGTTCATGTTCATGTAAGTTTCACTGTAGTTTGCAACGAGAATAGACGTTGCCACCATTTAATAGACCTTAAAAATCGGGTTAAATGGTGGTCCTTTTCCTTTCTCCAAAATGTTGCCATCTGGCCACAGAAATATGTACATAGAATATATTTTATATTCCTATCCCTCTAGGCCCTCTTTAACCCTTTAACTTAAAAAGAACAGGTTTCAGTGTCTGATATAATTTAGAATTTATTTTATTTATTTTACAGTATTTATATTCCCCCCTTTTCACCCCGAAAGGGATTCAGGGCAGATCACAGAACACATATATGGCAAACATTCAATGCAGATTATTCAATGACAAGACAGACATCATTTGGCATCTTTTGAAGGCTGTGCTCGGTTCTGGCCATAAGGGGTGCTGTCGCTCTATCTCCTTGCTGAAGAGGTTTTTTTTTTTTTTTGGTCCTAAACCTTCCTCCAAAATGCCCTGCCTAAAATACTTTCCCCGCTCTCATTGATCCATATGCGGATATTATTTTTGTTGTTGTTTCTGTTGTTTATATCCCACTTTTTCTCTTTTAAAAAGAGACTCAAAGCGACTCACAATTAATCTGATACAGTGCAATTAAGACATACAAATATACAAACATGACAATGGAATTAAACATGAGCAGTATTCAAAATAAACAGTTAAAACCAGTTTAAAAATGATTCATAGCTAAAACTGCAGCACCCCCTGACTTGATTGTGCTTTTCCTGCATGGCAGAGGGTTGGACTAGATAGCCCATGTGGTCTCTTCCACCTCTATTATTCTATGATTCTATGCTCTCACTGGTTATAACATGGTTGACTATGGTGTTCAGCAAGCCTTCCATATTTTCTCAATGTAAGGTAAAGGTTTCCCTTGGCTTTAAGTCTAGTTGTGTCTGAATCTGAGGGTTGGTGCTCATCTCCATTTCTAAGCCAAAGAGCCACCTTTGTCCATAGATGCCTCCAAGGTCATGTGGCCGGCATGACTGCATGGAAGCGGTACCTATTGATCTACTCACATTTGCATGTTTTCAAACTGCTAGGTTGGCAGAAGCTTGGTCTAACATCAAGAACTCACCCACTCCCCAGATCTGAACCATCAACCTTTCAGTCAGCAAGTTCAGCAGCTCAGCAGTTTAACCCACTGCACTAAAGGGGGCCCTAGTTATAAATGGGTAAACACACCCATTTATAAAATATATGTTGGTATATCTTTATAGGAAGACATCATTGTTTACATATGCTCTTCAGTGCTGGTGGGCTGGTGAAGTGTTTGCATGGTAGTGCAGCAAGATAGTATTACAGTAGAGTCTCGCTTATCCGACATAAACAGGCCGGCAGAATGTTGGATAAACAAAAACATCGGATAATACCGAGTCTCCTACTGTTACTGGTCTGATGCAGTGCTAGACACCTAGAATACTAACAAGGACTCAAAAGGTTAAAGCAAGGCCATACTTCAGGGCTAGAGTGGCCCAACAGGAAGTGCCTGGATCTAGAAGAGGAGCGTGGAAATCCCAGAGGGAAGAACGGAGGACGCTTCCGCTTCCGGTCCTGCCTCTTTTACCCTTTCTTCCCTCCTCATCCTCCTCCTTGTCTTGCCTTTCTCACTTATTGGGAATAGTGAGAGAGTTGGGGAGCGCTCCTTTAATTGAAGAGGAAATGCTGGAGGAAAAGAGGGGCATCGGATAAGATGGAATGTCGGATAAGCGAAGGTCAGATAAGCGAGACTACTGTATTTGGTTAATATGCTGTTAGTATTACTTTGTTAGAGCTAAATGGCTTTCAGTGCCTAGATTTGTTCATATTAAAAGTATTTTTCTATCAAAACATTTCAGCAAAAGGTTAAATGACAATTTATTTCCAATCTTGACATATGGCAGATATGATCTCTGGACAGGAAAGATTAAAATTAAACCTTCTAAACCGCTGTGCGTTTGTCTCTTGCAGTATCTCTCTGAGCCTGTATGTGTGTGAGCACACAAGAGAACTGTATCTTGGATCTAGAATAGATTTCTCTAATTACTGTGTAAAACAATTTTGAGTTAGTAGTTCAGAATGTAGCATTGGCACTCTTCAAAGCCATACAGTTGGAGTGTGTTGAACCATCCCAGTCTAGCTTAGGTGCGGGGTGAGGCTTCTAAGTGTAGATTGCTCTTCCAGAGGTCATGTTGTTCAGGAAAATAACTTGATGCCTACAGATGATTCCAACATTTAGGATACTCAACGCAGGCATATATTAAATACTAGCAGTCCCCTGCCACGCGTTGCTGTGGCCCAGTCTGGTGATCTGGAAAATAAAGTAATGAGAAAGTGTTGGTTTCTAATATATGTAATTCCTTTATGCTTGTGAGTAAACAGTATTTCTTGTTGTTTCTTTGTCAGTGTTGATGTGGAGAGTGTCTGGTTTGCCTACTCTGGAATATGCAACATATCATAGTCCTTCTTTAAGGGTCTCTTTCAAATCTATGATACTATATCTGTGTGTGTGAGAGAGAATCATATCTATCTATATTTATGACTGGATGGCTCTTTGTCAGGAGGGCTCTGATTACATTTTCTTGCCCTGGTGAAGAGAGTTGGGCTGGATGGCCTTAAGTATTTTCTGTTGGTCATGGGGGTTCTGTGTGGGAAGTTTGCCCCATTTCTGTCGTTTGTGGGTTTCAGAATGCTCTTTAATTGTAGTGAACTATAAATCCCAGTAACTACAAATCCCAAATGTCAAGGTCTATTTCCTCCAAACTCCATCTGTGTTCATATTTAGGCATATGGAATTTTTGTGTCAAGTTTGGTCCAGATCCATCATTGTTTGAGTCCACAGTGCTCTCTGGATGTAGGTGGACTACAACTCCCAAACTCAAGGTCAATGTCCACCAAACCTTTCCAGTTTTTTCTGTTGGTCATGGGAGCCCTGTGTGCCCAATTCCATCATTGGTGGAGTTCAGAATGCTCTTTGATTGTAGGTAAACTATAAATCCCAGCAACGACAATTCCCAAATGACAAAATCAATTTTTTTGAGTGGACATAAATTGGACTGTTAGGTGTCTTGTGTCCAAATTTGGTGTCAATTCCCCCAGTGGTTTTTGAGTTCTGATGGTAGCACGAACTAACATTACATTTTTATTTATATAGATGAGTGGTTGGTTCTAGTAGTACTGATTGGGCATTTCAGGGAGCATTTAATCCTAATCCAATTCCACGATCATTGTGTGCACAATCTACTTCGACACATTAAGTTCTACACTTGACCTTTATGTAAGGGAGCAGCGTAACGCGATGTAATATATACACTCTAATATTTAATATAGTTCATTCCTGGTCCCTGATATGGAACTCCCAGCAGTCTGTCTTCTACAAATTGGCCTTCTACATAGAATCATAGAGTTGGAAGAGACCTCATAGGCCATTCAGTCCAACCCCATTCTGCCAAGAAGCAGGGAAATTGCATTTAAAGCACCCCCAACAGATGGCCATCCAGCCTCTGTTTAAAAGCCTCCGAAGAAGCAGCCTCCACCACACTCCGGGGCAGAGAGATCCACTGCTGAACAGCTCTCACAGTCAGGAAGTTCTTCCTAATGTTCAGGTGGACTCTCCTTTCCTGTAGTTTGAAGCCATTGTTCCATTGCATCCTAGTCTCCAGGGTAGCAGAAAACATGCTTGCTCCCTCCTCCCTTTGAGTTCCCCTCAAATTTTATACATGGCCATCATGTCTCTCTCAGCCTCTCTTCTGAAGGATAAACATGCACAGCTCTTTAAGCCACTCCTCATAGGGCTTGTTCTCCAGACCCTTGACCCTTTGAGTCGCTCTCTTTCTCCCTTCAATTGCAGTGCCCAGAATTGGACACAGTGTGATTCCAGGTAAAGTGGTCTGACCAAGGCAGGCAGAATAGAAAGGGAGCATGACTTTGGTATTTGGTATTATTTTATAATAATACCAAAGTCAGTTCCTCCTGCTTGGTGTCAGAACTGCCACTATACTTACTTCTATATTGTTTGTTTGGATGTCTCATATATGATTTGTGTTCTCAGTTTCAAGAGAAGTCGGATATGGGTTTAAAAACATCCACTGTCACATGCAGTCTCTGTGGGACTAAGAAAGTATTGATATCTAAATTAAGACTTGTTAGTGCTGTAATGTGTATTAATGGGCTGTCTTGGCAGACAAGGTAAAGCATTCATTTACTCGAAAGCCTAACAATCGTTACGGTTTGATTTTTTCTTTGCCTACGCTTTCATGTTTATGTTTCTGTTCCTGGGGAGAAACTTCCATAAGTGATATGCTGCAGCTTACCAAGGTCCTGTCATTCTGCTGTATATTTATTAGGCAAACCATAAAATTGAAAGGACAACAAATACCATATTTACTTTAGTCTAACATTCACCTTTTTTGACTAAATTACATTGCCAAAATTGAGGTGCACATTACATTTGATGCTGCATTAGAAGTGCACACATAAACCCACCGGTGCCCAACGGATGACCCAGTCATTCCTGCCACTTCACCATAGATCCTGCTTCCCGGGCAGCCCTCGAGGTCTCTTGCCCGTCCTCCAGGCCCAGTCCCATGAAGTTCAGTCACAAAGCCTTCAACCCCCCCGCCCCTTCGGCAACTAGAGTGTCCCAGATATCCTCATTCATGCTGCCTGCTTCCCTAATGTACTATGCCTGCACAGTGGGATGCATTACATTCAAAGACAAATCCATTTTTTGTAATGTGCACTTTCAAAATTCAATGGCACATTATACTCATGTAAGTACGGTACCCTTGCAGTATAAAATGTGAAGCTAAATCTTTCTGACATTGAACTTTTGCTGTGTTGTCTTCTCTTTATTGCAGCAAAGACAAAGAGTGGGTTAAACCACTTAGCTTTTGAACTTGCTGACCAAAAGGTCAGCAGTTTGAATCCGGGGAGCAGCGTGAGCTCCTGCTGTTAGCCCCAGCTTCTGCCAACCTAGCAGTTCGAAAACATGCAAATGTGAGTAGATCAAAAGGTACTGCTCTGGTGGGAAGGTAATGGCACTCCATGCAGTCATGCCAGTGGCCACATGACCTTGGAGGTGTCTATGGACAGTGCCGGCTCTTCGGCTTAGAAATGGAGATGAGCACCACCCTCCAGAGTTGGACACGACTAGACTTAATGTCAGGGGAAACCTTTACCTTTTTGTCTTTACTATATATATATATAAGGTAAAGGTTTCCCCCTTGACATTAAGTCTAGTTGTATCTGACTCTGGGAGTTGGTGCTCATCTCCATTTCTAAGCCAAAGAGCCGGGGTTGTCCATTGACGTCTCCGAGGTTATGTGGCCGACATGACTGCATGGAGTGCCATTACCTTCCCATCGGAGTGGTACCTATTGCCCTACTCATATTTGTGTGTTTTTGAGTTGCTACGTTGGCAGAAGCTGGGGTTAATAGCGGGAGCTCACCCTGCTCCCCAAATTCAAACTGCTGACATTTCAGTCAGCAGCTCAGCGGTATAACCCGCTACACCACCAGGGGCTCCACACACACATATATACGAGGGGTATTTTTTAAGTAAAGTCCATTTTGTTGTAGACACTAGTAGTTCGTGCGCATACCGCAATGAGTGCGTGCGTCGTGTACCGGCATGCCTCGGGAACAACTGTGCTCAGTTTCCGCTCTGTAGCTAACCTGTACGGTTCTGTTCTGTACTTTAAAAATGTTTAAGACTATCAACTCACCCGCCGCATGTGAGGTTCGCTCAGTGATATGGTTTTTGTCAGCAAGAAACCTGCCTGCTGCAGAAATTCATCGACAGATTTGTGAAGTGTATGGTGATACTGTTATGAGTGAAAGCAAAGTGCGTAAGTGGGTACACTGACAATTCAAAGATGGCCGTGACAACGTCCATGATGAGGACCGCTCCGGTCGCCCTTCTTTGATTACAGACGATTTGGTGGCTTCAGTTGAAGCGAGGATTTATGAAGAGGGTATTTTAAAATTGGTTCAGAGGTATGATAAGTGTTTGAACACACTTTGCAACTATGTCGAAAAATAGCGTGAAGTATGTACTTTCTGAAAATAAATTTACTTTTTCGAAATAAACTTTCGTTGTGTACTTATGTTCCAACGGACCTTACTTAAAAAATCCCCCTCGTATATATGGAGAGGAATATATTTGCATGTATAACTGTGAAGTCCCTGTTAACCATCTGACTATACTACATTTGTCTGTGCCAGACTTCTTTGTTTTGTTTCCAAACTTGATAAATACATCAATTAACCAATCAGTTAGTTCATTAAGTTGTTCTTCTCTGTCCTAGGTTGGAACAAGACATTAAGAAGTTGAAGGCAGACCTGCAGGCAAGCAGGCAGATTGAACAGGAGCTGCGTAGTCAGATCAGTTCTCTGACCAGCACAGAGCGAGGGATTCGGTCTGAAATTGGACAGCTTCGGCAAGAAAATGAGCTGCTTCAGAATAAGTAAGTTTAGCCCCACCCTGCAATATGTTTGGCTTACTGTGGTTGCTTTCTACACTTCTAATCTATTTTTTTTTTAAAAAACTTAAAAAATATCTCTGTGTTCAATCTGGCTCATATTAAGTTCTGCTGAGCTCCATTCATTGCTGTCAAAGATTGAAAGGCCCTAATTTTAGCTTGATTGTGGTATTAATTTTGCTCCATGTCTTATACCTTGTAGGTGGAAATGCTAAAACTGTTGGAAATAGCAACCTTTCACGCACCTGCTAACTGTTTGTGAATGTGTATAATTGTTAAGCTAGATTGTATGTACATTTTGGTTTGCCTGTACCTCTTTGGTGTGGGAGAGGCTTCAGACACAAGACTCCATTTTTGTTATATAGTATGGTTTTAGACCTCAATGGAGCTGGATTGCAGTTTGTCTCCTTTCAGACTTCAGTGAGTACAATTACACAGTTTGGACTATATATGCTTAAAGACATTGGACTATGGACTAGTATGCTGGATATATACAAGAAGTTTGTTAGTAAACCTGAGATGTTATTTCTAAAAAAGACTACTTTGGTTTTGTCTCTTGAGTCCATATTTTAACTAAGAGGTTTCAAGGGAGTGTATATTTTTTGGGCAATTGCAACCTCAAATTCTACTTCAAAAAAACAACAATCCTCTGCTAACCCAATATATTTTTGTAGTGACATGTCTTTATCCTTGGCAGTTTAAAGACTTGGTTCTTCAGTTTAACAACTGAGTTACCTGTGTGCCATTATGTGAATGCTTATGAATATCACTTGTCCAGAGGAT
This sequence comes from Anolis sagrei, assembly GCF_037176765.1. Classification (NCBI taxonomy): domain Eukaryota; kingdom Metazoa; phylum Chordata; class Lepidosauria; order Squamata; family Anolidae; genus Anolis; species Anolis sagrei. The sequence continues at coordinate 75,832,268 of NC_090034.1, read as the reverse complement.
TGTCTTCTAACAAGTTCATGCCTTTCTTGACTAGTGGTTTTCAAAAGATGGTCTCCATTAGTTCATGGAGATTCACATTTGCTAAACGGATGTGACCTCTTTTTTACCTTTTCAATAAGGTTATGGTGCACTATGGAGCCCCCGGTGGCGCAGTGGGTTAAACCCCTGTGCTGGCAGGACTGAAGCCCGACAGGTCACAGGTTCGAATCCGGGGAGAAGCGGATGAGCTCCCTCTATCAGCTCCAGCTCCTCATGCGGGGACATTAGAGAAGCCTCCCACAAGGATGATAAAAACATCAAATCATCCAGGTGTCCCCTGGGCAACGTCCTTACAGACGACCAATTCTCTCACACCAGGAGTCACCCCTGACACGACAAAAAAAAATGGTGCACTTATTTCCAGTAGGTTGTGGAATTTCCAATAAAAACAGCATTTTATCTATGCTTTTGCCTTTGTTAGAAAGAGTGAAGTTAATGTTTTAGAATTGTTTTCAGTGTGGGGCATTGTATTTACATTTATAATAACTAATCACAGTTAATCTGTATAACGGCTATATGATCCCATGGGGTTTATTCTCTTTTCCAGCAAGGAAAAATATCAGTTCAATATTTAACCCTTTCATAGCATAGATTTCCTTCCATCCCATTCCAGCAGGCAAAACAAATGCCTTCCTCCCCCATCTCTTGCTGAAATAAATAGATTAGCCTTGAATGATCCACAAAACAAATAGCGTTTCAGCCGCTATTCCCCATAAACCTTCCTCGAAGTGATAAATTTAGGTTAGCTGGCTAGAAAATGTGTCTCAATTTCTTACACTCCTTCTACACTGCCATTTAATCCAGATTATCAACGCAAATAATCCACATTATCTGCTGTGAACCCGATTATGTGAGTCTACACTGCCATATAATCCAGTTCAAAGCAGATAATCTGGATTTTAAATGGAACTGTAGAAGGGGCCATAGACTCCCCCTACCTCACGTTATCTGTCTGTTTGTCAATTAGCTTTTATCAATCCTATCCTTCTTCCAAGGGGATCAAGGGGAATAATGCAAGCTTTACACCTCCTGAACCGAGTGGAGGTACATCAACTACACTAGTCTGTGTAATAATCTAAGTCTCCAAGTAATCCAGAATAGTTAGAGGGTATGATTTGGCCCATTCATGTACACAGATTATCCCTGTTTCCATTTACATTGAACCTTTTGTTATTCATCAATACGTGTATCCAGCTTGCCTTAAGGGATCTAAGTGGACATCTGCTATTTTTAAGTAACCCATATTATGGTAATACATTTATTGGGTCAATCAGAGAGACACCAAATTCTCTCTACAAGTTTTCAAAATCATACATGTCTTCAGCTAACCATTCTAAGTTTCCCTGTTCCCTTTGTTTTCATACTCACCTGTTTTTTGACATCCTGGTTTCCTCCAAGGGGGAATCCAGCTCTCCCCCCCCCCCCCCCATTTGCTTCTTCATGGTCTCAATGCAACTCACGCCCCTTCGACAGCCGGTTCTTTGACTGCAGGCACCTTACTCTAATCTCATTTGGTATGCTGCTCCTTCCAACCCTTGAGGGGGGGTGTGGATGGACCTCAAAGGTCCTGTCATGCACCCTAATCTGTCTGCCTCTGAAATCCCAGATAAGCCCCCAACTTATGAAGTGGGAACTCTGCACATTGTCAGAGGTTCCCTTCACTTCTGCTCTCAAGGGGGCAATGCAAGAATAGACACATGGACAAGTTGAGTCAAGTGAAGGAGGCATTATTTGTTGGCCAAGCAAATGGCTACAGCTAGCTTGAAGCATAAAAAAGCTGTTGCACCCATAAATGGATGAAACAACACACATTAGATTGGTTTCACACTTTGTCTTTTCTTACTGGCTTCTTCTTAGCTTATTATATTCTAATTGGTTCTGTGTTTCATGCACGCAAACAGCTAAGATGGAAACTTTACTGGAACTTCATGTCTCTAGTGTTGGCCCTGGTTTGCTTGAGCAGCAGCCAAACACGGCTCTAATCTCTTAGTTTCTCACACAGAAAATTGGGGAAGGAGCTGTTTTTCTAAAGACTGCAGCATCTGCTCTTTTCTTTTAGGACCACTCCTGTTATCCATTTACAGACTACAGCCCCTACAATAGAAAGAGCCTGTAAGGTAAAAATGACGGTGGGAAAGAAATATTTGAATATTCCAATACATAACACTATAGTAATATGTGTTCAGGTGCCTATACACATCTGAAATGACCACCTCAACACAGTTCGGAGAGTATAAATATCTAAAATATCCAATCAGAGGGAATCTTTTATCCCATGACCATTCCTAGACACCACATCCTCCATTGTCACACTTTCACAGAGTAAATTTCCTGGAAGAGAGTCCATAAGCTTCCATTTGCACAGGATGAGTACAGAAGACAAGAAGTATTAACTGAACAGGCTTTTTAAGACATTTGCTGGTGATGGTTTTCCCCAAATATATTGTACAAGAAAATGTGCTAATTTTTACTTTCTTTACAGATTGCATAATGCTGTACAAATGAAACAAAAAGATAAGCAGACTATTGGGCAATTGGAGAAAAAGATAAAAGCAGAGCAGGAGGCACGAACTTTTGTAGAAAAGCAGTTGATGGAAGAAAAAAAAAGAAAAAAATTAGAAGAAGCCACTGCTGCCCGCGCGGTTGCATTTGCTGCTGCTACCAGGTACTTGTTTTCCTTCTCTCTGCTGTCTTCATTGTTTAAATCCTATCTCTTATCTCTCTCAAAGCATAGAGGTTTCTGTTGGAATGTTTCCGAAATGATCAACAGTTACCAAGATCTCAATAGCTGGTTATTGGAAAAGAAACAAACACCAGTCCTAGATTTAGGCTGTGAATCTTACATATAATACTAGCTGTCCCCAGTCACACATTGCTGTGGCCAACTCTGGTGAAATGGAAAAGAAAGAACAGGTTTCTAGTATATTTAATTTCACAATGCTTGTGGGTATACAATATCTGTTGTTATTCCATTGTTTGTGCAGATATAGAAATTGTCTGGTTTGCCGACTCTAGAACATGAAACATAATTGTGCATGTGAGAAGCAATCAATGTCTAGATCTGAAATTCAGAATCGTAAAGATTGGCCCTGAGCTTTGTTGATGGTGATAGCAAACACCAATCAAATTGGGGGTTGCAATCTCTAAAATTGAAATGGCATATCCGTTAGAATCATAGGAATGCAAAGAATGAGGACATCATCAAGCCAGAATACCAAGGCAGATAATCAAAAATGCCTGCTTTGTATTTATTTATTTAGAACCTTTATATACCGATCTTCTCACCTCCAACGAGGGACTCAGGCCGGTTTACAACAAGGGAGTTCATACACAATAGTTTAAAAACATCATACCAATAATACAGTAATCTAAACACATTAAAGTACTATCATATAATTATATAAAGCCAAGTCGTCAGCACATAAAAATCACTATTCATCCCCATCCGTCCACGTGGTCAAAAGTCATTGCCTCACTCATCAAATGCTTTGTAGTGGATTACATGTCAGTGTAGACTTAGGGCCCTTCCTTACAGCCATATAACCCAGAACACGGGACAGAGACTGTGCTGGTCTCCATCACGGATCACCTTCGATGCCAGCTTGACCAGGGCGGGTCAGCGCTGCTTGTGTTATTGGATCTCACAGCAGCATTTGACACAGTCGACCACAATCTTTTGACCCACCACCTCGCTGTTGCTGGAGTCAGGGGGACAGCTTTAATTCGGCTGTCCTCCTTTCTTCACAACCGTGGACAGCGAGTGGAGAGGGGAGGCCTGGTCTCTGAGAGGTCCCCTCTATCTTGTGGGGTTCCTCAGGGGGCCATTCTCTCCCCTCTGTTGTTTAACATCTATATGCGACCACTTGCTCAGTTGGTTTGAGGTTTTGGGCTTGAGTGTTATCAGTACGCCGATGACACTCAGCTGGTGCTGAAGATGGAAGGCCGACCAGACTCTGTACCCGATTGTTTCCATCAGTGCCTCGAGGGCGTTACAGGATGACTGCGTGCCAGCAGGTTGAGGGTGAATCCAGCAAAGACGGAGGTCCTATGGCTGGGTCAACTGGGCACTGGGGATATCCAGCTGCCTACCCTGGATGGCGAGGTGCTACGCCCGTCATCATTGGTAAAGAGTCTGGGAGTCCTTTTGGACCCTCTGCTGACGATGGAGGCCCAGGTCTCCGCTGTTAGCAGAACCGCCTTTTTTCATCTGCGGCAGGCTAGACGGCTGGCCCCCTACCTGTCCAGGGATGACCTAGCTACGGTGATCCAGGCTACGGTCATCTCAAGACTGGACTACTGTAACGCCCTCTATATTGGCCTTCCTCTGTCGGTGATCCGGAAGCTCAAGTTGGTACAAAATGCAGCTGCTCGGCTTCTTGCGGGAATTCCGATGAGATGCCACATAACACCAATCTTACTACAGCTGCATTGGTTACCAATTGAGCACCGGATCACTTTCAAAGTGATGGTACTCACCTTTAAGGCCTTGCATGGTCTGGGGCCGATGCACCTGAGGGACCGCCTCACCCCCTACCAACCTCAGAGATCCCTCCGTTCTGAGGATCAAGATCTATTGGAAATTCCCAGTGTCAAGACCTTGCGTCTAACAGCAACCAGACGAAGAGCCTTTACAGCAGTGGCACCATCACTCTGGAATACTCTGCCACCTGAAGTCCGTGCCTTGCGGGACTTATCAGCTTTCCACAAGGCATGTAAGACATACCTGTTTCGACAGGCCTTTGATTTTTGACACTGCTGTTTTTCAATTGTTTTTAAATTTTGTTAGATTTTAGCCATTCTTGTAAGCCGCTCCGAGCCCCTGGGGAGTGGCGGCATATAAGTTCGAATAATAAATAAAAATCAATAAACATCAAGGCAGATCATCCACAATGTCTGCTTTGAATTGGGTTATCTGAGCCCAGACTGCCATGTAACCCAGTTCAATGTGGATTATATACAGGTGTGTGGAAGGGGCCTAAAGAAAGACACAGGGCACTCAAAGGAGCCCCAGTGAAGTAAATAATAAACATGCAATGGCTTTCCTGAGGTTGGGGGTGGCATTGGAGGAGGGAGGGAGGCCCACCCTCCATCTGATGAGACAATGATTGACAGCGAGGGCTTTCTTAAAGGGGGGACGGCATTGAAGTTAGGGGAACCCAATGGAGGGGGCATGATGCACAAGGCTGCACAGCCAAATAAACACACAGAGCCCAAGAGGCGAGGCCTGCCTTACCTGCCCAAAGAGGCCTGGCTGAGTGTGTGAGTGGCTGAGGCATGCTCCCTCTCCCTTGGGCACAACTTTGGGCTGAGGCAGAGAAGCCGCATGGAGGAGTGAAGGCGAAGGGCACCCCCAAGGCCTGCCCCTGCCGTTCGCCCCCATGCAATCCTGCCCCCTTCAGGGCAGAGCGAGCAACTCCAAAATAAAGAAGGACAATAATAAACTATATTCACAAAATGAACGCTATGGTTAACAATACATCTCAATTCCAAAGCAATGTCACATGAAATAATTAAATCAAAATGAAACTAAATAGAAATCTATGAAATTTCAATTTAGCAATGCATTCAGAAACATTGGAATAGAATTTTAAATTATATAGTATAGCGTGTGTTGCTTTGACGTCCAGAAGATGGCACTGTTTTTGAAAACAAACATATATTACCTGCCACAGGTATGGAATCTATATAATAGTATTATTTGATTTTTAGTAGGCATGTGAAAACATAAAAACATGTGCCTATTCAAATGCTGCATTGTATCAGAATTTCAAAGCATTCAGTGAAGAATTTTGGGAGATTTAAGGTTTTGAGCAAACGAACATTTACATTTTTATTTATATAGATGGTTTCAGGAAGAGTGTTATTCTTCCTCTCTGTTTTGGGAATGTCTGTTTTGTTTTGGAATTTCTGAGAAATTTTCCTCAATGATGCTTTTCCCATTTACAGATCACAATGACTGAACAAAGTCTTCTGAGATCCATGTACTATGTGCTATACTGAGAGCTCTGTGATGTTTTGTATTTCTGTACTAGTAATTTTTGATATGGGCTACACAATTTGAGACTCTGTGTTTGGATTACATTTTTGTACTCTCTGCTACATTGGGAATAAATATCCTTGTGCATGAAAATAGCATGTTGGTGAAAGACTAGGTTGATGTTTTCTTGCCGATTGCTAGTCTTCAACATGAAAAAGTGTATATTGGCTATATAGACGGTGTACATCCCATTCCATTATAGTTTGAAATGTGACTCAACCAACATGATTCAACCAAGTCTCTACACTGGCTCTTTATTGTTCATGGCAGAAATGCTGAAATCAGAAGTATTATTAATATACAGATGCATCTAAATTAGAGGATTTTAATAACTGTTAAGTGTGGCCCACTATTCAGTGAAAGGAATTTTAGCACTTGTGCAGTCAGGCTTTTCTCTTTTGACATTTTTTTCTGACCTAGAGCATTAAGAAGTCTAGACTTACCTGTGGAGTGTAGGACAAAGGAAGTGGCATGCAGAAGGGATTTTCCCCTCCAACTTCAGAGGGAAGTTGCCAGTTTCCAAGGAAAAGAAACTCACATTTGAAATGTGGCTTCCAATAACTAGCTGAGGAGTATGCGGTTCACAAAAGCATTTGTATCCCACTGACTGTCATTTTTTTGATGTTGTACTGAACTAGAAAGAGCAAATGTGGCACCTTTTTCGTTTCTGCAGTGTTGTGACACTTCTGCGAAACTTAAACGTGGCACAGACTGAAAGTTACTTCTCTCTCTGTTCTCATTTTACTTGGCAGAGGCGAATGCACCGAAACATTACGAAATCGCATAAGAGACCTGGAGACAGAGTGCAAGAAGTTAACAATTGACATAAAGGTGAAAGAAGATCAGATACGAGACCTAGAAATGAAAGTTCAGGTAACGAGAAGACACCAAGCCTTCATCTTTCTCATTGGTGTTCATAGGCATATTGGGGTGACCTTCTGTCCAGGACAGAGTGAATATTCTTGGGGTGTTTATCTATAAGATTTTTAGTGTTTGAGAAGTGCATAGGATTGTCCGTTCTTTTCTCATCCTAAACCAAGCTGATCTAGCTAATTTCTTTTGTTTGTTATGCTCCCGTCTTTTTTGAGGGAGACGTTCCTGCTTGCTTTCTGTGAAACATCGCTTAGTCACCATTTTACGAGGGGCATTCATTAAAGATTTCCCCTGACCACTTCTTGTGGAATGAGAGCAATGAAACTTGGTACAGTTATGAGTCCTTCTCTCCATTGGTGCGACCTAGGGACACACCCTTCTCTCATCATTTTAAGCAACTGCACTTCGCTTGTATAAGTCGACAGGTTGCTCCAAAAGCCACATTGTGACTTCAGAAATCAGAGTCTCATCATTTGAGAAATGCTTGCCCTTCAAAAATAACTTCATTGTTGGAAAGAGGTGGAAGTCTGATGGTGTGAGGTTGGGTGAATCAGGGGGATGCGGTAGAATTTCAAAGACATGGGAGCATGCTTCCATTTGGGCTACATGTGAGTTGTGAACTGGTGCATTGTCTTGCAGAAGGCGAACACCTTTGGTGAGTATGCCACGTCTCTTGGTTTTAATGGCCTCCTGCAATTTTCACAGCAGTGAAGCTTAGTATGCCCCAGTGATCATGGTCCCCTTTGCTAGGAAATCAATTACTACTACTCTGTGCTGGTCCGAAAATACTGTGAGCATGACTTTGCTTGCCAAGAGTTGGGCATGTGCCTTCTTTGGAGGTAGTGAGTCATCAAGCTTCCATTGCATCAACTGAACTTTAATCTCAGGATCAGAGTGATGGACCCAGCTTTCATCCTGTGTGATCAGTTTGTTAAAAAAGTCCTCCTGGTCTTCATGGCACATAATTGTCAATAGAGCCAGAGAGCATTTGACTCGGTCCTGCTTCTGGAAAGGTGTGAGCAGCTGGAGGACCCAGCAAGCAGATACCATATGCATGTGGACATGGTCTTGGATGATTTTTTTCCACGGACCCCACACTAATCTTGACATTTTGGGCTAGGTGGCGAATGGTTATGTGGCTATTTTCCAAAATGGTGACCTCCACTTGCTGGATGGTATGTTCATCAATTGTAGAGGGGGGTCGCCTTGGAATTCAAGCTGTTTCCACTGAAGTCCGACTACATTTGAATTGACGATTCCAGTTCTTGACTCCATTATATGATGGGGAGTCCTCACCATAAACCACTTTCATCTTATTTAAGTCTCCTTTGGTGTGCAGCCTTTCAAGTCAAAGAACTTGAGGACTGCTTTGGATTCCGCTGGGCACATTAACAAACCTCACACCACTTCAGCACCTGTAAAATCAAGACTGTTATCAGCTCCAAGTTGTAAATTGGCATGTAACCTATAGAGACTTACATCATTACACATGTGCAGTTTCAGCATCCTGTGATACATAGAAGTGGGTCAGGGGAAATCTTTAATGAACACCCCTCGTATTTTACTGCACAACATCAGTTTGCTACTGAAGAACCAGTTGGCACCTTTGACATCCAGAGTGATTGATTTTATTTCACTAAAGAATGTATGTGAGTCTATGAGGATAGACCAGTTATCACACGTTGTCTTGACTACTTATATGTGTGACTGACTGATTGAGAAGCAAGATCGTTTGTAAAACAGGAACTTTGCAGTGCATTAATTTGTTCCTCTGAGGACTAGGGTTTGTCAGTGATGTCCTTCTTGGAATAACAACTAGAACTTCATATCCTTTATTTAGCCCCTATAACACGATAGATTGCAAGTACAACAGCTCAGATAACTATGGCTTAAACACACACATACACACACACAAGGTGGAAAATTGCCCACAAAAAAGTACAGCATCAGAAAATCCTGTTTTGAAAAATTTTCTATCTCACATCAAAACACATTTGTCATGTGTGCATTTTAGGTATAAGTGCAAAACCTCATGTTATGTAATAAATGGCAATAAGTGTTCCCAAGTGGACCCAGAAGCAATATGTTGGCTAGGAAGTTCCATTCCATTTCCATCTAGAGAAGAACCCTGTAGTTGACCTAGTCCTGATCCATTCTGAAGGGGTTTGTCACCTCATGGTCTGTGTTTCTGCCCCATTTTCCCTTTTAGGATCTTGCCTTATTTCAAAACACATTCCCACTTCCCTTGCAAAATATTTCTTTCTTTTCAGTCTTTCACATTCCTCTAAAATAGAATTTTATTTATTTATTTACACAGTATTTATATTCCGCTCTTCTCACCCAGAAGAGGACTCATAGTGGATCACAGAACACATATACTGCAAACATTCAATGCCATTATACAATGACAAGATAGACAACTGTACATAGATAGAGGTATATATAGGCTTTCCCATCTTCGGCATCTTGAAGGCTGTGCTCGGTTCCGGCCACCGGGGGGTGCTGCCGCTCCATCTTCCCTGCCGAAGAGCTTTCTTCATAAACTTCCTCCTTGGCATTTTTCTGGCATTTCCTTATGGGTGCCTTAAATACCTCCCCGCTTTGAGAGGTACCTATTTATATATTCACATTGCTGTTTTCGAGTCTGCTAGGTAGGCAGAAGCTGGGCTAAAGGCTAGGAGCTCACCCTGACCTGGGCTTCGAACTGTGAAGCTTTTGTTTGGCAAGATTTACTGCAGCTGGTGGTTAACCTTCTGTGCTAAAGCCTGGCCCATAGTAATACAGACAGAATGCAACCCTGTTTCCCCAAACATTAGACCTACCCTGAAAATAAACTATAGCATGATTTTTCAGGATTTTTGAATATGCTCAAAATATAAGCCCTACTTCAAATAATAAGCCCTAGTTACAGGTAATTAAAAAAATCAATTTAAACAGTGTCCATGCAGCTATATGTAGGCCATAATGAATCTTTTGGAACAAAATTAATATAAGACCCTTTATTTTCAGGAAAACCATAGCTACTCCTACTGACATTGCATTGTTTGTTTGGTTTTAAGGCAGTTCATTTAGTTTCTATCTTGCAATTTGCTTATGATGCATATTAACTGCCTTGAGGTTTTGTTGAGTGCGAAATATGGATCTTTTAAATAAACTCATTCCAGTTTTCAATCCTTCCTGAGGAGAGAGGGCATGATTAAAAACAGAAAAGGAGAGAAGGTAGCCTTTATTTCAAGAGTGATGTTGGCGGAGAGGGTTAAGCACTTCCCTTCCATAAAGAGCCCTGAATCTATTAAGAATACTTGCACAATGTTCTTTATCAAAACTCTTACAGAAAAATGTGCATAAAAATAGATTCTGCTTTTCCATCTATTTCTGGACCAGCTTTCTGTTTTCCTTCACTTATCATTCAGTAGATTTGCTGTGAAACACATCTGCATTTTCTGTGCTTTTCCTCTGCTTCTGTTGGATAGAAAGCCCACATAATCAAACTGTCTGGGGAAAAGTAGCACAACTCTTGATTTGATATGCAGAGAGCTATGAAACAGAAAAGAATGTTTTCTTAATCTCGAGTTTTTCATTTTGTGTGTCAAAAAGAAAAAAGTGTTTGACTTTGTGGATTTGACAGACATATTAAGTAAAGCGCTGGCTCTGGCTCTCTGTCTTGAGTTCTCAAGCACATCCAGCTCTTGAGGCTAAAACGTCTGGAACGAAAAGTTTCAATGCATCCCACCCTGAAAAGAAAGCGTGGACACATTAGGGACATAGTAGCACTTGTCGGAAACCCATAAGCATACTCAGGAAATTGAATGTATAGAGAGAGACAGTAAGACAGTCTCTTCTCATTAGCTAATAGGGGCAACTGAACAAACATGTTGAGCGCCAAGACAAAATACTTATTTTATTTATTTATTTATTTACAACATTTATATGCCGCCCTTCTCACCCCGAAGGGGACTCAGAGCGGCTTGCTACACACACACACACATATACATACAATATATTATATTATTAGCATAGTACTATATCAGTATTAAATATTACTATATTGTACTATAGCATTATGTTGTAATACTAGCTGTACCCGCCATGCGTTGCTGTGGCCAACCTTCCCTCCCTCTTTCTCTCCTTCCTTTCCTCTTTCCTTCCTTTCCACTTTTTCTTTCCCTATCTCTCATCTTTCTTCCATCTCTACCTGTTTCTTTCCTCCCTTTCTTTGCTCTTTGGTTCCTTCCTTCCTTCCCTATCTTTTGTTCCTTCTCTCCTTTCTTCCCTCTCTTTTTCCTTTCACTTTTTATTTCCTTCTCTCCTTCCTTGCTTCTCTATCTTTCTTTCCTTCTTTCCCTCCCTGCTTCTCTCCCTCCCTCCCTCCCTTCCTTCCTTCCTTCCTTCCTTCCTTCCTTCCTTCCCTTTTCCCCTCCTTTTCTTGTTACTTCTTGACTGTCCCTTCCATTTAATATTGTATTTATATCTTAGAAAAAAGGAAAGGAAGGAAGGAGGGGCAGGAAGGAAGAAAAAGAAAGAAGGAGGGACAGGAAGGGAGGGAGGGAGGGAAAGAAGGAAAGGAAGGAGAAGGAAGAAAAGGAAAGGGAGGAAAGAAGGGAAGGGAGGGAGAGAAGGAAGGTCCTTTATTCAAGCACCGTGGACCTTCCTCCCCTCCTCCTCCTCCTCCTCCCCTCCTCCTCCTCCCCTTCTTCCTTGCGTGGATGCTCTGTTGCTGCCGCCATTGCTGCTGCTTTCCCAACAGGGAAAGGAGGAGGAGGAGACTGCTCTCCTGACATAGGAGGGAAAGAGAAGGGGCTGCATGCGGCACGCCTCCACCTCCACTCCACTTGCTTGTGTGTGTGTGTGTGTGTGTGTGGCCGTGCACGTACGCCTGGCTTTAACGGCCGGCTGTTTCCCCGCAAGGAGGAGGGCGTGGCCATGGGTCTCTGTAGACATGCAGTTTCCCCTTTGGGTCTCTGGGGGTCTCTCCTTTGGGTCTCTGGTTGGTACTGGGGGAGGAGTCCCCAACTGATGACATATGCAAGAGATAAGATGGAACTGTTCCCTGGCCCCCTCTCTCTTCACTCTGGCCCAGAGCAACAGTTGGTACTGGAGAGGGGTCCCCAACTGATAACATATGCAAGAGATAAGATGGAACTGTTCCCTGGCCCCCTCTCTCTTCACTCTGGCCCAGAGCAGCAGTTGGTGCTAGGGGAGGAGTCCCCAACTGATGACATATGCAAGAGATAAGATGGAACTGTTCCCTGGCCCCCTCTCTCTTCACTCTGGCCCAAAGCAACAGTTGGTACTGGGGGAGGGGTCCCCAACTGATGACACATGCAGGAGACAAGATAGAACTACCCCCTGGCCCCCTCTCTCTTCACTCTGGCCCAGAGCAGCAGCTGGTGCTAGGGGAGGAGTCCCCAACTGATGAGATATGCAAGAGATAAGATGGAACTGTTCCCTGGCCCCCTCTCTCTTCACTCTGGCCCAGAGTGACAGTTCGTACTGGGGGAGGGGTCCCCAACTGATGACATATGCAGGAGGCAAGATGGAACTGTCCCCTGGCCTCCTCACTCTTCACTCTGGCCCAGAGTGACAGTTGGTGCTGGAGGGAGAGGTCCCCAACTGATGACATTTTCATGTTGATCATTGAGCAACACTTAGTTCTTGTTTCCCTCACTGTAGATCATTGTCTGTGGTGCATTCACTTTGCTTTCCCCACCTATCTCAGTGTAATGACCTTGTTTGTAACAATCCTCCTTCAATTCTCCTCAAAGGAGCTGCGGAAATACAAAGAGAACGAGAAGGATACAGAGGTGTTAATGTCAGCGCTCTCAGCCATGCAGGATAAGACACAGCACTTAGAGAACAGCTTGAGTGCGGAGACAAGGATCAAGTTGGACCTCTTCTCTGCATTAGGAGATGCAAAAAGACAGCTTGAGATAGCCCAAGGTAAGTGGAACTCTTCGGAAAAATGAGGCTAGCCTTTCTTGACTAGTGATAAATTGTGGATGTGTGAAAAGGAAAAGCACTCTCTCAGACACATATGGCACCAGAGGTGGGAAATGCTGTGAAAGTCCTGTCTTTTTGGCTATACTTCCTTAAATGGCAGAGGTATCTCCAGAGCTTCAAATCAAACCCTCTCAAGCCTTGAGGGAGGAAGGATTCTGCAGAAAACCCGCAGCAAGCCCCCAAAGTTTCATGCATGACCCTTGGGATTCTGAAGTCCCTTGACTGCACAAACTACTGAAGGAATTTTCTTTTGCCCAAAAAGATCTCTCCACAATAAATTTAGCCAGTCTTAGTAAAAAAAATGTCTTGACAAAACGTCTCTAGTCTTAGAGCCCATGAAGTGTGTCTGGTTTTGGTTGGCAGAGGAACTCCACCATCACACTATTTACAATTTTCCTTCAAGCAAATTTTCAGTATCTCCTCAATGCAAGGTTCAAACTTAACAAATAGTAGGTGATTATTTAAATCAGGTTTACCTCTGCTTCATCACCAAGTAGTAATTCTAGAGTCTCAGTGGAAACAGAATAGAAAGTACAGGTGTATAATATGTTGTCGAAGGCTTTCATGACTGGAATCACTCGGTTGCTGTGGGCTTTCCGGGCTGTATGGCCATGTTCCAGCAGCATTCCCCCTTGATGTTTTGCCCACATCTAGTGCAAGCATCCTCAGAGGTTGTGGGGTCTGTTGAAAATTAGGCAAGTGGGGTTTATATATCTGGGGAATAATGCTCAGGCTGGGGGAAAGAACTCTTGTCTGTTGGAGTCACGTGTGAATGTTGCCACTGGCCGGCTTGATTAGCTTTGAATGGCTTTGCAACCGCTTCCTGCCTGGAGGAATCCTTTGTTGGGAGGTGTTAGCTGGTGTGTTGGGAGAAAGCTGTTAAAATCTAGCCATGAGCTTTCAAGCACTGTTTTGCTTCTGTTTTCACTGGGGTTGGGGGGAGACATCCACAAAGCCCGCTGTGACCCTCGGTGTGGAGGGCAGTGTATTTGATCAGGTTTCTATGGTCAAATCTCTGCTGCTCAGGAAAATGAAAGCAATTCTCTCACATTTTACATTGTATTGTTGTGAGTTTTCCGGGCTATCTGGCCATGTTCAAAAGCATTCTCTCCTGTTGTTGTGCCCACATCTATGGCAGGCATCCTCAGAGGTTGTTTGGTCTGTTGATTGTTTCCTATCTAGAATTCCCCTGTTTTCAAAGTGTTGTTCTTTCTTTACTGTCCTGATTTAGAGTTTTTTAAATACTGGTCACCAGATTTTATTCATTTTCATGGTTTCCTCCTTTCTGTTGAACTGTCAGGTGCTCGGCTATGGCTGACTTCTCTTGAGTTTGTCTGCAGTGGCTTTCGTGTTCCTTGATTTGTGTTTGTAAATAAAGAGCAACACTCAGAAACAGGGGAATTCCAGACAGGAAATAATCAGGGCCAGCTAACACCTCCCAACAAAGGATTCCCTCAGGCAGGAAGCTGCCACCTTGAAGCTGAAAGGCTTCACAATGCTAATCAAGGTGATTAATTGCAACATTCACATTTGCCTCCAACAGACAAGACTTCTTTCTCCCAACCTGGACATTATTCCACAGATATATAAACCTCACTTGCCTAGTTTCCAACAGACCCCACAACTTCTGAGGATGCTTGCCATAGATATGGGTGAAACATCAGGAGAGAATGCTTCTGAACATGGCCAGAGAGCCCGGAAAACGCACAGCAATACAATGTAAAGTGTGAGAGACTTGCTTTCATCTTCCTGAGCAGCAGAGATTTGGCCATATAATCCTGATCAAATACACTGCCCTCCACACCGAGGGTCACAGCGGGCTTTGTGGATATCTCCCTCCCCCCAGTGAAAATAGAAGCAAAGCAGTGCTTGAAAACTCATGGCTAGATTTTAATGGCTTTCTGAATGACTTTTCAGGTTATAAATTTTCCACAATATTCAGAAATGTGATATGGTAGGAAATTAAGAGCCTAGAGATCCTCACTTGATATGTTCTGTCCAGATAAACAAATCTGGAGAGGGAAGTAGGAAGAGAAAAATAATAATAATGGAAGTCGCATTGAATAGATCAGTGTATTTTTCACACTACTCCAGGGCTATCTTGTTTAAGCTTAGGAAAATAGGCCTTTGGTGAGGGCCTCTGTTCATAGGATATCATATTCTTTGGTAGGAAGTCATGACTAAATGCCTATTACTATATGTGAAAGGTGGGGGCTTATTTGAAGAATGAAATCCCAAACACTGAACACCAAATGTGATTGGAATGCGACTTCTGTGATTAAAAGCCCAAAAACAAAGTGCTGCCCTAAGCTGGAGCTTTCTTCTGGCCGAAAAACGTTTTTAAAAGCACTCTGGCCACCACCAAACTTAAAAGCACAGTTAAGTCCTTGGCTTACTGGAAGTATCTTAGGTAAGAGTGTGTTGGATTAGCACTCAGGCTTGTGTTCTGAGGTAACACTAAAAGATTGTTCTTTAAAATATACGCTGCCACCATAGACTCTTGATTGCTGAAGGAAACTGCTTTTAAGACTTCACCCACAGAGGCACACGCGAGGCAGATGTTGTGAACAACAAAACAATGATGTTTAATTAAGAGAACTTGAATAAATCAGGTATAATTCTTAGCTGTTTCAGAGTATTGACTTAAAAGTGTGTGGTTACTTTAAGCAGTTCAGATCTAGTTACACAGGAACACTTCTCTCTCCCTCCACAGAATTTACTGACAGGATGATCTCCGCAGAGAGCTCGACAGGGGGAGTGTGTCCCTGTTGGTTCTCCTGGACCTCTCAGCAGCCTTTGATACCGTAGACCACGGTATCCTTCTGGGGCACCTTGCAAGGATGGGTCTTGGAGGTACTGTTCTGCAGTGGCTCCAGTCCTTCCTGGAGGGTCTTACCCACAAGGTGTTGTTGGGGGACTCCTGCTCGCCCCCACAGCCATTGTCCTGTGGGGTCCCGCAGGGCTCAGTATTGTCCCCCATGTTGTTTAACATCTACATTTAGCTGCTAGGTGAGATCATATAGAGTTTTGGATTTTGATGCCATCTGTACACAGATGACGTCCAACTCTATCACTCATTTCCACCAGATGCTAAGGAGGCTGTCCAAGTCCTGAACCAGTGCCTGGCCGCTGTGACGGTCTGGATGAAGGCAAGCAAATTGATGTTGAATCCAGACAAGACAGAGGTCTTCCTGGTCAGTCGCAAGGCCGAACAGGGTATAGGATCACAACCTGTGCTGGATGGGGTCACACTCCCCTTGAAGGCACAGGTTCGCAGCTTGGGAGTTCTCCTGGATTCATCACTGAGCCTGGAAACCCAGGTTGCAGTGGTGGCCAGGGGAACATTCGTACAATTAAAACTTGTGTGCCAGCTGTGCCCGTACCTTGGGAAGTCAGACTTGGCCACGGTGGTCCACTCTCTCGTTACATCTAGGATAGACTACTGCAATGCACTCTACGTGCCTTTGAAGACTGCTCGGAAGCTTCAAATAGTCCAATGAGAGGCAGCCAGGTTAATAACTGGGGCGGCATACAGGGAGCATACAACTCCCGTGTTACGCCAGCTCCACTGGCTGCCAGTTTGCTACCGGGCAGAATTCAAAGTGCTGGCTTTGGCCTATGAAGCCCTAAACAGCCCCGGCCAAAAGTACCTGTCCGAATGCATCTCCACCTATGAACCATCACGGAGATTAAGATCCTCCAGGGAGGCCCTGCTTTCCGTCCCACCATTGTCACAGGCACAATTGGTGGGGACGAGAGACAGGGCCTTCTCAGTGATTGCTCCCTGGCTATGGAACTCTCTTCCTGGTGAGATCAGGTCGGCCCCCTCCCTCCTGTCCTTTAGAAGGATGGTAAAAACTTGGCTGTGGGACCAAGCTTTTGGGACAGGGCAATGAAGCGGCAGTGGGAAAGATGACAGGGCCAATTGGATTTGATGCGGATGGCTAGGATAGTTTTAAATGGTGTATTTTAATATTTTGATAATTTTTTTTTAATGTTTATGTATTGTATGTGAATCTGTGTCCCGGCATTGAATGTTTGCCGTGTATATGCTGTGCTCCGCCCTGAGTCCCCTTCGGGGTGAGAAGGGCAGAATAGAAATGTTTTAAATAAATAAATAATAAATTATCTGAAAGTAATTCTAAACTCCTCCACAGATAGTCCTACCCTGGATCTATCTATCCAATCCTCCACCAGCTATCTACCTAATAGCTGTAAAAAAAAATCTTTTCACTAGCTATCTGTGCTAGCCAACTGACCAATTTCAAGCCTCTCTCACTAACCCTTCACCACTCCTAACTCCACTGTTTCCCATCCCAGGCATTCACAGAGGCCAGAAATGTACACCTGACCTCAGGCATCAACAACCATTGTGTAGTACTTTTCCTTTTATTCTTGTTCAAAGATGCTGCATTGCTAGTCCAAATTAGCTGTCCCTTCCATGTATTCCTTTCACGTTTGGTACTACTTTGGCTTTGGCAAAGGGGACACAGCAATGGGCATGTTCACTGTCTCCACTTCCTTCACAGACAGTGTTACTGAAAAGATTGCTATCTTTAGTACAACTATATTTTCAAAACTCAGTTCCCCGCTGCTTGTAACTTAGCTCCAGTTGTGATAGTTCTGTGCTGTAAATGGCTTCCTTATCCAGCAGAGGGCGCACAAGGTTAACCCAAGAGTAGCGTTCTGTGCTGGATATAATACAGCATACCGTATATACTCAAATATAAGCCGACCCGAATATAAGCCAAGACACCTAATTTTACCACAAAAAACTGGGAAAACATATTGACTCGAGTCTAAGCCAAGGGTGGAAAATGCAGCAGCTACTGGGAAATTTCAAAATAAAAATAGATACCAATAAAATTACATTAATTGAGGCATCAGTAGATTAAATGTCTTTGAATATTTACATAAAACTGTAATTTCAGATAAGACTGTCCAACTCTGATTAAACCATTATTCTAACCTTCTTTGATGTCAATGTGCTTACGTATCCTTCCAATAATAATAGAGTAAAATCATAAATGTAATAAAACTGATAATAATAGAGTAAAAGAATGGAAATGTAAAAATAACAGTACTAATAGTGTAAAATAACAAATGTAATAATAATAATAGAGTCATAATAACAATAATAAATAGAGTCAAATAATAAATTTATTGTTGAAGGCCTTTCACTGGGTTACAGTGATTTTTCTGAGTTGTATGGCGATGTTCCAGAAGCATTCTCTCCTAATGTTTCACCCACATGTATGGCATATATAAACCTCACTTACTCAGTTTCCAACAGACCTCTCAACCTCTGAGGATGCCTGCCATAGATGCAGGTGAAACGTCAGGAGAGAACGCTTGTGGAACATGGCCAGACAGCATGGAAAACTCACAGCAACCCAAAATAATAAATGTAATAATAATAATAATAGAGAAAAATAATAAATGTAATAATAATATTAGAGAAAAATAATAAATGCAATAAAAATAATAATAACAGAGTAAAATAATGTAAATGTAATAATAATAATAATAATAATAAATAGATTAAAATAATACATGTAATAAAAACAATAATAACAGAGTAAAATAATAAATAAGTTCAACTTGAGTATAAGCCGAGGGAGGCTTTTTCAGCCTAAAAAGGGGGCTTATACTTGAGTATATATGGTATATTAGTGTATTTAGGCATTTGCTGGTTTTGCGTTGATCAGATAGATCTGTGAGGGGATCGTTTTGTCTGTCATGGTTCTCATTGGTTGTCAGCTGGCACTGGATGACATTGTTCTCGTTCTTGTTTTTGTTTAACATTGCAGGGCAAATCATTCAAAAAGATCAGGAAATCAAGGACCTAAAACAGAAGATCGCTGAAGTCATGGCAGTCATGCCCAGCATAACGTACACTGCAGCCACCAGCACGCTGAGTCCTGTTTCCCCACATTATTCTTCCAAATTTGTGGAGACCAGCCCATCTGGACTTGATCCCAATGCCTCAGTTTATCAACCCCTGAAGAAGTAAAAAAAAAAAAAAGCCGCCACCTTTTCCGTTGGTCGACGCAGAAAGGCGGCATCACACAGAAAAATCTCTTGCAGTCAAGATGACAAAATCGTATTGTGTTGGGACTGTGTACCGATTTATCGTTCGGGAAAAAATTGAAAAATAAAAAGAGGGAAAGTGGGGAGACAGAACCCCAACACCAAGGTTTGGCTAGAACTGCCCATCTGTTTTTTTTCTTGTAAATTTTTAGAAAACCTCACAGAACCTTTAACAGTTTTTTGTTTTTTTTCTTGGCCAACACATTAAGGGGAAAACAGCCCACGACGCTTGGTTTTTGCATTGCAAATTCTGCCTCTCACTTTTTTTTTTTTGAAAAATATATACACTCTTGAAATGTTTCCTCTTGGAAAGAGTAAAACAACATGGCACTATGTTTGACTCTAAGCCAGGCATGAGCAAATTTGGGCCCTCTGGGTGTTTTAGACTCCAACTCCCATCATTCCTAACAGCCTCAGGCCCCTTCCTTTTCCCCCTCACCCACTTAAGCTAGATGATAGAGTGATAGACCTAAGAGAGGCCTACCTTCATGTCCCAATAAATAGATAGATATAATGGTTAAATGGCTGAGGAGGAAAAGGAAGGGGCCTGAGGCTGTTAGGAATGATGGGAGTTGGAGTCCACAACACTTGGGGAGCACCAAAGTTGATCCATGCCTGTTCTAAACCCTTTTGTTTTCAATTTGGTTTTCGTCACGTAATGGAGCCGAAAATGGCAAATTTAAAAATGGCAAAGGAATAATGATGCAAAAATCTAAGTTTGTTTATATAAGGGTTTGCAATCAAACAAAGGCCATATGGTGGGAGGAGGAATAGGAATGTGTATAAGGAGCCAGTTTGCTTTTACCCCTCTAAGGACCAAACATGTTGAAAAATAGGCATCTTTTTTAGGGAAGGCATAATTGGGGGCCGACAAGTGCACGCCACATTGGTGATTGAAATGTTTCCCATCAGTCTAAGCCTGGACAATCAGTGCCCCTCCATGCGTTTGGGAGTCCAGCTCCCAGAAATACTGGCCATTGAACAAGCTGGCTAAGGCTTCTGGGAGTTAGAGCCCCCCAAAAAACCCTAGAGGGCTGCAGGTTGGAGGAGGCCTGCATTTGTCTGCTCAGCCCAGAGCATGATCAACAATTTCATGCAACCTTGGTTATTGAAATGTTTCAATTCCCATTCGTCCAGGTCTGCATGATCAGTGGCCCTCTCCAGGCATTTGGGACTCCAGCTCCCAGAATTCCTGGCTATTGAATAAACTTGCTAAAGCTTCTGGGAGTTGGAGGCCCAAGAAAAAACCTGGAGGGCTGCAGGTTGGAAGAGGCCTGCATTCGTCTGCTCAGCCCAGATCAAGAACAACAATTTCATGTGACCTTGTTGATTGAAATGTTTCTATTCCCATCAGTCCGAGCCTGGACGATCAGTGACCCTCCAAGCATTTGGGACTTCAACTCCCAGAATTCCTGGCCATTGTACAAGCTAGCTAAGTGTATTGTCGAAGGCTTTTATGGTTGGAATCACTGGGTTGTTGTGAGTTTTCCAAGCTGTCTGGCCATGTTCCAGAAGCATTCTCTCCAGATGTTTTGCCTGCATCTCTGGCAGGCATCCTCAGAGGTTGTGAGGTCTGTTGGAAACTAGGAAAATGGAGTTTATGTATCTGTGGAATGTCCAGGGGGGCAGAAAGAACTCTTGTCTGTTTGAGGTAGATCTGTTTGAGGTATAGTCACACTTGTCTCCAACAGACAAAGAGTTCTTTCTGCCAGCCTTGACATTCCAAAGATAGATAAACTCCATTTTTCTAGTTTCTAACAGCCTCACAGCCTCTGAGGATGCCTGCCACAGGCGAAACGTCAGGAGATAATGCTTCTGGAACATGGCCAGACAGCCCGGAAAACTCACAACAACCCAAGCTAGCTAAGGCTTCTTGAAGTTGGAGGCCCAAAAAAATCCTGGAGAGCTACAGGTTGGAAGAGGTCTGTGTTCATCTGTTCAACATCAACAACAATTGCATGCAGCCTCGGTGATTGAAATGTTTTGATTCCCATTTGTCCAGACCTGAATGAGCAGTGGTCCTCCAGGTATTTGGGACCCCAGCTCCCAGTATTTCTGGCTATTGAACAAGCTGGTTAAGTCTTCTGGGAGTTGGAGGCCCAAAGAAACCTGGAAGGCTGCAGGTTGGAAGAGGCCTGCATTGGTTTGTTCAACCCAGAGCATGAACAACAATTGTATGCGACGTTGGTGATTGAAATGTTTGAATTCCTATTAGTCCAGGCCTGGATGATCAGTAGCGCTTCAGGTGTTTGGGACTTCATCTCCCAGAATTTCTGGCGGTTAAACAAGCTGGCTAAGGCTTCTGGGAGATAGAGGCCCACAAATACCTGGAGGGCTGCAGGTTGGAAGAGGGCTGCATTCATATGTTCAGCACTGAGCACAAAAAACAATTGCATGTGACCTTCCTGATTGAAATGTTTCAGTTCCCATTTGTCCAGGCCCGGACGATCGATGGCCCTTCAGGTGTTTGGGACTACATCTCCCAGAATTCCTGGCCGATAAACAAGGTGGGAGTTTTGGGGCCCAAAAAACTCTGGAGGGCTGCAGGTTGGAAGAGGTCTGCATTCATATGTTCAGCACTGAGCACGAAAAACAACTGCATGTGACCTGCCTGATTGAAATGTTTCAATTCCCATTCGTCCAGGCCCAGACGATCGATGGCCCTTCAGGTGTTTGGGACTTCATCTCCCAAAATTCCTGGTCATTGAACAAGGTAGGAGTTGGGTGGCCCAAAAAAAACCTGGAGGGCTGCAGGTTGGAAAAGGTCTGTCTTCGTCTGTTCAGAGCATGAAAAAGTTCCTTTTTGTATTACGGTTCTCAACATCCCCAGCCATCGAGGCCATTGCCGACATTGGTGGGAGACGAAAGGGAACAGTGTTCAAACAAGAATCTTTTCCAAGCTCTGCTTGAGTCGGAACTGCTCACGGTCTTGTTCAAGAGTGCCTTGGAAAAAGACATTTCAAGAGGAATCTTCATTGTTTGAAGACTTTTCTTCCCCCTTTCACCATCACTCAGCTTATAACATTGAGCTCATTTTACAGAGTCTACTGCAGATCTTAAGTGGTAATTTGGATGCCCGTTCTAGTTACTACAGATCTTAAGTGGTAATTTGGATGCCCGTTGTAGTCCAAAGTTACATCTCTCTTTTTTGTGTGTGTTTGTTTGGGTGACGAAACCTGACAGTGTTCACTAGGGAAAGATGTGCTGCAGAGGGGGGGCTCCGGAGGTGTGGAGAGAGCATTCCAGAAAAGGCGGAACCATGCAATGTACTGTCTACAAGGGACTGCCAAGCTTGACCAGAAAGCGGCAGTTTGGAAGTTTGGGTTTATTTCGGAGTCAACTGTAATTAACGCTTTAATATCATCTTGTGTTTGGTAATTTAATTTCAGAGAGGCTGACTGAATCTCAGCCATTGTGCCAAGGAGGGTTTAAGAAAAAACTCATAAAATTGCACAAAGATTTAAGTTTAAGTGTGTATTGTGCATTGGTAGGAAAGTGTGTTGCACCGGCGACTTTCAAAGTGTTTAAGGTTTGGGCGCGGGTGGGAGGGGGCCGTGGGCCGGGATGCAAAAAAAGTGTATTAGTAACTAGCAAAATTAATAAACGCAAACCATTATGATTTTCAAACATGCAGTAGACTCTGGGAGGACGCGGTCCTTCTTTGGAAACAACCACACTTTTTAAAGTTTTGTCTCAATTGGCAGAATATGCCTTTGTTTAAACAAAAATTAAGTAGGACGAGCAAGTCAATTAAAAAAATAGGAGTATTAAAGATCCATCATTTTAATCAGAGATTCTTTTGAGATTAAAAAAAAAAGTCTAGCTTTAGCCAGGTGTGCATGTTGCTGTCATTTTGCATTTTTGAATCATCTTGTGTAATTGTCACCATGAAAGTGTTACTCAGAAATGTCATAGGTTTTCATCTTTGTGAAAAAAAAAACATGGACTATTGTCACTGACTTTCTTTTGTGTTGAGGTTCCCCCATTTTTTTATTTTTATTTTTTACTTTTTATGGTTTGGCTGCCTTTGGGGCACTCCTTTCATTGAAATACTTGGTCTTGGCTGCATTCTTTTTTTTCTGTGGGGTTTACAAAAAAAATTAAACATTTTCTTGCAGATAAAGCTGCCTTCTGTTTTGTTTTAGGGTGCCTAGCGCATTGTTGTGGCCTGAACCGTTACTCCAGAGACCAGGGTTTCAGTCTCTGCACAGCTGTAAAACCACGCTGAGTAGCTTGGGGAAGTCACGCTCTCTCAGCCTCCGAGGAGAACAATGGCAAACCCCCTCTGAATAAGTCTCGCTCAGAAAACTCCCATGACAGGTTTGCTTTAGGGTCACTATAATTTGATAACAACCTGGGGGCACACACAAAGCATCAACAAAAATATGTAAATTTAGTCAGCACACTTTTTAAAAGAAATATATTTGTTAAAAGCAGATCTGCACAATAATAATAATAATAATAATAATAATAATAAGAAGAAGAAGAAGAAGAAGAAGAAGAAGAAGAACACTTTATTTATATTCCACCCTATCTCCCCAAGGGGACTCAGGGTGGTTCATAGTACAAATACATGGCAAACATTCAGTGCCGTTTTGGATAGACAATACAGAGACAGACAGAACAGAAAGGAGGTATGTTGTGTCGACGTCCAGCTTTTTGGCGCCTTAGATGGTTGTGCCCAAATCCAGCCACAGGGGGGTTCTGTCGCTCCATCCTCTATGACGAAGAGCCATCGGGACTTCCTCCTCCCTTTTGGTCGCTGGGCATTTTCTAATTTTTTTTCCTTTATGATGTCGTACAATACCTCCCCCACTTGCTTTAGCAGTACCTAATTTCACTACTTACTGCTCAAGCTGTTTTCGAACTGCTTTGGTCCACAGTAAGTTGGGCTGACAGTCAGCAGCTCACGCTGACTTGGGGCTTTGAACTGGCAACCTTTCGATTGGTAGATCTTATCAATTGCTGGTGATTCACCAGCTGTGCTAAAGCCTAGCCCTAACATGCAATTTTGTGTAGCCCAAAGAGGCCGTATGCCTAAGCCTTAGACCAGTGGTTCTCAACCTGGGGTCCCCAGATGTTTTTGGCCTTCAACTCCCAGAAATCCTAACAGCTGGTAAATTGGCTGGGATTTCTGGGAGTTGTAGGCCAAAAACACCTGGGGACCCCAGATTGAGAATCACTGCCTTAGACAGAGAGGTCACATGAAGAAATATAGCAGAATAGTCATCAGAACCTACCATTCCCCCTTCCAAGTGTTTTGCCTCTACACGTTTCCTTTCTCTATGCACCAAAGTTACCAAAGCAACTTAACTACGCCACTCTTCCTTTTTGTTTGCCGCTGGGTTGCCTCTGTCATCTCTTTCTGCTGTCATCTCTATAGTGTTCATTTCCCTCATTTATGAGGGAGAAGCATAGCTTCACCATGAAATTGTTGCAGGATTTTTATGGCGAATCTAAGGACGTCATCATATGGAAGATTTCCTCCTTTTTCTCTCAAATCAAATCATTTATTTAAGTCATAGACCAACATAAGAAATAAAAGTCACAGTTTCATACAACCTTGGTACATTTAGTACATTTAAAATAAAAATATAAATACTGAAGCACATAACATGTTGGCAAAACACGGAGGCCATCCCATGACACATGGCCTCTTCTGCTGGCCTTCCAAGGGAATCTGTCTTGCCAACAGAGAGAAGACTCTGTTTTCAGGAGCCAAGTTGTTACCTGAATTCTGATTCAAGAAAAATATGTGAAAAGGATGTGAGATGACTGACCATCCTCAAAGACAGACCTTGCTGGGAGGAAACGGGGTAAGACGGGCCTTCACTCTTCCCAACGCTTTCAGTGGAAGAGGACAACGTCCCAGGTATAGGAGTGTACCGAGGTAGCCAGTCTTCGATCCTGGGTATACGATAGCTGCGCTTCCCAACGCTTTCCCCCACTTCCCTCCCACCTATCTGATAAAGTCCTTTGTTTGTCCCTCACAACATGGAATTGGCGGTTCTTCCTTCTGGAGGAGGAGTAAACGACAGAGGCAACTCAGGCAAACAAAAAGAAAGAGCAGTAGAGGTAAGAACTTTGGCACTTCTTTTCTCAGAAAAGGACTGCAAATCGAGACTAATCCGTTTTGGTTGCCTCTCGCAAACCTTGAATGAGATGCTAAAACAGGCATGGACAAACTTACAACAGTTATTAAGGACACATACTTGGATTTTTAGATGATGCAGGTGCCTTGTGACAGTAGGAATGGGGACATCGAGGGCAGCCTCCTTGAATTGCTCAGAACCCATCAGGAGCTGTGCCGTCATCAATTTCGATGCCAGCTTGACCAGGGCGGGTCAGTGCTGCTTGTGTTTATTGGATCTCACAGCAGCATTTGACACAGTCGACCACAATCTTTTGACCCACCGCCTTGCTGCTGTTGGAGTCAGGGGGACAGCTTTAAATTGGCTGTCCTCTTTTCTTCACAACCGTGGACAGCGAGTGGAGAGGGGAGGCCTGGTCTCTGAGAGGTCCCCTCTATCTTGTGGGGTTCCTCAGGGGGCCATTCTCTCCCCTCTGTTGTTTAACATCTATATGCGACCACTTGCTCAGCTGGTTCGAGGTTTTGGGCTTGAGTGTTACCAGTACGCTGATGACACCCAGCTTGTGCTGAAGATGGAAGGCCGACCAGACTCTGTACCCGATGGTTTCCATAGTGCCTTGAGGCCGTTACTGGATGGCTGCGTGCCAGCAGGTTGAGGGTGAATCCAGCAAAGACGGAGATCCTGTGGCTGGGTCGACCGGGCAGTGTGGATATCCTGGATGGCGAGGCGCTACGTCCGTTATCATTGGTAAAGAGTCTGGGAGTCCTTTTGGAATCTCTGCTGACGATGGAGGCCCAGGTCTCCGCCGTTAGCAAGACCGCCTTTTTTCATCTGCGGCAGGCTAGACGGCTGGCCCCCTCCCTGTCCAAGGATGACCTAGCTACGGTGATCCAGGCTACGGTCATCTCAAGACTGGACTACTGTAACGCCCTCTACATTGGCTTTCCTCTGTCGGTGATCCGGAAGCTCAAGTTGGTACAAAATGCAGCTGCTCGGCTTCTTGCGGGAATTCCGTTGAGATGCCACATAACACCAATTTTACTACAGCTGCATTGGTTACCAATTGAGCACCGGATCACTTTCAAAGTGATGGTACTCACCTTTAAGGCCTTGCATGGTCTGGGGCCGATGTACCTGAGGGACTGCCTCAACCCCAGAGATCCCTCCATTCTGAAGACCAAGATTTGTTGGAAATTCCCAGTGTCAAGACCTTGCATCTAACAGCAACCAGACGCAGAGCCTTTACAGCAGTGGCACCATCACTCTGGAATACTCTGCCACCTGAAGTTCGTGCCTTGCGGGACTTATCAGCATGTAAGACATATC
The DNA here is from genome assembly GCF_037176765.1 of Anolis sagrei. NCBI lineage: Eukaryota > Metazoa > Chordata > Lepidosauria > Squamata > Anolidae > Anolis > Anolis sagrei. The sequence goes on along the minus strand of NC_090034.1, from coordinate 75,805,811 downwards.
TGTTTCGACAGGCCTTTGATATTTGATATTGCTGTTTTTAAATTGTTTTTAAATTGTTGTTCGATTTTAGTCTGTTCTTGTAAACCGCTCCAAGCCCCAGGGGAGTGGCGGCATATAAGTTCGAATAATAAATAAATAAATAAATAAATAAATAAATAAATTTGCAGCTGAGTCTCTTGGAAAAAATTCAGACTCTGCCTGCGGATTTCCTACGCTCAGTGATAACTGCCAAAACTCTGTATCAGCTACAACAGGGTGTCCTGTTATACCACAGAACCCTATGGTAATAACGAAGGAAGTATATCATAAAGTTTCCAGAACATAGAGATGCTATGTGTCATTATTTTTATTAATATTATCGGCTGCTACTTATTTTTATTCATTCTTTAAACTTCTTTTTTTCCAAAAGCTGGATTGGGGAAAACTCTTTTGTCAATCAAAATCATTTAAATTTATTTATTTATTTATTTATTTATTTATTTATTTATTTATATGTCAGGAGGGACTTGAGAAACTGCAAGTCACTTCTGGTGTGACTTCTGGTTATAGGAGCCCCCGGTGGCGCAGTGGGTTTAACCCCTGTGCTGGCAGGACTGAAGATCGACAGGTCGCAGGTTCGAATCTCAGGAAAGCGTGGATGAGCTCCTTCTATCAGCTCCAGCTCCCCATTGCAGGGACATAAGAGAAGCCTCCCACAAGGATGGTAAAACATCAAAACATCCGGGCGTCCCCTGGGCAATGTCCTTGCAGATGACCAATTCTCTCACACTAGAAGCAACTTGCAGTTTCTCAAGTCGCTCCTGACATGACAAAAAAAATTTTTTATTTATAATTGGCTCAACTTTGGCACTCCCAACAAAAACTAACATTGACTAGGAAAGTGTCATTTGTCCATCATTCAGGTAAGAAATAATTTGCACATTTATGTCTTTGGTGAGGACATGAAAAAAACACATTTTTTTTACAACCTGCAGGCAATGTTTTATCAATGTAGTTGCCACCTGAATATTGTGACTTTACACTGAAAATGGCATGAGCAAGCTCTTTTTCTACTACTTTGCTGATACATGAAAAGTTGCATTTTTTTAGCCCACAGAGATTTTTCAGCCTTCTGCTCCTATGTAATTTACACTACATAAGTAATGTTGTCAGCTGCAAAATGAATAATTTTTATAAACCTTCCCTGGAGATAGTGATCACTGCTGGTGATGGAGAAAGTGGATATTTACAAGAGCGCACAGACTAATTTAGAAGACTGACATGTATTCTGGAAAATATGAGGAAACAACTTTCTAAAAATAATCCTGGTTAAAGCAAGTCAGAACTGATAGGGCACCTCTCTAAAAATAGACTGTGTGGCCACTAGAAGAAAACCAGGAGCTCAACAGGGAACTCCTTCAAATGATGGTATGATTGCAAAAGGTGTTGGAGCATGCAAGGAATCAGTTAATGTGAGTGTTGTCAGTTGTAAAATAAAAATGCAGGAAGCTGATTGGTCAGGCAATGTCCTGGGAGATGGCTGAGCCTGGGACTTTTGGTTACTGTTAAATTTTTGTTCAGGCTTGAGCTATGCAGGTGCAGAGAGAGGAGAAGAGAGAAGCAGAGAGAGACAGTTTGGAGTGTGCTCTCGCTTCATGAGCTGCTGAAGAAGTTTATCCACATGTACAAAGAAAGAATATTTTAAATATCTCATAAAAGGACATTATGTGAGTTGATGTAACTGATCACATTGCACACACGTTGTTCTGAACAACCAAGGGTAAACTACTTGTTCTTTACTGTTCACCTGCATGGCATATTTTCTTTCTCTAGCAAGGAAGTGTGTGAGCTGATCAAATGTGAACTTTGTTGTTGTTCATTCGTTCAGTCATTTCCGACTTTTCGTGACCTCATGGACCAGCTCACACCAGAGCTCCCTGTCGGCCTTCACACTCCCAGCTCCTTTAACGTCAATCCAGTCACTTCAAGGATCCCATCCATCCTTCTTGCCCTTGGTCGACCCCTTTTCCTTTTCCTTTCCATTTTCTCCAGCATAATTGTTTTCTCTAAGCATTCCTTTCTTCTCATTATGTGGCCAAAGTACTTCATCTTTGCCTCTACTATCCTTCCATCCAATTAGCAGTCGGGCTTTATTTCCTGAAGGATGGACTGGTGAACTACATGAGAGTTATTTTACATTACACCACAAAAGGTTGTGTGGCTACTAGGTCTTAGCGGTGGCCGGGAGAGCTTTTGCGCAATTAAAACTTGAGCACCAAGTGTACCTTGGGAAGTCTGATCTGGCCACAGTGGTCCACGCTCTTGTTACATCCCGTATAGACTACTGCAACACACTCTATGTGGGGTTGCCCTTGAAGACTGTTCGGAAACTTCAACTGGTCCAGCGAGCGGCAGCCAGATTGCTTACTGGAGCGACATACAGGGAGCACACCCTGGAGCGACATACAGGGAGCAAGTAGCTAGCTGATCTGTTGGCTATACCTGTTGGCTATATGTTTCTATATGTTCAAAACATAATGGCAGGAAAGATGTCCAGGCATTGTAATGATGATGGAAATTATCAGTCTCTTGTCACATATTACAAGGTTAACACGTGATCAGTTATAGCTTATATCAAACTGCTTCTTCCCACTTGCTGTGTCCCTAGAAAGGTCCTGGGCTATTTCCATGTTAGTGGAAGTGTGACTGATGTAGAACATTGGCTCCCATTGCTCCTGTAATATTTATTTATTTATTTATTTATTTATTTATTTATTTATTTATTTATTTTATTTACTTTGCTTATATACCGCTGTATCTCAAGCCCGAAGGCGACTCACAGCGGTTCACAAACAGTAAAAACAGTAGAAACAGCAGTGGTTCCATACAACATATAACAATTGACTTAACACATTATCCATAAATTACCAATAAGCAATTACAATGCACAATTATTACAAAAAACAACCGTACCCAATCTTCTCATCATCCAAGCGTAGTCCAGGTTCGTCGTCCATTGTTCCATTCCTATGTTCCATTACCAGATTGCACTAAATTACTCAAACGCCTGCACAAACATCCAGGTCTTCACCTTTTTGCGGAATACCATTAGAGATGGTGCTAGTCTAATGTCCGTAGGAAGGGCGTTCCACAGCCGAGGAGCCACCACCGAGAAGGCCCTATCTCTCGTCCCCGCCAGCCGAGCTTGAGAAGCAGGCGGGATCGAGAGCAGGGTCTCCCCGGAAGATCTCAAAGTCCTGGTGGGTTCATAGGCAGAGATGCGGTCAGATAGGTAGCTTGGGCCGGAACCGTTTAGGGCTTTAAAGGCCAACGCCAGCACTTTGAATTCAGCACTTTGAATTTGGCTTCTGCTTGTCTCTGTGCATGCAAAAGCTTCATCAGGGTTTAGCATTGTCTTCATAGTAACAACCTTGCAACGAAGATATGTTTTATACTGCTAAGCCAGTGTTGTATGCATGGATAAACACACTAGAGTGCGTTGGAGCATGTAAAATCATCTGCGTGTATTAACTGAAAAATACAAAGCAAGAAGCTGATTGGTTGGGCCACACTTAAGAGGCTAGCTGAGCCTGGGAGTTTTGGCAACAGTTACATGTTTAGGTTTTCTGTGTTCAGGACCTTGCCAAGACAAATTAGTATACTTTGTGCTTCTGAGCTGCTGGAAGAAGACCCTTCACATGGACACCTAAGGAACATTTGGATCTCTCTCAAAGGACATTGTGAGTGTAAGTCAATGCAACTTTTCACATAACTGTATATATGTTACTCTATAACAAAGAATATACTTTGTGCTTCTGAGCAGCTGGAAGAAGACCCTTCACATGGACACCTAAGGAACATTTGGATCTCTCTCAAAGAACATTGTGAGTGTTAAGTCAATGCAACTTTTCACATAACTGTATATATGTTACTTTATAACAAAGAGTATACACCTTGGGTTGTTGTAGGTTTTTCGGGCTATATGGCCATGTTCTAAGGGCATTCTCTCCTGACGTTTCGCCTGCATCTATGGCAAGCATCCTCGGAGGTAGTGAGGTCTGTTGGAACTAGGAAAAAGGGTTTCACACTATGTTTCACACCTAACTCCAGCAGACAAGAGTCCTTTGTCCCACCCTGGTCATTCCACAGATATATAAATCCTTTTTCCTAGTTCCAACAGACCTCACTACCTCTGAGGATGCTTGCCATAGATGCAGGCGAAACGTCAGGAGAGAATGTCTTTAGAACATGGCCATATAGCCCGAAAAAACCTACAACAACCCAGTGATTCCGGCCGTGAAAGTCTTTGACAGTATACACCTTATTTTTTACTGATCATCCATGTGGTATATCTTTTCTCTAGCAAGACAGTGTGTGAATTGGTAAAGAAGTGGTTTTCATTCCGCCACAGAGTGCTCTGTTTGTCTTGCACACCAGGAAACTGGAGGAACAGATGAACTACCTCAACTGTGCTTGTTATCTTGTAAACCATGGGTAAGGTAGATGCATTTCAAATCTCATCACATCCTGGATTCAAACTATAGAAAAAGAGTTTCCACATTCCATCTGAAGGGGCTTCCTGAGGGCAAGATCTGGTTGACAATGGAACACACTGCCTCCGAGCAGGACCGTAGCCAGAAAAAAAATTCGGGGAGGGTTGACAATTTTGGGGGAGGGGGGGGAGGGATTGAAATTTTTTGGGGAGGGGTTGAAAATTTCGGGGAGGGTTGAAAATTTTTGGGGGGGTGTGTGGTTGAAACCTGCCTCCTAGCTCACGCTGAAGCAAAGAGCACAGCAGGGGGCAGAGCAACCTTCCATAGCCTGCAGCTCCACTCCTGTCAACCACCTCCACCAAGTCTGGCCTCCTTAATGAGAGCATTCAACACACACACACACAACTTGGTTGCTTCACTACATCGGCTATTGCTGCAAGTAATGACAGTGTGAATAAATTGTCAATATTTGCTTGAGATAGTGCTTACAGTTCTGGAGGGACTCTTAATTTTTTGCATCTCATAGACTTAGCATGGGGATTTGGTTAACCAGTTAAAATTCATGAGTAAACCAGGTTTTTTTTAAAAAAATCTGAAACATTTTGGGGGGGGGTTGAACCCCTAAAAACACCCCCTCGCTACAGGCCTGCCTCCGAGTGTAAAGGAGTCTCCTCGTTTTTTAAGCTGTGGCTGAATGGTTACCTGTTGGGAATGCTTTGTGTGTTCCAACATGGCAGAAAGACTCTTCTATAATCCTGCCTTTTGGGCAATTGTCAAAAATAAATGTTTGGAGACAACAAACCTTGGTTAAACAACATGCCTTTGTGGAGTTTTTGTGTATGGCCAAAGATTGCTTTTAGCTTCGAGCCACTTCAGCCAGGCTTCAAGCTGCCACCTGATGGCTGTCTTAGTCTACATTTTCGACTTGCACAGAGAAGAACAAGCTCTGAATATCTGCAGACTTAAACCGAATGCGCAAAGTATCACCAAGGCTGTCTACAGTTTTCTCTTCCTTTGAAACAACATTGTGCCCAAAGGCCATAATTTCCACATAAAGTATGCAAAGAAAGTCAAAAGATTCTGCTCAAAGCATTGTTGAACCATAAATCAAAGTGCGACACAATTTGAGGACTCTTGTCATCCTCCTTTGGATGCAGCAGCACGTCACATCGTTCCAATTAAATTATGAATTATGAGACATGACAACTATTTGTTTGAAGTGTGTCCCCTGTATCATTTATGGGCTATAATTAACGGAGTATAATCTTTTCGTGATAGTGGAAACCTGCACTTGCCCAGCCTTTGATGTGCCGATATTTGAATTGCTTGAAGTGAAAAGAAAAAGCACTCAAATTAGCTCATCAAGTTTTATTTTCAGTGTTACCGAATTGTAGGGAAATGGGGAGGGTTGGGCAGATTATAACACATTTGGCTTATAATAGACCTCTAACAAAGAAGCTTCAAGTACAATGCATGTCCTGATGGAAAGATGTGCTCAGAACTGATTATGTACAAAGAGAATCCTATCGGTTTCACTCACTTCATTCATTACACATTCTTGGATTTATCTCAATTAAGCTGTCATCTTTTTTCCCAGTGAAATCTGAAGGGTTACTACTCTATCCATGGATCTGTCCTGAAATGCCTTTCCTCCACTTCCAATCCTTTCCATAAGATCTACATAGTGACTCTAACACAGTGTTTCACAGCCTTCCTAATGCCGCAACCCTCGTAATACAGTTCCTCATGTTGTGGTGACCCCCAACCATAAAATTATTTTTGTTGCTACTTCATAACTGTAATTTTGCTACTGTTATGAATGCCCCCGGTGGCGCAGTGGGTTAAAGCACTGAGCTGCTGAGCTTGTTGATCGAAAGGTCGCAGGTTCGATTCCGGGGAGCGGCATGAGCTTCCGCTGTCAGCCCTAGCTTCTGCCAACCTAGCAGTTCGAAAACATGTGAGTAGATCAATAGGTACCGCTCCGGCGGAAAGGTAACGGCGCTCCATGCAGTCATGCCGGCCACATGACCTTGGAGGTGTCTACGGACAACGCTGGCTCTTCAGCTTAGAAATGGAGATGAGCACCACACCCCAGAGTCAGACATGACTGGACTTAATGTCAGGGGACTACCTTTAGCTTTATGAATCGTAATGTAAATATCTGACATGCAGGGTGTATTTTCATTCATTGGACCACATTTGGCACAAATAACCAATACACCCACATTTGAATATTGGTGAGGTGCGGGTGTGTGTGTGTGTGATTTTGTCACTTGGGAGTTATCGTTGCTGGGATTTCTAGTTCCTCTACAATCAAAGAACACTCTGAACCCAACCCGCAGTGGATCTGCACCAAACTTGGAACACATAGCTCCCATGACCAACAGAAAATATTGGAAGAGTTTGGTGGGCATTAACCTTCAGTTTTGGACTTGTAGTTTACCTATATCCAGAGAGTACTGTGGACTCAAATAATGATGGATCTGAACCTAACTTGGCACAAATACTCAGTATGCCCAGATGTGAACACTGGTGGAATTTGGAGAAAATAGACCTTAACATTTGGGAATTGTAGTTGTTGAGATTTATTGTTAACCTACCAAGAGCACTCTGAACCCAGCCCACAATGAGTCTGCACCAAACTTGGCACACTACCTGCATGGCCAACCTTGAATACCGGTGGGGCTTGCAGGGGCTGTTTCTGATTTCTGGGAGTTTTAGTTCACCAACATCAAAAAGGAAGAAAAGGACAGGCGAGAAATCTTCAACCTTCTCTGCCAAAGGGGTTCCTAGACCATCAGAAATATGTGTTTTCTGGTGGTCTTTGGTGACTTCTCTGAAACTCCCCTTGCGACACCCCCCCCCCCCCACACACACAGTTGAGAAACACTGTTCTAACAAAAGATGGGAAAATGAACTGGTTCTTAAATCAGGCTGTATCAAGTGTTGTGGTTGGTAAGGAGATGCTGAATACCATATACTGAATACAGGAGGACAGTGGTTCTCAACCTGTGGGTACCCAAATGTTTTGGCCTTCAACTCCCAGAAATCCTAACAGCTGGTAAATTGGCTGAGATTTCTGGGAGTTGTAGGCCAAAGCACCTGGAGACCCACAGGTTGAGAACTACTGGTATAGGGTATCCCTTCACTCCCAATTTTGTTTTGAACTCCATAGAACAACCTGAGAGCAAAACCATGGACCAGAATAGTAGCTCCCTGCCTTCCATGGGCAGAGAAGAAAGTGGCTCTAATTTGGAGTTCTGTGTTACTGATGGAGGAGATCCAATAGCTGGTCCACAGCAGTGCAGTTCTAGTGGATGTCTTCTCTTGGCTCAATATTCTGTAGATGGTCCAAGATTAACTTTTTAAAATACATTATTAAAACATATAAGGCTTTTGGACTTGGACGTTTCCTTTTTGTACCAACAGCCATTGGCCCAAGCATGTCCATGTGTGGCACACGCAGCATGCATCACTTTCCACCTTCAAGGTAGCAAGTGCATAATAAGATACAACAAAACCATGAGTTCAGCCTGAAAATTGGAAAGTCGGAGAAAAAGAAGCTCCTGAGTACAGTATCTCTCGGGCCAATTAACAGCCAAAAGCAAAGTTCTTTCTGCTTTTATCACAGGAAGGCCAAAGGCAAAGGGGCCAGACAAACATCTGCTAAGAGGCTCTTCAAGAACCACGATGCTACTGTGGAAAAACTCTTTGATTGATGATCTGTAAACACACATCAATTGTCAAAGGGATTTTGAGTGCAGCCTCTAGAGAACACAAAAGACCAGTTAGGCTCATGTGAGAGACTGGGGATATTTAGGACACTGCAGTAAAGCTAGGAGGATGCCGTGGTTTGGTGTTCCTTTTTCAGCTGTGTAATTGCTAGGACGTGAGAGCCAGCATGTACTGTTTCGAGCATTACCAACTCATGGAATGAGTGTTTGAATCCCCTCTGGGTCATCTTGAGCGAGTCGCTCTGACTCAGACCAAAGTAGTAGTAGTAGGAAGAAGAAGAAGAAGAAGAAGAAGAAGAAGAAGAAGGAGAAGGAGAAGGAGAAGGAGAAGGAGAAGGAGAAGGAGAAGGAGAAGGAGAAGGAGAAGGAGAAGGAGAAGGAGGAGAAGGAGAAGGAGAAGGAGAAGGAGAAGAAGAAGCTGGAAAAAGTTACAGACAGTGAACATGTCAAACTCCTCTGGGACTTCCGAATTTGGGCAGAGTGAGTTTTGGAGCATAATATTCCTGGCCTCACGATCATGTTAAAAAACAAAGTATGGATTGTCAATGTTGCAATCCCAGGTGACAGCAGGATTGAAGAGAAAGAACTGGAAAAGCTGACTTGATATGAGGATTTAAAGATCGAACTGCAAAGACTCTGGCACAAGCCAGTCAAGGGGGTCCCAGTGGTGATCGGCACACTGGGCGCAGTGCCTAAAGACCTTGGCCTGCACTTAAACACAATCGGTGCTGACAAAATTACCATCTGCCAGCTACAGAAGGCCACCTTACTGGGATCTGCACGCTTTATTCGCTGATACATCACACAGTCCTAGACACTTGGGAAGTGTCCGACGTGTGATCCAATACAACAGCCAGCAGAGTGATCTTGTCTGCTGTGGAATCATCTTGTTGTGTTTCTAACAACAACAACAACAACAACAACAATTTATTTATTTGACCAGTCATATGACCATTTCAAAATATAACACGAGTAAAAGACAAGGCAAAAAGGAGAGGACAGCAGCTGACCTTCTATTTACAGGCAGAGTCTTGTTGTCCTGGTTCTTCTTTCGGAAAATATGCTCTTTTCTGGATAGCTTTAAAAAGGCTTACTCTGATTATGGTGGATCTTTCCTATCCTTGCAAGAGGAATGTCAGAGGATCATTTCTGTTGGGAGACCTGCAGTTGGATAATATCTGTATTGCAGTTTAGTATATGCTGGACATGTTCGATGAAATGTTCGATGTCTTTCACTGTTTGTTCTCCCCATACACAGAATCTCTCCCATCTTGGGATGTTACAGTAACACCCAGTTTGCATCATAATATTGAGTTGTTCAAACCTAGCCCTAGTATATATTCTTCTTAAGGGTAGAAGAAATGGAATAGTCAGATAGTGTTCCAAATTAATATTCCTTTTGTGGGAAGCTAAAAGCCTTGTGATAGAAGACCTACCTATGCTTGCTAGGTCCAGTTAAGCATAGATATCTCGAATGCATTGCATGAGCACTTGCTTTGCCTTAGGTCCTAGATCGTTCAGAATTGTAAAGGCAAGCTGATTTTAGCCTGCTCATTATTTAGAGCCCACTATCCATGATGACTTTTGGTCACACTGGACTTAATCCTCTAGACATAGGCGAGGAAGTCTACTGGGGTTCAGACAGGGGCGGCTCGTCCATTACGCGAAGTAAGCGGTCGCAGAACACTTTTTTTTGCCAGGGGCGCCAAGGCACCTCTGTAAATGCCCCTCAGCCGCCACTTGAGGAGCTCCCCCTCAGCTCACAACAGCCCTAGCAGTCCGGGGGGAGCCTCGGCTTCCTTGCCTCACTGCCGGGCAATCCTCTTCCCAAAGGGGCCAGGCCCTTGAGCCTCGCCTAGCCCCTCTCGTTCCTGCTCCACCCGGCCACCGGGTGCGCGAGCAGAGCCGGCACTCAATCATTCTCCGCGTTCGATCCCTTCTCCATGACCGGCTCCCTTTCCTGATCCCCTGGCACTCTCCTCTCCCCAATCCGCAGGTGGGCCAAGGGGCGGAGCCGCCACATCTGGCCCACTTCGGGTCTGGGGTGTGTCTGAAGACCCCAGCGTGCGCACCAAAATTCACCTCTTCTCCTGACTTTCTCTTCAGCCATTGGGACCGAGAAAGAGAGAGAGAGCCCCTCCGGCTGGAGGTATCTCCCACCTCCGCTCCTTCCTTTGTTTTTGCGCCTACCTTCAGGAAAGGTGGGCATCTCCACCTCTCTCTCTCTTTCTCTCTTGGTCCCAATGGCTGAGGAGAAAGTCAGGAGAAGAGGTGACTTTTGGTGTACACGCCGGGGTCTTCAGGCATGCTTCCGGACCCAAAGCGGGCCAGGCAAGGGAGCAAGTGCGGCAAGTGTAGTTACTGGGATGTATAGTTCACCTACAATCAAAGAGCATTCTGAACTCCACCAATGATGGAATTGGACCAAATATGGCACACAGAACTCCCACGACAAACAGAAAATATATATCAATGATTGGTTGGGGGGGGGGGATACCAAAATACGGTTTGCTTACCGTTGAAAATTACCTAGGGCTGCCTCTGGGTTCAGACCATAGGAGTGGCACTTCAGCTGCATGATAACTCACTAGGCATGGTTAGGGCCAGTCGGAATCTTCGTAATTTGGAATAAATTCAGAAAAATTACCTTTAGAAGCGTTTTTGAACTTTTTAAAGAAACCGGAAGTCCCTTTGCCCCTCCGAAACTAGTCTTGCCATTTTCTTCAAACTCAATGTGAGTCGGAAATTATTCTGGTCCATGGCCTCAGCTCAAGCCAGAGAAGCCAGTTTTAAACCGGGGAAGGCTGAATTTCCTCCCTTTCCTTTCCCTGTTTCTGCCTCAAGCCAGAGAAGCCAGTTTTAAACCAGGGAAGGCTGAATTTCCTCCCTTTGCTTTCCCTGCTCCTGGAGTAAAACAACTACCTTCAAAGTAAAGCCCACCCAATGAAACAGGAAATAACACTTTCAAACCATTAACGAAAGGATTTGGAAGTCTCAGAAGTTTCAAATAGCTTTGAACATTTTTTTCTGTGAAAATTGGAATTGACTTTAGAATTGAACCACCAGCGCCCCCTACATCCAAAATTAGTTTTGAGCCAATTTTTCTGGATCAAACAAGCCTTTAACTCACCCCTGATCTAGAGCATGTGTCAAACTCAAGGCCCACGGGACAAATCCAGCCTGCCATGTCTTTTTTTGTGGCCCTCCAGGTGCTGGACTACAACTCTTGCATTCCTCATCACTGGAGTTGATGGGGATTCTGATATAGGAACATCTGAAGGCAGCCATTCGTGAGGTATGAATTTAGATATAAGGCTTGTGGATAGGATGTTAGACTTTTAAATGTCCTTTAACCTTTCACCAACCTCAGAGCTACAAGGGCTGTTGGGTTGCAATTCCCATTATCCTCAGTCCATAGGGCAGGTAATAAAAAATGATTACCTGTGTTGGGAGCGACTTGAGAAACCGCAAGTCGCTTCTGGTGTGAGAGAACTGGTCATCTGCAAGGAAGTTGCCCAGGGGATGCCTGGATGTTTGATGATTTACCTATCTGTGGGAGGCTTCTCTCATGTCCCTGCATGGGGAGCTGGAGCTGACAGAGGGAGCTCAACCAATTTTCCCATCCAATCCAATAGGCCTTTGTTGGCATATATCACAAGACAGTATAAAGTACAATATAAATTACAGAGTAGGAAACTTCACATTTGCTCCACATTCATTTTACAGACTTCATTCAGGAACTTTGCCACTGAGAGGCAACGGTTAAAATCTTGGCAGTTTAAAAGCATATTTACTTTGTCTGGGTCAGAATGGTTTTTCAAAGAATCTATAACTTGATATATAAACCCAATTTTCCTAGTTGCAACAGACCTCACAAACTCTGAGGATCCTTGCCATAGAGCAGCGGTTCTCAACCTGGGGGTCACGACCCCCAGGGGGGTCGTTGGGCCATTTTCGGTGGGTCGCAAAGCTGCCTTGTTTGGCCCCGCCCCCGCCAAAATGGCTGCCGACCCCCTGTGCTAGGCAAAAAGCTAGCACTTCTGGTAAGCTCCTCCTTCTGCTTGTCCCACAGGGCTGTGGGGTGGCAAGAGGAGGAGCTTGCAGGAAAAGGCGCATGTGGGAAGAAGGCTCGCCTTTCTGCCCGGCCCTTTCTGTGCCTTTCCGAGCTCAGAAGGGCATGGGGGCCAAGCGAAGGGCTGCCCTCATGGCCTTGCAGTTTGGACAGCCTTTCTGCCCAGCCCCCACGCCTTTCCGAGTTCAGAAGGGCGCGGGAGCCTGGAGGAGGGCTTTCATCACGGCCTTGCCATTTGAGCAGCCTTTCTGCCCGGCCCCTGTGCCTTTCCGAGTTCGGAAGGGTGTGGGGGCCGGGCAGAAAGGCTGTCCTCACGGCAAGGCCATGTGGGCAGCCCTCCACCTCCCTTGATGGCAGCCTTTCAACTGACCACCTTGATTAGCATATAATGGCCTGACAGTGCCTAGAGCAAACTTTTGTTGAGAGGTGATTAGATTGAAATTGAAATACACAAGCATGTAGACAATTTCAAAAGAAAGAAGGAAACCATGAAAATGAACAAAATCTGGCTACCAGTATTAAAAAAACTCTAAAATTACAACAGCACAACGACAGAGAGGAAACAAACAAGGACATCTAATCACCTCTCAACAAAAGATTGCTCTAGGCACTGTCAGACCATTATATGCTTATCAAGGTGGTCAGTTGAAACATTCACACCTAGCTGCAGCAGACAAGAGTCCTTTTGTCTCACCCTCGTCATTCCACAGATATATAAACCCTTTTTCCTACTTCCAACAGAACTCACTACCTCTGAGGATGCTTGCCATAGATGCAGGCTTAATGTCAGGAGAGAATGCCTCTAGACCATGGCCATATAGCCCGAAAAAACCTACAACAACCCGGTGATTCCAGCCATGAAAGCCTTTGACAATACATTGAAGATAGATGCTTTGGAAGTGTGGCGTTAGAGGAAAGTTCTGAGAGTGCCTTGGACCGCGAGAAGATCCAACCAGTGGCCTCTATAGAGTATTGGCCAGATTCTAGGCATAGAACCACGTAAGAGACACAGTTTGGGACACCAAATAGTTTATGGAGGAATTTTGAGTGGAAAGATCTCAACCCACTCTCCCTGGATTCAAACCTCTAACCTATCAGTCTTCAGCCTTGCCGTCACAAGGGTTTAAGAATTGTGCTATCATCAAAAGTGATGGGAGTTGTTCACTAACACCTGGAGACCCACATTTGGGTAAAAACTAAAGCACAGTGACCACTATGTAAAAAAACCTTATAATTGGCCCTCTCTATCCAGAAGATTCTCCATCTGAGGTCGAACTGTTTTGTTCTTCCATCTGTTTTGTTGGAAACCAGCTTCAGTCGCCGATTGGCTGAAAAAAGTGGTATACAAATACAATAAGTAAATACATAAATAAATAAATGAACTCAGAGGCCTCCTAAATTCGTGTTTGGCATCACATCCATGGATTCAATGGCCCTTTGAGGACAAGCATAAGGCAGATGTGGCCCTCGGTTCCAACCCAGCTTACCTATCCAAACGCATCTTTCTCTTCCAGGAATTTAAGATCATCTGGGGAGGCCCTGCTCTTGATCCCACCTACCTCACAGGCATGTCTGGCGGGGACGAGAGACAGGGCCTTCTCAGTGTTGGTCCCTCAGCTGTGGAACTCCCTTCCCAGGGCTATTAGATTGGCCCCCTCCCTCCTGACCTTTCGAAAAAGGGGAAAAACCTGGCTCTTTGAGCAAGCGTTTGGAGCTTCAGTGTGACCAGATAAACACAAAATTGTAATACGAACATGGAATGGTCAAGACGATGTAAATGGATGAGGAAGTGATCTGGAAGACACTGTTTTTTTTTAATATAGATTTTTATATTTTTTGTGGATTTTATATGCATTTATGATGTGATTTCATTGCTTTTAATTGATATATGTATATATATATATGGCATCTAATTGTTGCCGGTCTGTACGCTGCCCTGAGTCGCCTTCAGGCTGAAATGGGTGGGATAAAAAAGATGTAAATAAATAAATGAAAATGAGTTTGACAGCCCTGTCATAGAGCCTAGCTCTTCATGCTCTTCAGGATTTCAGGCAAGGGGTCTTTTGCTCCCCAAAAATAGTTCTTAGGGTCTTCTGCAAGGAGTTGACCAGTGAGCTCTGGCTCATTCACAGAAAGCACTTTGGAAACCTCACACAGAAGCTCGACTAGACTGCCATTCTGCCCTTGGGCTAATGGGAGTGGTAGTCCAACACTACTGGAGGGAAGGATACTAGAGACAAAGTTGAAGTACTTTGGCCACATCATGAGGAGACAGCAAAGCCTAGAGAAGACAATTATGCTGGGGAAAGTGGAAGGCAAAAGGAAGAGGGGCCGACCAAGGGCAAGATGGATGGATGGCATCCTTGAAGTCACTGGACTGACCTTGAAGGAGCTGGGGGTGGTGACAGCCGACAGGGAGCTCTGGCGTGGGCTGGTCCATGAGGTCACGAAGAGACGGAGACGACTGAACGAATGAACAACAACAAGTCCAACACTAAGAGGAGTTTCCTTTAGGAGCCAGAATAGTGTGGCATTTAGAGCCCAGAATTCAAAGTAGGGGGCCCAGTTTTCTTCTACTTGCTGTTATAAAAATCCAAAAATATCTTTGCACCAGACACTATTTTCTCACCAAGTCGACTTCAAAGGTAGTCAGAATTTTTTTTCTTCCCAACCTAAGCTCTGTGGAAGGGTAGGATAAAAATGCAACAAATCCGCAAGCCTTAGCAGACTCGAAACCAAGTGTGCCTGCCTGATTTCCTTTCTTTGGGCGGAATAGGCAAGCTATGTTATCACTTGCTGAAAATACTAATTGGTATGGATTTCCCTTTTTTTTCCTTTGAAAGAAGAGAGAATCTGAAATTTCTTTGTACCTTAATTGAATCCCATTTCCTCTGATGCGCTGCCTGATAATTCCACAGAAGCGCTTCAGCAAATCAACTTTAATAAGGTGGGGGGAGGCCAGAGACGCTAATCCAATGAAGTTGAAAGGGAAGTCGACTCCCCTTTTTAATTTTGAATTCCCCATCTCGAGTTGTGTAAAAGCATGCATTGTTTTTGGGCTGTGTTGTTAGACTGCAACAACGCTTCTCTCAACAGTATCCTTTTTTCTCCACAGACTATTAGGAAGTTTCTGGCATAATTATTATTTCCTACTAAATTTAGGCTAGACGGGAACATATGATGGATTAGAAAGGAATGAAAGATACACTAAAAGAGGAATGCTTTAATCTGTCTTTGGAAATGTGTTGTGTTTGAATTTCTTTATATGTGTGCCTTAAAGTTTCCTGTTGACAAATGGCAATCACAAATAGTACAGTGTTTTCATTGACAGGGAATGTTTGTTGTTTATTCATTCACTCGCTTCTGGCTCTTTGTGACCTCATGGGCCAGCCAAGACCAGAGCTCCCTATCAGCCGTCACCACCCCCAGCTCTTTCAGAGTCAAGCCAGTCACTTCGAGGATGCCATCCACCCATCTTGTCCTTGGTCGGCCCCTCTTCCCTTTTCCTTCCATTTTCCCAGCATCATTGCCTTCTCTAAGCTTTCCTTTCTTCTCATGATGTGGCCAAAGTACTTCACCTTTGCCTCTACTATCCTTCCCTCCAATGAGCAGTTGGGCTTTATTTCCTGAAGTATGGACTCATTGGATCTTCTCGCAGTCCAAGGCACTCTCAGAATTTTCCTCCAACACAATTCAAAAGCATCTATCTTCCTTTGCTCAATCTTCCTTATGGTCCAATTCTCACATCCGTAGGTTACTACAGGGAATACTTACTTACTTACTTTATTTAGGCGATCCCTCGTAGTCTGAGGATGATGGTCCTCCAAGTTCGGTGTCCTGGCAGTGGGTTCGTAGGTGACTGTGGAGCCATATTCTTGATCTGCATCTTCTTCTGCAGTGAGTTGCCAGTGTGATGTCTCTGCTCTTCACAATTTTATCAAGATTGGTCATTGCTCTCCTCCCAAGAAGTAAACATCTTCTGATTTCCTGGCTGCAGTTTGCATCTGCAGTAATCTTTGCACCTAGAAATACAAAGTCTGTCAAGGCCTCCATGTTTTCTCCCTCTATTTGCCAGTTATCAATCAGTCCAGTTGCCATCATCTTGGGGTTTTTTTATGCTTAACTGCAACCCAACTTTTGCACATTCTTCTTTCACCTTGATTAGAAGGCTCCTCAGGTCCTCCTCACTTTCGGCCATCAAAGTGGTATCATCTGCATATCTAAGGTTGTTAATGTTTCTTCCAGCAATTTTCACCCCTGCCTTGCATTCACCAAGCCCCGCACATCGCATGATGTGTTCTGCATACAAGTTGAATAGGTTGGGTGAGAGTATACAACCCTGCCATATGCCTTTCCCAATCTTCAACCAGTCTGTTGTTCCATGGTCAGTTCTGACTGTTGCTACTTGGATAAAAGAAAGACCACTCAAAAAATAACATTATGTGAGCTAATGTAATTGATCGCATTGTACATATGTTGTTCTGAACTACGAAGAATAAACTACTTGTTCTTTATTGCTCACCTGTGTGGCATATTTTCTTTCTCTGGCAAGGCAGTACTTATACTTAGGCGATCCCTCGTAGTCCGAGGATGATGGTCCTCCAAGAGTGGTATCCTGGGGGTAGATCCATAGGTGGCTGTGGAGCCCTATTCTTGATCTGCATCTTCTCCCACAGTGAGGCCATCAGTTTCCAGGTGGAAGGCGGTCCCGGTCGGGGTTGGCTTGACATGCCTTCCTCTTGGCACTTTTCTCTCTTTCACCCTCCATTTGTGCCTCTTCAAATTTTGCAGCACTGCTAGTCACAGCTGACCGCCAACTGGAGCGCTCAAGGGCCAGGGCTTCCCAGTTCTCAGTGTCTATGCCAGAGTTTTTAAGGTTGGCTTTGAGCCCATCTTTAAATCTCTTTTCCTGTCCACCAACATTCCGTTTTCCGTTCTTGAGTTCGGAGTAGAGCAACTGCTTTGGGAGACGGTGGTCGGGCATCCGGACAAAATGGCCAGTCCAGCGGAGTTGATGGCGGAGGACCATCACTTCAATGCTGGTAGTCTTTGCTTCTTCCAGCTGATCAAAAGTGAACTATGCATGGTTTATTTTACATTATGTGACATAGGCTGCCTCACCCCTTCTTTTTTCTTTTAAAAAATATTGTAAGAGTGGGGGGTTTTTTTGTAAAAAAAAACACATTTTGGACCCCCTCCCCACAACCTCCCCCACCCCTGTAGCCCCACCCTTTGAAAATGCAGATTAAAAAATTGAGAAAGACATAGATTCTAAAAACACTCCCCCCTCTAAACCACTCATGGGAAAACTCAGGCCCAGGAGCCGGATGTAGCCTCCTGGGCGCTTACTTCAGGCCTTCCTCATTTTTCTTGTCCTCTTGGCATAAGGATATGGTTGCCCTCCGTGTCCTTATGCCAAAAAGACGAGGTAGGAAGGCACGCAGCAGCTGAGACCCCTCTAGAGCACTCTCAGCAGCTGCATGTCTTGCCCTCCTCCTGGCATAAGGATGGTGTGAGCAGCCCCAACCTTATGCCAGGAAAACGGCTCGAGGAAGGCACGCGGCAGTCAAGAGCTCTCTGGAGCACTCTCTGTCTCCTCCTAGCATAATGCCAAGAGGACAGCCTGAGAATCGGGGAAAGAGGGTTAGGGGCAGTTGCCATTTGTCTTACCTTTCTCCCAGCATAAGGGTGAGGTGAGCAGCCCCATCCTTATGCCAGGAGAACAACCTGAGGATGAACCAAGAAAACACCATTAACGGGGATGTTACACAGTTCAACAGTAAACATTAGGCTTGGTTGATCAAGAAAAAAATGGTTCTAAACTCGTTTCATATATAGGGGGCGCTGGTGTTTCGATTTTAAAATTATTTCTCAAATTTTCTTGAAAAAAAGATCGGAAATAGCAAAAATCGGAGTAGCTTCGTTTACTTCGTTAATGGAAGGTGCCCTCCCCCGTTAGTTTAAAATCTCACAGTTTCCCTGGCCTCCCTGGCGACAAGCGGCCATGCGGTTTCCCCCAGTGGCCATCAAGAAGAGCTGGGCATGGCCATGCCCACCTCCTCCCTCTGCCATCCATCGGCCCTTTGCAGTCACCTGGGTGTAGCCACGCGTACCTCATTCCCCTGCCTGCCATCCATCGCCCTTTGCAGTCACACAGAGAAGAAAAACTGCAAGATTACTTTTAAAATCTTGCAGTTTCCCTTCCCTGTGTGACTGCAAAGGGCGATGGATGGCAGGCAGGGGAATGATATGGGCATGGCTACGCCCAGCTCTTCTTGATGGCCACTGGGGGCGTGGCCTTCAGGAAGAGCTGGGCATGGCCACGCCCACCTCACCCTTCCGCATCGCCACTTGTCGCCAGGGGGGCTAGGGAAACGAATTCATTCCGATTTTAGAAACTTCCAAACCAGATCAACCATGCCTAGTAAACATTATAGAACAGTAAAACGCATACATAGAATCATAGAATCATAGAATCAAAGAGTTGGAAGAGACCTCATGGGCCATCCAGTCCAACCCCCTGCCAAGAAGCAGGAATATTGCATTCAAATCACCCCTGACAAATGGCCATCCAGCCTCTGCTTAAAAGCTTCCAAAGAAGGAGCCTCCACCACACTCCGGGGCAGAGAGTTCCACTGCTGAACGGCTCTCACAGTCAGGAAGTTCTTCCTCATGTTCAGATGGAATCTCCTCTCTTGTAGTTTGAAGCCATTGTTCCGCGTCCTAGTCTCCAAGGAAGCAGAAAACAAGCTTGCTCCCTCCTCCCTGTGGCTTCCTCTCACATATTTATACATGGCTATCATATCTCCTCTCAGCCTTCTCTTCTTCAGGCTAAACATGCCCAGTTCCCTAAGCCGCTCCTCATAGGGCTTGTTCTCCAGACCCTTGATCATTTTAGTTGCCCTCCTCTGGACACACTCCAGCTTGTCAATATCTCTCTTGAATTGTGGTGCCCAGAATTGGACACAATATTCCAGATGTGGTCTAACCAAAGCAGAATAGAGGGGTAGCATTACTTCCTTAGATCTAGACACTATGCTCCTATTGATGCAGGCCAAAATCCCATTGGCTTTTTTTGCCACCAATTATGGACATTAAGGACTCTTCTCTGTTCTAGGTCCTTGCATGCTTTGGTTGGTTTCCTATGATGGTCTAAAGCAGTGGTTCTCAACATTCCTAATGCCGCGACCCCTTAATATAGTTCCTCATGTTGTGGTGACCCCCAGCCACTACATTATTTTCATTGCTACTTCATAATTGTAATTTTGCTACTGTTATGAATCGTAATGTAAATATCTGGTATGCAGGATGTATTATCATTGGAGTGTATGGGAGGATTGATTTTGTCATTTGGGAGTTGTAGTTGCTGGGATTTATAGTTCACCTACATTCAAAGAGCATTCTGAACTCTACCAACGATGGAACTGCACCAAACTTGGCACACAGAACTCTCATGACCAATGGAAAATACTGGAAGGGTTTGGTGGGCATTGACCTTGAGTTTGGGAGTTGTAGTTTGCCTACACCCAGAGAGCACTGTGGATTCAAACAATGATGGATCTGGACCAAACTTGGCACGAATATTCAATATGCCCAAATGTGAACACTGGTGAAGTTCGAGGAAAATTGACCTTGACATTTGGGAGTTGTAGTTGCTGGGATTTATAGTTCACCTACAACCAAAGAGCATTCGAAAGCCCACCAACTATAGAATTAGGCCAGAAACAGAGAATGACCAACAGAAAATATTGTCTGTGATGGTCTTTGGCGACCCTTCTGACACCCCCTTGCGACTCCTCCAGGGGTCCCGACCCCCAGGTTGAGAACCACTGGTCTAAAGAAATCCAAACCATGAAACCACAGAATGGTGTCAATGTTTTTGACCCTCTTCCCTTTCCACCCAACAACCAAAGCTCTTCTCCACTTGTGTCCCCTGGAGGAGTGACGCCGTCAGGAGTGGATGGATGGGTCTGGCAGTCAACAGCTCAGTGAATTTTGACCCTTCCTGTTGCTCTGGGCAATGCAAATGGATGCAATACACGTAAGCCATTTCTTAGTTACATGTGCGAAAGCAACGGCAAACTTAAACCATCAAACGGTGGAGATGGGGGAATATAAAGCTGGGAATAGGCAATGTAGCAATTGAATTGTATTGTACAGAATCAATTTATTAATGCTCCAACCAATGGTCATATGCATTTACACCGACAGAAACAACACCTAACAAGTGTCTATAAAAAACACAGATTGTATTGTGTTATATAAATAAATACTGTGTTATATAAATAAAGCATTAGTATTATTTAATTAAAAAGGTTTTTTAAGTTTTAAAAACTGGTGCTTTATTTTATCCTTCTCCTTGCTGGTGGTTTCCATCCATTCTGGTGTGAAACAGAAGACATTCATTGGTGTTAAGGGTTTAACATTTGGTTAGATATCCATAGTCAGAGAATGGGAAAATATGGACCTTGCCTCAGTGTCAAGAAAGAACCAGCTAGCACTCCAATGGTCTCATTAAGAGCCACATCTACTGTTTTAGTGTGGTGAGATGTGTTCCACACTGGGCATGCATACTCAGCAGCAGAGTAGCATAGCGCAAGAGCAGATGTCTTCACTGTATCTGGTTGTGATCCCCAGGTTGTGCCAGTCAGCTTTCGTATGATGTTGTTTCTAGCACCCACTTTTTGCTTGATGTTCAGGCAGTGCTTCTTGTAGGTCAGAGCACGGTCCAAAGTGACTCCCAGGTATTTGGGTGTGTTGCAATGCTCCAGTGGGATTCCTTCCCAGGTAATCCTCAGAGCTCGGGATGCTTGTCTGTTCTTAAGGTGAAAGGCACATGTCTGTGTTTTAGATGGATTAGGGATCAGTTGGTTTTCCCTGTAATATCACAGGGTGTCTGTGCCCCACACCACTGGAGAAATTACACTGCTTAGCCGGTACTGCACCACCTGACATCCGCCAGGAAGTAGCAGCCAATAGTGAAAGGACCAAGGCAGAGACATCTCCAGCTCATCCCGTTTGGGTATCAGCCAGCACATCAACGACTTAAATCAAGACATAGTTTTCTTAGATCTACAGAGACACTCGCTGGAACACCCCAGCAAGCGAGAGTCCAAAAGTGGCAGGCCCAAACCCAGCACCTCAATTCATGGGTGATACTGATATCGAGCTCTTTTTGGGGGTTCTCCCTGCGAGGGGAGTCCCTAAGGACCGCGAATGGGGTCCTGACCTTGGCGAGCGGCCAGCGGATGCCAATTCAAAAAGACGCACAAACGTAGAAAATCAATCTCGCCAGAGGCTGAAGAGGACGTCTGCGACCGAGGCGTTTATTTAGCGATTCAGCTGAAAAGGATGCATTAAAGGGATGAATCCACAGTAAGCATACAGTACAGTAAATTTCAGGCATATTTATACAGAAGAAACAAAGAAATCCTGGTTTGAATCTCCCGCCCGCCTCCTGTCAGTCCCCTCTGTCCTGATTGGCCGGCTCCAGAACAGCTGGGAGGAGGCTTGGCCGCTGGTCCCGCCTTCCCTCCAATCGCCGGCCGCTGTTGCCTCCAGGGGGCCAATCAGAGCCCTCGGAGCGCCTCCGGAGATCGTCCAATCAGCGGCCAGGAGGCGGGATGTATCTTGACAGCGCAGAGGGGCGGATTTGCCTGGAGGTGTCCGCCAGCTGATTGAACACCCTTTGTTCTTCGCACGGCAGGGAGGCGGAAGGGGAGACAAGGGATTTCCTGGGTTCCGATAAAAGATGTGTATAGGAAAATAAGGGTGGCTATGGGTGGTGTCTGGATCTCAACCCTGTGGCGAAGGGAGTCCTTTGTCACAGGGGAGCGTACACAAAACACCTTGATTGGGTTAATCAGTCTGTTTTTCCGGGCCTTTTGGCTGACAGATTTCTGGCTTTAGTTCGTCTGACTCTGAAAACAAAGCCATAGATCTGCCAGTATTTGTCCATGCAATGTAAATATGAATGGAGTCTCTTCCAAGGAAATTGGATTTTCCTTAACTGTAATCCCAGGTCACATACTCTTTTATAGGGTAAAGTTCAAGAGGGGAAAGGCAAAGAAAGGGGTTGAGGGTACATCTCATTTCATTTCATTACATATCATATACTTCATGCACATATTCTTTATAGATTCTTATAACTCATAGATTTCATATAAAAGATCCCCGTCCCATCCCCATATAGTTTATTAGAAAAACACAGCAATTTGATAAGGGCAACCAGCAGAGTTCTTGAGGTTTGATCCTTGCAACAAGAGCATGCACACACAGGCGGGGAGCTCCTTCTCTCCAAGCGGCTTGGTTTTGAGTTCATGGGGGAAGCCCGTGATGCCAGGGCACCAAGTCAATCAGAAAGGGCAGAAAAGGTCCGCAAAAGAATCTGCAAATAGTGGAGAGTGGGGCAATGTCCTTTGGGGAACTGCATTTCCCTGATCAGGGGCCAGGGTCCAGTGCACAAGCCAGAGAATTCACAGAGAGGAAACAGGAACCCAGTTATGTCCCATCTGGGTCAGGAAGCAGCAGAATCCATTGTCCGGCCCTTGGTGAACTACAAATACTTGGGGGGGGGGGGGGGGAAGATGCTCTGAATCAATACCAGATGAGAGACTCCCCCCTGGGCACACAGAAGACTGGGCGACTTGGAAGGCGCTGAACAGACTGTGCTCTGGCACCACGAGATGCAGAGCCAATCTTAAGAAATGGGGCTACAGGGTAGAATCCTCGGCATGCGAGTGTGGAGAAGAACAAACCACTGACCACCTGCTGCAATGCACCCTGAGCCCTGCCACATGCACAATGGAGGACCTTCTTGCAGCAACACCTGAGGCACTCCAAGTGGCCAGATACTGGTCAAAGGACGTTTAACCAAATACCAAATTAGCAAAATCTCTGTGTGTTTTTTTCTTCCTTTTTCTTTTTAATCTGTGTGTTTGTTTTGCTCTGTTAGAATTGTAATACAATGGTTGCTGATGACATCTATATCTATCTATATCTATATCTATATCTATCTATCTATATATATAATAAAGAAGAGTGTTTGTATCGGAATTGTGGAGGGCGGTGTATGTGCCGGCTTTCTGATTGGCCAGCCTGAAAGTTCCAAGATTCTGACTGGCTGCTGCTGTGGTGCTATTTGCATATGATCCCTGATTGGCCTGCTTCAACGGAGCCCCTGGTGGAGAAAAGGGTTCATGACAGTAACAGGGACATAACAGAAGGAAATTTGCATATGGTCTCTGATTGGCCAGCCTCAATTCCAAGATTCCGAGATGAGAAAGAGAGGAAAGGAAAGGCCAGGGGCTCTGTCAGAAAATTACCAATACAGACCACACTTTGCAAACAGAGCACACAAGACCCACTCGACATCTTACTGCAGTTTGGAGGAGGATGAACCATGGATGATGGGACTTGCAGTACCATCACTCACATTCTGAGACCGCTGTTAACCTCATCCAATGACTGATCAGGACCACACTTGGCACATAGACCTCTCATGACCCACTTTACGTCCTGGTGTGGTTTGGCTGGGGATGGACCATGGATTATGGGACTTGCAGTACCTTTGCTCAATCCTTGAGAGCACTGCAACCCTCATCCAATAAGCGATAAAGATCAAACTTGGCACACTGAGTCTCCATGATGCACTCTACATCCTGGTGCAGTTTGGAGGAGGATGCACCATGGATGATGGGGCTTGCAATACCTGCACTCCCTTCCTACGACCATTACAACTGCCAACAATGATGGGTCAGGACCACAATTTACACAGAGAGCCTGCATGACCCATTCTACATCCTGGTGCGGTTTGGAAGAATTTGTCAATGCATGATGGGACTTGCAGTCACTGCACTCACTCCTTGGGACCGAGACCCTCGCCAATGACTGATCAAGAGCAAACTTGGCACACAGAGTCTCCATGACCCACTCTACATCCTGGTGCACTTTCTAGGAGGACAGACCATGGATGATGGGACTTCAAGTACCTCCACTCCTTTCCCAAGATTGTTGCAACCCTCATTAATGACCAATCTAGACCAAACTTGGCACACAGAGCCCCCATGACCCACTCTACATCCTGCTGCAGTTTTGGAGGAGGGTTGACCATGGATTATGGGACTTGCAGTATGTTTACTCACTTACTGAAACCACTGTGACCCTACTCCAATGACTGATCAAGACCAAACTTAGCACACAGAGCCCCCATGACCCACTCTACATCTTGGTGCAGTTTGGAGGAGGACAGACCGTGGATGATGGGACTTCAAGTACCTCCACTTCCTTCCCAAGATTGCTGCAACCCTCATCCATAGACCAATCTAGACCAAACTTAGCACACAGAGTCCCCATGGCCCACTCTACATCCTGCTGCAGTTTGAAGGAGGATGGACTTTGGATGATGGGACTTGCATTACCTTCCCTCACTTATTGAAACCACTACCACCCTCATCCAATGGCTGATAAAGACCAAACTTGGCACACAGATCCCCCATGACACACTCTATATCCTGCTGCTGTTTGGAGAAGGGTGGACCATGGATGATGGCACTTCAAGTACCTTCAGTCACTTCCTGAAAACAATGCAACCATCAGCCAATGACCAAGAAAAACCAAACTTGGCATAGAGAACCACCATTACCCACTTTCTCTAATAACCCGGGCAGCGCCGGGTCCCCAAGCTAGTATATAATAAAAGAGAATGTTTGTATCGGACAGAGGAAGGAGTATGTGGCAGCGTTCTGATTGGCTGCCGCTGTGATGCTATTTGCATATGGTCTCTGATTGGCCACCTTCAATAGGAGCCCCTGGTGGAGAAGAGGGCTCATGGCAGAAACGGGGCATGACAGAAGGAAATTTGCATATGCTCTCTGATTGGCCAGCCTCAAATCCAACATTCCGAGATGAGAAAGAGAGGAAAGGAAAGGCCAAAGGGGGCTGGGTCAGAACACTCCCAATACAGACCGAAATAGGCACACAGAGCCCCCATGACCCACTCCACATCCTACTGCAGTTTGGAGGAGGATGAACCATGGATGACGGGACTTGCAGTACCACCACTCACATTCTGAGACTGCTGTTAACCTTATCCAATGACTGATCAGGAACAAACTTCGCACATAGACCTCTCATGACCCACTTTACGTCCTGGTGTGGTTTAGTCGGGGATGGACCGTGGATTATGGGACTTGCAGTACCATTGCTCAATTCTTCAGACCACTGCAACCCTCATCTAATTACCGATAAATACCAAACTTGGCACACTGAGTCTCCATGACGCACTCTACATCCAGGTGCAGTTTGAAGGAGGATGCACCATGGACGATGGGACTTGCAAAACCTGCACTCCCTTCCTAAGACCATTACAACTGCCAACGATGATGGATCAGGACCACAATTTACACAGAGAGCCCGCATAACTCACTCTACATCCTGGTGCGGTTTGGAAGAATTTGACAATGGATGATGGGACTTGCAGTCACTTCACTCACTTCCTGAGACTACTGAGACCCTCGCCAATGACTCATCAAGACTAAACTTGGCACATGGAGCTTCAATGACCCACTCTACACCCTGGAGCACTTTGGAGGACGACAGACCATGGATGATGGGACTTCAAGTACCTCCACTACCCAAGACTGCTGCAAAACTCATCTAATGACCAATCAAGACCAACGTTGGCACACAGAGCCCCCATGACTCACTATACATCCTGCTGCAGTTTTGGAGAAGGGTGGACCATGGATGATGGAACTTCCAGTACCTTCACTCACATTCTGAGACCTCTGCAAACCTCATCCAATGACGGATCAACACCAAACTTGGCACATAGACCTCTCATGACCCACTTTACGTTCTGGTGTTGTTTGGAAAAATTTGGAGATGGATGATGGGACTTGCAGTACCTTTGCTCATTTCCTGAGACCACTGAGACCCTCGCCAATGACTCATCAAGACTAAACTTGCCACATGCAGCTCCAATGACCCACTCTACATCCTGGTGCAGTTTGGAGGAGGACAGACCATGGATGATGGGACTTCAAGTACCTCCACTGCCTTCCAAAGATTGCTGCAACCCTCTTCTAATGACCAATCAAGACCACACTTGGCACACAGAGCCCCCATGATCCACTCTACATCCTGCTGCAGTTTGAAAGGGGATGGACTTTGGATGATGGGACTTGCAGCACCTTCACTCACTTACTGACACCACTGCCACCCTCATCTAATGACTGATAAAGACCAAACTTGGCACACAGAGCACCCATGACCCACTCTATATCCTGCTGCTGTTTGTAGGAGGATGGGCCATGGATGATGGGACTTCAAGTACCTTCACTCACTTCCTGAAAATAATGCTGCTGTTATCCAAAGACCAATAAAGACCAAACTTGCCATACAGAACCACCATTACCCACTTTCTCTAATAACCCGGGCAACGCCGGGTCCCCAAGCTAGTATATAATAAAGAAGAGTGTTTGTATCGGACAGAGAAATTGTGGAGGGCGGTGTATGTGGCAGCGTTCTGATTGGTTGCCGCTGTGGTGCTATTTGCATATGGTCTCTGATTGGCCAGCTTCAATAGGAGCCCCTGGTGGAGAAGAGGGTTCATGGCAGAAACGGGGCATGACAGAAGGAAATTTGCATATGGTCTCTGATTGGCCAGCCTCAAATCCAACATTCCGAGATGAGAAAGAGAGGAAAGGAAAGGCCGGGGGCTGGGTCAGAACACTCCCAATACAGACCAAAATAGGCACACAGAGCCCCCATCACCCACTCGACATCCTACTGCAGTTTGGAGGAGTATGAACCATGGATGATGGGACTTGCAGTACCACCACTCACATTCTGAGACCGCTGTTAACCTTATCCAATGACTGATCAGGACCAAACTTCACACAGAGACCTCTCATGACCCACTATACGTCCTGGTGTGGTTTGGCCGGGGATGGACCGTGGATTATGGGACTTGCAGTACCATTGCTTAATTCTTCATACCACTGCAACGCTCATCCAATTACCGATAAAGACCAAACTTGGCACACAGAGTCCCCATGACCCACTCTACATCCTGGTGCACTTTTGAGGAGGACAGACCATGGATGATGGGACTTGAAGTACCTCCACTCTCTTCCCAAGGCGGCTGCTTGATCAGACATCTAATGTCTGATCAAGATCAAACTTGGCACACAGAGCTCCCATGACCCACTCTGCATCCTGCTGCAGTTTGAAGGAGGATCGACTTTGGATGATGGGACTTGCAGTACCATCACTCACATTCTGAGACCGCTGTTAACCTCATCCAATGTCTGATCAGGACCAAACTTGGCACATAGACCTCTCATGACCCACTTTACATCCTGGTGTGTGTTTGGCTGGGGATAGACCATGGATTATGGGACTTGCAGTACTTTTGCGCAATTCCTGAGACCACAGCAACTCTCATCCAATTACCGATAAAGACCAAACTTGGCACACTGAGTCTCCATGACGCACTCTACATCCAGGTGCAGTTTGAAGGAGGATGCACCATGGACGATGGGACTTGCAATACCTGCACTCCCTTCCTAAGACCATTACAACTGCCAACAATGATGGATCAGGAACACAATTTACACAGAGACCCAGCATGACCCACTCTACATCCTGGTGCGGTTTGGAAGAATTTGACAATGGATGATGGGACTTGCAGTCACTTCACTCACTTCCTGAGACGACTGAGACCCTCGCCAATGACTAATCAAGACTAAACTTGGCACATGGAGCTCCAATCACCCACTCTACATCCTGGTGCAGTTTAGAGGAGGACAGACCATGGATGATGGGACTTCAAGTACCTCCATTCCCTTCCAAAGATTGCTGCAACCCTCTTCTAATGACCAATCAAGACCAAACTTGGCACATAGAGCCCCCATGATCCACTTTACATTCTGCTGCTCTTTGAAAGAGGATGGACTTTGGATAATGGGACTTGCAGTACCTTCACTCACTTACTGACACCACTGCCACCCTCATCTAATGACTGATACATACCAAACTTGGCACACAGAGCCCCCATGACCCACTCTATATCCTGCTGCTGTTTGTAGGAGGATGGGCCATGGATGATGGGACTTCAAGTACCTTCACTCACTTCCTGAAAATAATGCAGCCGTTATCCAAAGACCAATAAAGACCAAACTTGCCATACAGAACCGCCATTACCCACTTTCTCTAATAACCCGGGCAACGCCGGGTCCCCAAGCTAGTGATAAATAAATAAAACTCCAATGGTGAAGTCAGATGCTCCTGGTTCTGGTAAGAGCAGGAGGAATGGATGCAAGAGCTGGAGGGGATACGTGATAGCATTGTGATTTTACATTTGACAAAAAGAGGACAAGACTGGAAGGGGATCCCATTTTAAAGGGAAAGTACAGAGAAGAGAAAGCTATTTTCTCAATCTGTCAAGGCAATTTGGAAAAGTACCGAGATTCCTGAGCAAGGTCTTCATTACAACTATTCACATCCAATGTATTGTTACCTGAAAATTATTCCTAATGAATCTACTCAGGGGAGTTATTCTGTGTTTTAAATGATGTCATGCTTTTTATAAACTTGTAAATACACAAGGTTATGAATTCCTGTGCATATCACTAGGCTTGGGCGGTTTCGTTCATTAATTTCGTAATTCGTTATTAATTCGTATTTAAATTAGCTTTCGATCCAATATTGAGCCATGCAGGAATAGTGTGAGGAGTAAATTAGATCCGAAACAATTTTTTCAATTTATTTCGTAATTATTTTGTAATTATTTTGTAATTATTTCGTAATTATTTCGTAATTATTTTCGCATGTCTGGTGCAAGTTTTATAGTTGTTGTTTGTTTTATCATACCAACAGGCAACAACAGAGGGAGAGGGAAGCTTCAGAAGTACCCCCTGTCCCATTTGGAGGTTTTTTTAGCATATTGCGCAATTGCGTCCGCCATTAACGAATCGATTCGTAATTTTACGAAATGTCGTATATTTCGAAATTTTGAAAAGGAATATTTCGGAATTATTAAAAAAACGAAACGCAAGGGCCCCCTAAAAACAAAACGAGTTTAGAACCAAATTTTTCCGTGGTTACCCAAGCCTACATATCACTGCATTTTAGAAGAAAAAAAATGCCTTGGAAACTTTTTTTCTCAAGGATTTCTTCTTTCCATACTGCAGAATGTCAAAGCTAAAAGCTAATTAATTTCCCATATTTCAAAGCTTTTTTCCATTCAAACTTTCACAGCTGGAGAGAAAGGAGAAAGGCAGCACATTCTGGCTGAGGAAACAGATAGGCACCTTCGTGGTGACACCACCATGCACAGCAATTGTGGCCACACATGCATTGGAGAGTGACGTTGGCAGGAGAGGACAGGGGAGATGGGGTACCATGTCTCTAAGCTGGAAAGGCAAAATGGCCCTGCTTCCTTCTTGCCCCCCCCCCCCACCTCCCATTCTACCTGGGCATAACAAAAGAACCTATAATGGATCTGACTAGAAAAGTCCAGAACCCATTTAACTGGCAGTGTAAACCAATGCACACTCACTAACCATTCATCTGATGCTGGGTTCCTGCTTAGTAAGGGAGGTTGGCTATCATCTTAAGTGGCCTAAAGAGAAAAGCTCAGAGAAAAACAGGACCTCTTCTGTGAATTACTTCTCCTTTGCTTCTCCTTTGAGAAGACAGTGTTTCCCAATCTTCCTAATACCGCAACCCCTTAATACAAGTTCCTCATGTTGTGGGGACCCCCAACCAAAAAATTATTTTCGTTGCTACATCATAACTGTCATTTTGCTACTGTTATGAATCGTAATGTAAACATCTGATATGTTGTTGTTCATTCGTTCAGTCGTCTCCGACTCTTCGTGACCTCATGGACCAGCCCACGCCAGAGCTCCCTGTCGGCCGTCACCACCCCCAGCTCCTTCAAGGTCAATCCAGTCACTTCAAGGATGCTATCCATCCATCTTGCCCTTGGTCGGCCCCTCTTCCTTTTGCCTTCCACTTTCCCCAGCATAATTGTCTTCTCTAGACTTTGCTGTCTCCTCATGATGTGGCCAAAGTACTTCAACTTTGTCTCTAGTATCCTTCCCTCCAATGAGCAGTCGGGCTTTATTTCCTGGAGGATGGACTGGTTGGATCTTCTCGCAGTCCAAGGCACTCTCACAACTTTCTATGCAGCATGTGTTTTCTTTGTTGCAAATTGAACATAATTAAAGCATAATGATTCATCACAAAAACAATATGTTTGGGAGAGTATGGACAACGGAGGATGCAGTACTTTCAATCGATTCAGCTTTGACTTACACAGACCACAGAGACCCCCACGAATGACAGAGCTGGACCAAACGTAGCACAGAGAACCCCCATGACCAACAGAAAATACTGGCCCACTTTGCCCAGGCACAGTCGCTGCGACAGCAACATGGCGGAGGCAAATATTTATTTATTTATTTATTTCGGTTTCTTCTACCCCGCCCTTCTCACCCCGAAGGGGACTCAGGGCGGCTTACAAAGGCACAGATTCGATGCCAGCATCACATAACAGTAGTAAAACAAAATAACATCAATTAAACAGTTAAACAGTTGAACAGTTAAACAACCATTCCTGCATTACAACCCTAAAACCAATAAAACCAATAAAACAATACAAACCCAATTACTTCTCATAGACGGTCATTGTTCGCTATCTCATAGTCCAATTTCCAATTCCACATTGTCAGTCCTGTCAGTCCTAGTCGTTTGGTTGTCCTTATCTAGTTGTCAGATTGCCCAAAGGCCTAGTCCCACAACCACGTCTTTACTTTCCTTCTGAAGGAGAGGAGGGATGTTGATGCCCTAATTTCTCCCGGGAGTGAGTTTCACAGGTGAGGGGCCACCACCGAGAAGGCCCTGCTCCTCGTCCCCACCAACCTCACTTGTGATAGTGGTGGGGTCGAGAGCAGGGCCTCCCCAGATGATCTCAGACTCCGGGGTGGGACATAGAGGGAGATACGTTCGGACAGATACACTGGACCGGAACCGTACAGGGTTTTGTAGGTCAAAACCAGCACCTTGAATTGTGCTCGGAACTGAACCGGCAGCCAGTGGAGCTGACACAGCAGGGGGGTGGTGTGCTCCCTGTATGACGATCCGATGAGTAGTCTGGCTGCTGCTCGCTGGACCAGTTGAAGTTTCCGAACAGTCTTCAAGGGCAACCCCACGTAGAGTGTGTTGCAGTAGTCTATTCGGGATGTAACAAGAGCGTGGACCACTGTGGCCAGATCAGACTTCCCAAGGTACGGGTGCAACTGGTGCAGAAGTTTTAATTGTGCATAAGCTCTCCCGGCCACCGCCGAGACCTGAGGTTCCAGGCTCAGCGATAGGCCTCCTCCTGCTCCTCCTCCCTGGTCCAAGGCCTGGCAGAGCAGGAAAGAGATAAAAATATTTATTTATTTATTTACTGCATTTATATACCATCTCTCTCAGTCCGCAGGCCACTTGGGACGGTTTACAGTTGGTACCAAAACCATAAAATACAAATTTTAGAGGAGGAGGGGGCTTGGCAGCCATTTCGGGGAGGCGGAGGAGACCTATGGAAGCAGCAGCACGACCCCTCTCAGATAGCCAATCAACCCCTATAGGGGTTGTGACTCCCAGATTGAGAACCGCTGAACCAAGAGCACTCTGCAGCCCTCCAAAACTGGAGGTGCCTCTGAGGGCTTCATGATGGGCCTTGCGTGAAAGGAGAGGGGATGACACTGATTGGGACAGGGTGGATCCTGTGACAGAAATAACCTGCAAACCTACACCTTTGGGGAGAAACCTGACAACTGTCTCCCTTCTTTTGTGCCTACTCAAGAGACAAAAAAAAAAAATCACAGTCACTTACCAATAATGCTCAAAGTGTGGCAGACCGGAGAATCTGTTCCACCCGCCATGCTCTACTCCATGGGAAGGAAAGAGATGGTGTGTTCGGAGAGTGTCAGATATACTATGGGAGAGCATGATTCTGATCACTTTGGGGCTTCTTTCTCAAGGGAAGAGGAAGAAGTGCTTCTGGAGTCTTAGATTTTGTGCAGGGAATCAGGTTCTGCTGTATGGAAAACAGAGATCTGGTTGGGTTGTTGTAGGTTTTTTTGGGCTATATGGCCATGTTCTAGAGGCATTTTCTCCTGATGTTTCACCTGCATCTATGGCAAGCATTTTCAGAGGTAGTGAGGTCTGTTGGAACTAGGGAAAAGGGGTTTATATATCTGTGGAATGACCAGGGTGGGACAAAGGACTCTTGTCTGTTGGAGCTAGGTGTGAATGTTTCAGCTGAGCACCTTGATTAGCATTTGATTGCCTGGCAGTGCCTGGAGCAATCTTTTGTTGAGAGGTGATTAGATGTCCTTGTTTGTTTCCTCTCTCTTGTTGTGCTGTTCTAATTTTAGAGTTTTTTTAATACTGGTAGACAGATTTTGTTCATTTTCATGGTTTCCTCCTTTCTGTTGAAATTGTCCACATGCTTGTGGATTTCAATGGCTTATCTGTGTAGTCTGACATGGTGGTTGTTTGGAGTGGTCCAGCATTTCTGTGTTCTCAAATAATATGCTGTGTTCAGGTTGGTTCATCAGGTGCTCTGCTATGGCTGACTTCTCTGGTTGAAGCAGTCTGCAGTGCCTTTCATGTTCCTTGATTTGTGTTTGGGCAATGCTGTGTTTGGTGGTCCCTATGTAGACTTGTCCACAGCTGCATGGTATATGGTAGACTCCTGCAGCAGCGAGAGGATTCCTCTTGTCCTTTGCTGAATGTAGCCACGAGAGTAAAGACGAAGATCCATTCAGAGGAAAAGTGTTCTTGCCATACATCAAGGGAACCACTGACCGCATAGGGAAGCTGATGAGGAAACACAACATACAAACTATCTACTAGGCCTGGGTAACAACGGAAAAATTTGTTTCTAAAATCGATTTGTATTTGGGGTTTTTTTTTGTTTCGATATTTAAAATAATTACAAAATTTTCCTTTTAAAAAGTTCGATATTTACGAAATTTCGTAAATGGTAAAAAATTAACGAATCGATTTCCGAAACAATAACGAATCGATTCGTTAATGGCGGACGCGACCGCGAAATACGCTAAAAAACCCCCAAAACCTTCTGAAGCTTCCCTCTCCCTCTGTTGTTGACTGTTGGTGTGATATTATATATTTTTTTCACTAATTAAACCATAAAACTGGCCCAGACATGCGGAAATAATAACGAAACGACCTCAAAACAATAACGAAACGAATACAATATCGAAATACGAAGCATTTACAAAACGTTTTTGAAAATTCGTTTTTTTTAATAATTGCTCCAGAATGGTTCGTTATCGTTTTGTAATTGAAAAAATTAACGAATTATTAACGAATTATGAATTAACGAAACGAAATCGCCCAGCCCTACTATCTACAGACCCACCAAGAAAATCCAACAAATGCTAATTAAAGTGCTATGGAGTCTTGTATTTTCACTTCCAAATTTCACTACCAAAGAATGCTGGTGCCTCACTAAACTACAACTCCCAGGATTTCATAGCCTTGAGCTATGCCAGTTAAAGTGGCATCGAACTGCATCAATTCCACAATGCAGATGTTTCCGGAGTCCTTTTCCAGCACTGAAACCACATCACCATCTCTAGTAAATGGACAAATTAAATTTGATTCCATGGTTCTGCATTGACCCCCAACAATTGGATTTAGGCCCATGTCTCTCTCACATACATTTGATTTATTGGCTATTGCCAGTTTCCCTGCCTTGGACTATGTTTCTGCTTTGACTGTTGTGTCGTCTTCTTCTCATGTAAGTTTGTAATAAAAGTTTCTGAATACCGTACAGTTATCTCTCTCTGCTTCTCTGCCTCTCCCACAGTACAATATTGGCTATAATGCTGCAAATATATTTCCCCAAATCCTTTGTTTCTTTCTGAAAAGATGGATGAAATAAGCTTGCCCTTACATTTGACATTTCTAGAAATGCCACAGAATTTCTGGCATTAACTATGGACGGGTGTTACCTTGGGAAGGGATCACAGACAATAAATTCAATGTCTCCCTCTTCTTTCCTCCTCTCCCTCCAGTCCTCTCTTCCTCCCTTCAGGGAAGGAGTGCTTGCAACATCACCTCCTGGACCCCCATATAGCAGAGGAATTTAATTTTTGCAAGACTTGTTATTCACAATGTTGCCTGTGGATTAATAAAAGCATCAATTATTAAAACTCAGCAAATGCTCCCTGGTGGTTGTTTGCCGCAAAGTTAATGTTTAAACGGAGACCACTGTTTGCAAGCTTAAGTAGAAATGTCTGTATGTGGCCCTGTTTTTGTTTTGGCTGCAAAAAAAGAAATCTGAAAAAATAGATGAATTCTTAACAGCATAATTGCAATACCACTCATTTTAATGTGAGCTGGTCACTTGTGTCTGTGTGTGTGTTTCTGCTCAGTTCCTCAAGTAGAAGGAAGCTCCACGGAAGGGCACCTTGTAGTGATGAGGAGATATTGGGAAAATATAGATATTTATTGATTGATCTATGCATAAAATCATATGTATCTTACAAGCACTGAAATGCATAGGATTTTCAAGTTCTCTCTGTGTGTAAGAGACCCAAAACAAGCAGGCTACCTCCAAGGCATGGCAGGAGGGAGGAGAAGGGGGGTATGCATTCCAGAAGAGAGATAAGCCTGTTGGAGAAACCCGTGCTAGGACGGAGAAGAAGCCTTTTGACATCTCAAAGTGGTCTTTGATTGATGACTGTAAGCACAGCCAAGAGGGAGGGGGAAACATCTCCATGCTTTCTCTGCAAGGCAGAGACATGCCTTTTGCATGTTGGAGGGGGAACCTGATATTCTTATGATGCTCAGATGACGTAGGGATGACGATGACATATGTTGTAGTATGTTCTTTGTCTACTTGAGTCTGAAACTTATAAAAGCCATCGTCCACGCCTGTTTCGGGGCTTCTGGTGCTTTTTGGGAGATGACTCCACACCAGGCCACACCAGCTGGATAAATAAACGTGCTTTAAAGTCTCCAGACCTCTCTCTGTGTCTCCTTTCATCAAACCGCTCCTGCTACTACAGTAGGACCAATTCAGACCACAATCAACCGCTTTAATCCAACTCAAACTGGTCTCGAAAGCTACATAGGTGCATCTACACTGTTGAATGAATGCAATTTGACACCACTTTAACTGCATTTCTCCAAAGATGTATTTGTACAAGGCCTTCAGCCTGCTTTGCCAAAGACTACTGTTGTTGTTGTTTATTCATTCAGTCATTTTTGACTCTTCATGACCTCATGGCCCAGCCCATGCCAGAGCTCCCTGTTGGTTGCGGTCACCTCAAACTCCTTGAAGGTCAAGCCAGTCCCTTCAAGGATACCATCCATCCATCCTGCCCTTGGTCTACCTCTATTCCTTTTTTCCCCATTTTCCCCAGTCTTCTCCAAACTTTCCTGTCTTCTCATTATATGGCCAAAGTGCTTCATCTTTGCCTCTAATATCCTTCCCTCCAGTGAGCAGTTGGGCATTATGGCGCAGCTGGCTGAGTGTCAGCTGCATTAAGATCACTCTGACCAAAAGGTCATGAGTTCGAAGCCATCCAATTGTGTAGCCTGTTGTCGACCTTTGCAACCCGAAAGACAGTTGCATCTGTCAAGTAGGAAAATTAGGTACCACCTTAAAGTGTGGGGAGGCTAAATTAACTAATTTATGAGGCCATAAAAAGACTCCAGCAAAGCACTCCAGCAGAAAGCATGCGGGGAATGCGGAAGTACTTCATCAATGTCACAGATGGATGATGAAAGCGACAGCTCCCCTGGTGGCCAGAAAAAGTTAAATAGCCTCTGTGTATGTCTGTACATGTTGTATGTTAAAATTGGCATTGAATGTTTGCCATATATGTGTACACTGTTATCCGCCCTGAGTCCCCTGCGGGGTGAGAAGGGCGGAATATAAAAGCTGTAAATAAATAAATAAATAAATAAATAATATTTCCTGGAGGATGGACTGGTTGGATCCTCTTGCGCTTCAAGGCACTCTCAGGATTTTCCTCCAACACCACAGTTCAAAAGTGTCTCTCTTCCTTCACTCAGCCTTCCTTATGGTCCAGCTCTCACATCTATAGGTTACAACAGGGAATACCATTGCTTTGACTATACGGACCTTCATTGCCATGAAAGAGACAGACTCCTGCTGTCAACATCCCACCACATTTGTTTTGGACAGCTCTGCAAAGTTTCTTCATGCTCTCACAATATATTCCGTAGCCATTTTGTCATATGGCATGTAGCCGGGGGGGGGGGGGGTGTTGAGGGGCTTCAGCCCCCCTGAAATTCTCAGGGTGGTCCGCGAGAAGGCCTTACTGGTACATTATTTAAACTGTTATGTTTATTCATATCATGATCTGATCACCATGCTCAATATATCCCATATGCATGAGGGTATTGGGATAATAATACAAAAGGTTTGCTAGGATAGATCCTCAGCCCCCCCTCCCCCAAATCAAACTCACCCCCACTGAATCAAATTTAGCACCCCCCGAATCAAAATCCTGGCTACAGGCCTGTGTCTTGACATTACGTCCTCTCAATAAACTGAAACGATTTCGCACAGTGGTGTTCATGCCGTTAGCATTTAGGTAGCGTATTACAGCACAAACTTCGCACTTGGAGGGAAACAGAATGAGGACGCTCGTTTCTAAACTTCACCGCAATGCCAGTTGATGAGCTACTGACGACTGGCACTGCTTGTTCACTTCCACTGGCTTCCCGCTACATGGCAGTGATACCAACTTCCCCCTTGAGGACTATGTGCTTTGTAACCTTACTTACTAGATTGCCCCTGGTGGCGCAAAGGGTTAAACCCTTGTTCTGACAGATCACAGGTTCATTTCTAAACTTCACCGCAATGCCAGTTGATGAGCTACTGACGACTGGCACTGCTCGTTCACTTCTGCTGGCTTCCCGCTACATGGCAGTGATACCAACTTCCCCCTCGAGGACTACGTGCTTTGTAACCTTACTTACTAGATTGCCCCTGGTGGCGCAAAGGGTTAAACCCTTGTTCTGACAGATCACAGGTTCATTTCTAAACTTCACCGCAATGCCAGTTGATGAGCTACTGATGACTGGCACTGCTCGTTCACTTCTGCTGGCTTCCCGCTACATGGCAGTGATACCAACTTCCCCCTCGAGGACTACGTGCTTTGTAACCTTACTTACTAGATTGCCCCTGGTGGTGCAATGGGTTAAACCCTTGTTCTGACAGATCACAGGTTCGAATCTGGGGAGAGTGCAGATGAGCTCTCCCTCTGTGAGCTCTGGCACCCAATGCGGGGACATGAGAGAAGCCTCCCACAAGGATGGTAAAACATCAAAACATCCAAGCATCCTCTGGGCAACGTCCTTGCAGACAGCCAATTCTCTCACACTAGAAGTGACCTGCTGCTGACATGAAAAAAAAAAAAAACTTTCCGGATAACTCTTGTACAATGGAGTGAGGGTTCTCCACTTCTGGATGTCCCCTTGCCTTTCTCCCCATAATTCAAACTGTAGAGACAGACTATGTAAAAGGTGGGGGATGAAACCCATTTTTTCACAGCCTATCAGCATATTTGAAACTCTGCATCTTACAGATTTTATTTATTTATTTATTTATTTATTTATTTATTTATTTCAAAGTTTTCTATACCGACCTTCTCACCTCATTGAGGGACTCAGCCCGGTTTCCAACCATAAAAACACATACAATCAGTAAAATATCATAGTTCACAATTACAGTAACACATTTAAAATAACAATATATTTAAAACTACGGTGGTCAGTCGTCATATTAAAATCAAATATACATCATCTTCCACCCAAACTCCTAGGGTGTTGTCTCATTTATCGAAAGCCTGTCTCCACAACCACGTCTTCACCAGTTTCCTAAATGTCAGGATAGACGGGGCGGTTCTGACCTCCGGTGGGAGAAAGTTCCAGAGTCGCGGGGCCACCACCGAGAAGGCCCTGTCCCTCGTCCCCACCAGGCACGCCTGTGCGGCCGGTGGGACCGAGAGCAGGGCCTCTCCAGACGATCTTAATAATCTTGATGGTTCGTAAGGGAGAATACGTTCGGAGAGGTAAACAGGGCCGGAGTCGTTTAGGGCTTTATACCTATAACACCAGCACTTTGAATTGTGCTCAGAAGCTAATTGGCAGCCAGTGGAGCTGGTGTAACAGCGGAGTGGTGTGCTCCCTGTACCCAGCACCCGTTAGTAATTTGGCTGCCGCGCGTTGGACTTGCTGCAGCTTCCGGGCAGTCTTCAGTACCATGTCCCGTGGCAACCCCACGTAGAGAGCGTTGCAGTAGTCTAAGCAGGATGCAACCAAAGCGTGGACTACCATGGCCAAGTCAGACTTCCCAAGGTACGGGCACAGCTGGCGCACAAGTTTTAGTTGTGCAAAAGCTCCCCTGACCACCGCTGAAACCTGGGGCTCCAGGCTCAGCGATGAATCCAGGAGAACTCCCAGACTGCGAACCTGCGCCTTTAGGGGGAGTGTGACCCCGTCCAGCACAGGCTGAAACCCCGTACCCTGTTCGGCCTTACGACTGACCAGGAGTACCTCTGTCTTGTCTGGATTTATTTTCAATCTGTTGTCCCTCATCCAGTCCGTTACAGCGGCCAAGCACCGGTTCAGGACCTGAACAGCCTCTTTAGTAGCAGGTGGAAAGGAGTGATAGAGTTGGACATCATCTGCGTACAGATGACACCGCACCCCAAAACTCCGGATGATCTCTCCCAATGGCTTCATGTATATGTTAAACAACATAGGGGACAGTACTGAACCCTGCGAGACTCCACAGTGCAATGGCCGAGGAGTCGAGCAGGAGTCCCCTAGTGACACCTTCTGGGAGCGACCCTCAAGGAAGGACCGGAGCCACTGCAAAGCAGTACCCCCAAGACCCATTCCCGCGAGGCGTCCCAGAAGGATACCGTGGTCGACGGTATCGAAGGCCGAAGAGAGGTCCAGCAGAACCAACAGGGACACACTCCCCCTGTCCAGTTCCCGGCGAAGATCATCCACTAAGGCGACCAAGGCTGTCTCAGTACCATGTCCCGGCCTAAAGCCAGACTGCGCCGGATCTAGATAGTCTGTGTCTACCAGGAACTCCTGGAGTTGCGAGGCCACCACACGTTCCAGGACTTTGCCCAAATAGGGGAGATTGGAAACTGGTCGAAAGTTGACGAATTGAGTGGGGTCTATTTATTTATTTATTTATTTAGTACACTTGTATACCGCTAATATCTCAGCCTGTGCGGCGACTCATTGCGGTTTACAACATATTTAAAAATACAATATTCACTTTAAAAATATAAAATAAAATATAAAAATACATACATATACATACATAGTATTGGGCCACCAATACAGACCGGAACATCTCATAGTTAAAGTCGTAATCCAATTCGTTATCCTTGATTGCTAGTCCATGATCAAAACATCATCACATCGGAATTAGTTGAAAACTTGCTCGAACATCCAAGTTTTCAGTTTTTTCCGAAATGCCATTAGCGAGGTGGCTGATCTTATTTCAGTAGGGAGGGCATTCCAAAGCCGGGGGGCCACCACAGAAAAGGCCCTATCTCTCGTTCCCGCAAGCCGCACTTGTGAAGCAGGCGGGATGGAGAGAAGGGCTTCTCCTGAAGATCTTAGGGTCCTGGTGGGCTGATAGGCCGAGATACGTTCGGATAGGTATGTGGGGCCAGAACCGTTTAGGGCTTTAAAGGTCAAAGCCAGCACTTTGAATTGGGCTCGGTAGCTAATCGGTAGCCAGTGGAGCTGGTACAGCAGAGGAGTTGTATGCTCCCTGCGCCCTGCTCCTGTTAATACCATGGCTGCCGCCCGTTGGACTAATTGGAGCTTCCGGGCCGTCTTCAAAGGCAACCCCACGTAGAGAGCGTTGCAGTAGTCAAGGCGGGATGTAACCAGAGCGTGGACTACCGTGGCCAAGTCAGACTTCCCAAGGTACGGTCGCAGTTGGCGCACGAGTCTTAACTGTGCGAATGCTCCCCTGGTCACCGCCGAAACCTGGGGATCCAGGCTCAGCGATGAGTCCAGGATCACACCCAAACTGCGAACCTGTGTCTTCAGGGGGAGTGCGACCCCGTCTAACACAGGCTGTAACCCTATACCCTGTTCGGCCCTGCGACTGACTAGGAGTACCTCTGTCTTGTCTGGATTCAATTTCAATTTGTTCGCCCCCATCCAGACCGTCACAGTGGCCAAGCACCGGTTCAGGACCTCGACAGCCTCCTTAGTAGCGGGTGGGAAGGAGTGACAGAGCTGGACATCATCTGCGTACAGATGACACCGCACCCCGAAACTCCGGATGATTTCGCCCAGCGGCTTCATGTAGATGTTAAACAACATGGGGGACAGTATTGAACCCTGAGGAACCCCACAAAACAAAGGTTGTGGGGTAGAACAGGAGTCCCCCAGTGACACCTTCTGAGACCGACCCTCGAGGAATGACCGGAGCCACTGCAGAGCAGTACCTCCGAGACCCATTCCCGCGAGGCGTCCCAGAAGGATACCGTGGGTCTAGTGATGGTTTTTTCAACAGCGGTTTAATAACAGCTTGTTCTGTGTAAACATCTGGAGATTAACCTCCAGATAAATGCTAAATGTTCACAAAATACATATTTGTTTCTGCAAGTTTTTGATTTAATGCTCTGTCAAAAGGGGGGAAGCAAATAAGCAATGTTTCACTGCAAGGGCCTGTCTCGAAGCCATAGACTCAGAAATGCAATGCCACATTCTCCAGGTGTTGCTTGCTACAAATAAATCCATGCCTTCTGTTTGTGGCAGCTGTTGGAGAAAACCAAATTGGATGCCAGGAACAAAGTACAGTAACTGAAATGTTAGCTTTCTGTGTCAAGTGAAAAGATGACCATCTTTTGTATAGAGTGATTGCTTGATAATAGCCTTTGAGAGGAGGCTTTTGTCTCAAAAGCTTGCTCAGAAAGCTTGCTCAAGGGTTTTTAATGCCCACAAGATGTTTGCTTTAATTACCACTGATGACTGGTGACTTTCCAGCTATACATGTACTGTTTGTGTGGAAGCCAGATGAAGGCAATGGCTGTAAGAATTGGCAGTCTCTTTCAATTTGAAATAAACTGATACTTGGGTTTTGCTGCTTCCTATAAAAGATGGAGTGTGAAAGGATATCTAGAGTATGCTATGTTAATGTTAGTGGTGGGGTGGGAGTAATGTTGCGTGCTTTAAAAGATTAATAAATAAAACATGCAGCACACAGGACAATGAGGAAGAGCTGATCCCATTTGCACCTGCACCATCACTTACCCTGTGGATTTGGCTGCTTTTTCTTTTCCTGTTTGCCATGTGTTTCTATTTTAATGTATTGTCGAAGGCTTTCATGGCTGGAATCACTAGGTTCTTGTGGGTTTTTTCAGGCTATAGGGCCATGGTCTAGAGGCATTTCTCCTGACGTTTCGCCTGCATCTATGGCAAGCATCCTCAGAGGTAGTGAGGTCTGTTGGAAATAGGACAATGGGTTTATATATCTGTGGAATGGCTGGGGTGGGGCAAAGAGCTCTTCTCTGCTGGAGCTAGGTGTGAATGTTTCAACTGACCACCTTCATTAGCATTTGAAGGCCTGCCTGAGCCTGGGAAAATCTCTTGTTGAGAGGTGTTAAGATGTGCCTGGTTGTTTCCTCTCTGCTGTTTTGCTGTTGTAATTTTAGAGTTTTTTTTAATACTGGTAGCCAGATTTTGTTCATTTTCATGGTCTCTTCCTTTCTGTTGAAATTGTCCTCATGCTTGTGGATTTCAATGGCTTCTCTGTGTAGTCTGACATGGTGGTTGTTGGTGTGGTCCAGCATTTCTGTGTTCTCAAATAATATGCTGAACGTAGCATTTGTTGGATTTTCTACTCCACCTCAGACATCAGAAGAGCTGAAAGACCAAGAACAAGCCACGAGAGTAAAGATGAAGATCCACCCAGAGGAAAAGTGTTCCTGCCATACATCAAGGGAACCACTGACCGCATAGGGAAGCTGATGAGGAAACACAACATACAAACAATCTACAAACCCACCAAGAAAATCCAACAAATGCTACGTTCAGCAAAGGACAAGAGGGATCCTCTCACCTCTGCAGGAGTCTACCGTATACCATGCAGCTGTGGACAAGTCTACATAGGGACCACCAAACGCAGCATTGCCCAAATACGAATCAAGGAACATGAAAGGCACTGCAGACTACTTCAACCAGAGAAGTCAGCCATAGCAGAGCACCTGATGAACCAGCCTGGACACAGCATATTATTTGAGAACACAGAAATGCTGGACCACACCAACAACCACCATGTCAGACTACACAGAGAAGCCATTGAAATCCACAAGCATGTGGACAATTTCAACAGAAAGGAAGAGACCATGAAAATGAACAAAATCTGGCTACCAGTATTAAAAAAAACTCTAAAATTACAACAGCAAAACAGCAGAGAGAAAACAACCAGGCACATCTTAACACCTCTCAACAAGAGATTTTCCCAGGCTCAGGCAGGCCTTCAAATGCTAATGAAGGTGGTCAGTTGAAACATACACACCTAGCTCCAGCAGAGAAGAGCTCTTTGCCCCACCCCAGCCATTCCACAGATATATAAACCCATTGTCCTATTTCCAACAGACCTCACTACCTCTGAGGATGCTTGCCATAGATGCAGGCGAAACGTCAGGAGAAATGCCTCTAGAACATGGCCCTATAGCCCGAAAAAACCCACAAGAACCTAGTGTTTCTGTTTTTTATTGGTATGATTTGCCTTCCCTTGCCTGTGCGAAAGACACTCACAGAGCATACAGGAAAAGGAAAAGAAACTGGAACCAGCAGGGGACTCAGGGCGGATTACAATGTACATATACATGGAAAACATTCAATGCCATAGACACACAACATATAT
The DNA here is from genome assembly GCF_037176765.1 of Anolis sagrei. Taxonomy (NCBI): domain Eukaryota; kingdom Metazoa; phylum Chordata; class Lepidosauria; order Squamata; family Anolidae; genus Anolis; species Anolis sagrei. Next base: position 75,762,554 of record NC_090034.1, on the reverse strand, counting down.
AGACAGTGTTGCACTCCAGGTCAGGACTTTAAAACACACCACATAAAGAGTGACGAAACAAATCTTCTTTTATTGAAGCTTAGTAAATAGCCAGATGAACTAAATGCTTGTAAGAAAATAAGAAAGTTCCAAAAAGTAATAAGTCCATAAAAGGTAGTAACACAGAACAATGTCCACATCAGATATAAAAGCAATCCAAAACAGCATTTATCCAGACAGGATTCAACAAGATGCAAAGACAATCCAGAAGGGTAAAAAACTCCACAAGAACAAGACCCCTTGAACAAGATTTCCATGGCATATGAACTTGATTTCCAAACGATGCCTGATCTAACAGGTTTCCCCTTGAGGCAAACCTTATATCCCAAAACTCAGAAATTGGTTTTGCTTTCCCCCACATTTACCCCTTATCAGATGAAGTCTTTCAGAGTGGCGTAAACACTGAGTTTGCTGTCAATCCTGGCTAATCTCCAGCCGCCTATTCTTCAGCTCCCTATCTGGCTCTGGTTGCTCATTAAAATTCCCAGGTGTCAGATTGTTTTCCAAACCCAAATCTTGAGAGCTCATAGAGAGAGGAAATGAACCATCATTGCTAGGCCCAGCAGGAATATTCTCATGAGAAACTGCCCTTTGCACTGGGGCCTCTCTGTCATTGTCTGCCTGAAAATCATTGACCAAACCATCTCCATCTTGTACCTCAGCCTCACCACCATCATTTCTCTCATCATTTCCCTCATCATTTCCCACATCAGGATCCTGAAACACAAACACAGGCTGATTCCCAACAGACACAAACTCAGAGGCTATTTAACTTTCCAGCTTCTGACCACCAGGGGAGCTGCTGCTTCACCGTCTGTTTGTGATACTGATGAAGTAATTCCTCATTCTTTGCATACTTGCTGGAGATTTTATGGCCTCATAAATCAGTTAAATTAGCCTCCCCACATAAGTGGTACCTAAATTTCCTACTTGACAGATGCAACTGTCTTTCGGGCTGCAAAGGTCGACAACAAGCGACACAATTTTGGTCAGAAGGTCACTCCAACCCGGGCTGGCTTCAAACTCATGACCTTTTGGTCAGTAGTGATCTTAATGCAGCTGACTCCCAGCTAGCTGCGCCACAGTCCCGGGTAGGTAAAGTAGAGACACATGGGCTCTCCTCTTGCTGCTCTTTTCCCTTGGACCATCCTGGTTAGATCAAAAGTGGAGGGCTAACTTTATATACAAGGGTTGAATGAAAAGTAATGCCTTAATAAATAACATCTTAATAAGTAATATCTTAATAAACCAAACACAGAAATAATCCTTAGAAGGTGCTCTTTAACTACCACTATTCACTTTTCCACATAATCACCAGACAATTGGATACATTTCTATTAATGATGAACAAGTTTTCTGAAGCCGTCACGGAAGAAGCTGACATTCTGTTTCTGTAACCAGCGTCTCATGGTTCTCTCAACGTCTTCATCAGAAGCATAATGATGTCCCCGCAGATCTTCTTTCATTATCGGGAACTGATGGAAGTCAGATAGTGCTAAATCTGGACTGTATGGAGAATGTTGTACAGTGGTGAAATCCAGTCTCTGAAGTTTCAAATTCAGTATTATCTGCAGTAATCTTTGCACCTAGAAATACAAGTCTGTCACTTCCTTCACATTTTCTCCCTCTATTTGCCAGTTATTAATCATTCTTGTTGCCATAATCTTGGTTTTTTATGTTTAGCTGCAACCCAGCTTTTGCACTTTCTTCTTTCACCTTGATTAGAAGGCTCCTCAGCTCCTCCTCACTTTCGGCCATCCAAGTGTTATCATCTGCATATCTAAGGTTGTTAATGTTTCTTCCAGCAATTTTTACCCCAGCCTTGCATTTGTCAAGCCCCACACATCGCATGATGTGTTCTGCATACAAGATGAATAGGTTGGGTGAGAGTATACAACCTTGCCGTATGCCTTTCCCAATATTGAACCAGTCTGTTGTTCCATGGTCAGTTCTTAGTGTTGCTACTTGGTCCTTATATAGATTCCTCAGGAGAGAGATAAGGTGGCTTGGTATGCCCATACCACCAAGAACTTGCCACAATTTATTATGATCTACACAGTTAAAGGCTTTAGAATAGTCAATAAAACAGAAATAGATGTTTTTCTGAAACTCTCTGCCTTTCTCCAATATCTAGCAGATATTGGCAATTTGGTCTCTCTTTCCTCTGCCTTTTCTAAACCCAGCTTGTACATCTGGCAACTTTCTCTCCATGTATTGCTGGAGTCTTCCTTGCAGGATCTTGAGCATTACCTTACTGGCATGAGAAATAAGAGCCACTGTACGAAAGTTTGAGCAGTCTTTAGCATTCCCCTTTTTTGGTATGGGGATATAAGTTGATTTTTTCCCCAATCTAATGGCCATCCTTGTGTTTTCCATATTTGCAGGCATATGGCATGCGTCACCTTGACAGCATAATCTTTCAAGATTTTAAACAGCTCAGCTAGGATCCTGTTGTCTCCTGCTGCCTTGTTGTTAGCAATGCTTCTTAAGGCCCATTCAACCTCACTCCTCAGGATGTCTGGTTCTAATTCACTCACCACACTGTCAAAACTATCCTCGATATTATTATCCTTCCTATACAGATCTTCTGACAAGATTATGACTTGAGAAGCATATAATTCACTGCTTATTTTCCATTTGTGTGGGTTCACCAATTCTCCCCATTCGATACCACAGTTCTCAGGCTCTTTATTACACTGTCATATAATCCAGTTCTTGAATCCAGATTATCAGTTTTGAACTGGATTATAAATTCTACACTGCCATATAATCCAGATAATTGGATCCCAAACCTGGATTATATGGCAGTATAGATGGGGCCACAGTGACTGTTTTGATGTAGACTCTGGCATCAACATGATACATGATGGACAGCCAGAAAGATCTGATATTCCTGTTACTGCCTTTATTACTTGCTTTTGTGAAATGTAACAAGAACTCAGGCACATTTGCATCTAAAAAGGAGCAATCGAAGGTACCCAAAGGGGTAGCGACGCTCATAAAATGAGGCCTTGATGTGCTCATTCTGTGTTTTTGACATATTTGCCGGAAGTTACCTGGTGAGAAAATTATTTGTTTCTCGTTGCCTTGAATGATGAATATTTCATGTGTCCCAGGTAGATCTCAGCGGTGGCCTCCTCCACGTGTTCCAAACACGCGTCGCATGAATGAAATTGGTGTATTAATTATTAGAATGTAGCCCTCAGAAACAAACTGCACTAGAGGTTGCCATGGAAGTTCAGACAGCGCCAATATAGATGCATTTGTAAATGCTTGAAATGTTCCAAGTACAAATTACTTCTCTTTATAGTATATGATATTATACAGAAACGCAATGTTCTCATCAGCTGGAGAGCAAAGTAAGAAGCGTCAAAAATGGAACTAACTATGAAGAGACCAGTTACTTTGATTTCAGGAGAACAAGAAATCTGGTGCTCTTCCAAAGGTTGGTATGGATTTGGGTATGGCAAAACTGGAAGCACTACAGGACTGGAACCTTCAGTTCCTATTGTGGAGTAGAGAAAGGTGTTCTGTTGCAGTTGTTTGATCAACAATGAGGTCAACAGGAGGAGAGCATGTTTTATGGTGGGGCTTCTTAATTTCTTTCCACTTGCAACCCCTTTCCAACTGAGAATTTTTTATGTGACCTCAGGTATATAGGTATATAAATCAGCGTTTGTAAAGCTTGCTAAACAGACTGATTTACTTTTTATGTAGTACAGCTGGTGTGTTTTCATCAGTCTTGATTGTAAACACTGCAGATTTGTGCAGTGGTGTTCAGAAAACTTTTACAATAACACATTTTTGTAAGTCCCCAACACTGCATTAAAGAGACCCCATTGGGGGTCGAGACCCACAGGGCCCATTCAGACACTATTATTTATTTATTTATTTACATCACTTATATCCTGCCCATATCAGCCCGCAGGCAACTCAGGGCGGTCTACATATCGGCACAATTCGATGCCATCAATACAATACAACAGCAAAAACAATTAAGTGCATTTAGACAAAAGAGACAGTGCAATAACAATTTAAAAAGAGCTATATCCTCTCATTCCAATCCTCATCCGTTTCATCGTCTTGGCCGTTCCTGGGTCATTCTCCATCTCAAGCTTGACTATCTATTCTGGGGTTCCAAAGGCTTGCTCGAAGAGCCAGGTTTTTACTTTCTTCCGAAAAGTCAGGAGGGAGGGGGCTAATCTAATATCCCTAAGCAGGGAGTTCCACAGCCGAGGGGCCACCACAGAGAAGGCCCTGTCCCTCGTCCCCGCCAAGCGTGCTTGCAAAGCAGACGGGATCGAGACCGGGCCTCCTCAGATGATCTTAACTTCCTGGAGGGTTCGTAGGAAGAGATGCGTTCGGATAGGTAGGCTGGGCCGGAACCGTTTAAGGCTTTATAGGCTAAAGCCAGCACTCTGAATTGAGCCTGTTAGCAAACTGGCAACCAGTGGAGCTGATGCAGCAGAGGAGTTGTATGCTCCCTGAGCCCCGCTCCTGTTAGCAACCTGGCTGCCGCACGCTGGACCATTTGAAGCTTCCGGGCCGTCTTCAAAGGCAACCCCACGTAGAGCGCATTGCAGTAATCTATCTTTATCCCAGGAGCTCCCACAGCAAACTGAAGGCATCCAAACACCGTTCCCTGTAAACATAGAAGCAGTCACCACAAACAGCAAAAAATATGAGATTTTCAGGTACGGGAATATCCCAGTTCTGAGCCAAAAATCCGCATCCTCAGATGTCTGTATGTCCCTGCACTCAGAAAACCTCTTTATCTGGGTTTGTTTCTGATTGGTTGGCTCCTAAAAAGAAGGTGACACTTTAGTAGAAGAGGAAAACTTTGTTTTTGTGCCGAAACTGCATGAAACATGTGGAGGGCACATTTTCTCTGGCCAGGATAAAGTTGTGACCCCCTAGTCAATGTTGTACATCTTTTCACAATAAGAGCAATCAGCCACGGACGTATATAAACCCAGGAACAAAACCCTGCCACAAGTAGAGCATGAACCCTCTCTGCACAGATGGCCCTGCAGCTTATACATCCCAGGAACGGAACTTATACAATGATTTGAATCTTCGCATCTTAAGTTTTTTTTAAATTGAAAAAACCTCAAAATTTCAGGCGGTTGACCCACAGCTGCAATATTTGGAGCCTGCAAAATCCCAAGACAAACAGTAAGTATGAATGTTGGAAGCAGAAATCCCAGTACCAACAGATCTGTGTGCAGACCTCTTCTCAGGTCCCGTTTTTTTTTAACCCCTGACAAAAGCGCGCAGTTTGGTGCTGTCTGGAACCACCCATAGTTTGTGATGCAGTGTTTTATACCATAATCTTTCACTTAAAAAAACTATTTTCATAATTATTTTAGGGTACATCTACATTGTATAACTAATGCAGTTTGACACCACTTTAATTGCCATGCCTATGGAACCATGAGAACTGTAGTTTTATAAGAGCTTTAGCATTGTTTTACCAAGGTTTGGTGCAGTTTTCTAAGCACTTACCAGCTATATATTCTAGAACAATGTTTCTCAACCTGTGGGCTGGCACCCGGGGGGAGGGGGGGTCACAAGAGGTGTCAGAAGAGTTGCCAAAGACCACCTGAAGGGCAATGCTGTCCATAATTCTTTACCATTTGTTATTCTAGCTGGGACACTGAGAGCAGAATTTCTCGATCTGGAGGTCAGGACCCCTGGGGGGTTGGGAGGGGGTGTTAGAGGGGTCACCAAAGACCAGTCAAAAACACAGTATTTTCTAGGTTCTTGTGGGTTTTTTCAGGCTATAGGGCCATGTTCTAGAGGCATTTCTCCTGACTTTTCGCCTGCATCTATGACAAGCATCCTCAGAGGTAGTGAGGATGCTTGCCATAGATGCAGGTGAAACGTCAGGAGAAATGCCTCTAGAACATGGCCCTATAGCCCGAAAAAACCCACAAGAACCTAGTGATTCCAGCCATGAAAGCCTTCGACAATACAGTATTTTCTGCTCGTCATGAGGGTTCTGTGTGGGAACTTTGGCCAAATTCTATCATTGGTAGAATTCAGAATGTTCTTTGATTGTAGGTGAACTGTAAATTCCAGCAATTACAACTCCCAAATGTCAAGGTCTATTTTCCCCAAACTCCACCAGTGTTCCCATTTGGGCATATTGAGGATTCATGCCAAGTTTGGTCCAAATCCATCATTGTTTGAATTCACAGTGCTCTCTTGATGGAGGTGAACCACAACTCCAAAACTCAAGGTCATGCCCACCAAACCCTTCCAGTATTTTCAGTTGGTCATGGGAGTTCTGTGTGCCAAGTTTGGTTCAATTCCATCGTTGGTGGAGTTCAGAATGCTCTTTGATTGTAGGTGAACTAGAAATCCCAGCAACTACAACTCCCAAATGACAAAATCACCCCCCGCCCAACTCCACCGGTATTCAAATTTGGGTGTATCTGGTATTTGTGCCAAATTTGGTCCAGTGAATGAAAATACATTCTGCATATCAGATATTTCCATTATGATTCATAACAGTAGCAAAACTACAGGTATGAAGTAGATATGGAAATAATTATGGTTATGGGGTCACAACAACATGAGGAACTGTACTAAGGGCTTGCAGCATTAGGAAGGTTGAGAACCACTGTTCTAGAACATTTGACAAATGAAAACTGGAAAGTGTGTGGCCAAACAACATCACAATGTGCTCAAAAAGTTGTGAGCAGGAAACAAAAGGGAAATAAAAATAGTATTCTGTGAGCTTTTGCACATGCTTTTGTCATGAATGAGAATAAATATAGTATTATATAATACATTATTGTAAAATATGAATACCTTCATAAGACTTGCTCAAAATGACATCTCTCTCCCAACTCCGTCATTGTCACCTGAACTTTGTGTTTATACCCACCTTGTCTGCCCAACATGCATTGCTTCCTAGGGCAGAAGGGGATCTCTCTCAAATTAAGTAGCTCTTAAGTATGGTATTTCCATTGTTAGTCCACCAGTTATCATTCGTTTTCAGCCCTAGTGTCCACCTATGGAAGCATGCATGCCAACATATATATACACACAAGCATAGAATTAGTAAATCAAAATGAAGGAGGCGGAGAGAAGAAAACAAAAGGATGCCCTAAAATATAAAGTTTATGCAAATCTTCAACAGACAGCATTTAGGTTTTAACTTGTTATAACAGATGGAACTTGGGCGGCATTGTGTATTTGGAATTTGGGAGGTATTTTGTTCTAAAGCTATTTCTGAAAAGTTTTGTGAATTTGCCGTGTTTTAACTTCTATACTTTTTACTTGTATTGGGTTTTGAACAATTGCCAGCTGTCTTGAATCCTGTGCTGAGAGAAAGGTGGGATATAAATTAATTAGATAGATAGATTTATTTATTTATTTATCGTGTCATCAGCAACCATTGTATTACAATTCTAACAGAGCAAAACAAACACAGAGATTAAAAAGAAAAAGGGAAAAAAGGAGAGAGAAAAACCACACAGATTTTGCAAATTTGGTATTTGGTTAAATGTCATTTGACCAGTATCTGGCCACTTGGAGTGCCTCTGGTGTTGCCGCAAGAAGGTCCTCCATTGTGCATGTGGCAGGGCTCAGGTTGCATTGCAGCAGGTGGTCTGTGGTTTGCTCTTCTCCACACTCGCATGCCGAGGATTCCACTTTGTAGCCCCATTTCTTAAGATTGGCTTTGCATCTCCTGGTGCCAGAGCGCAGTCTGTTCAGCGCCTTCAAAGTCGCCCAGTCTTCTGAGTGCCCAGGGGAGAGTCTCTCATCTGGTATCACCCATGAATTGAGGTGCTGGGTTTGGGCCTGCCACTTTTGGACTCTCGCTTGCTGGGGTGTTTCAGCGAGTGTCTCTGTAGATCTAAGAAAACTATGTCTTGATTTAAGTCGTTGACGTGCTGGCTGATACCCAAACAGGGGACGAGCTGGAGATGTCTCTGCCTTGGTCCTTTCACTATTGGCTGCTACTTCCCGGCGGATGTCAGGTGGTGCAATACCGGCTAAGCAGTGTAATTTCTCCAGTGGTGTGGGGCGCAGACACCCTGTGATAATGCGGCATGTCTCATTAAGAGCCACATCTACTGTTTTAGTGTGGTGAGATGTGTTCCACACTGGGCATGCATACTCAGCAGCAAAGTAGCATAGCGCAAGGGCAGATGTCTTCACTGTGTCTGGTTGTGATCCCCAGGTTGTGCCAGTCAGCTTTCGTATGATGTTGTTTCTAGCGCCCACTTTTTGTTTGATGTTCAGAGATAGATAGATAGATAGATAGGAAAAATCAAATTTGATTGAGACTTAATAGTCCCATTTTAGAGAAATCAGAAATTAAAAGGAAATCATGATCTATACATTTCCATGGAGAAAAGCCTTCCCGGAATAATGAATCCCATAGCACTTTGTCCTCCAAAGCACTTTACATTTCCCAGAGTCTGCTTGTATGCCCTCCACAAACACTAGTATCACCTTTCGTTGATGGCCCAGCATTATTTCCAATTTTAACTCTACATTTGGCCTTCCCACTGTTTTAATTATGTGTTGCTTTTTTGATAATGTTGTGTACTTTATTGTCTATGCTTTTTAATTGCTTGTATTGATGTTTTACTGCTTTTGTTGTTGTGTTTGGGCTCGGCCTCATGTAAGCTGCACCAAGTCCCTTGGGGAGATGGTAGCGGGGTACAAATCTATTTATATAAAAATGCTCTGTGCATAATGAGTACCTTAAAACAAAAGAACCAATGAACGAAATCACACCAAATTTGGCAACAAAACGTCTCACAACACAAGGAGTGACCATCACTCAAAAAATTATGATTTTGTCATTTGGGAGTTGTAGTTGCTGGGATTTATAGTTCACCTACAATCAAAGAGCATTCTGAACTCCCTCAATGGTGGAATTTAACCAAACTTGGCACACAGAACTCCCATGACCAACAAGAAGTACTGGAAGAGTTTGGTGCGCATTGACCCTGAATTTGGGAGTTGTAGTTCACCTACATCCAGAGAGCGCTGTGGACTCAAACAATGATGGATCTGGACCAAACTTGGCACAAGCACTCAATACGCCTAAATATGAACACGGATGGAGTTTGGGGGAAATAGACCTTGGCATTTGGTAGTTGTAGTCACTGAGATTCACAGTTCACCTACAATCAAAGAGCATTCTGAACCCCACGAACGACAGAATCGGGGAAAACTTCCCCCACAACCAACAGAAAATACTCAAGGCCATCCAATCCAACTCCCTTCATCAGGGCAAGAAAACATAATGGCTCCTGACAAAGAGCCATCCAGACATAGATAGATAGATAGATAGATAGATAGATAGATAGAGATATGATTCACACAGACAGACATATAGTATCATAGATTTGAAAGGGACCCTTAAAGAAGGACAATGATATGTTGCATGCTTCAGGGTGGGCAAACCAGACACTCTCCACATCAACACTGACAAAGAAACAGCAAGAAATACTGTTTACCCACAAGCATAAAGACATTACATATATTAGAAACCAACACTTTCTTATTACTTTATTTTTCAGATCAACAGATTGGGCCACAGCAACGCGTGGCAGGGAACAGCTAGTAAAGTTAATAAATAAATAATAAATAATAAAGATTGAGTTCTGAAGATTCAAAGGGAATCTTTTCATTAGGTTCTTCTCAAGGAAATTCTCTTCTGTTTGTCAAGATCCTTCACCTTCCCCTGCTTAATACGTGTTTTGTGTATTGTTTTACTTCCCACAAGAAGCAATGTGTGGTTGCACCAAAAAGGCTGCAGTTCCTGCCTTGCTTTTGCTCTGACAAGAGGCAAGGCTCTTCTCTGCTTGCTGCTGCTAATTATATGCAAAATATTTTGTATTTTGAACTCAGCATTGGAAAAACGTCAGGAGGGTGAGGAGAAAAGTGAAACATTTTAAAAACAGGTGATAAAGTGGGAAGATAGAGAAATAATTCTATGATCAAAAAGGGCTTATCGTCACAGCGGATGGAGTGACAGTACCCCCTTGTGGCCGGAATTGAGCATAACTTCTAGGTGCCAAAGTTGGGAAAATGCCAAAATACCTCTATCTATCTGTCTTGTATGTCTAAAACCGCATTGAATGTTTGCTGTGTATCTTTGCATTGTGATCTGCCCTGAGTCTCCTTCAGGGTGAGAAGAGTAGAACAGAAATACTGTAAACAAATAAGTAATGAGTAAGTGTGGCTGAACTGGAACATTTGCAAGATATGCAATTTTTCAGTGAGGCCCTTTCTCATCTTGGACAACTCATTGGTGGCATTGTTGGAAGGGCTTCAAGGAAGCCACAATAGGTTTAAAAGCTATGACAAGACAGAGGTACTCCTGGTCAGTCGCAAGGCCGAACAGGGCATAGGGTTACAGCCTGTATTGGATGGGGTCGCACTCCCCCTGAAGACGCAGGTTCGCAGCTTAGGTGTGAACCTGGACTCATTGCTGAGCCTGGAATCCCAGGTTTCGGCGGTGACCAGGGAAGCATTTGCACAGCTAAACCTTGGGAAGTCTGACTTGGCCATGGTAGTCCACGCTCTGGTTACATCCCGTTTAGACTACTGCAACGCTCTCTACGTGGGGTTGCCTTTGAAGACGGCTCGGAAGCTCCAATTAGTCCAACGCTCGGCAGCCATGATGTTAACAGGAGCGGAGCGCTGGGAGCATACAACCCCCCTGTTGCATCAACTCCACTGGCTACCGATTTGCTACTGGGCTCAATTCAAAGTGCTGGCGTTAGCCTTTAAAGCCCTAAACGGTTCCAGCCCAAGCTACCTATCCGACCGCATCTCTGCCTATGAACCCACCAGGACTTTGAGATCTTCCGGTGAGGCCCTGCTCTCGATCCCGCCTGCTTCTCAAGCATGTCTGGCGGGGACGAGAGATAGGGCCTTCTCGGTGGTAGCTCCTCGGCTGTGGAACGCCCTTCCTACTGACATTAGACTAGCACCATCTCTAATGGTATTCCGCAAAAAAGTGAAGACCTGGCTGTTTGAGCAGGCGTTCGAATAATGAGTGCAATGATTGGTTAATGAACACTGGAATGGATCAATGGATGACGAATCTGGATCATGTTTTTGATGATGAGACGATAGTGAATGGCTATTGTACTAATTGTTTATTGTTTATTGTTTATTGATTGTGTAATGTGTCAGGTTGGTAACTGTTTTTATACAGTAACATTGAATTCTGCTGTCTCTTATTGTTGTGAACCGCTGTGAGTCGCCTTCGGGGTGAGAACAGCAGTATATAAGTAAGGTAAATAAATAAATAAATAAATATGTTTGGTTGGTTGCTTTGGTTCAAGCAGAATTCCAGATGCTCAGAAGTTCAGTCCAAACTAGAATGAGAGGCCTCTGGCCCGGAATCTGGGTCAGCCAAAAATGTGGGGTCCTCCGTCAACTTGAATCCAATGTACTGAAGTAAGCAGTTTCTTTGGTTGATGATCATTTCCTCTCCATCCCGCACTAAGTGCTAAATTACCAGCCCCAAGAATAGCATTTGCGGTTATTAACAGCAACCGTCAATCTCTTTTGCCACTGCAGCTGGCGCTAACCTCAATCCGTCTATTTTGCTCTCCTGCTGTCTTGCATCTGCACCTCCTGAGCGATCAGCAGGGGTTCTAATTTAAAGAGACAAGAGGCAGATTGACATTGGCGAGGACCGAAAATCCCCAAGGGGCAATGATTTCTTCTCCGGCCGGAAAAAAACATTTTTATTGTTCACTTAAAGATCTTCAGCAGTCAATAAATCCCACGGCACTTTAATGATAAAACTATCTCAACAACTACACAAATACCCAGTTCACCTATGTTTGGAAAAAAACATCAGAACACAAGATATGGTTGTTATGCAGAACAAATATCTATATAAATAAAAATGTAATGTTCTTTTGTGGGATTAACAGAACCCAAAAACCACTGGACGAATTGACACCAAATTTGGGTACAAGACACCTAACAACCCAATGTATGTCCTTCACTCAAAAAATTGATTTTGTCATTTGGGAGTTGTAGTTACTGGGATTTATAGTTTGTTGTTGTTGTTCATTCGTTCAGTCGTCTCCGACTCTTCGTGACCTCATGGACCAGCCCACGCCAGAGCTCCCTGTCGGCTGTCACCACCCCCAGCTCCTTCAAGCCAGTCACTTCAAGGTCAAGCCAGTCACTTCAAGGATGCCATCCATCCATCTTGCCCTTGGTCGGCCCCTCTTCCTTTTGCCTTCCACTTTCCCCAGCATAATTGTCTTCTCTAGGCTTTCCTGTCTCCTCATGATGTGGCCAAAGTACTTCAACTTTGTCTCTAGTATCCTTCCCTCCAATGAGCTGTTGTTGTTGTTAATTCGTTCAGTCGCCTCCGACTCTTCGTGACCTCATGGACCAGCCCACGCCAGAGCTGGCTGTCAGCCGTCACCACCCCCAGCTCCTTCAAGGTCAGTCCAGTCTCTTCAAGGATGCCATCCATCCACCTTGCCCTTGGTCGGCCCCTCTTCCTTTTACCTTCTACTTTCCCCAGCATAATTGTCTTCTCTAGGCTTTCCTGTCTCCTCATGATGTGGCCAAAGTACTTCAACTTTGTCTCTAGTATCCTTCCCTCCAGTGAGCAGTCGGGCTTTATTTCCTGGAGGATGGACTGGTTGGATCTTCTCGCAGTCCAAGGCACTCTCAGAACTTTCCTCCAACACCACAGCTCAAAAGCATCGATCTTCCTTCGCTCAGCCTTCCCTAAGGTCCAGCTCTCACATCCGTAGGTTACTACAGGGAATACCATGGCTTTGACTAGGCGGATCTTTGTTACCAGTGTGATGTCTCTGCTCTTTACTATTTTATCGAGATCGGACATTGCCCTCCTCCCAAGAAGGAAGCGTCTTCTGATTTCCTGGCCACAGTCTGCATCTGCAGTAATCTTTGCACCTAGAAATACAAAGTCTGTCACGGCCTCCACATTTTCTCCCTCTATTTTCCAGTTGTCAATCATTATTGTTGCCATAATCTTGGTTTTTTGTTTATGTTTAGCTGCAACCCGGCTTTTGCGCTTTCTTGTTTCACCTTGATTAGAAGGCTCCTCAGCTCCTCCTCGCTTTCGGCCATCAGGGTGGTGTCATCTGCATATCTGAGGTTGTTAATGTTTCTTCCAGCAATTTTCACCCCAGCTTTGCATTCATCAATCCCCGCACATCGCATGATGTGTTCTGCATACAAGTTAAATAGGTTGGGTGAGAGTATGCAGCCTTGCCGTACGCCTTTCCCAATATTGAACCAGTCAGTTCTGACTGTTGCTACTTGGTCCTTGTACAGATTCCTCAGGAGAGAGACAAGGTGGCTTGGTATGCCCATACCACCAAGAACTTGCCACAATTTATTATGATCCACACAGTCAAAGGCTTTAGAATAGTCAATGAAGCAGAAGTAGATGTTTTTCTAAAACTCCCTGCCTTTCTCCATTATCCAGCGGATATTGGCAATCTGGTCTCTCGTTCCTCTGCCTTTTCTAAACCCAGCTTGAACATCTGGCAACTCTTGCTCCATGTATTGCTGGAGTCTTCCTTGCAGGATCTTGAGCATCACCTTACTGGCATGAGAAATAAGGGCCACTGTACGGATTTATAGTTTACCTACAATCAAAGAGCATTCTGAACCCCACCAACGACGGAATTGGGCCAAACCTCCCACACAGAACCCCCATGTGGGCCACAGGAGCGTGTTTAAAATTTTGTACGCTGCCTTGAATCCCAGTTTTAAGGGAACAATGAAATATACATTAATAAAGAATAATAGCACAAGGATAATAAAGGACTCAGCGTGGGCATGGGCAACAGGTCTGCTGTTGCTTGCCATGAAAGTTTATTTTCGTCCTGCTTCATTTAAAATGGCATCACAGTCAAGTAACAGCCAGATTGGCACCTTCATAGCTACAGGTGCTCATTTTATCATTTCTACCTTTAAAATACCATTTTCTGCAACAAAACATTACATTTCCCAAAAGAAAAAAATGTGTTTGGCATGAGGGTGGCAGAAGCAAGCTCTATTTTTATTCCTGTCATCATGTTGATGCTGTGATTTAAATGTGTTTAAGAGGCACAAAACTGCGTATGTACAGATGTTCTTGTCCTTTTTATCAGAACTAGCAAACCATTATTTATTTCAGTGCTTCAAACATGGAATTTGAAAAATTAATTCAATAATGTGAAATGTTAGACATTTAATTTGTTTCTACTAACTCTAATCTATATATGTATATATAAATGCTCTGTGCATAATGAGTACCTTAAAAACAAAAGAACCAATGAACAAAATCACACCAAATTTGGCAACAAAACGTCTCACAACGCAAGGAGTGACCATCACTCAAAAATTATGATTTTGTCATTTGGGAGTCGTAGTTGCTGGAATTTATAGTTCACCTACAATCAAAGAGTATTCTGAACTCCATCAGCGATGGAATTGAACCAAACTTGGCACACAGAACTCCCATGACCAACAGAAAATATTGGAAGGGTTCAGTGGGCATTGACCTTGAGTTTGGGAGTTGTAGTTCACCTATAATCAAAGGGCATTCTGAACTCCATCAGCGATGGAATTGAACCAAACTTGGGACACTGAACTCCCATGACCAACAGAAAATATTGGAAGGGTTTGGTGGGCATTGACCTTGAGTTTGGGAGTTATAGTTCACCTATAATCAAAGAGCATTCTGAACACCATCAACGATGGAATTGAACCAAACTTGGCACACAGAACTCCCATGACCAACAGAAAATATTGGAAGGGTTCAGTGGGCATTGACCTTGAGTTTGGGAGTTGTAGTTCACCTACATCCAGAGAGCACTGTGGACTCAAACAATGATGGATCTGGACCAAACTTGGCACAAGCACTCAATACGCCCAAATATGAACACAGATGGAGTTTGGGGGAAATAGACCTTGACATTTGGGAGTTGTAGTCACTGGGATTCACAGTCCACATACAATCAAAGAGCCCACGAACGACAGAATCGGGGCAAACTTCCCACACAGAACCCCCATGACCAACAGAAAATACTTAAGGCCATCCAATCCAACTCCCTTCATCAGGGCAAGAAAACGTAATCAAAGTCCTCCTGACAAAGAGCCATCCAGCCATCGATATAGATAGATAGAGAGATAGATATGATTCACACACACACAGAGATATAGTATCATAGATTTGAAAGGGACCCTTAAAGAAGGACAATGTTCCAGAGTAGGCAAACCAGACACTCTCCACATCAACACTGGCAAAGAAACAGCAAGAAATACTGTTTACCCACAAGGATAAAGAAATTACATATATTAGAAACCAACACTTTCTCATTACTCTATTTTCCAGATCAACAGACTGGGCCACAGCAACACGTGGCAGGGGACAGCCAGTATGTATATAAAATATATTAATTACTTAGATCATTGTTACTGAAAGCATTTTTTGAAAGCTGAGTTCCTACCTTGGAATCCACTTTTATGTATCTTATTAGAAGGAAACCGAGGGTACATTTGTATTTTTTTTAAAAAACAAAGTTTAAAGAACTTGGCATTATACTAAATGTCCTTTGACCAGTAGCTGGCCACTTGGAGCGCCTCTGGTGTTGCTATAAAAAGGTTCTTCATTGTGCATGTGGCAGGGCTCAGACTGCATTGTAATAGGTGGTCTGTGGTTTGCTCTTCTCCACACTCACATGTTGTGCACTCCACTTCTTAAGGTTAGATCTGCATCTCATGAAGCCAGAGTGCAGTCTGTTCAGCACCTTCCAAGTTGTCTAATCTTCTGTGTGCCCAGGGGGTTCTCTCATTCATTATCAACCATGGGTTGAGGTTCTGAGTTTTTGCCTGGCTCTTTTGGACTCACTTGCTGAGGTGTTTCTGTGAGTATCTCTGTAGATCTTAGGAAACTATTTCTTGATTTAAGGTGTTGGCTTGCTGGCTGATATCCGAACAGGGGATGGGCCAAAGCTGTACCAGGAGCTCCAATTTTATTTGCTTTGTATTAAATGTCTGCTTGCAGTCCAAGGTTTCAGGGACTCTGCAGATAGGTGGCTTCCTTTGGTTGCAGTCGTAGGGCAAGTCACCTGTCCATCATCGTTAAGTTTTGGTTCCGCCCCTTGCTCAGGGCAATTGGGAAGGGAAGGGAGCCATTTTTAGTTAGTCTCAGCAAGGAAAGCTAATGTACAGGACGTGTGCAAGCTTCCCCTGTACAAAAGCTTCAACCCTTAAGACTTTCATTTGGTTTCACCATCATCACAAGTGCATTTTGTGAGGTATTTTCAGTGGTTGCTTCCAACATGTGGAATTCTTTCCCATGGATGGATTGTTTGGCCCCTCTCTGTTCTCTTTCTTTATTATATTAGGGGTTTTCATAGGATTGCTTATTTAATGGCTTTTAACATGTAACCTTGGACTGCGAGAAGATCCAACCAGTCCATCCTCCAGGAAATAAAGCCCGACTGCTCATTGGAGGGAAGGATACTAGAGACAAAGTTGAAGTACTTTGGCCACATCATGAGGAGACAGCAAAGCCTAGAGAAGACAATTATGCTGGGGAAAGTGGAAGGTAAAAGGAAGAGGGGCCGACCAAGGGCAAGATGGATGGATGGCATCCTTGAAGTGACTGGACTGACCTTGAAGGAGCTGGGGGTGGTGACGGCTGACAGGGAGCTCTGGCATGGGCTGGTCCATGAGGTCACGAAGAGTTGGAGACGACTGAACGAATGAACAACAACAACATGTAACCTGGAACCCCCAGTAGCGCAATGGGTTAAACCCTTGTGACAGCAGGACTGCTTACCAAAGGGTCAGCGGTTTGAATCTGAGGGTCAGGGTGAGCTTCCATCTGTCAGCTACAGATCCCCATGCGGGGATATGAGAGAAGTCTCCCACAAGGATGGTAAAACATAAAACATCTGGGCATCCCCTGGGCAACGTCCTTGTAGACAGCCAATTCTTGTGTTGGCAGGACTGCTGACTGAAAGGTCAGTGGTTCGAATCTGTGGAGAGCACGGATGAGCTCCCTCTGTCAGCTCCAGCTTCCCATGTGGGGACATGAGAGAAGCCTCCCACAGTACAGTAAAACATCTGGGCATCCCCTGGGCAATGTCCTTGCAGATGGTCTATTCTTTCACACCAGAAGTGACTTGCAGTTTCTCATGAAGAAACAACAACAACAACAACATGTAACCCTTTGCTTTAATCTCAGTGTAACCTATCTTGGGTCCCATGCCAGGGAAAGGCAGAAAAGCAAGCAGTGAGAAAGGTAGAAGATAGACAGAAATACGTTTTCTACGCTGTCTTGAGTCACAGATGAGGACCTCAAAATACAACTGTTGTATAGAGGTGGTGGGAATCTCAAATGTTTGGAGACACATGTTGGTTGCCCTCACCTTTAAGGACTCAGAGGTACATCCATGCCACAATGAAGTAGCCAAGTAAGATTTATTGGATGATGAGCATGCCATAGATGATGCTACTGCGGAGAAGACAGCTAGAAGAAGCCGAGTGGATTTCTGAGCGTTTGAGACTGTGAACTCCATTAACTTCAAGAGCGGAAAGAGCAGAAGTCTGCAGGAGGGAGAGGAAGGTCTTCTTCCCCCCCACTGCTCCCTGCAATTCTGATATAGGTTGTTCTTTTTGTTGTTGTTTTTGTTGCTGGCAGCAACAAGGAAAGAACAATCAGTATTACTGGAAGCTGGCAGGTTCCATTTCACTTGAGTGACAAACTCATACTGGTACTCGTCTGAACTTTAAAGGACATCTCTGGTGCTAACCTTGATCCCCATAATAGAATCATCACCTCAAATAGCTCCTTTAAAGTTCAAACAAAAAAAAAAACAGAGTAAATTCACTGATATGCTAACATGGAAGTTGCTTGTCTTCACTCCAGAAAGAAAGGTATCTTGGATTGGGACAGCAGCAGGAGCAACTGGGGAGCCCTAAAATATCTTAGAAGACTATTAAATGATCTCCTTTCCCACTAGAGACCAGTCAACTGTTGCACCCTAGGCCTGAGAACACCTCTGACCGCAGCATAGGTCCAATACATTAAAAGTACAGGAAAAAATCAGGAATAAAGAAATATGTATAATCCAAAAAGGTTAGCAATAGGTGATAATCAAAAATCAGACCTCACCTCTGAGGATGCTTGCCTTAGATGCAGGCGAAACGTCAGGAGAAATGACTCTAGAACATGGCCATATAGCCCGAAAAAACCCACAAGAACTGAATCAAAAAAATTCCAAATGTCTTTTGCAGATTCAAAAGTAACACAGTCCAGGAGTAGCCCAGTGTCACCAGAACAGCTTAAGTCCACAAGCAAAAGGTATTTTTAATAAAACTTGAACAGAAACCCCAAAATCAGAAACATGGAAACTTCCATAATACTTGATTCCAAAACTAAGGTTTGACTTGAAACTAGAACCAGAGAGCTCAGGCCTAGCTCCTCATTTGGACACTACATTACCTGAACTAACTCTTAGTAAACAACTTGCTAATTAAAAGGTACCCATAAAGTCATGGGTTTCCCATGAATTTTCTTGCCCACTTTCTCACGTAATTACTCTGACTGACACTGCCTATTTTCTGCTCTGGTCTGTAAACAAAGACTTTTGGTGATCTTCATAGCTCCAGGTGTTTTTCCATGAGAGCCTTCCGTATCACTTGGGTCTTTGCCTGACTCCTTATCTAATGTTGCAGTTTCTGGCTCCTCTGACCGACCTTGAAACCCTGCACTTTCCAAGTCAGGTTTCTCACAGAGAGACGCATTGTGCTGTCGCACACTGGGCCTGTGCATATGACTGTAGACAGGACATAAATTCTGTGTGGCCAACGGGACGCCGGGGCTGCCTCAGATTAAAGGCCCTTCGACCTCCCCAAAACAAAGTTCTGTAGAGGCTTAAAGTAAGTCCAACAAAGTTCTTTATTGATGAAAACAAACAGGTATTTTAAAGCTTTCTTAACAGTCTATTGGCTCTTGCAATCTTGTTCACTGGGAACAGGCACTATCTTCATAACTGTATACTAACTAATGGGAAAATCCTTAACTTCTAGTCTGGGCAGTCTGTACTTGCCTCTGTTGGCGTGGAGCCCCTGCACCTGGTACCAATTGCGTCTGGCTTCCGCGAGCGACCCTTACCAAGCAGAGCTTTGTAGACTTCCAGGGGAAAAGAAGGAGTTCAGGTTTCAGTGATGGCTGGCTGAAGTCCTTCAGCAAAGGAGCTGTAAGGCTGTATGATCCTCAGCCAAGCTGTGGGGCCTTTTCTCCCCGGCCAAACTGTAGGGCTGTATAACCCCGGCCAAGCTGTAGACTGTATATCTCCCCAGCCAAGCCATAGAAGACGAAGCTTTCTACAGGAGCTCTTCGTTTTATGTCCTGTGCAAAAGGCTTCTCTGTGTGGACTGACCCAAAAAGGCTCCTATTCCCTCCAAAAACCCAAAAAGAGGGCGGGACCAGGGAACCTAGCTATAATTGACAGGTGGCTTGCCCTATGATTGCAGCCAAAAGAAGCCACCTATCTGCAGAGTCCCTGAAACCCAGGACTACAACAAACATTAAATGCAAAGCAAACAAAATTGGAGCTCCTGGTGCAGATGTACCAGCACACGCATCATTCCCCTAGCTAATATTTTCATAACTTCGAGTCCCAGGAAATCCCACGGGCAATCCCACAATCCTTTCTAGATCATCAATGAATCCATCAGACTCAGGAGCCTCAGGCTGATCTACAACATCAGCACTCTAAATAGTTTCTGCAAAGTTTGTACTAAAACCCAAAGCATATACACTGTAGGAAATCAGCCAAGGAATTCAATACGGAAATCAGGACCTTCAAACAAGGCTTAAGGCTGTGATAGTCAAAGCATCTATTATTCCACAATTCTATAACATGTAGAATCAGGCTTCCACCATTCTCATGGACTAGGGGCACAGGACACCTGCAAAAGTGGGGAAATTGTGAATAAAAAACCCACCTTTTTCCTGTGAGGAATCTCTAGGTCCTCTAGTGTAATTCTATGGCCAACTTCCACCAGATAGTGCTCATAGAGTTGTGGTGGATGATGTGGAGCTTCCTTGAGTGGGGTTCTCTCTAAGAATCTTCAGGTCCTCCAGTGAAACTCTATGGTTAACTCCCACCAGAAACATAAGATTTTGCACCAAAAGACCTGGAGCAGTGGTTCTCAACCTGTGGGTCCCCAGATGTTTTGGCCTTCAACTCCCAGAAATCCTAACAAATGGTAAACTGGCTGGAATTTCTGGGAGTTGTAGGCCAAAACACCTGGGAATCCACAGATTGAGAACCACTACTCTAGAGGATTGCTAGAGAAATCATATTAATCAAATCTGCAAAAGTTAAACCTGCAAATACATTTGTTGCACCAAATTCTAGTGGGTGGATTTGGGAAAGTGGGTGGGTCATTTTTAAAACAATAAATCTGATCCCACATGTTTAAAGCCCGCTCTTGCTTTGGTATTGCAAGCCAAGATAGCCAGGGGCAAAGCCAACAGAACTGCCTCTGCAGGTGGTGGCTTCTTGATTCCATTGGTATCTCTCATACTCTCATTTCCTCCAATATTTCACTGATGAAAACTGAGACACCTGTGACAAAGCAACATTAGTGTGGGGTCATGATGGGAAAGGTTATTCATGAGGAAGAACAGAAAGAATAGGATGAGGTGCAGCCGTTTGCTTTTGCCACTGCTGATTGGGATGGCCAAGATTCTTTCCTTTTTCTCTCCCTTGCTTTGAGTTAAACAAGTGCAAACCATTTTGCTCATTGAGCTGTTTGCAGCTATTCCAGTAAGTCAAGGTGTAGGGGAAAAGTGAGAGAAGCAGAGAGAAAGTGGGGCATGTTAAAAGCTGTTGAAAAAGTAGGATGATTGACATTGCCTCTGACATATCACTAATCCACTCCCTTTGAACATGCACTTTTCATATCACGAAAACTAGCCAACTTTTCCAACATCAGTCTAGCTTGTGCTGTAAATCTCTGGGTTTTGTGTCTTTGTTTTTATCATTGCCTTTTAATTTCTCTTTGACCAGCGTGTGGTTTGAGTGACTGTCTTGCATCCTGCGGATCTGCCTAGGTTCAGAAAATAGCCTCAAGCCACACAAAGCTGTTGCTTCGTGAAAAGCTGTGTGGGACTTGGCCTGATGTTTCTTGCCCAGAGACATCCTGGGAGCTCGGTAGGAAGTGCCTGCTCTTGTGCGGCTCTCCTCCGCTTTGACAGTCTGCGGGCTCATAACCCCAAATTCATTTACACGCATCGGTAGGTGACAGTCATCCTTCCTGCCTCAGGCAGCCAAATGTCACACTCTATCCCTGAGTCTCCTGTTGAGATTTCTAGTGCTCTCCGATACTTGTTTTGTTGGTATCCGAAAAGCCAGGAGTGTTCAAAACATGACTGGAGGCTCGTTACCCTCGCAGCTTGTTTGCAAATATAAAAGGCTTGCTGAAATCTGCAGGTGCCAAAAGGAGGGTTCTGAGGCTCCATGGACAATGATGCTTGGAAGATAAGAAGAGGGGCTCAGCTGTGTGTTGTCTAACATTTGGCTGCTTGAACCAACTGCCTTTGTAGTGCCACTCTTGCCTCCCACTGTTTTGCCCTACTTTGATGTTACCCTGCCTCTTCAGAAGTCTTTCGGGATGTTTACATTGTTGAGGCATCTTCACACACTGTGGGTCTTGCTCTTCTGATGATCTTAAGAAAGTTCTGCAAACTGGCAGGGCTAGAGTTTAGAGCTGGGGACTATCAGAATCCTCCAGGGTGGCCTGCAATGTTTTGTTGTCAGAGGCAAAGGACAAAATATTGCCTTTTCCCATTCCATGTATAAAAACCAGCCATTTCTTCAACACCGGTGATACGAGGGGCGTTCATTAAAGATTTCCCCAGACCCACTTCGTGTGGACTGAGAGCAATGAAACTTGGCCCAGTTCTGAGTCCTTCTCTCCATAGATGCCACCTAGGAACATAAACTTCTCCCATCTTTTTAAGCAACTGTAAACACCTCTAGAACATGGCCATATAGCCCAAAAAACCTACAACAACCCTGTAAACACCTCGCTTGTAGAAATCGATAGGTTGCTCCAAAAGCCACGTTGTGAGTTTGGAAATCAGAGTCTCAGAATCTGAGAAATGCTTGCCCTTCAAAAATAACTTCCTTGTTGGAAAGAGGTGGAAGTCCGATGGTGCGAGGTCAGGTGAATAAGGGGGATGTGGTAGAATTTCAAAGCCACAGGAGCATGCTTCTTCCATTTGGGCAACAGGTGAGATGTGAACTGGTGCATTGCCTTGCAGAAGGCAGACGGACACCTTTGTTGAGCATGCCATATTGTCTCTTGGTTTTGATGGCTTCCTGCAATTTCTGCAGTAGTGAAGCATAGTATGCGTCAGTTATCATATTACTCTTTGCTAGGTAATCCATCAATCCTACTCCGTGCTGGTCCCAAAATACTGTGAGCATGACTGTGCCTGTCGAAAGTTGGGCACATGCCTTCTTTGGAGGCAGTGAGTCAGGATGCTTCCATTGCATCGACTGGACTTTAGTCTCAGGATCAGAGTGATGGACCCAGCTTTCATCTTGTGTGATCTGTTTGTTGAAAAAGTCCTCCTGGTTTCCATGGCACATCATTGTCAATAGAGCCTCATTCCTGCTCCTGGAAAAGTGGGAGCAGCCAGGGGATCCAGTGAGTAGATACATTATGCATGTGAAGATGGTCTTGGATGATTTTTCCCCCCACAGATCCCACACTAATCTTGACATTTTGGGCTAGGTGGTGAATGGTTATGTGGCGATTTTCCAAAATGGCGACCTCCACTTGTTGGATGTTGTGTTCATCAATAGCAGAGTGGGATTGGAGCTGTTTGGACCGAAGTCTGACCTCATTGGAATTGACAATGCCAGTTCTTGACTACGACATATGATGGGGAATCATCACCACAAACCTCTTTCATCTCATCGAATGTCTCCTTTGGTGTGCGGTCTTTCAAGTAAAGGAACTTGAGGACTGCTCTGTATTCTGCTGGGTCCATTATCAAGCCTCACGCCACTTCAGCACCTGTACAATCAAGACTGTTATCAGTTCTGAGTTGTAAATTGGCACATAACCTATAGAGACTTATATCATTACACATGTGCAGTTTCAGCATTCTGTGATAAACAGAAGTAGGTCAGAGGAAATCTTTAATGAACGTCCCTCGTAGACCAGCATCTGCTGCATTGTGCCTGAAGGCTACAACATACAAAAGCTACACAACATACAAACATATTGACTGCAATACCTTGCCACTGATTGTGGCACCTGTTGCAATTGTAGGGCTGGTCCCACTCACCATGTTAGTTTTAGAAACCCAAGGAAAAGAGAAGGGGAAATGTGGGAGACCAGATTCATCGGATGAGGATGTATTCCATCCCCATAGTCTGTATGAACTATTTCCTAGTCAAGGGCTGAAGACTTTTCATGCCCTTAGTCAGAAATTCTGAAGACGCTTACTTCTTGGGAGGAGAGCAATGTCCAATCTCGATAAAATAGTGAAGAGTAAAGACATCACACTGGCAACAAAGATCCGCATAGTCAAAGCCATGGTATTCCCTGTAGTAACCTACGGATGTGAGAGCTGGACCTTAGGGAAGGCTGAGTGAAGGAAGATAGATGCTTTTGAACTGTGGTGTTGGAGGAAAGTGCTGAGAGTGCCTTGGACTGCGAGAAGATCCAACCAGTCCATCCTCCAGGAAATAAAGCCCGACTGCTCATTGGAGGGAAGGATACTAGAGACAAAGTTGAAGTACTTTGGCCACATCATTAGGAGACAGCAAAGCCTAGAGAAGACAATTATGCTGGGGAAAGTGGAAGGCAAAAGGAAGAGGGGCCGACCAAGGGCAAGATGGATGGATGGCATCCTTGAAGGGACTGGACTGACCTTGAAGGAGCTGGGGGTGGTGACGGCCGACAGGGAGCTCTGGCGTGAGCTGGTCCATGAGGTCACGAAGAGTCGGAGACGACTGAACGAATGAACAACAACAACAGTCAGAAATATCAAGGTAAGGCATTCAAAGGACATACCAAAGATGGGTGAGGAACCTGTGAAGGAGAGCTTGAATGTTAGTGCACATAACTCAATTTGTTTTAAATATTTTAAACGACATTAAGCATTAATATATTTAAATTTATCAGAAGGCAAACATAAGGGCTTTGAGCTTGTCAGTTATCTGTGCCTTAATATTCCAGCACTCCAGGCGAGTGAACAGGCATACCTCATACTGAATAACTGCGGGAAATACTATATAATATGTTCAGCATATATTTAGAATAAATACTCCCTTGATGAATGACTTCTGTTTACAGTAGCATGTTACGATTCTCAACTACACATCTTGCCTTCTGTTTTTTTGGGAGAGATGAAGTGGGGAGGTCTCACTGCAACATATACAGGGCTGAGGCTATAAGCATAGTTCTGCAGAGCATGAAACTACAAGAGTGTGCCTGTGCAGGGCTTCTGTCCCAGACCCTTTATTCAAGGCAGCATCCTAGTGCCTCTACACGCACCCACAGCTATTTGGGGCCCAGGGAAGGGAAGAGGTGCCCAGGTAGTACCCCAACAACAGTCCTACAGCCAAGAAAAAGAACACTGCCCTATAATCCAGTTTCTGAATCCAGATTATCTTCTTTGAACTGGATTATATGGTCACGTAGACTCAGGCCCCTTCTGCACTGCCATATAATGTAGATCAGGGGTCCTCAAACTTTTTAAACAGAGGGCCAGGTCACAGTCCCTCAAACTGCTGGAGGGCTGGATTATAATTTGAAAAAAAATGAATTAATTCCTATGCACACTGCACATATCTTATTTGTAATTCAAAAACCACTAAAACAACACAATAATTAAAATGAAGAACAATGTTAAGAAATATAAACTTATTAGTATTTCAATGGGAAGTGTGGGCCTGCTTTTGGCTGATGAGATAGGATTGTTGTTGTTGTGTGCTTTCAAGTCATTTCAGACTTAGGTTGACCCTGAGCTAGGGCTGGGTAAATGACCTTGGAGTGCCGTATCCAGCCCCTGGGCCATAGTTTGAGGACCCCTGATGTAGATCATCAAAGCGGAAAAACACAACTTTATGTAAGAACAGACAAAAACAGACTAATACTTCATCACACTAGATAAAAAATCCACTTAAAAGTACGGTTTCTGCTTCCTGAAGAATTCTGGGGTTTGTAGTTTAGTGGGGCTGTTAAAAGTTCCTCACTAAACTACAAACCCAGAATTCTGCAGGAGGCAGAAACCGGATTTAAAATGGATTTTTTATCTAGTGTGATGAGGTAAGGATTTATTTGTTACAACTGAACGCCATTTATAGAATCTTGTAGATTGAATGTCTTAATTCCAAATACTTGATCTTGCCCAAAATACCTCCAGTTCACATTAACATAATGGATCTTTCTTCAGATGTGTTGTCGAAGGCTTTCACGGCCAGAATAACTGGGTTGCTGTGAGTTTTCTGGGCTGTTTGGCCATGTTCCAGAAGCAGTCTCTCCTGACGTCTCACCCACAACTATGGCAGGCATCCTCAGAGGTTGTGTGGTCTGTTGGAAACTAGGAAAATGGGGTTTATATATCTGTGGAATGTTCAGGGTGGGAGAAAGAACTCTTGACTGTTTGAGGCAAGTGTGAATGCTGCCACTGATTTGCATTGAATAGTATTGCAGCTTCAAGGCTTTAGCTGCTTCCTGCCTGGGAGAATCCTTTGTTGGGAGGTGATTAGCTGGCCCTCGAATCATAGAGTTAGAAGAGACCTTGTGGGCCAACCAATCCAACCCCATTCTGCCAAGAAGCAAAAATATTGCATTCAAAGCACCCCTGACAGATGGCTATCCATTCTCTGTTTAAAAGCCTCCAAAGAAGAAGCCTCCACTACAATCCTACTACAGCCCTTCTCACAGTGAGGAAGCTCTTCCTCATATTCAGGTGGAAACTCCTGGAACATGGCCATACAGCCTGGAAAACTCTCAGCAACCCAACTTCCTTCAAATGTCGCATCTATTCCATCTGGTTTTTTTCTCTTGGTACAAATGGAAACACGTTTTTTAAAGCAGGAAAAGGAGGTGGGAGAGAAATATATAAGGCATGATTGTTGGAAAGGCATATACATTACTATAAGTTGCCCATCTGTTCAAATCAATATTTCCTTGGAACTGGTGCCCATAAAATAAACACTTCGGCATAGCTGAAGCAGTATGTTCAACAGTCTGTTAGATACACTGCATTATATTGAAGCAGAAAGAAGCTACTTGGGGAGCTGCCCGCATCATATACCACAAGGAAAGATCTGTAGCTGTATTATTTTACTAACACATACCTAGACTGGTCAGTCTCTTTCTAAAGAAGATATAGTGATTTCCAATATTTGCAGTGTAGCTTTATATCTAAAAAGATTTTAGATACTGAGGCAATTTTCCACTGGTGCACAGAACAATCGAACTCTTTATTCCACACCATTCCAATGTCAGTGGCATCAAATTTAATGCATTCCAGAAAATATTAATATTTATTTGTTTATTTACTTTGCTTGTATACCGCAGTTTCTCAGCCCGTAGGCGACTCAACGCGGTTCACAAGAGCAAAAGTCAATCGAACAACATACAATATTTAAAACCATTAACAGCATAATATACAAAATAATGACACATCAATAACAACACATCAACGTCTCGTAACTAAAATCGTGATCCAATTCGTCATCCATAATTCCATTTCCTATATTCATCGTTCATTGCACTATTTATCCGAACGCCTGTTCAAACAGCCAGGTTTTTAATTTTCTTCGAAACACCATTAATGAAGGGGCTGATCTAATGTCCATGGGAAGGGCGTTCCACAGCTGAGGGGCCACCACAGAAAAGGCCCTGTCCCTCGTCCCCGCCAGCCGTGCTTGTGATGCAGGCGGGATCGAGAGCAGGGCCTCCCCAGAAGATCTTAGAGTCCTGGTGGGTTCATAGGCAAAGAGACGTTCGGATAGGTAGCTTGGGCCAGAACCGTTTAGGTAAATAAAGTTAATAAAGTAAATGTTGTTTTCAATTTCTCAAAGTTTATCATTAGTACTTCTAACACATCAATAATAGCAAAATAACAAAAGATGTTATATTTGTAAATATTGTTCCATAGCCAGATACTAAATGCAAGCCCCATCTACACCCTATCTAATGCAGTTTGAAACTATATTATTATGGTTAGTGTAGACCAGGGGTCCTCAAACTAAGGCCCGGGGGCCGGATGCGGCCCTCCAAGGTCTTTTACCCAGCCCTCGCTCAGGGTCAGCCTAAGTCTGAAATGACTTGAAAGCACACAACAACAACAATCCTATCTCATCAGCCAAAAGAAGGCCCACACATCCCATTGAAATACTAATAAGTTTATATTTGCTAAAATTGTTCTTCATTTTAATTATTGTATTGTTTTTAAGTGGTTTTGCACCACAAATAAGATATGTGCAGTGTGCATAGGAATTCATTCATATTTTTTTTCAAATTATAATCTGGCCCTCGAACAGTTTGAGGGACTGTGACCTGGCCCTCCGTTTAAAAAGTTTGAGAACCCCTGGTGTAGACTATTATCATTCAGGTAAATTGCAATGAACTGTGTTGGAGTATGCAAGGAATCAATAAGTGTGTATGTGTGTGTGTCAACTGTAAAATAAAATACATGAAACCGATGGGTCGGGCAATGCACGAGGAGATGGCGAAGCCTGAGACTTTTGGTAACTGTTACATTTTTGTTCAGGCTTGAGCTATGCTAATGCCTAGAGAGAGAAGCAGAGAGAGAGAGAGAGTTTGGAGTGTACTCCACATGGACAGAGAAATACCATTTTAAATCTCTCATAAAAGGACATTATGTAAGTTGATGCAACTGATCACATTGTACATATGTTATTCTGAACTACAAAGAGTAAACTACTTGTTCTTTATTGTTCACCTGCGTGGCATATTTTCTTTCTTTGGCAAGGCAGTGTGTGGGCTAATCAAACATGAACTGCACATGGTTTATTTTACATTATGCCACAGACTACATTATATGAGTATACACACTCACCATATATTGCGGCTTCAAACTGCATTATATTGGCAGTGTAGATGGGACCACCATCAATGCAGAAACCAAAATCACACAACACAAGGACAGGAGTTCTGAGGTCAGTGATGATTGCACAATTGCATTCCTAATTTCTGATTTATGTCAATTTATTATCTGGTTCAGAAACCGGCCTGTTTGCCCAATGTAGAGGGCTGAAGGACATCATGATAGAGTGAAACCAGCTCTGATATTGCAGGTGATGCAGGAGATAATCAGGCTGGGCAGATCAATATTCCTTGAATGATTTTGGGTTGCTCACTCCTCTTAGCTCAGACTACATTGGAAGGTTTCTGCAAAGCTAAAGAGAGTCAGCCCATTTCTTTTTTTTTCCACTTGCTGAAATCATATGAATGAGGTATTTGTGTGTGTGTTTCACGTCCAAATCCAAGGAGCCCCTGGTGGCCCAATGGGTTAAAACCCTTGTGCTGTAGGGCTGCTGACCGACAGGTCAACGTTAGAATTTGGGGAGTTCGGGGTGAGCTCCCGTCTGTCAGCTCCAGCTTCCCATTTGGTGACATGAGAGAAGCCTCCCACAGGATGGTAAAACATCCGAGCGCCCCGACCTGGGCAAAATCCAATTCTCTCACACCAGAAGCGACTTGCAGTTTCTCAAGTCGCTCCTGACACGACAAAAAAACAACAACAACTTGGCATTATTTAATTATTAGGAATTCAAGATTGATTTAACACAATCTGCTACAAAAAGCACGTTTCTTTAAATTAAATTAAAATATAATTATAAATTAATTCTAATTGAATTTAGAATGGAAGAATCTCAAACTGACAGAGAAAAGGAATGGTGCTGATACCCTGGATTGCCTCAAACTTTCTTCACCTCAGATTTATAAGAGTGAGTCATTTTATTGATGCTATTGTTAAGCAATTGTGAATCAGAAATCCCTGTCAATCACCTGCGAATGACAGATATATGCCATCAGATTGAATTGTACTTTCTTGTCCAATGGTGGCATAAACTGAATTTTATGGCATACAATGGTTAAAGCAAGTAGGGTGTCTAGTGACTGGAAAACTATTACAAAGTGCTACGGATGAACTCAAACGTAGTTAATATGAAAAATATAAGGGATTCAAAAATCCCTGCAGACGGCCAATTCTCTCACACCAGAAGCGACTTGCAGTTTCTCAAGTTGCTCTTGACATGAAAAAAAAATTGAAATCCCAGTAATGGTGTCAATTCCTTAATTTATGCATGGTGGCTACTATTCAAGGTACAGGAAGTATACCATAAAATGTAACATTAGGTAGGCAAAACAATTCTGAACGTTCTTGCCATTAAATGAAATGATTAGGCAAGATTGCAACTTGCAATTGATCTGCAAAGTAGCATACACAATCATACTGGAGCCCTCTAGTGGCGAGGCTCGGAACAGTGCAAAATGTTATGTTGAAATCCATGATTGGCTTTTAATGCATCTAATCATTAGGCATGGTTAGGTTCGGTCGGAATCTTCGTAATTCGGAATAAATTCGGAAATATTTGCTTTTTGAAGTGATTTTGAAGTTTTTAAGGAAACTGGAAATCTCTTTGCCCTTCTGAAGCTTTTTCCACGAGTTCTGAATCAAATTTTTTTTTGGCTCAAACAAGCCTACTAATCATGTCTTTTTTTTTTTTAAAAAAAAGGCCTGTTTCCTTAATATGGAATGGCTTCCAATTAAACAGAATGCAATTGAAATCTAACATACATAAAAACATTTTTTAAACTTAAAACATATTGAAACAATGGCCAGAATCCACTTGGGCACTTATGAATGTTTTACAGTTACGCACCTACACAGTGAATCATTTCCCAATCCCTATCTACTATGCAGCAGTCTGTGTAAGTATCAGTCAGAAAGCAGCTGACATTTTTACCTCCTTCTTGAACAGTCTCCAGACCCATCTACGTTGATGTATAATGCAGTTTGAAACTGCATTATATGGTCAGTATAGGCTCATATAATGCACTGAACTGTATTATATAAGTCTATACTGACCACATAATGATGTTTCAAATTGCATTTTATGTCAGCACAAACGTGGCCTCCATTGCAGTAGTGTCGCAATACTTTCTCACACTGGAAGTCACTCATGCAAGGGATATGTGGAAATATATGTCAATTACTTTTGAAGTGACAGGGAAACAGCCTTATAAATTGCAGTACCTGTGGGTTCTATAGTTTAACTGTTTGGTAGAAGAGGGGATTTCTGCAGATGTACGAGGGTTATCTGGAAAGTAAGGCTACAAGATTTTTTAAAAATGCAAAGAATGAATTATTTTTTCCACATAATCACCATTTGGTTCAATACATTTTGTCATCCATGGGATGACTTTTTGATGCCTGTGTCATAGTTTCACTCTGCCTGTTCTGGTACAGCTGTACCAGGAGCTCCAATTTTGTTTGCTTTACATTAAATGTTTGTTTGCAGTCCTAGGTTTCAGGGACTCTGCAGATAGGTGGCTTCTTTTGGTTGCAGTTATAGGGCAAGCCACCTGTCCATCATCATTAAGTTTTGGTCCCGCCCCTTGCTCAGGGCAATTGGGAAGGGAAGGGAGGCATTTTTTAGTTAGTCTCAGCTAGGTTAGCCGATGTACAGGATGTGTGTAAAGCTTCCCCTGTACAAAAGCTTCAACCTTTAAGAATTTCCAAGGTTACAGAAATTCCAACAGAAACAGAAGAGAAAGAATTTCCAGGGAAGCATCCCCAAAGCTTTGAAGACTTTCCGGGGGAGAACAGCCCTAAAGATCAAAGAACTCCAGCTGAAGAGACTACAGGCCTTGCTGGTAGGTCCACTCGGTGCTTTGAGACACAGTTCAACCCGGTAATGGTGCCCACATCAGTTAGGTTTAAGTTTACAATCAGCCTGGTAGAAGTTAAAAAGGGGATTTTCCTTTAAAGTAAAGAAGAAGTTATTGAAGATAGTTGCCTGTCCTTCGTGGGCAAGTTTAGGAATTCATCAGTTGCCCAAAAGCTTGAAATCATTTACTTAACTTTACTGAAGACAAGAGAAGTTTCTGTTTGATTGTTCATTAATAATAGACTTTGTTGTACTTCTCAAACTATCTAAAAACTGTTTGTGGTGGAAACCTCTGAGAACTTCTCTTTAGGCCCCCCGGCTTCCTGTTGGGCAAAGGTTGCATGTCCTGTTTTAAAGACAACTATTTACAGGCCCAGCGCGCGACAGAACACTGCCTTTTTCAGCCAGTTTGTCACTTCGATTTTCACTTTGTTGTCATAAGAAAAGTGTTTTCCACCCAGGTGTTTCTTCAATTTAGTGAACAGATGATAGTCACTGGGAGCAAGATCAGGGCTGTGAGAGGGATGGCTTAAAACACCCCAAACAATTGAAGTCAACAACTCTTGTATTGCATCAGCAGTGTGCAGACATGCATTGTCATGAAGGAGACAGACTCCTGCTGTCAGGATCCTACCACGTTTGTTTTGGATGACTCTGCGAAGTTTCTTCATGGTCTCACAATATATTCAGTATCCATTTTGTCACATGCTGTCTTGACATTACATCCTCTCGATAAACGAAAATGATTTTGCCATGAATCACATTGGCGTTCATGCCATTAGCATTTAGGTAGCGTATTACAGCGCAAACTTCGCACTCGGAAACAGAATGAGGACGCTCATCTCTAAACGTCAACGCAATGCCAGTTGATGAGCTCCTGATGACTGGCACTGCTTTTTTGCTTCCGCTGGCTTTCCGCTACACAGCAGTGATACCAACTTCCCCTGCAAAAATTCCCCACGATCTCTAAACTTCACCACAATGCCAGTTGATGAGCTACTGACGACTGGCACTGCCCATTCGCTTCCGCTGGATTCCCGCTACATGGCAGTGATACCAAATTCCCCCGCAAAAATTCCCCATGATAGATATGTACCTTTCTGGATAATCTTTGTAGCTTCTTTTCCTGTTGGACTTCTGCTCAGCTACTAAAGATGCATGAGTCCATGTTGCATTTTGCATCTGGCCATTCTAGAAGATGTCCACCAGATTCAAACCTGATTGGTGAAACATCACCTGACATGCTGGAGCCTCCGGTGGCGCAGTGGGTTAAACCCCTGTGCCAGCAGGACTGAACACCGACAGGTCGCAGGTTCGAATCCGGGGAGAGGCGGATGAGTTCCCTCTATCAACTCCAGCTCCTCATGCGGGGACATGAGAGAAGCCTCCCACAAGGACGATAAAAACATCAAATCATCCGGGCATCCCCTGGGCAACGTCCTTGCAGACGGCCAATTCTCTCACACCAGAAGCGACTTGCAGTTTCTCAAGTCGCTCCTGACACAGAAAAAAACCCCCAAAAACCTGACATGCTTAGTTTAGGAATGGGTACTAGGGTAGTGTTTCATTTCATTATGTTGTCTTGAACTCTGCAGATGAGAAATCCCCCTTAGGCTTTCTGATATTGTTGGATTACAATTTACAGAAACACTGACTGTTGACCATGTTGAATTAACTTTGAGGAACTTGACGTCCAATATACCTGGGGAATCCAAGATTGGGAAACATTGCTCTAGTACAATATTCCATCCTTTTGAAATGCAAAATATGCAGCAGCAATTAATTTCTTTGTTGACTTTGCAAATCCATCTTACTAATTTGGATCCTGTTATTTTACTATTTACTTGCAGGGTGTGGGAGGGTAGGGTGGAAATCTCACTATGCGGTCCTCCAGATACTGTTGAAGCTAGCATAGCCCAATGGCGAAAACTAGAGTGATCAAAGCAAGGGCATCCTTGAGATTTCAGGCTATAAACTTGACACAAAGGTTAATGTCATAGCAATATGTATGCAAAAAAAAAAAAAAAACCAATGGGATTTTGGCCTGCATCAATAGGAGTATAGTGTCTAGATTCAGGGAAGTCATGATACCCCTCTATTCCGTCTTGGTTAGACCACACCTGGAATATTGTGTCCAATTCTGGGCACCACAATGGAAGAGAATGTGTCCAGAGGAGGGCGACTAAAATGATCAAGGATCTGGAGAACAAGCCCTATGAGAAGCAGTTTAAAGAGCTGGGCATGTTTAGCCTGAAGAAGAGAAGGCTGAAAGGAGACATGATAGCCATGTATAAATATGTGAAAGGAAGTCATAGGGAGGAAGGAGCAGGCTTTGTTTTCTGCTGCCCTGGAGACTAGGACGCGGAACAATGGCTTCAAACTACAAGAAAGGAGATTCCATCTGAACATGAGGAAGAACTTCCTGATTGTGAGTGCTGTTCAGCAGTGGAACTCTCTGCCCCGGAATGTGGTGGAGGCACTGTGTTTGTGCTATCGCACGCTGGGCCTGTACATAAGACTGTAGACAGGACATAAATTCTGTGTGCCCAACGGGACGCTGGGGCTGCCTCAGATTAAAGGCTTTTGGATTTCCTTAAACAGAGTCTTTAGATTGCTCAAAGGTTTAACAAAGTTCTTTATTATTGAAAACAAACAGGTACTTTAAGGCTTTCTTAATAGTCTATTGGCTCTCTCAATCTTGTCCACAGGGAACAGGCACTATCTTCACAACTGTAATTTAACTAATGGGGAAATCCTTAACTTCTAATCTGGGTAGTCTGTCTTTGCCTCTGTTGGCGTGGAGCCCCTACATCCGGTACCAACTGCTTCTGGCTTCCGTGAGTGACCCTTACCAAACAGAGCTTTGTAGACTTCCAAGGAAAAAAGGAAGGAGTTCAGGTTTCAGTGATGGCTGGCTGAAGTGCTGTGAGACCGGATTCCCTCAGCAAAGGAGCTGTAAGGCTATATATCTCCTCGGCCAAGCCATAGAAGATGAAGCTTTCTACAGGAGCTCTTGGTATTATGTCCTACATGAAAGGCTTCTCTGTGCGGACTGACCCAAAAAAGGCTCCTATTCCCTCCAAAAACCCAAAAAGGGGGCAGGACCAGGGAACCTAACTATAATTGACAGGTGGCTTGCCCTGTGATTGCAGCCAAAAGAAGCCACCTATCTACAGAGTCCCTGAAACTTAGGACTACAACAAACATTCAATGCAAAGCAAACAAAATTGGAGCTCCTGGTACAGTTGTACCTGCACAGTGCTATTCACCAAACATTTGATCCAAAAGCCACGTTTTCAATCTCTTTCTGAGGGTCAAAAGGGAGGGAACTGCTCTAATATCGCTGGGGAGAGAGTTCCACAGCCGAGGGACCACCACTGAGAAGGCCCTTTCTCTCCTTCCCACCAATCGTGCCTGCGAGGGAGGTGGGACTGAGTGCAGGACCTCTCCGGATTATCTTGATCTTTGAGATGGTTCATAGGGGGAGATATGTTTGGACAGGTAAACTGGGCCAGAACTATTTAGGGCTTTATAGGCTAAAGCCAGCACTTTCAATTGTGCTCAGTAGCAGACTGGCAACCAGTGGAGCTGATGTAACAGTGGGCTGTATGCTCCCTGTACACCAGTAAGCAATCTGGCTGCTGCCTGTTGGACCATTTGAAGCTTCCGAACAGTCTTCAAAGGCAACCTCATGTAGAGCGAGTTGCAGTAATCTATTCAGGGTGTAATAGAGCATGGACCTCTGCGGTAATCAATGTGTTTCAAGGCCATTTCCTTGAGAAAAGTTACCTTTTCTTGGACTACAACTTTTGGAAGGGCCCCAGGTCTCGGCGGTGACCAGGGGAGCATTTGCACAGCTAAGGCTCATGCGCCAGCTGCGCCCGTACCTTGGGAAGTTTGACTTGGCCAAGGTAGTCCACGCTCTGGTTACATCCCGTTTAGACTACTGCAACGCTCTCTATGTGGGGTTGCCTTTGAAGACGGCCCGGAAGCTTCAATTAGTCCAACGTGGAGCAGCGATGTTACTTACAGGTGCGGGACGCAGGGAGCATACAACCCCCTTGTTGTACCAGCTCCACTGGCTGCCGATTTGCTACCGGGCTCAATTCAAGGTGCTGGCGTTGGCCTATAAAGCCTTAAACGGTTCCGGCCCAAGATACCTATCCGACCGCATCTCGACCTACGAGCCCACCAGGACTTTGAGATCTTCCGGGGAGGCCCTGCTCTCGATCCCGCCTGCTTCACAAGCACGGCTGGCGGGGACGAGAGATAGGGCCTTCTCGGTGGTGGCTCCTCGGCTGTGGAACACCCTTCCCGTGGACATTAGACAGGCTCCTTCCCTGATGATATTCCGCAGGAAATTAAAAACTTGGTTGTTCAAGAAGGCGTTCGAACAAGAAGTGCAATGATTGGTAATGACTATAGGAATGGAATAACGGAAAATGATATTGGATTGTGGTTTGGACGATGAGACGACGCTGAATGGTTTTCGTAGTAATGACAATGTTTTATATAATGTTTTTGCATAATGGATTGAGAATTGTCTTTATACTGTGTTTTGAATTTTGTTCTTCCTATGTTGTACACCGCTGTGAGTCGCCCCTGGGCTGAGAACAGCGGTATATAAGCAAAGTAAATAAATAAATAAATACATAAACTTTCCCCACAATCCCTTTCATACACCAACACCTCTGGCATGTCTGCAGAATGTAATGAAAGAGAGAATTGATTTATTTCATTAAGACCTTCCCAGCTTACATCTGATTAATTAAAAATACTTCTCACTCTCGAGAACATGCCCTTTTTGAGAACCCTACCTTTATTAACCTTCTTTTGTTCAATTAATTGCAGGAACAACTGAAAGGGAGAGGAGGTGGGTGCAAAAAAGAGAAAATAAAAACTAGCAGCAGAAAGAGCATCTTAATACAAAGTAATAATACACTTTCAACTCCCACAGACAGCGTGGCAGAAATAATCTGCTTTCAACAGCTTAAAGCTCTCAGGCAACACAGCGAGGGTGATTTGAATGGCAGGTTGGTAGTTTTGGTGCATTGACGGGGGAATGCCTTTGAAGCATCTACAGACCCAATAAGAAAATCCAACATATGCTACTTTCAGCAAAGGACAAGAGGGATCCTCTCACATCTGCAGGAGTCTACTCTATATCATGTAGCTGTGGACAAGTCTACATAGGGACCCCCAAACGCAGCAGCATTGCCCGACACAAATCAAAGAACATGAAAGGCACTGCAGACTCCTTCAACCAGAGAAGTCAGCCCTGATGAACCAACCTAGACACAGAATATTATTTGAGAAAACGGAAATGCTGGACCACTCTAACAACCAGCACCTCAGACTACACAGAGAAGCCATTGAAATACACAAGCATGTGGACAATTTCAACAGAAAGGAGGAAACCATGAAAATGAACAAAACCTGGCTCCCAGTATTTTAAAAAACTCTAAAATCAGTACAGTAAAAAAAGAACAACACTCAGAAAACAGGGGAATTCCAGATAAGAAACAATCAGGGTCAGCTAATCACCTCCCAACAAAGGATTCCCCCAAGCAGCAAGAAGCCACACCTTGAAACTGCTGGGCCATTAAATGCTAATCAAGGTGGCCAACTGAAACTTTCACACCTATCTCAAACAGAGTTCTTTCTTCCACCTTGGACATTCCACAGATACATAACCCCATTTTCCTAGTTTATAACAAACCTCACAATCTCTGAGGATGCCTGCCATAGACGCAGGTGAAACATCAGGAGGGAATGCTTCTGGAACATGGCCAGACAACCCAGAAAACTCATAACAACCCTTGGAAGCTTTGGTTGTAAAAGGCAGAGTGAAGCAGAGACAAGTTGTAGGTTTTTTTGGGCTTATATGACCATGTTCTAGAGGCATTCTCTCCTGACATTTCGCCTGCATCTATGGCAAGCATCCTCAGAGGTAGTGAGGACCTCACTACCTCTGAGGATGCTTGCCATAGATGCAGGCGAAACGTCAGGAGAGAATGCCTCTAGAACATGGTCATATAGCCTGAAAAAACCTACAACAATCCAGTGATTCCGGCCATGAAAGCCTTCGACAATACACAGGTGGGAAGGTTTTGGAAAAGTTCCTTTGTTGAACTGTAACTCCTGGAACTGCCCAGCCAGTGACCATTTACAGTCCAAAAAAGGTAACTTTATAAAGTTCTGATGTGTGGGGCTAATAGCCAAAGGCTTTTTTTCACGTTGAAGTTATGTCCCTTTGGTGACACATTAACTGCCATGGATGCAGCCACTAAAATTTTGGGATTTGTAGTATGGAGAGTCAATCATAGAGTTGGAAGAGAACTTGTGGGCCATCCAGTCCAACCCCATTCTGCCAAGAAGCAGGAACATTGCATTCAAAGCACCCCCAACAGATGGCCATCTAGCCTCTGCTTAAAAGCTTCCAAAGAAGGAGCCTCCACCACACTCCGGGGCAGAGAGTCCCGCTGCTGAACAGCTCTCTCACAGTCAGGAAGTTCTCCCTCATGTTCAGGTGGAATCTTATTTCCTGTAGTTTGAAGCCATTGTTCCGCGTCCTAGTCTCCAAGGCAGCAGAAAACATTACAGAATTCAAAATAGTGTATGAGACTATAAATCTGAGTTCCCACACGTTGGAGCCATGGTGGTTAAAGTGGTATCAAAGAGTAATGTGCAGTGTGAATGAGATCTGTGTCTTTGGTTGGGGAGGATTAGCCAAAGCCATGTGTGCACAGCCCACAACTGAGCCCAGCTAATCCCAAATTAAAGTCACAAATCAAAAGCACATTTGCTTGGGGAGATGGCTTTGTGCTTAGCTTATTGTCATTATTCATGCCTTTATTCATGCCTTCTACAGCAACATGAAGAGGAATGAGTTGATCCATGCCCTGTCCCCAGGAGTTCACACTGGTGTCACATGGTCCATGGCTCCTTGCCAGAAAAAGGTCTTGTGACAGCCACTCTGCTGCTTTGGATCTTTGGGGCTTTATAAGACTAGCCTGCTGTCTCATATACGTTGTGTTCACACCTTATCTCAAAGTGCGTTATGTTGCCACTTCGGCAATACCATGTTCTGACAATCAATCTTCCCCACTAACCTATTTACTTGAGTCTATCATTCATCTCTTTTGGCTACATGGCCTCGCCAAAATTAGGTTTGCATTAGATTCACTTCATACGGTCATCTTAGGGTTGAGCCAAAGCAAAAGGTGAAGCTGCTTCAGGATCTACGTCTCTGGAGCTTCTTTTTGAGGGACATCATCTCTAATTTAATTGCCATGGCTCAATGCTGTGCAATCTTGGGATTTGTAGTTTGGTGAGGCACATTTATTTCTTGGGAGGAGAGCAATGACCAATCTCGATAAAATAGTGAAGAGTAGAAACATCACACTGGCAACGAAGATCTGCATAGTCAAAGCAATGGTATTCCCCGCAGTAACCTATGGATGTGAGAGCTGGACCATAAGGAAGGCTGAGCAAAGGAAGAGAGACGCTTTTGAACTGTGGTGCTTTCAAGGCATGGGGAGGGGGGGAATCTGTGTGGGATGTTTGGTCCAATTCTATCATTGGTGGGGTTCAGAATGCTCTTTGATTGTAGGTGAACTATAAATCCAAGCAACTACAACTCCCAAATGTCAAGGTCTATTTTCCTCGAACTCCACCGGTGTTCACATTTGGGCATATTGCCAAGTTTGGTCCAGATTCATCCATACCCTTCCAGTATTTTCTCTTGGTCATGGGAGTTCTGTGTGCCAAGTTCAATTCCATCTCGTTGGTGGAGTTCAGAATGATCTTTGATTGTAGGTGGACTATAAATCCCAGCAACTACAACTCCCAAATGACAAAATTAATCCCCCCCCCCCCCAATCAGGCCCGTAGCCAGGATTTTGATTCGGGGGGGGGGGGAGGGCTGAGTCTGAGTGAAAGACGGTCTACCCTAGCAAACCTTTTGTATTGTTACCCCAATAACCCCATGCATATGGGATATATTGAGTATGGTGATCAGATCATGATACGAATAAACATAACAGTTTAAATAATGCACCAGTAAGGCCTTCTCGTGGACTACTATGAGAATTTCGGGGGGGGGGGGGTGAAGCACCATTAAAGCACCATCAAAAAAGAAGCACCATTAAAGCCTTTGCAGACCGTGCAAAAAGAATCTGCGAACCCCACCTCCTCCAAGATGAACTGAACCACCTCAACTGGGCTCTACAGGCCAATGGATACTCCACCTCAGACATCAGAAGAGCTGCAAGACCAAGAACAAGCCACAAGAGTAAAGATGAAGATCCACCCAGAGGAAAAGTGTTCCTGCCATACATCAAGGGAACCACTGACCGCATAGGGAAGCTGATGAGGAAACACAACATACAAACAATCTACAAACCCACCAAGAAAATCCAACAAATGCTACGTTCAGCAAAGGACAAGAGGGATCCTCTCACCTCTGCAGGAGTCTACCGTATACCATGCAGCTGTGGACAAGTCTACATAGGGACCACCAAACGCAGCATTGCCCAAACAAGAATCCAGGAACATGAAAGGCACTGCAGACTACTTCAACCAGAGAAGTCAGCCATAGCAGAGCACCTGATGAACCAACCTGGACACAGCATTTTATTTGAGAACACAAAAATGCTGGACCACTCTCACAACCACCATGTCAGACTACACAGAGAAGCCATTGAAATCCACAAGCATGTGGACAATTTCAACAGAAAGGAAGAAACCATGAAAATGAACAAAATCTGGCTACCAGTATTAAAAAATTCTAAAATTAAAACAGCAGAGAGAAAAACAGGCAGGGACATCTAATCACCTTTCAAGAAGAGTTTGCTCCAGGCACTGTCAGCCCATTGTATGCTAATCAAGGTGGTCAGTTGAAAAGATTCACACCTAGCCCAACTTACAAAAGCCTTTTGTCTCACCCTGGTCATTCCACAGATATATAAACCCCTTTTTCCCAGCTCCAGCAGACCTCTGAGGATGCTTGCCATAGATGCAGGCGAAACGTCAGGAGAAATGCCTCTAGAACATGGCCATATAGCCCGAAAAAACCCACAAGAACTGAGTGATTCCGGCCATGAAAGCCTTCGACAATACATTTACATTATGATTCCTAACAGTTGCAAAATTACAGTTATGAAGTAGGAATGAAAATTATTTTATGGTTGGGGGTCACCACTACATGAGGAACTGTATTAAGGGGTTGTGGCATTAAGAAGGTTGAGAAACACTGGTGTAGATGCACCCTTTAGCAGCTCTCTGTATGTGCTGGAGTGTGGACTAGATAGAGCTTCATAAATGCAAAGCTAAGCTGCCTTTTTATCTCTCTAGCAAAAGGAGCAGCTCCATCTAGGAATCCCCCTTTTTAAAAAAAAAAAAGCAAGAAGAGCTTTCCTCCCCTTGGACCTGCCTTCCATGGCAAGAAAGAGCTGTAAGGACATTTTTTTTACTTGAATAGTTTTACAAATCCTAGGTTAAGTGAGCCTGAGGTTATTCTCATTTGTCTTTTTTAAAGTGGCATTTAATATTTTAGTGGGCATTTTATCCCAGGGGTATTGACAGATGGTTGCTTTATCATGTTGGTATTGGCCGCAAGCTTTCGGAAATATTCCAGTTGCTTTGCTGACATCTAGGAAACTGAAATGTATTAAATGATGCCAATCTACTCAGAACAAAGTTACGTCTCTGTGGTTGCCTCTCATAGCTCCAAGAGTTTGAAACCTAGACACCTGAAATTTTGCATGGATACTTAGGGTGCCACAGAGGTTTATGCCACAGGGTTTTTTTTTGTTTTTCACATTGAGTAATTTAATTTAATTAATTAGCTTCCTCCTGTATCCTGCACTAGCAATTGCAATCTCTAGATCAGCGTTTCTCAACCTAGGGGGGTCATGAGGGGGTTTCAGAGGGGTCATCAAAGACCACCAGAAAACACATATTTCTGATGGGGAGGGCTGTTTCTGAGACTCCAAGCAGGGAGGGGAGAGCAGGCATGCTAGGTGCATGGCAGTGTGATGCGCATGTGCGGGCCAGGGAGTGCGTGTGAGGCTGGAGGGAGGTTCACGCCAGTGAGTCCCTTCAAGGCATGGGAGTTCTGTTCTGTGTGGGAAGTTTGGCTCAATTCTATCGTTGGTGGGGTTCAGAATGCTCTTTGATTGGAAGTGAACTATAAATCCCAGCAACTAAGATCTTGAGAGTTTTGACTCATATTGTAAGAAGTTCTTATAGCCTTGGGATTCATGCTCATGTTTTGATTCTTGTTTTTTTGGATTCATGTTCATGTTTTGATTCTTGTTTCCCTGGATTTATGCTCATGTTTTGATTCCTGTTTTCCTGTACCTTTTGGATTATTTTGATTATTGCCTTGGAAGTGTTTTACTCCTCACCTGCTTGGCTGGGATTTTTACTTCTTGACTACTTTTTCTTATCACCTGCTGGATTTTGCCTTTCTTATACCATTTGGTGATTTCCCTTTTTAATTTGCACTTTCTTCAATAAACTGTTTTACTGCTGCTTTTGGATTCCTAGCTGGTCCTAAGGGCAAGGTGAACCCTGGCTGTGGTGCAACATGCAGGAGGATATAGCCTTGGTAAATATGTGGCTCCTTATTAATGTTATTCTTGGTAAGCACACTCCAAGGCAGGGCACAACATTTGCTC
Source organism: Anolis sagrei (assembly GCF_037176765.1). Taxonomy (NCBI): domain Eukaryota; kingdom Metazoa; phylum Chordata; class Lepidosauria; order Squamata; family Anolidae; genus Anolis; species Anolis sagrei. The sequence goes on along the minus strand of NC_090034.1, from coordinate 75,720,886 downwards.
GGCAAGGTTCTTATCTCAGGGGGGGATCCATTGGCTAACATCCCGCATTGTCCAGATTGTACCTCACCTTGTTTTCAATGCATCATGGGAAGGCTCCTGTGTTGCTGGCACTGCTTCCTGAGATGCTTGTACCTCTCTTCAGGGATGGAGTCCTGCCAGAAGTAGATCAACTTCATGTAATGACATCTGGTGCGCTCCATGTCTGAAGAAAGATGCAAGTGTTGTAGGACGGGCAATTATGCCCATCCAATGAGGTGGTAAGTCGGGGTAAGTGAAGAGGCTCCCCATAGGGCCCAGGCCCGGCCTCAGAGATTGGGTCGCCCGGCTCCCCCCACCCACTGGTGTGATTGGAGGTAACCCCCCCCCTCCCAGGACTCTGTAAAAGATAGCTCAAAATCACAGAATTCATAGTTTTGCCAAGGACACCTGGCTGGAATGATCCCATAATCCGCTATTTCTCCCCCATGTGGGAACCTAAGGCTTCTTCTATGGTCCCTTGGCTCCACATGGCAACACCCCTGTAACCCAAACTAGCATCTGACAAATGTGGCTATTATTTATTAATTGGATTCCTTTTTATGGGGGGGGGGGCTGACATGATTTCCCCTTAGACCCTGCATTGTTTCCCCTTATGAATTCCTTGTATGTTCCCCTACCCCATTGCCTATTCCCTATGTGTGTATATCAATATTTTTAAAAATTGAAGGAAAAAGCTACCTTTTGATGAAACCAGCACCTCATGGCTCCTGAAAGCTTCTCAATTTCCTGAGCCAGTAAATCCCTAAACAAAGGACTCAACCCAAAACCCAATACATTAACAATAAATAAATGGCTCTTTACAGCCTAGACCTTGGAGGGCAAAGCCAGGCCATCTGGGTTGATAGGATCTATGGACATTTTAAATCACTTAACACAAAGGGTATCTTCCTATCTGCGAGGAACCAGGAATTTCTCCACAACTTCTCCATTGTGTCATATCCTAACTGTCCAGAACCAACTTTATCTTCATCAATGAACCCCATATCCCAGGACTATAACACAAAGGACCTAGCCCCTTGGGGCCTAGGCAAGAATGTTAAGTCAGAGAATAACCTAGGCCAGGCTTGAGAGCCAAAAAAGTTATCGCCCAGCCATTTGGCAAACATTGGCCACCTTAATCCAGTCAACTAGACATTTCTTCATTGTTTCCTTGTTGCCTATCTCCCTTCCACCTCATTGGATTTCCTGCTGGCTTGCTGATGTCACAGCCAATCATAACAAAGCCAGCTCAGGGGGGTGGGCATGGAAACTTTTGAATCTGAAGGCTATATATTTTGTATTTCTCTGCCCAGTGGGCATGTCAATTTTGTTGGCAGTCTACTGCAATGGTCATCCTTTCTAACTGAAATGAAACAAAACCTTGGTGGCTTTCTCTTCAACTTGGTGAGATTTATAATGGAATACTGGCTTTTTTTTCTCACCAGGCAACCCACAATGGCTTGGATCTCTCTATCAACAGTCACTCTAAATTGCTCGACAACACTGGGATCGGCGGTGGAATCGGCCAGGCGATAGGCTCCCCACAGGACCCAGGCCCTAATTCTGAGCCTGTGTCACCTGGCTCTCATCGCCCTCCGGGTTCGGTGGTAGCGTGAGCCAGGGAAAGGCTCCCCACAAAGCCCAGGTCCTGCCTCAGAGTCTGGGTTGCCCAGCTCTCGCTATCTGCTGGGCTTGGTGGTGACATTAGCTGGGTGAAATGCTCTCCACAGGGCCCAGGCCCTGCCTCAAAGCCTGGGTCACCCACTTTGCACTGCCCCCCGGGCTCAGCAGAGATGTGACCCAGACGAAAGACTTCGCCCTGGGCCTAGGCCCAGCCACAGGGTCTATGTCACCCAGTTTTGCGCCACCTGCCGGGCTCCCCACTAGATCTGAGAATTGGCTGCCGGCCAAGTAGATGTCAAGTTTTCTCCAAACCTCTCCAGTATTGGGTTGTTGTAGGTTTTTTCGGGCTATATGGCCATGGTCTAGAGGCATTCTCTCCTGACGTTTTGCCTGCATCTATGGCAAGCATCCTCAGAGGTGTTTCTATTGGTCATGCAAGTTCTGTATGCCAAGTTTGGTTGGAGTTCAGATTGCTCTTTGATTGCAAATGCAACTGCAGCTCCCAAAAGAGTGGGTCTATTGTCCCTAAAGCTCTCCAGTATTTTCTGTTGGTCATAGGAGTTTTGTATGCCAAGTTTGGTTCAGGTCTGTAATTTGTGGGGGTCTCAGTCATCTGTGGAAGTCAGGGACGAATTGGTTGTAGGAACTGCAAATCCCATCATCCATTGTCCATACTCCCCCAAACATATTGTTTTTGTGATTCATCACTATGCTTTTATTATGTTCAATTTGTAACACTGAAAACACATCCTGCATATCAGATATTTACATTACATTACATGATGGTTATGAAGTAGCAACGGAAATAATGTTATGGCCTCAAGTTTTTAATGCGTCGTGATCCTATTGTTATTGTTTTTGCTTTGTTTATGAGTTTATTTATTGTTGTATTGTTGTCGTTGTTGTTTTATTGATGTATTTGGGCTCGGCCTCTTGTAAGCCGCACCGAGTCCTGCGGGAGATGGTAGCGGGGTATAAATAAAGGTTTATTATGGCTGGGGGTCACCACAACATGAGGAATTATATTTAGGTGTCATGGCATTAGAAAGATTGAGAACCACTGTTCTTGTGCAGGTACAACTTCACCAGGAGCTCCAATTTTGTTTGCTTTGCATTTAATGTTTGTTATAGTCCTAAGTTTCAGGGACTCTGCAGATAGGTGGCTTCTTTTGGCTGCAGTCATAGGGCAAGCCACCTGTCAATTATAGTTAGGTTTCCTGGTCCCGCCCCCTTTTTGGGGTTTTGGAGGGAATAGGAGCCTTTTTGGCTCAGTCCACACAGAGACGCTTTTCATGCAGGACATAATACCAAGAGCTCCTGTAGAAAGCTTCATCTTCTACGGCTTGGCCAGGGAGATATACAGCCCACAGTTTTGCTGGGGTTATACAGCCCTACATCTCCTTTGCTGAAGGACTTCAGTCAGACATCATGGAAACCTGAGTTCTTTTCCCCTGGAAGTCTACAAAGCTCTGCTTGGTAAGGGTCACTCGCGGAAGCCAGACGCAGTTGGTACCGGGTGCAGGGGCTCCATGCCAACAGAGGCAAAGACAGACTGCCCAGATTAGAAGTTAAGGATTTCCCCATTTGTTAAAATGCATTTTATGAAGATAGTGCCTGTTCCCTGTGGACAAGATTGAGAGAGAGCCAATAGACTGTTAAGAAAGCCTTAAAGTACCTGTTTGTTTTCATCAATAATAAAGAACTTTGTTGAACCTTTAAGCAATCTAAAGACTCTGTTTTAAGGAAATCCAAGGGCCTTTAATCTGAGGCAGCCCCGGCGTCCTGTTGGGCACACAGAATTTATGTCCTGTCTGCAGTCTTATGCACAGGCCCAGCGTGCGACAGCACAGTTCTATACTATAATAAAAGGAGGGGGGATATGTTGGGGTTCAGCCTGAGTTTGAACTTGAACCTGATTCTCTGTTTGTTCCTGATGCTAATGAAAATACATATTTACTGATGCTAATAGAAATGTACCTCTTGATGCCAATGCTCCTGAAATTAGTGAGGAAGAAACTGCTGTAGGTTTGGAAAATGCCAATGTTCCTGAAATTAGTGAGGAAGGAACTTCTGTAGATTTGGAAAATGAAAGTACCAGTGTTCATGAGAATGTTTCAGAGGGAAGCCTTGAACTTTCCCTCCCTTCTGCACCTGTTAACTGTAATGACAACAGAAGGGGCCAAATTTGGCAAGATAGAAATAAATCACTCAGCTTGCGTCGATCCTCCCGAATTCAAGAATTAAAAACATTGGCTTCAAAGAAGAGGGGCGGTTCACGGAACCAATTCTTGGGTTTTAATTGCCTTCCGCCGGGCTGACTGTATCAGTTCAGGCATCGTTTCAGAATTGATGAAGACCTTGGCAGCTCTCCTGGTTCCCTGGCCATAGCTTGGGAAGATTTCTAGGATATCAAGTACGGTTAGTGAATCACTAAACAGGTTCCAGTATTTTGCAGTGTGGCTTTGGGTTTTTTTTCTTGTGCATTTAAATTCATGTTTGCTGATTTTGCTGTGGCTTTTGACTTGCATTTTTCCTTTATTTTGTAACAATTTTTCTTCAATAAAAAAGGATTGCTTTTCACAGTCAAGTGTGGTGGATAGTTATCTTAGGGCCTCGTTCCCTGCTCTGGATTGCAACAGGATATAGGAAGAATGTTAAATATGTAATTGTGTACCATCTTTTCATTTGTAACATGGTTTATGATATTAAAACACCAATGAAAAAATTAAAAATCCCAAAAAACCTAAAACAAATTAAAAAACAAAGCAAGTAAGAATCAAAAGACAACAAAATGCCCGGGAAAATGAAGAAATGCTTAACCATTTGCCTAAAGATAATCAACACGGAACATAGCAAACATCAAAATTCTCGGTGAAAGGATGTTCAGATCCAGACACACAACAGACCACCAGATTCTAGATTATTCTTCTTTGAATGATTCCAGACAGTACTTAATTCCAGGCGTGCTTTGCAACCTTTTTTTTTTTAAACTAGTCTTTTTTGCCCTGGCAATTTTTGTCCCACTGCCCAGTTGTGCTTTCAGATGTGCGTGGGAGCGCTCCTCTCAGGCTAATCCTGCTTGATCCATGCACACTCACAGCAGCCCGAATGAGAATCACAACTACTCTTGAATGTTGCCTGTTCAATGGTCCGATTGAGCATCAGTCACCAGCCCTATCATTAGGCAGATTGAGTCAGCCAGCAGTTTCTGGGTGATAGAAAAGGACAGTACATTATTTTTTAATAGGTATTATTATAATTTTGGTGCTAAGGAAGCGAAAAATGTTTCAGAGATGTAGCTGATTCAAGAATGGGAAGCTTTTGCTTTCTGGTTTTAATTCTAAGCATGGTCAATGGATCGTCCAGTAAAGGGTTGGTTTTTCAGAAATTCTGGCCCCGGGCCATTGAAAGCTTATTGGTCAAAACCCAGACCATGGGTTTGCTTAGAAGCAACTGGGAATAAGGCCCCTTCTACACTGCAATATAAAAATCCAGATTATCTGCTTTTATAATGTCAACATGATTAATTTTGTGAATATTTTCGTGAATATTTTCATGAATAATATTCTAAATATTTTCATGAATAGTTTTGAGAATAGTTTTGTGAATATTTTCATTGTTATTTTTTTTGAATAGGTTCATGATTAATTTTGTGAATGTTTTTGTGAATATTTTCATAAATAATTTTCTGAATATTTTCATGAATAGTTTTGAGAATCGTTTTGTGAATATTTTCATGGTTATTTTTTTTGAATAGGTTCACAATTATTTTTGTGAATAGATTTTGCAAATATATTTGCGTATTAATGTTATGCGAATATTTTTGTGAGTTATTTTTGGGAGTTAATTTCATGCTTAATTTTGTGAATATGTTTTGTGAATATGCTTTGTGTATTCTTTTGTGAATACTTTTGTGAATATTTTGTGATATTTTTGTGAATAGTGAATAGGTTCATTCACTCCCGCCTCGGAGTTTAAGATCTTCTGGGAAGGCCCTGCTCTCGGCTCCGCCTCTATCACAAGTGAGACTGGCGGGGACGAGGAGCAGGGCCTTCTCGGTGGTGGCCCCTCACCTGTGGAATTCACTCTCCGGGGAAATTAGATCATCGACATCCCTCCTTTCCTTTAGAACAGTGGTTCTCAACCTTCCTAATGCCACGACCCCTTAATACACTTCCTCATGTTATGGTGACCTCCAACCGTAAAATTAGTTTAGTTGCTACTTCATAACTGCCATTTTGGTGCTGTTATGAATAGTAATGTAGATATCTGATGTGCAGGATGTATTTTCATTCGCTAGACCAAATTTGGCACAAATACCCAATACACCCAAATTTGAATACTGATGGAATTGGAGGAGGGTATTGATTTTGTCTTGTGGGAGTTGTAGCTGCTGGGATTTATAGTTCACCTACAATCAAAGAGCATTCAGAACTCTACCAACAATGGAATTGAGTCAAACTTAGCACACAGAACTCCCATGACCAGCAGAAAATACTGGAAGGGTTTGGTGGGCATTGACCTTGAGTTTGGGAGTTGTAGTTCACCTTCATCCAAAGAGCACTGTGGACTCAAACAATGATGGATCTGGACCAAACTTGGCACAAATTCTCAATATGCACAAATGTGAACACTGATGGAATTGGGGGATATAGACCTTGACATTTGGAAATTGTAGTTGCTGGGATTTGTAGTTCACCTACAATCAAAGAGCATTCTGAACCCTACCAATGATTGAATTGGGCCAAACTTCCCACACAGAATCTCCATGAGCTACAGAAAATACTGTGTTTTCAGATGGTCTTTGGTGACCCCTCTGATACCCCCTCGCGACCCCTCCAGGGGTCCCGACCCCCAGGCTGAGAAACACTGCTTTAGAAGGAAACTTACAACCTGGATTTGGGACCAGGCATTTGGGTAATCTGTCAGATAAATAAAGGACGACGACAACTGATAGGAATGGACAATGTGGAACGTATTTATGGACTCTGAGTTGGCGAACGTTGAGCATGAGATTGATTTTTTATTGTTTTTTATTGATTGTGAGTATAATTGTTTTTTTTAACTGTTATAATTGTTTTAGTTGCTGTTTATATATGTTTATCTGTATTATTGTGTAGGCATCGAATTGTGCCTTTTGTAAGCTGCCCTGAGTCCCCCCTCGGGGGTTGAGAAGGGCGGGGTAGAAATATGCGAAATAAATAAACAATAAATTATTTCTGTGGATATGTTTTGGGAATATGTTTTGTGCATATAACTTTGTGATTATTTTGTGATATTTTTGTGAATAGCGAATAGGTTCATGATTATTTTTGTGAATATGTTTCACAAAAAATATTCACAAAAATCATGAAGCTATTCACAAAAATGTTTGCATAAAATATATTCACAAAAATATTTGCAGAACATATTCAGAAAAATGATGAACCTATTAGCAAAAATAATCCTGAAAATATTCACAAAAATATTTACACAAATAATCATGAAAACATTCAGAAATATATCCTCAAAACTGTCCAGATGACATCCCATATTACCATATATACTCGAGCATAAAACAACCCAAATATAAGCCAAGGCACCTAATTTTACCACAAAAAATTGGGAAAACGGATTGACTCGAGTATAAGCCGAGGGTTGGAAATGCAGCTGCTACTGATAAATTTCAAAATAAAAATAGGTACCAATGCAATTACATTAATTGAGGCATCAGGAGGTTAAATGTTTTTGAATATTTACATAACACTGTAATTTAAGATAAGACTGTTCAACTCTGATTAAACCATTATTCTAACCTCCTTCAATATAAATGTGCTTACTTATTCTTCCAATAATAATAAAGAGAGTAAAATAATAAACATATTTTTTTTGTCGTGTTAGGAGCGACTTGAGAAACTGCAAGTCGCTTCTGGTGTGAGAGAATTGGCCGTCTGCAAGGATGTTGCCCAGGGGACACCTGGATGTTTTGATGTTTTACCATCCTTGTGGGAGGCTTCTCTCATGTCCCTGCATGAGGAGCTGGAGCTGATAGAGGGAGCTCATCCGCAACTCCCCGGATTCGAACCTGCGAACTGTCGGTCTTCAGTCCTGCCAGCACAGGGGTTTAACATAATAATAATAATAATAATAATAATAATAGAGTAAAATAATGGAAATATAATAGTAACAGTAATAATAGAGTAAAATAATAAATGGAATAATGTGACGGCGCGAGTGGTGACACCTATATGTAGAACTGTTAGTTGCAAGATTTAAACTGTTGTATCATGCTTAATCCTGCCCCTTTTACCCTGCTTATGTATAGTTGTATGGATTGGTTACTTATAGCTGTCAATCAGTACTGTTTGGCTCCACCTCTTCCTGCAGGAGGGGAGTGCTTCTTTTCTTTTTCATTCTGTCATCAGAGTTCCTACCATATGGACGTAAGAGACTTGACTCTAAAGGACCCTGATTTAAGTTACCTCTTAGCACCAACTCTGAGGATTTTTACCCTTGGGGCTCATGCTTTATGTCCAGATCATCCTGGACAACATTGAGGAGACCCAAGCGCCTTCAAACCGGTTCTTTTGGCACCAGAGGAAGATCCCGAGTCTTCAAAACATAGGCCATCTGAACTGGGGTTGTGGTTTGCTCCAGCATTCACAGCCATTGAGGAAAGAGGAAACTTGGTGAGGCTTCTTGGCTTCAAACACGTTGAACCCAGGACTAATTGAGACTGTAACGTATATTTTCCTTCACCCCTCTGAAGTTTCCAGCTCATTGCTTTAAGAAATAACTCTTTGTGATCAATAAAAACATATTTTGAGTTATTTGCAGCGTTTTGGGTTTTTGGGAGTTCCAGTTTCCTATAGGAGGGCAAGAAGCAATCCCCGGGGGAAAGATGTCACGTCCATCTCTCCTTCATTAAGAATAATAGCCCCAAAGCGCGACGGCACAAATAATAACAATAATCAATAGAGAAAAATAATACAAGTAATAAAAGTAGAGTAAAATAATAAATGTAATAATAACAATAATAAATAAAGTAAATAATTAATATAATAATAAAATAATAATAGGATAAAATAATAAATGTAATAATAATAATAATAATAATAATAATAATAGAGTAAAATAATAAATAACCTTGACTCGAGTATAAGCCAATGGCGACTTTTTCAGCCTAAAAATGGGGCTGAAAAACTAGGCTTATACTCTAATACAATACATACCCTTCAACTGAAGCAAGTAGCCATGCAATCTTAGGGTGTGGCAAAAATTACAGATATTATTTATGAGGAAGAGCAGGCAATCCAGGAGAGGCTACAGCAGTTTTTTTTCCTGAACCCACTGGGAAGTGCAGGATTAAGCCTCTAACTCAGTGTTTCCCAACCTTCCTAATACCACAACCCCTTAATACAGTTTCTCATGTTGTTGTGACCCCCAACCATAATATTATTTTCGTTGCTACTTCATAACTGTAATTTCGTTACTGTTATGAATGTTAATATCTGATATGCAGGATGTATTATCATTCACTGGACCAAATTTGGCACAAATATCCGATACCCCCCAATTTGAATACTGGTGGGGTTTGGAGGAATTGATTTTGTCATTTCTGAGTTGTAGTTCACCAACAATCAAAGAGCATTCAGAACTCCACCAAGAAAGGAACTGAACCAATTTTGGCACATAGAACACCTACAATCAACAGAAAATATTGGCAGGGTTTGGTGGGCATTGACCTTGAGTTTGTAGTTCACCTACATCCAGAGAGCACTGTGGACTCAAAAAATGATGAATCTGAACCAAACTTGGCATGAATACTCAATATGCCCAAATATGAACACTGGTGGAGTTTGGGGGAAATAGACCTTGACATTTGGGAGTTGTAGTTACTGGGATTTATAGTTCACCTACAATGAAAGAGCATTCTGAACCCCACAAACGACAGAATTGGGGCAAATTTCCCACACAGAATCCCCATGACCAACAGAAAATACTTAAGGCCATCCAGTCCAACTCTCTTCACCAAGGTAAGAAAATCTAATCAAAGCCTTCCTGACAAAGAGCCATCCAGTCATAAATATAGATAGATAGATAGATAGATATGATTCACACAAACACACAGATATAGTATAATAGATTTGAAAGGGACCCCTAATGAAGGACAATTATATGTTGCATGTTCCAGAGTAGGTAAACCAGACACTCTCTACATCAACGCTGACAAAGAAACAACAAGAAATACTGTTTACCCACAAGCAGAAAGAAATTACATATATTAGAAACCAACACTTTCTCATTACTTTATTTTCCAGATCACCAGACTGGGCCACAGCAAGGCGTGGCAGGGGTCGGTTAGTGTATATATATATATATATATATATATATATAATACTAACCGTCCCCTGCCACGCGTTGCTGTGGCCCACATGGGGGTTCTGTGTGGGAGGTGTAGCTTAATTCTATCGTTGGTGGGGTTCAGAATGCTCTGTGATTGTGGGTGAACTATAAATCCCGGCAAGTACAACTCCTAAATGTCAAGATTCTATTTTCACCAAACTCCACCAGTGTTCATATTTGGACATATTGAGTATTCGTGTAGAGTTTGGTCCAGATCCATCATTGTTTGAGTCCACAGTGCTCTACCTGGATGTAGGTGAACTACAACTCCAACACCAAAGGACAGTGCCCACCAAACCCTCCCAGTATTTTCTATTGGTCATGGGAGAACTGTGTGCCAAGTTGGGTTCAATTCCATCGTTAGTGGGGTTCAGAATGCTCTTTGATTTTATATGAACTATAAATCCCAGCAACTACAACTCCCAAATGTCAAGGTTCTATTTCCCCCAAACTCCAGCAGTGTTTACATTTGGGCATATTGAGTATTCGTGTAGAGTTTGATGGAGTTTGCGGGAAATAGACCTTGACATTTGGGAGTGGTAGTTGCTGGGATTTATAGTTCACCTACAATCAAAGAGCATTCTGAACCCCACTGATAGAATTGGGCCATACTTCCCACACAGAACCCCCATGAACAACAGATAATACTGTGTTTTCTGATGGTTTTTGGCGACCCCTCTGAAACCCCCTCGTGACCCCCCCCCCCAGGGGTCCCGACCCCCAGGTTGAGAAATGCTGCTCTAACTCTTCCCCACCCGAGTCAATTGAGCACAAGCTACATTTGCTATGTGAACTCAGTGCAATGGAGAAGCATTAACAAGGACTCTCTCTACTCAATTGGGATATTGGGGGAATTTATTGTGCTGGTGTAGCCAGCAAACACTTTTCAAAATCAGCCCCATGTAGAGAGCAATACAGTAGTTAAATCTAGAGGCAATAAAGCTATGAAACATTCTGTACTGTGTATGTAGGTGGTCTCATTTCCTCTTCCATGTCAGGCATTAAATTTGTTTTAGGCCAGCGCTGCCAAACACTAGCTAAATGTAACCCCTTACCTATTGCCACCTTTTTCAAATTAAAGTGGGTCCAGGCCTGTTCTTAGAGCGGAACAGACTCACTTAGGAAGTTCATGAGGTAGGAAGAATTCAACATTACATGTAAATAATACATGTAATGTTACTCTGCAGCAGAGGGACAAAGAGCAAAGAAGTGCTCAGAGGCTGAAACCATTTCCGCCTGTCTGCTCTTAACTCCAAATGGAAAGGCACCTCTACCCTGAAAATTTCAAAGTACATTGTCACAAACACTAAGCTGTTGAGTGCTGTAATATATGCCTGGCAGAAGACTTTAGTTCTGTGAAGGTAATGTCTTTTTCAATCTTCCATATTTGTTCAAGAATGGTTATCTTTGGCTCGATATGTCAGTATCTCCTTAGTTTTAGTCTGTTGGTGTGCTTAAAGCAAATAAGTTTCCAAAAGAGCTGGATTGATTGGGTGCAGGCAGTCCTGGTGTTATTGAGAAATTGACCCCCTCCTCTAATAATAATAACTATAAATTCATAGCATGTTTTTAGAGCTTGGCTGAGTCTCAAACAAGCTCAGCCCCAGCCCAATCCCAAACATCGCTGGGAGGATTAATCTAATCATTGAAACAGGTTTGGCAGGATGCCCCCGGATCATGGACCATGGTGCCACATCCCTTATAGACAGGGGCGGCTCGTCCATTACGCGAAGTAAGCGGTTGCAGAACACTTTTGTTTGCTAGGGGTGCAAAGGCGCCTCTGTAAATACCACTTGACTGCCACTTGAGGAGTGCCCCCTCAGCTCACAACAGCCCTAGCAGTCCGGGGGGAGCCTCGGCTTTCTTGCCTTGCTGCCGGGCGATCCTCTTCCCAAAGGGGCCGGGCCCTTGAGTCTCGCCTAGCCCTCTCGTTCCTGCTCCACCCGGCCACCGGGTGCGCGAGCTGAGCCGACGCTCAATCACTCTCTGTGTTCGATCCCTTCCCCATGACCGGCTCCCTTTCCCGATCCCCTGGCGCTCCACCCGCCTCCTCTCCTCTCCTCAATCTGCGGGTGGGCCAAGGGGCGGAGCCGCCGCGCCTGGCCCGCTTCGGGTCCGGAGGCGTGTCTAAAGACCCCAGCGTGCGCACCAAAATTCGCCTCTTCTCCTGACTTTCTCTTCAGCCATTGGGACCAAGAGAGAGAGAGAGAGAGAGAGACTCTCCAGCTGGAGGTATCTCCCACCTCCGCTCCCTCCTTTGTTTTTGCGCCTACCTTCAGGAAAGGTGGGCATCTCCACCTCTCTCTCTCTCTCTCTCTCTCTCTCTCTCTTGGTCCCAGTGGCTGAGGAGAAAGTCAGGAGAAGAGGTGACTTTTGGTCTTCAGGCACGCCTCTGGACCCAAAGGGAGCAAGTGCGGCAAGTGTAGTTACTGGGATGTATAGTTCACCTAAAATCAAAGAGCATTCTGAACTCCACCAATGATGGAATTGAACCAAATATGGCACACACAACTCCCACGACGAACAGAAAATATATATCAATGATTGGTTGGGGGGGGGGGGCGCCAAAATACGGTTTGCTTACCGTTGAAAATTACCTAGGGCCGCCTCTGCTTATAGAAGTTTACATTACATGTTTTTATTGTGGGTAAAAAAATGGACAAGATTTTACATGCAATATTAATTTATTCCTTGTTTATTTATTTGTAATATATTGTATATTGTATATACTATAATTTATGATATGGTACAACGTATTATATAATATTAATGTATTGGTAGTGTATTATATATATTCTAGTATAATAATATAGTACTCCCCTACAGTATAATATAATAATATGATAATGTGTTCCCTTTAGGTCCTCATCATTGTTTACCTTCATATATTGACTTTACTTGAAGAATTGTCCACTTTACAAAACTTACTATTTTGGATTTCTACTACCATAGTAGACTGCATATAGTCGAAACCGGTTGTGGTTGACAAACTATGGATTTTGAAAAAGGACTGATAAACTGTGTGTTGCTGTGAACAAACTTTAGCAAAATATGGTCTATAAACTGATATATTCAACTGTAGGAATCAGCGGTGTACCTACATTAAGAAGCTCTGGATTAAGAGACTTGTAAAGGGGTTTACAAACTTTGTATTGTTATTGATAAATTTATTTTCAAAAGAACCTTAAAAGAGCTGTACATTTTGCTGTAAGAATTGGTTGTTTATACCACACAAGAAAAATAGTTTTGGGTTTAGAGAATTATATGTAGTATAATTTGTACTAGATGCCTATATATTGGATGTTGTAGCAATTAAGTAAATAGATAATATACATTATTGCAATTATATAATTGTTTTACTTTTGGTCTTAGGGACCTTTTGCCTTTTGCTAATATCTGTTGTCAACTGCTCTGAGTCTCCTCAGGGATATAGGGCAGTATATAAAGTATTATTATTATTATTATTATTATTATTATTATTATTGTATTGTCGAAGGCTTTCATGGCCGGAATCACTGGGTTGTTGTAGATTTTTTCAGGCTATATAGCCATGTTCTAGAGGCATTCTCTCCTGACGTTTTGCCTGCATCTATGGCAAGCATCCTCAGAGGTAGTGAGGTCTGTTGGAACTAGGAAAATGGAAACATTCACACCTAGCTCCAGCAGACAAGAGTCCTTTGCCCCACCCTGGTCTTTCCACAGATATATAAACCCATTTTCCTATTTCCATCAGACCCAGAGGCGGCCCTAGGTAATTTTCAACACTAAGCAAACAGTATTTTGGCACTCCCGCCCCCAACCAATCACTGATATATATTTTCTGTTCGTCGTGGGAGTTCTGTGAGCCATATTTGGTTCAATTCCATCATTGGTGGAGTTCAGAATGCTCTTTGATTGTAGGTGAACTATACATCCCAGTAATTACAACTCGCATATGTCAAGGTCTATTTTCCCCCAAGAGCGCCTCAAGAGCACCCCTGGGCAAAATCAACTATACTGCAAATACTTACTTTGCGTAATGGGTTGGGCCGCCCCTGATCAGACCTCACTACCTCTGAGGATGCTTGCCATAGATGCAGGCGAAACGTCAGGAGAGAATGCCTCTAGAACATGGCCATATAGCCCAAAAAAACCTACAACAACCTATTATTATTATTATTATTATTATTATTATTATTATTATTACATTAACTAATCGTTTTTAGATATACCATCAAAGAGTGGTCAAGATGGACAAAATTAAAAAAATAATAATTTTGAAATTGTAATACACCCACAATATACATTACAAACATACATAGACAACCCGCCACCCACCACAAAACCCCCCAAAAAACCAAACAAACAAAAAAGATGACAAAAGTTACTAGTCAGGAAGGAGACATAAAGTAGGAACAGGCAACAACAGTTGGCTTTTGCCTAAACCTGCAGGGAAGGGAACCCCTACTGTTCTGTCACCGCTGGGCCTGTAATTGGTTGGCTTTAAAAATAGGATGTGTAACCTTTGCCCAGTGGGAAGCCAGGGGCCTAAGGAGAAGTTCTCAGAGGTTTCCACTACAAAGAATCTTCAGATGGCTTAAGAAGTACAACAAGTATTTTATTAATGAACAATCAAACAGGAACTTCTCTTATCTTTAGCAAAATAAAGCAAATAATTCCAAGCTTCTAGGGAACTGGTGAATTCCTAAACTTGCCCACGAAGGACAGGCAACTATCTTCAGTAACTTCTTCTTTAAAGGAAAAACCCCCTTTTTAACTTCTCCCAGGCTGACTGAAATCCAACCCTCACTGGTCTGGGCTCCGCTACCGGGCCGAACTGCTTCTCGGACGCCGAGTGGACCTACCAGCAAGGCAGTGGATATTCTCCAGCTGGAGTTCTTTAGTCTTTAGGGCTGTTTCCTGGAAATTCCCAAAGCTGAGGGAATGCTTCCATGGAGTTCCTTAGGAGTCTCTTAAAGCTGTTCTCCTCTGGATTTCTTTCCCTTCTGTTTCTGTTGGAATTTCTGTAACCCTGGAAGTTCTTAAAGCTTGAAGCCTTTGTACAGAGGAAGTTACACACATCCTATATAAAGGCTAACCTGGCTGAGACTAACTAACAAAATGGCTCACCTTCCCTCCAAAGCCCAAAAGGGGGCGGGACCAGGGAGCCTAATGGTGACGGACAGGTGGCCTGCCCTATGACTGCAGCCAAAAGAAGCCACCTATCTGCAGAGTCTCTGAAACTCAGGACTGCAAACAAACATTCAGTTATTTATTTATCGTGTCATCAGCAACCATTGTATTACAATTCTAACAGAGCAAAACAAACACACAGATTAAAAAGAAAAAGGAAAAAAAAACACACACAGATTTTGCAAATTTGGTATTTGGTTAAATGTCCTTTGACCAGTATCTGGCCACTTGGAGTGCCTCTGGGGTTGCCGCAAGAAGGTCCTCCATTGTGCATGTGGCAGGGCTCAGGTTGCATTGCAGCAGGTGGTCAGTGGTTTGTTCTTCTCCGCACTCGCATGCCGAGGATTCCACCCTGTAGCCCCATTTCTTAAGATTGGCTCTGCATCTCGTGGTGCCAGAGCGCAGTCTGTTCAGCGCCTTCCAAGTCGCCCAGTCTTCTGAGTGCCCAGGGGGGAGTCTCTCATCTGATATCACCCATGAATTTAGGTGCTGGGTTTGGGCCTGCCACTTTTGGACTCTCGCTTGCTGGGGTGTTCCAGCGAGTGTCTCTGTAGATCTAAGAAAACTATGTCTTGATTTAAGTCGTTGACGTGCTGGCTGATACCCAAACAGGGGATGAGCTGGAGATGTCTCTGCCTTGGTCCTTTCACTATTGGCTGCTACTTCCCGGCGGATGTCAGGTGGTGCAATACCGGCTAAGCAGTGTAATTTCTCCAGTGGTGTGGGGCGCAGACACCCTGTGATAATACGGCATGTCTCATTAAGAGCCACATCTACTGTTTTAGTGTGGTGAGATGTGTTCCACACTGGGCATGCATACTCAGCAGCAGAGTAGCATAGCGCAAGGGCAGATGTCTTCACTGTGTCTGGTTGTAATCCCCAGGTTGTGCCAGTCAGCTTTCATATGATGTTGTTTCTAGCGCCCACTTTTTGTTTGATGTTCAGGCAGTGCTTCTTGTAGGTCAGAGCACGGTCCAGTGACTCCCAGGTATTTGGGTGTGTTGCAATGCTCCAGTGGGATTCCTTCCCAGGTGATCTTCAGAGCTCGGGATGCTTGTCTGTTCTTAAGGTGAAAGGCGCATGTCTGTGTTTTAGATGGATTAGGGATCAGTTGGTTTTCCCTGTAATAGGCAGTAAGAGCACCTAGAGCTTCGGAGAGCTTCTGTTCAACCATCTCAAAGTTGCATTCAGTTTGCATTCAGTGCAAAGCAAATAAAATTGGAGCTCCTGGAACAGCTGTTCCAGAACACCTACTCTCTGCTCCTACTTAAGTTAATACAAACTATTGAATTGACTTTGCAACCATTTAATGTAAGCTGGGGCAAAGATGGGAGGAGCAGAAAAAAGCTGGGACATTTTAGAAGTAGTTGCAAAAGCAGGAGGACAGAAGATTAAATGCTAATTAAATTACATTAAATTGGGATAATTGAAGGATACAGCATTACTCTCATGGCAACCTTTCAAATTCACGCCAGTTAGAAACTTCATTGTCTGACATCAAAAACAGGATATTATGCAAGTTCACAACTTCAACAGGGACCTCCTCTCTGCAGAAGACAACCAGCCCTCCATTATGTGACCCTGCTTGCTTTGTTGGCTTGACCACATTGGAAAGAGGAAACCCAGCACGCAAAGTAAACAACAAGCTGCTTCTTAGTAAAGGCGATTATGCGGATTAAAAGAAGATGAAAAGGGATGTTTACAATTATTATTAGCTTCAAAGTCTTCCCAACTAGGACAGCCAGCCGACATCCATCTGTTGTTTTACGCCCATGTGGACTCCAAGGTTGAGCGCATGCCAGCTGCACATGAAATTTAATGTTCGACTGCAACCTGGACTTTAAAGTAAAAATGATGCCATTTTGACAATCCAGGGCTATATCAGCTCTGTTAACACGTGTCCAGGAGGACTAGCGGATTTATAACTATATGCCGGAGAGAGGAATATGATCCCACGGAGTCCAAGAAAGAATGGAAGCAGGGATGCTGGGCAGGTACAAGCCGGGATTCACAAAAGTAGTGACACCGCAGTCTCTCTGAAAAATGGCTTTGATGAAGAGCGTGTGAAAATGGGGCTATAGTGCTGCTATTATTAGAAGGCTCGTTATAGACTTTGGAATTAATTCCAGCCGCACTCGCATTAGTCGTTCCATTTGCCGAGGCAGCTCTCATCCGGCCAAGACTTCATGCTCTTTTTTCTGCCAGGGAGGGGAGACACAATATAAGAGATTAGAAAGAAAGGGAAAGCAATGAACTGGCTGGTTGGATCTAACCCAGTGTTTCTCAACCTTCCTCCTGCCGCGACCCCTTAATACAGTTCCCCATGTTGTGGTGACCCCCAACCATAAAATTGTTTCCGTTGCTACTTCATAACTGGAATTTTGCTACTGTTGTGAATCATCGTGTAAATATCTGATATGCAGGATGGATTTTCATTCACTGGACCAAATTTGGCCCAAATACCCAATACGCCCACATTTGAATACTAGAGAGGTTGTGGGGGGGATTGAATCTGTCATTTGGGAATTGTAGTTGCTGGAATGTATAGTTAGCCTACAATCAAAGAGCATTCTGAACTCCACCAATGATAGAATTGACCCAACTTGGCACACAGAGCTCCCATGACCAACCAAAAACTCTGGAAAGGTTTGGTGGGCACTGACCTTGAGTTTTGGAGTTGTAGTTCACCTACATCCAGAGAGCATTGTGGACTCAAACAATGATGGATCTGGACAAAACTTGGCACGAATACTCAGCTGAAGCCCCTCCCCCGAAATTCTGATGGTGGTTCGTGAAAAGGCCTTACTGGTGCATTATTTAAACTGTTACGTTTATTCATATCATGATCTGATCATCATATTCAATATATCCCATATGCATGGGGGTATTGGGGTAACGATACAAAAGGTTTGCTAGGGTAGACCTCTTTCACTCGGACTCAGGCCCCCCCCAAAACAAACTCACCCCCCCCCCGAATCGAAATCCTGGCTATGGGCCTGGCCCTGGCCCTTGAGCGCTCCAGCTGGAAGTCAGCTGTGACCAGCAGTGCTGCAGAATTTGAAGATGCACGAATGGAGGATGAAAGAGAGAAACATGCCAAGAGGAAGGCGCCTCAAGCCAACCCCGTCTGAGACCGTCTTCCACCTGGAAACCAATGCCCTCACTGCGTGAGAAGATGCAGATCAAGAATAGGGCTCCACAGTCAACTACGGACCCACCAGAATACTGATCCTGGAAGACTATCCTACTCTGTCAACGAGGGATCACTTAAGTAAGTAAGTATTCCACCATAAATATAGCAGAGTAACAGAAGTAAACTTCATAATCAGCAGAAAATTACATGTGGCGAGCAAAAATAGGCTCACCACAGGATGACTTAGGATTGTAGAATCAGAACTTTAGATTCAAAAATATTTATTGAAGTAAAAGAAGTGCATTCTTAATAGAAAAGGTCTTGAAGCCAACTAACTTACTAAGTCTTATCATCTAACGTAGGTAATAATAATAATAATAATAATAATAATAATAATAATAATTCAGACAGAGTTTTGGAGCACAATACTCCTGACCTCACAATCGTGTTAAAAAACAAAGTATGGATCGTCGATGTTGCAATCCCAGGTGACAGCAGGATTGAAGAGAAACAACTGGAAATGCTGCCACGATATGAGGATTTAAAGATCGAACTGCAAAGACTCTGGCACAAGCCAGTAAAGGTGGTCCCAGTGGTGAGCGGCACACTGGGTGCAGTGCCTAAAGACCTTGGCCTGCACTTAAACACAATCAGTGCTGACAAAATTACCATCTACCAGCTGCAGAAGTCCACCTTCCTGGGATCGGCACATTATTCGCCGATACATCACACAGTGATCCACTACAACAGCCAGCAGAGTGTCTGCTGTGGACTCATCTTGTTGTGTTTCGAAGGTGCCCCCCATCTCCAATTAGAAAAGTAATCAAAAGTTTGCCAAGGGGCGACCTCCCTGCTGGGCGAAACTCCGAGGGCAAGGATGTCGCCTTTGTTTCTGTCCATGCAAAAGATTAACCCTTATTATCCAGCCTGGCATCCTTGCCCTTAGCAAAACTATAAATTACTATCTCTTATGGGGGAGGGGTCATGTTCGACTTCACAGCCTCAACCCAATGTGCCTCTAGTGGTGCTGAAATTATCCTGTCAACCCCTGAGCCTAAACCAGGGCTTTAACTCTTAAAGCAGAAGTGGGCCATTATTTGAGTTCTTGGTCTCATATCCCTTGAGGAAAGTCTTCGGTAGCAGCACCCATTACTACATACATACACCCTACCAAGAAAAAGTCACATTTTACCATCCTTTGGGTGGGTGAATTTTAAAGGTCCCCCTAAGGAGTTTTCCTCTAACAGAAAGCAATTTGGAAAATGTTTCAGGAGGGACCTAAAGGGCATTTGGGTCATTTGAGATTTTTCTCTTTAAATTTTTGAAACTCAAAAAAGATCTAAGGATTTTTAAATCCTTGGGGCCACCAAGTCAACCTTAGGGGCTTCACTCTCCTTCTCCCTGCTGTAAAATCTCCCTTTGAAAGTCCAAGTGCGTTCAGTCCTGTTGAGTGCTGAATTAGGGCTCTCGGCTCCTTTTTTCTGACAAGATCCTCATCTTTAATACATCACTGGCAGGGAGGTTTTCTTTCTCCCAGGGTGAGAACTAAAAGGATTACATTTACACATTGTAGAGCCAGCAGTAGTTTGAGTGTTGGAATATGACTCGGGAGACCGTGTTTCCGTTCCCTGCTTGGCCATGGAAACTCACTGGATACCTGCTTTGTCCCAAAATAACTAGTTTTTACCGAAGACATTGTTTGGTTATCTCCATTAAAAGCCCAACAGGTCACACTTTTTGGGGCCTGTCTGGAAGTGCCCTGACTTAGGCCCCTTCTAAACTGCCATATGAACTCCAGATTGCTTTGAACTGGATTATATGGCAGTGAAGACTCATATACTCCAGTTCAAAGCAGATAATGACAATCTGAATTATATGGCAGTATAAAAGGGGCCTTAGATAGTGTTTCTCAACGTGGGAGTCGGAACTGATGGGAGGATCCTGAGGGGCATCAGAGGGGTTGCCAAAGACCATCAGAAAACAGTATTTTCTGCTGGTCATGGGGGTTCTATGTGAGAAGTTTGGCCCAATTCGGAATGCTCTTTGATTGTAGGTGAACTATAAATCTGAGCAACTACAACTCCTAAATGTCAAGGTCTATTTTCCCGAAAATATACCAGTGTTCACATTTGAGCATATTTAGTATTCATGCTAAGTTTGGTCCAGACCCATCATTGTTTGAGTCCATAGTACTCTCTGGATGTAAGTAAACGACAACTCCAAAACTCAAAGTCAATGCCCACCAAACCTTTCCAGTATTTTCTGTTGGTCATGGGAGTTCTGTGTGCCAAGTTTGGTTCAATTCCATTGTTGGTGGAATTCAGAATTCTCTTTGAATGCAGGTTAACTATCAATCCGAACAATTACAACTCCCAAATGACAAAATCAATCCCCCACCCCAACCCCACCAGTATTCAAATTTGGGCGTATCGAGTATTTGTGTGAAATTTGGTCCAGTGAATGAAAATACATCCTGCATGTCAATCAATCAATCAATCAATCAATCCTGCATGTCAGATATTTACATAACAATTCATAACAGTAGCAAAATTAGAGTTGTGAAGTGGCAACGAAAATAATGTTAGGGTTCGGAGTCACAATAGGAGGAACTGTATTAAGGGGTCATGGCATTAGGAAGGTTTAGAAACACTGTGTTAGGAGGTCAGTGCAGATGTGCCCTTCCACACAGCCCTATATCCAAGAATATCAAGGCAGAAAATCCAACAGTATCTGCTTTGAATTGGGTTGTCTGAGTCCACACTCAGATGATGTGGGATGTTTTGATATTCTGGGATATAGGGCTGTGTGGAAGTGCCCTTTGTCGTGCCACTCTGCCTTAAGGATACAGCTGAATGAGGAAACAATTCAAAGTCAGTGAAGCTATTTAAGGGCATTATTGCTCCTGCCCAAAATAAGATTGTGAGTTTTCAAATTATCCTGTGAACCATCATTCATTATAGTGAAAACAAAAGGCAAAAAAAAGTTTGCTGGACAAAGAATTTGGGTTTTCCAGTCTCACAGGGTTTTGGTGCTTTGGATGCCTGAAATGAGACTTCCTCTAGGCTTCACAGCTTCCAGCTCAGGTTGTGACTGATGTTAATACAGACTGACTCATGTACTTCTGGCAGAACAAACTGATTGTTTGCACCAATGTAAAGGATTAGAAAGCATAACGCGAAGAAAACAGAGCTGGCAAACAAACAAGAAGGGGACTCTTTTCATCCATGCGAATGAGAGGTGTTGGTACAGGAAGGGGTACGTTATATTTTGGGATAGGAGAAGGTAAATTATACAAAACTAGCTTTACCCGCCACGCATTGCTGTGGCCAACCTACTCTCCCTCTTTCTCTCCTTCTTTCACTCCTTCCTTCATTTTCTTTTCTTCTTTCCTTTCTTCCTTCTCTACCTGTTTAGTTCCTTCCTTAGCTTTTTGCTCCCATCCTTCCTTCTCTTTGTTTCTTTCCTTCCCTCCCTCTTTCTCTTCGTCTTTCTCTTCTTCCTTCGCTCCGTCTTTCCTCCCTTCCCTTTTTCTTTCCTTCTCTCCTCCTTCCTTCTCTTCCTCTTTTTTCCTCCTCCCTTTTTCCTTCCTCTTTCTCTCCTTTCTTCCCTCTCTATCTCTTTCCTTCCTTCCTTCGCTCTTGACTTCCAGACTTCCTTTTCCTTCTTTCTTTTCTTCCCTTCCTTTCTCTTCTTCCTT
Source organism: Anolis sagrei (assembly GCF_037176765.1). Lineage (NCBI taxonomy): Eukaryota > Metazoa > Chordata > Lepidosauria > Squamata > Anolidae > Anolis > Anolis sagrei. Next base: position 75,698,858 of record NC_090034.1, on the reverse strand, counting down.
CGCTTTTTTCCTCTCTTTCCCTTCCCAAATTCCCCTTCCTTTCTTCCTTCCTTCCTTCCTTCCTTCCTTTTGACACCTTCCCTTCCCCTTCCCTTTCTTCTTCTTTTCTATCTTTCTTTCCTTTCCTCTTTCCTTCCTTTCTTCCTTCTTTCCCATCCTCCTTCTCTCTCTGTAGTCTTTCTTTTCTACCTTTCTTTTTTCATATACCTTCTCAACTTCTCCTTCCTTCCTTCATACACCTTCCTTCCCTTCCTTCCTTTCTCCGTTCTTTCCCATCCTATTCTCTCCCTTTCTTCTTTCTTTCCTTCCTTTCTTCTTTCATATACCTTCTCAACTTCTCCTTTCTTCCTTCCTTCATACACCTTCCCTTCCCTCCTTTCTTCTTCCTTCCTTCCTTTCTCCCTTCTTTCCCATCCTCCTTCTCTCCCTTTCTTCTTTCTTTTCTTCCTTTCTTGTTTCATATAGCTTCTCAACTTCTCCTTCCTTCCTTCCTTCCTTCCTTCCCGTTTAGGGGCGGGGCGGGGGAGGGTGGGGGCGTGGCTTGAACATGGGGGCGTGGCTTGAACATGGGGCGTGGGCGGGGGAAGAAGAAGGAAGGGGAGGAGGTAAGGTTGGCGTATGGGTGTTGCACGCGCCGGGGGACTTCGGGGAAGAGCCTTTGCGTGGCAACAGAGGATGGGGGCATGGCTTGCACAGAGGGTGCGTTGGCCGGCCATGTGCGCGCGCCGGGGGACTTGCGGCGGGGAGCCTTTGCGCATGCTCAGTTGCTTTTTGTAATTGTGAGTGTATTGAAATGTTGTTTGGAATTTTGATTCACGTTGTGCATACCTTGTGGGTTGAGGTATGTGCACGGCAAATTTGGTGTGTTTTCGTCAGGGGGTTTTCACGTTTTGCTGTCCCGTTGAACGCCCTTTCCATTTATATATATATATAGATTTGTGTTGGTGAAGGCTTTCATGGCTAGACCCCTTAGCATTGGGGTCATCAAAATTTTGTCAACAGCCAAAAGTTTCTGACTGCCACCTAGTGGCTGTTTTAGGCATTTACACAAATCAGTTGTGCAGTGTTTACAACGGACTCTGGAAAAGATGCTTCAGTTGTACTTCACAAAAAGGAAATTAGTCGGTTTAGCAAACCTTGCAAATGCTGTTGTCGAAAGTTTTATGGCCGGAATTAGTGGGTTGCTGTGAGTTTTCCAGGCTGTATGGCCATGTTCCAGAAGCATTCTCTCCTGATGTTTCACCCACATCTATGGCAGGCATCCTCAGAGGTTGTGAGGTCTGTTGGAAACTAGGCAAGTGGAGTTTATATACCTGTGGACTGATGTCCAAGGTAAGAGAAAAAACTCTTGTCCACTAAGGCACGTGTGACTGCTGCAATTGATCACCTTGATTAGCATTGGGTAGCCTTGCAGTTTCAAAGCTTTGGCTGCTGCCTGCCTAGGAGAATCTTTTGTTGGGAGGTGATTAGCTGGCCCTGATTGTTTCCTGTCTGGCATTCCCCTATTTTTCAACATGGTTCTTTATTTACTGTTCTGATTTTAGAGGGTTTTTTAAAAAATACTAGTAGTCATATTTTGTTCCATTTTTATGGTTTCCTCCTTTCTGTTGAAATTGTCCTTGTGGATTTCAGTGTCTTCTCTGTGTAGTCTGACATGGTAATTGTTAGAGTGGTCCAACAGACCTCACAACCTTAGAGGATGCCTACCATAGATGCAGACGAAACGTCAGGAGGGAATGCTTCTGGAACATATACAAAATTGTTTATAGTGGGGAGTATTAAAAAAAAATCCCTCCTGTGCTTTGAAGTAGTATGTAATCCCATCCTCGAGGTGGGATTTTAACTACCTTATTAACCTGTCGCGTGTGTGGATTTGTTCCCATGCTGAAATAGATTTCTGTTTGTTTTTTTTAATCTGGGTGGAAATAACCAGAAATATCAGAGGTTTGTGGAGAACGTTTGCATCTAGGTGAGGGGAAAATGGGACAGAAGTAAAGAGGAAATCCGTGCCAAAGATTAGAAAAGAAGAGAAAATGGCAGAGAAGTGAACGAATATGTGATTTGGTGGCCTCTCCACGTATATCGTTCCCTGGAGAAATGCAGCTTGCCATTTATCTTCCTCGGAGAAAATTGCACTCCGAGGTTGTGGTCATTACAGATCCCATGGCACTGCTTGTAACAGTCACTCTCTTGGCCTCGCTGCTATTCGGGCTGAGAAAGACGCCATTGAAGAGGGACTCATCCTGCCTCCCTTCTCTGGATATAAATCCCTCTTTCCTATCAAAGTTTCCTCCATACAGACACCACATGCTTCATCCCCAGTTCCTTTTGTGATTATGTGTTGCTAGTATCGCGGGCTGCTGCGTAGGCTCCGGCAAAGACTCCCCAGTGGGCAGAAATATAAAAGCCAAGACCAAAGTAGGAAATGCAATTGTAAAAAGCAATGTAGCAAGAGCAAATAAAAATCTACCAGTCGTTTTTCAACTCCAGCTGCTTCAATGCTACAGTACATGCGGTAGGATTATGGAGTCACGTTTTATGTTGGGTCACACAACAGGCCATTAAGTGGATGGAGAGGATGGGGCACAAATCAAGATGTATTGTTGTTCTATATATATATATATACACACACACACACACACACACATATACACACACACACAAACACACACACACACACACACACACACATATATATATATATATATATATATATATATATATTTATATACACACACACACTTACTTAGGCGATCCCTCGTTGTCCAAGTAGGATAGTCTCCCAAGATCAGTGGCATGTTTCTCTCTTTCACCCTCCATTCGTGCCTCTTCAAATTCTACAGCACTGCTGGTCACAACTGACCTCCAGCTGGAGCGCTCAAGAGCCAGGGTTTCCCAGTTCTCAGTGTCTATGCCAGAGTTTTTAAGATTGGTTTTGAGCCCATCTTTAAATCTCTTTTCCTGTCCACCAACATTCCATTTTCCGTTCTTGAGTTCGGAGTAGAGCAACTGCTTTGGGAGACGGTGGTCGGGCATCTGGACAACGTGGCCACTCCAGCGGAGTTGATGGCAGAGGACCATCGCTTCAGTGCTGGTGGTCTTTGCTTCTTCCAGCGCACTGACATTTGTCTGCTTGTCTTCTCAAAAGATTTGCAGGATTTTCCAGAGGTAGTACTGATGGAATCGTTCCAGGAGTTGCATGTGACGTCTGTAGACAGTCCACGTCTCGCAGACATATAGTAGGGTTAGGAGGACAATAGCTTTATAAACAAGCACCTTGGTATCCCTACGGGTGTCCCGGTCCTCAACCACTCTCTGCTTCATTCAGAAAAAAGCTGCACTTGCAGAGCTCAGGCGGTGTTGTATTTCAGTGTCGATGTTGACTTTTGTGGAGAGGTGGTCAACATTTTCTAATGTTACACCATTAAGCTGTATTTCTGGCATTGGAGAGGGATTGGCTGGTGACTGCTGGAAGAGCACTTTGGTTTTCTCGATGTTCAATGACAGGCCGAGCTTCTCATATGCTTCTGTTCACACACACACACAGCTCTATCTATCTATCTATCTATCTATCTATCTATCTATCTATCTATCTAACTATCTAGGGGCTGCAATGGCTCAGTGGGTTAAACCGCTAAGCTGCAGAACTTGCTGATGAAGGTTGGCGGTTTGAATCTGGGGTGATCTCCTGTTGTTAGCCCCAGCTTCCTCTAACCTAGCAGTTCGAAAACATACAAATGTGAATAAGGGCACTTCCAGGCAGCACTAAATCACGGGTTTTAAACAGGGCAAAAAAAAATCCCGGGACTTCAGAAAAGGTCCACATACAGACCTCTTGGTCCTGGGATTTCTGCCACCATTGTCCACACTTGATCCTTTGTTGCAAGATTTAGAGGCTTTGTCCTGGCCGGAGAACGATATGAGATAATCGTTCTTTGTCCTGGCCGGAGAAACATTTCATGAAGTACTGTATATACTCGAGTATAAGCCTAGCTTTAAAACATTTTTTTTTTATGCTGAGAAAGGTCTCCTTGGCTTATACTCAAGTGAGGGTCCTGGCGGGAAGTCTGGGTTGCTGTGCTGTGCTGAGAGAAGCTGTATTCCCCAATTAATGTAATTTTATTAGTATCTATTTTTATTTTGAAATTTACCAGTAGCTTCTGCATTTCCCACCCTAGGTTTATACTCAAGTCAATAAATTTTCCCAGTTTTTGTGGTAAAATTAGGTGCTTTGGTTTATATGTGGGTCAGCGTATACTCGAGTATATACAGTATCTGCCACACAAACAATGTTTATGGGGTAGGATTACTTCTGCCCAAGTCAGCACTACACAATCAAACAGAAACACACACTTCCAAGCCAGGAACAGACCTTTGTCATTATTGACACTTTTTACAGCCTGGTTGCCTGGCCATCTGTCCAGAGAGATTTGGTTGTGTACTAGTGGCAGAAAACAACAAGGTGCTGTTGCTGGGTGATACATGTCTGTTCCTGATTGTTCTTACTGTGAAAAGATGTACAACATTGACTAGGGGGGCACAACTTTGTCCTGGTCAGAGAAAATGTGCCCTCCACACGTTTCATGAAGTTTCTGGCACACAAACAATTTTTTTGTCTTCTATTCAAGTGTCACCTTCATTTTAGGAACTGACCAATCAGGAACAAACATCTAAAGCCCAGGAACAAACCAAGATAAAAAAAAATTCAGTGATTTCCAATTGCAGGGACATACAGACATATTTGGCTCAATACCACGATATTTCTGCACCTGGAAATCTTGCTTGTTAGCCTTTTGTAGCCATTGCTTCCGCGTTTACAGGGAATGGCATCCAGCCACCCTCCTGCTTGCTGCAGAAGTTTCTGAGATAAAGGTACTGTCTGGATGGGTCCTAGATCAATCCAGTCATGTTGGCCACATGACCTTGGAGGTGTCTATGGACAACTCCGGCTCTTTGGCTTAGAAATGTAGATGAGCACCAACCCCCAGAGTTGGACACGAGGAAACCTTTACCTTTACTATATATATAGGTAAAAGTTTTCCCCCTAACATGAAGTACAGTCGTGTCCGACTCTGGGGTGTGGTGCTCATCTCCATTTCTATGCCAAAGAACCGGTGTTGTCCAAGGTCATGTGGCCGGCATGACTGCATGGAGCGCTGTTACCTTCCCACCAGAGCATTACCTATTGATCTACTCACATTTGCATGCTTTTAAACTGCTAGGTTGACAGAAGCTGGGGGTGACATCAGAAGCTCATGCTGCTCACCGGATTCGAACCTGAGACCTTTCGGTCAACAAGCTCAGCAGCTCAGCGCTTTAACCCACTGCGCTACCAGGGGCTCCTACTATATATGTGTGTGCGTGCGCGCGCGTGTGCGTGTATGACATTTCTATTTTGTTTCCCACACACAACGGGGAAGGATATAAACGTTGGGTAAGAAAGAAATAGGGAAGGTAAGGACTTGGGAGTTATTGTGAATAAATTAAGTCTTTACCGATATCTAATATTTCACATAAGGGGGGAGGGGGTGGGTGAGGAGACAAGAGAAAAGGAAATGTACATAGTTATGATTATTACATCTAATTTTTCATTTCCATTACACTTCTTTTCATTACTTAGAGTATTAAAAGTTCATGATATCCTCTGAAGCAGAGAGAGGAGTGATATCATCAATTAGTTTCAGATCTGATGGTTGTGTCTTCTTATATCATCTTGTATTATCTTATATCGTTCTTTCTTCTTTCCCAGCTTTCCTCTGTCTAAGTTCATTCAGGAGATGGTAGCGGGGTATAAATAAAGGATTATTATTATTATTATTATTATTATTATTATTATGTTCATCTCGATTGTTCTTGTCAGATTTTTCTGGAGGGCTGAAGTTGGCACAGGCCTGATCGAGATGTTTGTGTTTATAAATCAAGTTTGAAACAGGTGTATGTGTTTATAAATCAACAGAACATCCAACTGGCCAGCCATTTCCAGATCTTGGAAAAGATACTTTTTTGGACTGCAGCACCCCAGCTACTGGGTGGTCCGAAGTCAAGGAGAGGGGAAATACACACTTACGAGAATCCAAGCCAGTCGATACACGGAGGAAACAGCAACCTGCAGTTCCAGGACCCAAGCCCAACAAGAGAAGCGGCAGCAACAGGACCCAAGGCTCAAAACCAACACTTTGTCTACTGCAAAGTTCTATCAGTCCAGTGCCTTCATTTATCTTACAACTCATCATCCATTGATGAGTTGCCCTCCGCCCCATCCTCATCGCTGTCAGCTGACTTAGCCTCTACAGCTGAACACCAACGCCCATCCCTCCAACTCTTCCACCTTTTGTCAAGGCTTAGGTCTCCCCACGATTCCATGGTATCACCAGATTGCCAATCCCCACCAGAAAATCCCTCAAAGATATCACTGGATGTGGGTTGTGTACGCACATTTCTGATCTCCTGAACTTGTGTCCAATCCAATGGTTCCTCTTCATCCTCACTACTCCCAGACCCATTAATTCCAGTAAAACCCATGAACTCCTCTTCCTCTGTGGGAGCAGTATGTCTCGGATCCTTTTTCTCTAATGCTCCTCGTCTGACTCTTGCTCCCGAGTAATCCTCTTAATATCTCTACTCCCATCTCCTTCCTCCTCTTCACTCATTTCATTCTCAGAGAAACCTTCGAAGGATTCTTCGTCTGTGGGTGACATAAGTATCTCCTGAATTCTCTTCCTTTGCTGCTCTTCCCTCCTCTACTACTCCTACTATCAGTTGTAACGTTGTCAGCAGACTCTACTACAACAAGCAGGGTGACCTCCCACTGTTATTCCTGCCAACCTAGCAGTTCAAAACATGCAAATGTGAGTAGATCAATAGGTACTTCGGGAAGGTACCGTGCTCCATGTAGTCATGCCAGCCACATGATCTTGGAGGTGTCTATGGACAACACCGGCTCTTCAGATTAGAAATGGAGATGAGCACCAACCCCTAGAGCCAGACACGACTAGACTTAATGTCAAGGAAAAACCTTTACCTTTATATATATAACGTGTATATGAAACATAAATTAATATAATACTATATAATATAATAATAATTAGATATTATACAGGGTTAGTCAAAATGAATAGGCCAATAATAAAATTAATTGTACCCGAATTGGCCTATTCATTTTGACTAACCCTGTATATTACATATAATATTATGAATAATATTGAAGTATAGTGGTATAGTACAATATAGTAATACATAATATTAATATTGTGCTATGCTAATAATTATAATATATTGTATGTACATATAATATTGATCATAATATTGTAATACAATATAATAATACAATATAATAATATATTTTATATTACATGTAATATTAGTAATAATATTGCAACGTAGTGTTGTAGTACAATATGGTAATATATAATAGTAATATGGTGCTATGCTAATAATATAATATGTTGTATGTACATATAACTTGTAAGCCGCTCTAAGTCCCCTTCAGGGTAAGAACAGCAGGATAGAAATGTAATAAATAAATAAGTAAATAAAATAATGTCTTGTTTCAATGTGGGTCCCTACTCCAAGATATCTCATTATGTACATATGTGCAAATACAGGCATTCCAATACTGAAGGGGGAAAAGAATCTGAAATTCAAAACACTTCTAGCCCCAAGCATTTTTGGATAAGAGATACTCAACCTGTACCTGAAAGTATAAAACTGGAGTGGTGAATGCAGACAGTATATTTAATATAGAGTTTTATGTTTTGTAATGCATACCTCTTGGCCAAGATGTTTCTCTAATGTTTCCTGCGGAGGAAGTCCTGTTCAGTAAAGATCGCAACAACTTGCATTAGGAGCTTCCTCCCTGTGGGTTCTGCTGATGAAATACCCTCTAATTGATGTAGAAGTTCACCATGGTCAAAGGATGCAAGGGAAGGGAGGAATTCCTGGTTTCTTTTTCTGTTCTTTTTCTTTTTGAGAAATAGTACTATTCTGGTATATTTCTTTTTTTTTTTTAAAGGAAAACATTGGGAAACCAGCAATTGGAGCCCTCCGCTATAGAGAAAAAATACCAAAGTAAAATTTACTGAACTGCTGTACAGATATTTACATCCAATATTATCCAACTGCAGGTCCCGCAACAGAAGGGATCTTCTGACATTCCTCTTGCAAGGGCAGGAAAGATCCACCATAATCAGAGTAAGCCTTTTTATTCTGAAAGCTATCAAGAGCACATTTCCTGATAGTGGGATTGTGGCGCAGCTGGCTGAGTGTCAGCTGCATTAACAACTGTACCAGAAGCTCCCACTTTGTTTGCTTTGCATTGAATGTTTGCTTGTAGTCCTAAGTTTCAGGGACTCTGCAGATAGGTGGCTTCTTTTGGCTGCAATCATAGGGCAAGCCACCTGTCAATTATAGTTAGGTTCCCTGGTCCCGCCCCCTTTTTGGGTTTTTGGAGGGAATAGGAGCCTTTTTGAGTCAGTCCACACAGAGAAGCTTTCCATGCAGGACATAATACCAAGAGCTCCTGTAGAAAGCTTCGTCTTCTATGGCTTGGCCAGGGAGATATACAGCCTACGTCTTGGCCGGGGAGATATACAGCCCACAGCTTGGCCGGGGTTATACAGCCCACAGCTTGGCCGAGGATCATACAACCCTACAGCTCCTTTGCCGAAGGACTTCAGTCAGCCATCACGGAAGCCTGAATTCTTTTCCCCTGGAAGTCTACAAAGCTCTGCTTGCTAAGGGTCTCTCGCAGAAGCCAGAAGTAGTTGGTACCGGGTGTAGGGGCTCCAGGCCAACAGAGGCAAAGAAAGACTGCGCAGATTAGAAGTTAAGGATTTCCCCATTAGTTAGTATACAGTTATGAAGATAGTGCCTGTCCCCTGTGGACAAGATTGAGAGAGCCAATAGACTGTTAAGAAAGCTTTAAAGTACCTGTTTGTTTTCATCAATAAAGAACTTTGTTGAACCTTTAAGCATTCTAGAGACTGTGTTTTAAGGAAATCCAAGGGCCTTTAATCTGAGGCAGCCCCGGCGTCCCGTTGGGCACACGGAATTTATGTCCTGTCTACAGTCTGATGCCCAGGCCCAGCGTGCGACAGCACAAAGATCACTCTGACCAAAAGGTCATGTGTTCAAAGCCAGCCTGGGTTGGAGTGGGTTTCCAACCAATTGTGTAGCCTGTTGTCGACCTTTGCAACCCGAAAGACAGTTGCATCTGTCAAGTTTGGAAACTCCAAGAGCCATGAGCTGCTGGCTTTTATAAAACGGGCTGCTCTCCTTCATGTTTTTCATATAGGCATGCATACGTATAGGGAATAAGGAATGGGGCAGGGGAGCATCCACAGAGTTCATAGGAAGGGGGGGGGAATCATGCAGGGTCTAAGGGGAAGTCACGTCAGCCCCCCAAAGACCATAAAAGTTCATAAAGTTTGGCAAGAGTTTATAAAAGTTCTTATAAAGTTCATGGAAAGTCCATAAGAGTCCATAAGAGTTCATGGGGGTGTATAGAAGGCCCTAGGAGCACTGAGTAGCCGGTGTCCATTCATAAAACAGGGATTTCATTCATAAAAAAGGAATCCAATAATAGTCAAATTGGTGATATGCTAGTTTGGGTTACAGGGGCATTGTCATGTGGGGCCATGGGGCCATGGAAGAAGCCTTAGGTTCCCACAGGGGTGAGAGATAGGGGATTATGGGATCATTCCAGCCTGGTGTCCTTGGCAAAACTATGAATTCCCTGATTTTGAACGATCTTTTACAGAGTCCGGGGGGGGGGGGGTCACCTCCGATCACATCATCATTCATCATTACTGGGGTTACTGTGTATGCATTACTCTATTTTTCTTCCTCTGTGTTATATGATGGCCATTGTGTTTTATAATTTGTGTAAATTATAAAACTCTACCTGCTTATGAACCCTGTGGCCTATGATGTATGTAGTAAAGAAAATCCACTGCTCATGTGTTTCTATAGGCCAGGTGCTCTCACTTGCTCGGTTTTCTGCAAAGTTCCCTTTCCAGAGTGTTGGTTCTGTTAGTTTTTAATCTTAACATGTTTAGGGCTTTATAGGCCAAAGCCAGCACTTTGGATTGGGCCCAGTAGCAAACTGACAGCCAGTGGAACTGGTGTAACAGGGGGGTTGTGTGCTCTCTGTATGCTGCTCCAGTAAGAACACAACGACCGTGGCTTCTCAATCTGTTGCAGCCTTCTTCCACCTTCACAGCCATTGTAACTTGTAATATGTTATCCTCCGCCTGCTCCAATTGAGGTCTTTGGGTCTTCAGACTGGACTGGACGCAGCAGTCCAGTCAAGGTTAAGAGAGGCAGACTATGTTTAGGGCACCTTTCTAGCCCCTTCCCCATGTGGGATGAGCAGAGTGGATCCTCAAAAGGGCTGCTCAGTCGTGGATAGGATACAGCTCCGAGCTACTCAACTGCCTCGGACCTTGAGGTAGAACGACTGAGTCCGTATCCACCACCCATGTGCCAGTCTGTGACTAGGGGCTTCCAGATTTCACAGTCCTGCCCCCGTCTCCACTCACTGATCACCAGGGGACTTTGGTTTGTTTTTATTTTTCTTGGAAGACGTCTGTGCGTGAATTTTTAAAATGTTGCTCTACTCTGAACTCAAGAACGGAAAACAGAATGTTGGTGGGCAGGAAAAGAGATTTAAAGATGGACTCAAAGCCAACCTTAAAAACTCTGGTATAGACACTGAGAACTGGGAAGCTCTGAGTGTTCCAGCTGGAGGTCAGCTGTGACCAGCAGTGCTGTAGAATTCGAAGAGGCACGAGTGGAGGGCAAAAGGGAGAAATTTGCCAAGAGAAAAGCGCATCAAGCCAACCCTGACCGGGACTGCATTCAACCTAGAAACCAATGTCCTCACTGCAGGAGAACATACGGATCAAGAATAGGTCTCTACAGTCACCTACGGACCCGCTGCCAAGACACTACACTTGCAGGACCATCATCCTCGGGCTACGAGGGATAGCCTAAGGTATGTGCTGGGTGAGAGACATTGTAACGAAATAGCTGTGAACCGATCTTGATTTGGTCACATGCTAGAAAAGGGCTTGTAAAGAGGATCATTTGGTTTAGAGTTGTCATAAATTGGACCGGTCTTGAAGGTACATAACAACAAATTAGATTCTACCAACCTTCCGGGCATCATAATGCTTGCTTTGGAAAAAAAACGCATCAGTACAAAGAGTCTTAGCTGATGTTTCTGTGCTGTAAAAATAGACTGAATTAATTGAAGAGGCACGAATGGAGGACGAAAGGGAGAAACGTGCCAAGAGGAAGGCGCATCAAGCCAACCCTGACTGAGACCACCTTCCACCTGGAAACCAATGCTCTCACATGCAACTCCTAGAACGATTCCATCAGTGTTGCCTCCGAAAAATTCTGCAAATCTCTTGGGAAGACAAGTGGACAAATGTCAGCATGTTGGAAGAAACAAAGACCATCAGCATTGAAGCGATGGTCCTCCGCCATCAACTCCGCTGGACTGGATACCCCACCACCGTCTCCCAAAGCAGTTGCTCTACTCCAAACTCAAGAACGGAAAATGGAATGTCGGTGGGCAGGAAAAGAGATTCAAAGATGAGCTCAAAGCCAACTTTTAAAACTCTGGCATAGACACTGAGAACTGGGAAGCCCTGGCCCGTGAGCACTCCAGCTGGAGGTCAGCTGTGACCAGCAGTGCTGTAGAATTTGAAGAGGCACGAATGGAGGGCGAAAGAGAGAAACGTGCCAAGAGGAAGGCGCGTCAAGCCAACCCCGACCGGGACCGCCTTCCACCTGGAAACCAATGCTCTCACTGTGGGAGAAGATACAGATCAAGAATAGGGCTCCACAGTCACCCACGTACCCACCGCCAGTATATCGATCTTGGAAGACAATCCTACTGGGACAATGAGGGATCGCCAAAGTAAGTCCAGTAAGAAATCTAGCTGACGCCTGTTGGACTACTTGACGCTTCCAGACGGTCTCCACGTAGAGCACGTTGCCTTAATCTATTCAAGATGTAGCAAGAGCATTTTATTTATTTATTTGGGGTTCTTTTACCCCGCCATTCTCACCCCGAAGGGGACTCAGGGCGGCTTACAGAAACAAAGGCACAATTTGATGCCTGTATCATAAAACAATCATACACAAATTACATCAATTCACAGTTGACATGCATGCATTATAACCATAAAATCAATAAAATAAATAAAAACCAAATACAAACCCAATTTCTCCTCTTACATGGTCAGCGTTCGTTAACACCTAGATCTAGTTTTACGTTCCATTCATCCATCCTGCTGGTCTTACTCGCCTGGTTGTCTGATTTAATTGCCAGAGTGCCCAAAGGCCTGGTCCCATAACCAAGTCTTCACCCTCCTCCTGAAGGCGAGGAGGGATGATGATGCCCTGATTTCCCCCGGGAGTGAGTTCCACAGGTGGGGGGCTACCACTGAGAAAGCCCCGCTCCTCATCCCCACCAGCCTCACTTGTGACAGTGGTGGGGTCGAGAGCAGGGCCTCCCCAGATGATCTCAGACTCCGGGGTGGGACGTAGAGGGAGAAACGTTCGGACAGATACACTGGACCGGAACCGTATAGGGTTTTGTAGGTCAAAACCAGCACCTTGAATTGTGCTCGGAACTGAATCGGCAGCCAATGGAGCTGGCACAGCAGGGGGGTGGTATGCTCTCTGTATGTCGCTCCGGTAAGCAATCTGGCTGCCGCTCGCTGGACTAGTTGAAGTTTCCGAACAGTCTTCAAGGGCAACCCCACGTAGAGAGCATTGCAGTAGTCTATTCGGGATGTAACAAGAGCGTGGACCACCGTGGCCAGATCAGACTTCCCGAGGTACGGGCGCAACTGGTGCACAAGTTTTAATTGCGCAAAAGCTCTCCCAGCCACCGCTGAGACCTGGGATTCCAGGCTCAGCGATGAGTCCAGGATCACTCCCAAGCTGCGAACCTGCGTCTTCAGGGGGAGTGTAACCCCATCCAGCACAGGCTGTTACCCTATACCCTGTTCGGCCTTACGACTGACCAGTAGGACCTCTGTCTTGTCTGGATTCAATTTCAATTTGTTATCTCTCATCCAGTCCGACACAGCAGCTAGACACCGATTCAAGGTCTGAACAGCCTCCTTGGTGACAGGTGAGAAGGAGTGACAGATCTGGACATCATCTGCGTAGAGATAACATCTCAGTCCGAAACTCCGAATGATCTCCCCCAGCGGCTTCATGTAGATGTTAAATAACATTGGGGACAGAATCGAGCCCTGTGGGACTCCACACGACAACGTTGTGGGGCTGAACAGGTGTCACCCAGTAACACCTTCTGGGACCGTCCCTCAAGAAATGACTGGAGCCACTGCAAAGCAGTACCCCCAAGTCCCATATCTATGAGGCATCCCAGAAGGATACCGTGATCGACGGTATCAAAGACCGCTGAGAGGTCCAGCAGAACTAACAGGGACACACTCCCCCTGTCCAGTTCCCTGCGAAGATCATCTACCAAGGCGACCAAGGCTGTTTCCGTTCCATGTCCCGGTCTAAAGCCAGACTGTGCCGGATCAAGATAATCAGTGTCTACCAGAAATCCCTAGAGTTGTGCTGCCACCACACGTTCCAGGACTTTGCCCAAATAGGGGAGATTGGAAACTGGCCGATAGTTGTCTAATTGAGTGGGGTCCAGTGATGGTTTTTTCAACAGCGGTTTGATGATAGCTTGTTTTAAGCTCGCTGGAATCTTGCCCTCCTGTAAGGAGGCATTAACCACCACCTTCACCCACTCTGCCAAACCCCCTCTGGCTTCTTTTATCAGCCAGGATGGGCAGGGGTCTAGGATGCATGTAGTGGGTCGCACCTCTCCAAGGATCCTGTCCACATCCTCAAGCTGAACCAATTGAAATGAATCCAATAAAACCTGACAAGCAGATGCTCTCGTTACATTCTCAGAGACTGCAGGTAAAGTGGTGTCAAAAACCAACCGAATCAGCCCAATTTTATCTGCAAAGAATCGAGCAAACGCTTCACAGCGAGCTCCAGAGCTGTCAGGGATCTCGCTTTTCGGCGGGTTTAACAGACCCCTGACAACTCGGAAGAGCTCAGCTGGACGATTCTTCGCAGATGCAATATTGGCAGCAAAGGATGTTTTTTGTGCTGCCGCTATTGCCACATCGTAGGACCTTAGAAAGGCATTCAGATGTGTTTGGGCTGATTTAGTCGGATTCTTGCGCCACACGCGCTCTAGCCACCTCTTCTTTCGCTTCATTGCTGCCAGCTCCTCAGTAAACCAAGAGGCCGGGTTAGCTCAGTTACTCAAAAGGGGGCGTTCCGGAGCAATTGTGTCGATTGCCCTCGTCATCTCGGTGTTCCAATGAGAGACCAAGGCATCGACAGGGTCGCCAGTCAAGGAGGTGGGAAACTCCCCAAGAGCCATCAGGAAACATTTGGATCCATAAGCCTCAGCATATATCACCATGGCCAAATCTGGCTTTTCAAAGTACAGGTGCAACTGGTGCACAAGTTTTAATTGTGCTAATGCTCCCCTGGTCACCTTCGAAACCTGGGGAATGAATCTTGGAAAACTCCCAAGCTGTGGACCTGTGCCTTCAGGGGGATTGTAATCCCATCCAGAAAAGGGCTGTTACCCTATACCATGTTTGGTCTTTCAACTGCCCAGGAGGATCTCTGTCTTGTCTGAATTCAGTTTCAATTTGTTCGCTCTCATCCTGACCGGTACAGCCGCAAAGCACTGTGACGGACTGGATGATGGTTCCTAATTTCCTTGAGACAGGGTTGTAAGTCCACTGCCTGAAAAACACGTTTAAACACAATTTTCAAAGGTAACAGGAAAGAAACACAAGAAACAAGAGATTGAGATGGAGGGGTTGCTTTTCCGCAAGGTCTTTCTTGCCTGCTGATTTTATTATCATAGCAATAATATTTTATATCATCGTTTTGGTACCGTTTGGGTACATTGTTGCTGTGCCGTTATCTATTTTGGGTGATACGACGGAAGGAAAACAAGGAAAGCAATCTTTTAAATAAGCAAGCATTGCACATTGTGGAAGACTACATCCTGTTAATTTTCTCTGCACTCAGTTGCCTGGGATAGACCTCAGCAACAAAGAGGACATTTGTTCTTTGCAATGGTAATATGACACGTTGTTATCATGAGGTTCAAAATGAGGTTTCCCAGCTCCGTAGAAAATGCAGAATCAAGGACGATGCTTGCTGCGAGTGGGATTCAGGTGTATCTGCACAAGGACAGGTGGCATCTAACCTTCTCTCCTCCTCACTTGTAGCCCAGTCTTGTGCAATGAATGGTTAGAAAATAAAAGCTCAGCATATGTCATTTCGAAAAGAATGCAAAGATCCGAAAATGTATTAGTAGTTGTTTCGTGATCCCTGTGAACATTTTAATATTTGGGTGAAAAAAATGATTTTTAAAGCCATTTCCTATTTCTCTTCACAGCAAAATCTGGATAAAGCAGAAATTTAACCCAATGTACAGGCAAGAAGCCCCTGGTGGTGCAATGGGTTAAACCCTTGTGCCGGCAGGACTGCTGACCAACAGGTCAGCAGTTTGAATCCGGGGAGAGTGGGTTGAGCTCCCTCTGTCAGCTCCAGCTCCCCAAGCAGGGATATGAAAGAAGCCTTCCACAAAGATGGCAAAACATCAAACATCCAGGCATCCCCTGGGCAACATCCTTGCAGACGGCCAATTCTCCTCCATCAGAAGTGACTTGCAGTTTAGTTGCTCCCAGGCCCGTAGCCAGGATTTCGTTTCGGGGGGGGGGGGGGGGTAATTTTTTTCAGGGCAGGTTTCGGGGGGGGGGCTGAGTCTGAGTGAAAGAGGGTCTACCCTAGCAAACCTTTTGTATCATTACCCCAATACCCCCATGCATATGAGATATATTGAGTATGAATAAACATAACAGTTTAAATAATGCAACAGTAAGGTCTTTTCACGAACCATCATGAGAATTTCAGGGGGGGGGGGGGCTGAAGCCCCTCAAGCCCCCCCCCCCCCCCGGCTACATGCCTGGTTGCTCCTGACAGGGGGAAAAACCCCCAATGTGCAGGCAAATAGAGGGAGAAAATGTGGAGGCGGTGACAGACTCTGTATTTCTAGGCATGAAGAAGATGACTGCAGACACAGACCACAACCAGAAAATCAGAAGACAATTCCTTTCTTGGGAGGAGAGCAGTGACCAATCTTGATAAAAAAAATATTTAAGAGTAGAGATATCACACTGGCAATGAAGATCTACATAGTTATTCCCCGTAGTAACCTACGGATTGGAGAGCCTTAGTAACCTACGGATTGGTATTCCCCGTAGTAACCTACGGATAGGAGAGCTGGATGAGAGACGTTTTGAACTGTGGTGGTGGAGGAAAATTCTGAGAGTGCCTTGGACCGCAAGAAGATCGAACCAGTCCATACTCCAGGAAATAATGCACGACTGCTCACTGGAGGGAAGGATATTAAAGGCAAAGATGAAGTACTTTGGCCATATAATGAGAAGACAGGAGACCTTGGAGAAAATAATGATGCTGGAAAAAATGGAAGGAAAAAGGAAGAGGGGCCAACCAATAACAACAACAACAACAACAACAACAACAACAACAACAACAACATGGTTGTGGCTCACAAATGGAACTTTGAAAAAGGAGACGGAGGGCCTGATTCTGGCAGCCCAAGAACAAACCATTAGAACAAATGCCATCAAAGCCAGAATTGAAAAGCTGACGACAGATCCCAAATGTAGACTCTGCAAGGAAGCAGATTAAACAATAGATCACATCCTCAGCTGCTGCAAGAAGATCGCACAGACAGACTACAAGCAGAGGCACAACACCATTGCTCAGATAATTCATTGGAACTTGTGCCACAAACACCATCTGCCTGTGACAAAGAACTGGTGGGATCACAAGCCGGAAAAAGTTACAGAAAATGAGGACGTCAAACTCCTCTGGGACTTCCGAATTTCAGACAGATAGAGTTTTGGAGCACAATACTCCTGACCTCATGATCGTGTTAAAAAAAATGAAGTATGAATTGCAGGCCTGTAGCCGGGGGGGGGGGGACGCCCCCCAATTTTTCAGGTTAAAAAAACCCTGGTTTACTCATGACTTTTAACTGGTTAACCAAATCTCCATGCAAAGTCTATGAGACGCAAAAAATTAAGAGTCCCTCCAGAACAGCAAGCACTATCTCAAGCAAATATTGACAATTTATTCACACAGTCATTACTTGCAGCAATAGCCGATGTAGAAAATCAACCAAGTTGGGGGGGGGGGGAGTGTTGAATGTTCTTATTAAGGAGGCCAGACTTGGTGGAGGTGGTTGACAAGGGCGGAGCTGCAGGCTATTGAAGGCTGCTCTGCCCCCTGCTGTGCTCTTTGCTTCAGCATGAGCTAGGAGGCAGATTTCATTCCCCCCCCCCGAAATTATCAACCCCCCCCCCCGAAATTTTCAAAGCCCTCCCGAAAATGGCCCTGATGAATTGTAAATGTTGCAATCCCAGGTGACAGCAGGATTGAAGAGAAACAACTGGAAAAGCTGACACGATAAGAGGATTTAAAGATTGAACTGCAAAGACTGTGGTACAAGCCAGTCAAGGTGGTCCCAGTGGTGATTGGCACACTGGGTGCAGTGCCTAAAGACCTTGGCCTGCACTTAAACACAATCGGCGCTGACAAAATTACCATATGCCAGCTGCAGAAGGCCACCTTACTGGGATCTGCACCCATTATTCGCCGATACATCACACAGTCCTAGACACTTGGGAAGTGTCCGACATGTGATCCAATACAACAGCCACCAGAGTGTCTGCTGTGGACTCATCTTGTGTTTCAAACAACAACAACAACAACTGCCCTATCGCCCCAAGGGTACTCAGGGCGGATCGCAGTACACATACACGGCAAACATTCAATGCCGTTTTGGATAGACAGGACAGAGACAGACAGAACAGAACAGAACAGAAAGGAGGTATATTGTGACGACATCCAGCTTTTTGGTACCTTGGAGGTTGTGCTCGAATCCAGCCACAGGGGGGTGCTGTTGCTCCATCCTCTATGACAAAGAGCCATCAGGACTTCCTCCTTCCTTTTGGTCACCGGACATTTTCTTTTTTCTTTCTTTATGGTGTTGTAAAATACCTCCCCCACCTGTTCTAGCGGTACATCATTTATCTCCTTACAGCTCAAGCTGTTTTTAAACTGCTGAGGTACACAGTGAGCTGGGCTGACAGCTGGGAGCTCATGCCAACCTGGTGCTTCGAACTGGCAACCTTTCGGTTGGTAGATCTTACAATTGCTGGTGATTTACCAGCTGTGCTAAAGCCCAACCAAGGGCAAGGTGGATGGATGGTATCCTTGAAGTGACTAGCTTGACCTTGAAGGATCTTGGGGTGGCCACAGCCGACAGGGAGCTCTGGCCTGGGCTGGTCCAGGAGGTCACGAAGAGATGGATGTGACTGAATGAATAAACAACAACAATGGAAATGCTATGTGCAGTATGCATTCAATAATGCAAGTGTAGTGGAGTAGCAGGTTGGAATGATAAAGTCCTTAATCTAGCTCTGTAGGTAACTTGTCTTCATCAGGCAGGGGGAAGCATATAGCATAGCAATGGGATCCAAAAAGTCACCCGGGAGAAACTGTTCCGGAATATTAGTCTGTGGAGTCAGCAATATTAATTGACTTGCCATTTTCAAGCCTCATGTGGCACAGCCTATGGCCTTCTCAGCTACTTGGTCCCTCTCTTTAAAAAACAAGAACGGCCTCCTGCCGCCTCCTTTGACAACCTGCTAATAATTATATAGGAGTTTTCCCATTTTAAAAATCTTCCCATCCAAAGGATATGAATCATTAGGCAACCTCTTCCAACTTGGTATGGTTAGATATGCCAGTCATTTTGAACCAGGAATAATGGGTTTTCTGGTCTAACACATCTGGAGGGCAACAAGTTGAGGAATGCAGGCATATTAATAATGTTTTTATTCATTAATTGCGTACAAAAAGCCACATCCACACCTGGTATACACTCAACAGAAATTATTTCAGAGGGTTGTCTGTTCAATGGACTGGAGGTGATTTTATAAAGGCATACAAAGCTTGAAAAAGTTTATTTTTTTTATCCAACTCCCAACAGCCAAAGTGCTCTTCCAGCAGTCACCAGTCAATCCCTCTCCAATGTCAGAAATACAGCTTAATGGTGTAACATTAGAAAATGTTGACCATTTCCATTACCTTAGCAACCACCTCTCCACAAAAGTCAACATTGACACTGAAATACAACACCGCATGAGCTCTGTGAGTGCAGCATTTTTCCGAATGAAGCAGAGAGTGTTTGAGGACCAGGACATCTGTAGGGATACCAAGGTGCTTATTTACAAAGCTATTGTCCCCCCAACCCTGCTATATGCCTGTGAGACATGGACTATCTACAGACGTCACATGCAACTCCTAGAACGATTCCATCAGCGTTGCCTCCGGAAAATTCTGCAAATCTCTTGGGAAGACAAATGTCAACATGCTAGAAGAAGCAAAGACCACCAGCACTGAAGTGATGGTCCTCCGCCATCAACTCCGCTGGACCGGATGCCCAACCACCGTCTCCCAAAGCAGTTGATCTACTCCGAACTCAAGAACGGAAAACGGAATGTTGGTGGGCAGGAAAAGAGATTCAAATATGGGCTCAAAGCCAACCTTAAAATCGCTGGCATAGAGACTGAGAACTGGGAAGTCCTGGCCCTTGAGCGCTCCAGCTGGAGGTCAGCTGTGACCAGCAGTGCTGTAGAATTTGAAGAGGCACGAATGGTGGGCCAAGAGGAAGGCGCATCAAGCCATCCCCGACCAGGACCACCTTTCACCTGGAAACCAATGCCCTCACTGCGGGAGAACATGCAGATCAAAAATAGGGCTCCACGGTCACCTACGTACTCACCGCCAGTACACCGATCTTGGAAGACAATCCTACTCAGACAACGAGGGATCGCTTAAGTAAGTAATTAAGTACGTTTATACCTTACTTTTCTGCTAAGGAATTTAAGATGGTTAGCAGGGATCCCCTTCTTCTGTTTGGTGCCCTCCAGATGTGTTAGATCAGACATGGACTCCTCTGCGCATGCTCCGTTTGGTTGTGTAATTGTGAGTTTGTTGTTATGTTTTTTTGAGTTGTGATGAGTGTTCTGCATACTTTGTGGTTTGAGGTATGCGTACGCCAAGTTTGGTGATTTTTCGTCCAGGGGTTTTCACGTTTTGCAGCCCCTAACAACGCCCTTTTGGATTTTATATATATAGATGACAGATGCAGTATCAAAGATTTGAAAGGGACTCCTAAAGAAGGACACTATGTTGCATGTTCCAGAGTAGGCAAACCAGATAATCTCCACATCAACACTGACAAAAAAACAAGAAATACTGTTTACCCACAAGCAGAAAGACATTACATATATTAGAAACCAGTACTTTCTCATTACTTTATTTTCCAGATCACCAGACTGAGCCACAGCAATGCGTGGCAGGGGATCGCTAGTATTTAATAAGATTTCTTTTTGCTGCCACCTTATATTGTTTCATAGGATACCTCCTTGCCAGAATGTTTAAGAAGACACATGAACTCTTCAGGTGAAATGAAACATGAATATGTTGTTTATTTTGTTCTTGAACAGAAAAGATGTGTAGTGGTTACAATAAATTATCAGGCTTTGCTTTACAGAGAATGGTTCTATAACTTGAGGTTCTTAAAAGCAATGTTCCACACACAGGAATACAAACAGGTTATTCTGAACCTGTTGAATCCTCTTTCCACACCAGCACTCTAACACTATAGAGGCCTAACTATATCTCTTACTTCTTTTTCCTGAAGGCTTTAATTATTTCCATCAAAGAGGTATGTTTTAACAACAGTTCCTAAAACTCCTCCTTCCTTCCTTCCCCTTCAAAACTCCTAACTTTTTTAAACACCAAACACCCAACTGACAGTTATGGCTGCCTTAGCTCCTTATTATTTATTTATTTTGAACATTTTTACCCCGCCCTTCTCAACCCCTGGCGGGGGGGGGGGGGGGGGACTCAGGGCGGCTTACAATTGGCAATAATTCAATGCCACATCATAAAATACAGAATAACAAATATAACAATTAAACATGAACATTAATAAATAAAGATTAGAACAGTATACTTACACTCTGAATAGCTGTTGCCCGTCTGTTGGCTATTTAGCTAGCCATCTACTAATGATTACTTCGCTTAACTTATCCAAATCCTCTTCCATGCCATAGTCAAACATTATCAATTGTCCTTTAACCTGATTGCCCGAAGGCCTGGTCCCACAGCCACGTTTTGACCTTTTTTCTAAAGGTTTAGAGGGATGACGATGACCTAATTTCCCCGGGGAGCAAATTCCACAGGCGGGGGGCCACCACCAAGAAGGCCCTGTCCCTCGTCCCTGCGAAGCATGTTTGAGACAAAGGCGGTAGCATCCAAAATCTCCTCGTTGGGATTTTCTCCAGGTCTACTATTAGCTATGGATTACAATGAAGCCAAAGCACTTATTAAACAACTTATCACAGACACAGAGCGCCAACTAGATCTGGCCTCGGCTCCAAGCTTCCTTATCAGTGAAGACAGCAGATACCTTGCCTCCCATATGGCATATTTAACATACTTAGAGGTTCCTATTCATCGAAGGGCTTTCACCCTGGCCCGATGCCACGCTCTCCCATCAGCTGTACTCGAAGGCCGCTACCAGAAGATCCCTTTCCCAGAGAGACTCTGCTCCTGTGACTCGGGTCATGTAGAAACAATAGAACATGTGCTCCTTCAGTGCCCGTTCTACAGGGATATCCGTGCCAGGCTTATCTTACCTCTGATAGACAAGCACCCAGGCCATTCAGGACAATTTTATACCTCCCTGCTACTGGCAGATACTAATTCAGCTACAACCTACAATGTCGCAAAGTTCTGTGCAGCAGCATACAAAATCCGCCAGGGAATGACTAGTTCCAAAAGTCAACTGTGTGTCCAGTAATCTTCTTCCCTGAATCTACAATTTGGTGATGGATCTGGGCAGTGTATGTTTTTACCCTGTTCCCCCTTCTGCTCCCTCACCCATATTGTGTTTTTAGTAGTTATATTTATATTTTTAATGTACCAAACATGCCAGGTTTGTCTGGAAATGTGACACTATTTCCTGTGCTGGTCAATGACCGAAATAAATATTTTGATTGATTGAGACAAAGGCGGGGCCGAGAGCAGGGCCTCCCCAGAAGATCTTAAGCTCCGAGGTGGGACGTAGAAGGAGATACGTTCGGACAGGTATGCTGGACCTTCCTTTCCCTTTGGCTCCGCCCATCTCCAATTGCTTAGCAGTTCCCTCCAATTTCATCAGCCAATCAGATTGCACTTAAACTATGAAGCTGCCTAATTTCTCCACCCCCCTACCCTGCTCTCCTTAGCTTTTCCAAGCCAGGCTTGTCTACTGGATTTACACCAACTCTGTAAGGTAGGCCAATACATTACATGTCAAAACGAAAGGAAAATATTGTGCTTGCCCTTGCAACCAGATAAGGTTTTCTTATCTCTCTTCTCCTGGAGACAAGTTGACCTCCTTCGTGCCTGAGAAAGATGCCTTCATTTGCAAAAGTCTAGTTCATCCTCATTAAATTCTGCATCTGACAAATCATCCTCAGAGAAAGACTGCTATAGCCTGTTCCCAGGAATTTGACCTTGTGCATCTGCAGGAACAAAGGTGTGGTCATCCGAGAGCTCAGGCCTCTCTCCTGAGCTCAACTCAGGCCCAGCAAAACCCTCATCCCCATTGACATCAGACCCAATCACAGGCTGAACTACAACACTTCACTTCATTCAGCAGTGTCGCCCAAATCGTGACCTGTGCTGACAAGAGAATATTGGAAGTAGTATACTATATTTATAACATATTCTATCTATAATATGCTGGCATCACATATATATTATCTATATAAATAAAAATGTAATGTTCGTTTGTGGGATTAACAGAACTCAAAAACCACTGGACGAATAGACACCAAATTTGGACATAAGACACCTAACAATCCAATTTATGTTCTTCACTAAAAAATTGATTTTGTCATTTGGGAGTTGTAGTTGCTGGGATGTATAGTTAACCTACAATCAAAGAGCATTCTGAACTCCACCAATGATGGAATTGAAGCAGACTTGGCACTCAGAACTCCCATGACCAACAGAAAATACTGGAAGGGTTTGGTGGGCATTGACCTTGAGTTTGGGAGTTGTAGTTCACCTACATCCAGAGAGCACTGTGGACTCAAACAATGATGGATCTGGACCAAACTTGGCACAAGCACTCAATACGCCCAAATATGAACACAGATGGAGTTTGGAGGAAATAGACCTTGACATTTGGGAGTTGTAGTTGCTGGGATTTATAGTTCACCTACAATCAAAGAGCATTCTGAACTCCATCAACGATGGAATTGAACTAAACTGGGCACACAGAACTCCCATGACTAACAGAAAATACTGGAAGGGTTTGGTGGGCATTGGCCTTGAGTTTGGGACTTGTAGTTCACCTACATTCAGAGAGCACTGTGGACTCAAACAATGATGGATCTGGACCAAACTTGGCACAAGCAATCAATACGCCCAAATATGAACACAGATGGAGTTTGGGGGAAATAGACCTTGACATTTGGGAGTTGTAGTCACTGGGATTCACAGTTAACCTACAATCAAAGAGCATTGTGAACCACAGAATTGGGGCAAACTTCCCACTCTGAACCCCCATGACCAACAGGAAATGCTTATGGCCATCCAATCCAACTCCCTTCATCAGGGCAAGAAAACACAATCAAAGTCCTCCTGCCAAAGAGTCATCCAGCCATAGATAGATAGACAGATAGATAGATAGATAGATAGATAGATGGATAGATATAGATATGATTCATACACAGTGTGCTGTCGCATGCTGGGCCTGTGCATATGACCGTAGACAGGACATAAATTCTGTGTGCACAATGGGACACCGGGGCTGCCTCAGATTAAAGGCCCCTGGATCTCCCCAAAACAAAGTTCTGTAGAGGCTTAAAGTAAGTCCAACAAAGTTCTTTATTGATGAAAAACAAACAGGTACTTTAAAACTTTCTTAACAGTCTATTGGCTCTTGCAATCTTGTTCACTGTAAACAGGCACTATCTTCTTAACTGTAATTAACTAATGGGGAAATCCTTAACTTCTAATCTGGGCAGTCTGTCTTTGCCTCTGTTGGCGTGGAGCCCCTACACCCGGTACCAACTGCTTCTGGCTTCCGCGAGAGACCCTTACCAGGCAGAGCTTTGTAGACTTCTAGGGAAAAAGGAGTTCAGGTTTTGGTGATGGCTGGCTGAAGTCCCTCAGCAAAGGAGCTGTAAGGCTGTATGATCCTCGGCCAAGCTGTGGGGCTGTATCTCCCCGGCCAAGCCGTAGAAGACGAAGCTTTCTACAGGAGCTCTTGGTATTATGTCCTGTGCGAAAGGACTGTGTGGACTGAACTCAAAATGGCTCCTATTCCCTCTAAAACTCAAAGGGGGGAGGGGGGGGCGGGACCAGGGAACCTAACTATAATTGACAGGTGGCTTGCCCTATGATTGCAGCCACAAGAAGCCGCCTATCTGCAGAGTCCCTGAAACTTAGAACTGCAACAAACATTAAATGCAAAGCAAACAAAATTGGAGCTCCTGGTGCAGTTGTACCTGCACACACAGAGAGATATAGTATCCTAGATTTGAAAGGGACCCCTAAAGAAGGACAATGATATGTTGCATGTTCCAGGCAAACCAGACACTCTCCACATCAGTACTGACAAAGAAACAGCAAGAAATACTGTTTACCCACAAGCATAAAGAAATTACATATATTAGCAACCAACACTTTCTCATTACTTTATTTTCCAGACTGGGCCACAGCAATGCGTGGCAGGGGACAGCTAGTGTGTGTGTGTGTGTGTGTGTGTGTGGGTGTGTGTGTATGCTAATCCTTACTTAGGAAATATTCTTGAAAGGAAGGGTTTCAATTGATTTCTGCTCTCTCTAAGCCCAGTTGACGCTGCTTCACTGTCTACCAACCTCAAGCTGTTTTGACACTTGGAGAAATATGTTCTGCTACTCCCACATACCATTCACGCTTGAGAGCTGGCATATTCAATATGGTCAAGGAAGACATGAACATCCAGCCAGTAAAGGGACGCTCCCACATTGAGCGCAGCTTAAGAAGTGTTTGTGCAATAAAGGCAAAATGGGATTGATTTGGTCAGTTCAGAAAGACAGAGCTGCTCAAATGCTCAAAGTGCTCCAGACCAGACTAGTGGCAATTTTGGGGGTGGGGGGGATCAGCAAGCAATAAGCAGAACGGTATAGCTTTTTGATCTTGGAATAAATCTGTTGAAGTAGAAATCATTCTATTTATTCTTGTGTCACAAGAGAAGAAGAGGAAAGTAAAAATGTCAACATTGGCAGAGGGAGTACATGGCTGCGGGGTGGGACTCAGCAGGGAAGAAACAGAGCAGCTGAGACTCATCCTGCAGGGAAAAAAAGAACAGAAAAGGCAAGGAAACTCGCAAACTAGCATCAAGTACATGCAATGACCTTAAAATGAGCTAAAAGGTCACAGGTTAGTTGGCTGGAAGAGCTCTGGAGAGCTGTTCGGATGTGTCAGCAAGTGTGGGAGAAATCTATGTGATGGAGTGCCTGGTACACAAGACGTATGGCTTAGTATTCTCAGCCAGTAACAATTTAAGAAAGAAGAATCTGCAAAATTAAAAAGGTGTGAAGAGGAGTGGGATTTTATCTTCATGGGGTTTGGAGAAAACCAAAGTGCTCTTCCAGCAGTCACCAGCCAATCCCTCTGCAATGCCAGAAATACAGCTTAATGGTGTAACATTATAAAATGTTGAACATTTCTGCTACCTTGGCAGCCACCTCTCCATAAAAGTCAAACATTGACATTGAAATATAACACCACCTGAGTTCTGCGAGTGCAGCATTTTTCCAAATAGAGCAGAGAGTGTTTGAAGACCGGGACATCCATAGGGAGACCAAGGTGCTTGTTTACAAAGCTATTGTCCTCCCAATCCTGCTATAAGCCTGTGAAACGTGGACTGTCTACAGATATCACACTCAACTCCTAGAATGATTCCATCAGCGTTACCTCTGAAAAATCTTGCAAATCTCTTAGGAAGACAGGCGGACAAATGTCAGCGTGCTGGAAGAAGCAGAGACCACCAGCATTGAAGTGATGCTCCCTCACTATCAACTCCGCTGGACTGGCCACCAGGGGCGGCTCGTCCATTACGTGAAGTAAGCGGTCGCAGAACACTTTTTTTTGCCAGGGGCGCAGAGGCGCCTCTGTAAATGCCCCTCGACTGCCACTTGAGGAGCGCCCCCTCAGCTCACAACAGCCCTAGCAGGCTTTCTTGCCTCGCTGCCAGGCGATCCTCTTCCCAAAGGGGTTGGGCCCTTGAGCCTTGCCTAGCCCCTTGTTCCTGCTCCACTTGGCCACCGGGTGCGCGAGCAGAGCCGGCGCTCAAACGTTCTCCGTGTTAGATCCCTTCCCCATGGCTGGCTCCCTTTCCCGATCCCCCAGCGCTCCACCCGCCTCCTCTCCTCTCCCCAATCCGTGGGTGGGCCAAGGGGTGGAGCCGCCATGCTTGGCCCACTTCGGGTCCGGAGGCGTGTCTGAAGACCCCAGCGTGCGCACCAAAAGTTGCCTCTTCTCCTGACTTTCTCTTCAGCCATTGGGACCAAGAGAGAGAGAGAGCCCCTCCGGCTGGAGGTATCTCCCACCTCCACTCCCTCCTTTGTTTTTGCGCCTACCTTCAGGAAAGGTGGGCATCTCCACCTCTCTCTCTCTCTCTCTCTTGGTCCCAATGGCTGAGGAGAAAGTCAGGAGAAGAGGTGACTTTTGGTGCACACACCCGGGTCTTCAGGCACACCTACGGACCCAAAGCGGGCCAGGCAAGGGAGCAAATGCGGCAAGAGTAGTTACTGGGATGTATAGTTCACCTACAATCAAAGAGCATTCTGAACGCCACCAATGATGTAATTGAACCAAATACGGCACACAGAACTCCCATGACGAACAGAAAATATATATCAATTATTGGTTGGGGGGGGGGCGGCAAAATACTGTTTGCTTACTGTTGAAAATTACCTAGGGCCGCCTCTGCTGGCCACATTGTCCTAATGCCCGATCACCGTCTCCCTAAGGAGTTACTATACTACTGTTCTGTCGCACGCTGGGCCTGTAAATAATTGCCTTTAAACAGGACGTGCAACCTTTGACCAGCGGGAAGCCCAAAGAGAAGCTCTCAGGGATCTTCCACCATAAATAGTCTTTAGATGGCTTGTGAAGTATAACAAAGTCCTTTATTAATGAACAATCAAACAGAAACTTCTCTTGTCTTCAGTAAAGATAAACAAATGATTCCAGGCTTTTATGTAACCGGTAGCTTCCTAAACTTGCCCATGAAGGACAGGCAACTGTCTTCAATAACTTCTTATTTACTTTAAAGGAAAATCCCCCTTTTAACGTCTCCCAGGCTGACTGTAATCCAACTCTTACTGATGTGGGCTCCGCTACCGGGTCGAACTGCTTCTCGAATGCCGAGTGGACCTACCAGTAAAGGCTTAGATGTTCTTCAGCTGGAGTTCTTTGGTCTTTAGAGCTGTTTCCCTGGAAATCTTTGGAGACTCTTAAGACTGTTCTCCCCCGGAAAGTCTTAAGGGTTGAAGCTTTTGTACAGGGGAAGCTTGCACACATCCTATACATTAGCTTTCCTTGCTGAAACTAACTAAAAATGGCTCCCTTCCCTTCCCAATTGCCCTGAACAAGGGGCGGAACCAAAACTTAACGATGATGGACAGGTGACTTGCCCTATGACTGCAACCAAAGGAAGCCACCTATCTACAGAGTCCTTGAAACCTAGGACTGCAAGCAAACATTTAATACAAAGCAAATAAAGTTGGAGCTCCTGATACAGCCGAATCAGCACAACTACCAACTCAGGAATGGGAAATGTAATGTTGGTGGACAGGAAAAGAGATTTAAAGATGGACTCAAAGCCAACCTGAAAAACTGTGACATAGACACCGAGAACTGGGAAGCCCTGGCCCTTGAGCGCTCTAACTGGAGATCAGTTGTGACCAGTAGTGCTGCAGAATTTGAAGAGGCATGAGTGGAGGGCAGGGAGAAACATGCCAAGAGAAAGACACACCAAGCCAACCCTGACCGGGACCACCTTCTACGTAGAAACCAATGTCCTCACTGCGGGAGAACATGCGGGTCAAGAATAGGTCTCTACAGTCACCTACAGACCCACCGCCAAGACACTACACTTGTGGGACCATCATCCTTGGGCTACGAGGGATTGCCTAAGGTATGTGCTGGGCGAGAGACATTGCAACCAAACAGCTGTGAATTGATCTTGATTTGGTCACATGCTAGAAAAGGGCTTGTAAAGGAGATCATTTGGTTTAGAGTTGTCATAAATTGGAGCTGTCTTAAAGGTACATAACAACAAATTAGATTCTACCAACCTTCCGGGCATCATAATTCTTGCTTGGAAAAAAAAACGCATCAGTACAAAGCATCTTAGCTGATGTTTCTGTGCTGTAAAAATAGACTGAATTAATTGTGTTAGCAATGAGTAAGTGTTTATTCTGTGATAGTGTTTTGGAAAGCACTGAATGTTATGACAGAGAACAAGGGCAGACATTGCTATTCCTCCCTTGCAATGTTATTTGAGATACCCTCTTGGAAAAGAGGTAAGAGAGCTCCACAAAGAACTGCAAGAGTTTGTTTTTGTTTGAGTCTGCTAGAAAGGGCTCCTCTCACTCCGATATCGAATTATATGAAGGAAGAGCCTGATAAGCATTGCTAACCAAAATTAATAATCAGAGTTCCAGATTAAAGACTCAACAGACGTGAAGACAAAAAAAAGAGGCTTTTAATGTGCTGTTTTAATTTGTAATTTGCTATTTTTTTGCTTTTAACTGTATGTGGTCTGGGCTTGTCCCCATGTAAGCCGCCCCAAGTCCCCTCTGTTTAAGGAGCTCCACTGGCTGCCATTTATTTTCCGAGCCCAATTTAAGGTGCAGGTGCTCACCTACAAAGCCCTGAACGGTTTGGGACCACCCTACCTGCGTGACCGCATCTCCATCTACGAACCCACACGCTCACTCTGGTCATCTGGGGAGGCCCTGCTCGTGATCCCACCCACGTCGCAAGCGCGCTTGGTGGGGACACGGGACAGGGCCTTTTCTGTGGCGGCCCCCCGACTTTGGAACGCCCTCCCAAAAGATCTTCGACAGGCCCCTACTCTGGCAGTTTTCAGAAAGAACCTAAAAACTTGGCTGTTCCGATGTGCCTTTTCAGATTAGGAATTCCCCATCACTAAGTCCTAGAAGCACTTTAGTAGAATTAAGATCGCTGCACACCACACTTATTTTAATCCTACGTTCCTCCTGCCATTTCAGCACTTTTAACCCTGTACCCACTGCTCTGGCCGGCCCAGTTTTAAAGTGTCCTGATCTATTGTTACTGTTGTTGTTATTTGCTTAACTATTTTGATTTGCTTCTGTTTTGTTGTTGTGTTATGTTTTGTTGTACTGTGTTTTGAGGCTTCGGCCTGTGTAAGCCGCATCGAGTCCTTCGGGAGATGCTAGCGGGGTACAAATAAAGTTAATAATAATAATAATAATAGAAAAATTAAGTTCTTCTTCTTAATACATTCCGGCCAAGAATGTGGGCTCCTTCCCAAAAGTACAAGCATAAAGGATGTGGTTTTGTGCAACCAGTTTTATAACATTTTGAATTTTCCTCCCTTGTCTCCAATTGCCTGAGTTCCGATGATGTGGCTGGAGATCCCCTCCCAACCAGGTGGAGGAAAGTTATGTGCATGGACAGGGGTCTTCAGGAAGTGCTGGCATTCCATGCCAGCAAAAGTCCAGGATGGGGATGATGGGATTATGAAGCCTAGGCTCCTGAGAACAATGAAGCTGATCTCTGTAGTCCTGTTTGAGTTAGGCAAACAAAAGGAGGAAGTCTACTGAGGTGGCTGCAGTAGAGCTGTTGGGAACTACTGCCTACTGCCTTTTGTTATACTTTTGTAAGATACTGATAGAAATTTCTGGGTGATGGCCCTGCCTTGAGTTTAAGCAGTTCGGATAATTTCTTAGTGCATTTAAGAATAAGGTAGAATAAAATTATAGTTTATACATTCTATAAATCTATAGAATAGATATAGTGTGCAGAAAAGTTGCATAGAAGATCCTGAGGAGCAGATGGAAGTATGGTAGCTGCTATTGCACAACTAAAACTTGTGTGCCAGCTGCGCCCGTACTTTGGGAAGTCTGACTTGGCCACGGTAGTCCACGCTTTGGTTACATCCCGCTTAGATTACTGCAAGGCTCTCTATGTGGGGTTGCCTCTGAAGACTGCCCGGAAGCTGCAGCAAGTCCAACGCGCGGAAGCCAGATTACTAACGGGTGCTGGGTACAGGGAGCACACCACTCCGCTGTTATACCAGCTCCACTGGCTGCCAATTAGCTTCCGAGCACAATTCAAAGTGCTGGTGTTAACCTATAAAGCCCTAAACGACTCCGGCCCTGTTTACCTCTCTGAACGTATTCTCCCTAACGAACCATCAAGATTATTAAGATCGTCTGGAGAGGCCCTGCTCTCGGTCCCACCAGCCGCACAGGCACGCCTGGTGGGGACAAGGGACAGGGCCTTCTCTGTGGTGGCCCCGCGACTCTGGAACTCTCTCCCACCGGAGGTCAGAACCGCCCCGTCTATCCTGACATTTAGGAAACGGGTGAAGACGTGGTTGTGGAGACAGGCTTTCGATGAATGAGACAACACCCTAGGATTTTGGATGGAAGATGATGTATATTTGATTTTAATATGACGACTGACCACCGTAGTTTTAAATATATTGTTATTTTAAATGTGTTACTGTAATTGTGAACTATGATATTTTAGTGATTGTATGTGTTTTTATGGTTGGAAACCGGGCTGAGTCCCTCAATAAGGTGAGAAGGTCGGTATAGAAAACTTTGAAATAAATAATAAATAAATAAATATTGGTTTTTATAATTAAATTTTGGATGTTGTGTCTGTCCTGGTACAGCTGTACCAGGAGCTCCAATTTTGTTTGCTTTACATTAAATGTTTGTTTGCAGTCCTAGGTTTCAGGGACTCTGCAGATAGGTGGCTTCTTTTGGTTGCAGTTATAGGGCAAGCCACCTGTCCATCATCATTAAGTTTCGGTCCTGCCCCTTGCTCAGGGCAATTGGGAAGGGAAGGGAGCCATTTTTTAGTTAGTCTCAGCTAGGTTAGCCAATGTACAGGACGTGTGTAAACGTCCCCTGTACAAAAGCTTCAGCCTTTAAGAATTTCCAGGGAAGCATCCCCACACCTTTATGAATTTCCAGGGAAGCATCCCCAAAGCTTTAAGAATTTCCAGGGTTACAGAAATTCCAACAGAAACAGAAGGAAAAGAGTCTCCAAAGACTTTCCAGGGAAACAGCCCTAAAGAGCAAAGAACTCCAGCTGAAGAAACTACAGGCCTTGCTGGTAGGTCCACTCGGTGCTTTGAGACGCAGTTCAACCCGGTAGTGGGGCCCACATCAGTTAGGTTTAAGTTTACAGTCAGCCTGGGAGAAGTTTAAAAGGGGATTTTCCTTTAAAGAAGAAGTTATTGAAGATAGTTGCCTGTCCTTCGTGGGCAAGTTTAGGAATTCACCAGTTGCCCAAAAGCTTGGAATCATTTACTTAACTTTACTGAAGACAAGAGAAGTTTCTGTTTGATTGTTCATTAATAAAAGACTTTGTTGTACTTCTCAAGCCATCTAAAGACCGTTTGTGGTGGAAACCTCTGAGAACTTCTCTTTGGGCCCCCTGGCTTCCCGTTGGGCAAAGGTTGCACGTCCTGTTTTAAAAACAACTATTTACAGGCCCAGCGCACGACAGAACAGTGTCCATTTAAGACCCACACAACGAGTCATTGTTTGAGGATTACCCCACCCTTAAGAGTTCAGGGAATTTCTCTCTGCGTTCATTGAAAAGTGACTGATCCTGGTGATTTCTGGCAGAAATAATATACACATTTTGCTATAGATGCATAAAAGAGACATATATACTGCGTATATATATATAATGAAAAGGGAACTGTGGTGGTGCTGGTCTCTTGCAGAGTGACAAAGACTTCACATACAAGGGAAGGGTGCTGCTTTATTTCATTCTGGTTTATTGCCCTTGGAAAACTATAAATCTTTATTGGGATGGGGCTGTGTTTAACAACACCTTCTGTTTGCACTAGTTTGCAGCCATTGAGGTAAGCTGAGGACAAAAGAGAAAAGTGGGAGGAGAAGAGAGAAACTGGAACATTTTACAAATAACAGAAAAGGTGGGATGACAGAGGATTAATTGGGACTCTTGTCAGGCAAGATCCTGGAAAAGATAATTAAGGAAGTGGTTGCAAATACTTAGAAAGGAATGCGGTCATCGCTAATAGTCAGCATGGATTTATAAAAAACAAGTCATCTGATCTCTATTTTTGAGAGAGAGAAAGTTACAAGCTAGGTGGATGCAAGGAACACCGTGGATGAAGCATATCAGGATTTCAGTAAGGCCTTTCTTCAACAAGGTCCCCCATGACCTTCTGGCAAGGAAACTAGTCCAATGTGGGCTAGGCAAAACTACGGTTAGCTGGATCTGTAATTGGTTAAGGGAATGAACTCAGAGGGTGATTCTTCATCCTGGAACGAAGTGACGAGTGGAGTGCCATCAGCAGGGCTCCATCCTGGGACCGGTCCTGTTTAGGACCTTTATTAACGACTTAGATGAAGAGTTAGAAGGCAATTTGGGAGGGAGAACCAATATTCCAGACGACAGGAGCAGAATTCAAAACGATCTGAACAGATGAGAGAGATGATTGGCCAAAACGAACAACATAAAGATCAACAGGGGCAAATGCAAGATACTCCACTTAGGCATAAAAAATGAAATGCAAAGATATGATGCCTGGCTCGACAGCAGGACGCGTGGAAAATATCTTGAATTCCTCATGAACAGGAAGGTAAACATGAGCCAACAATGTCATGCAGCAGTTTAAAAATCCAATGGGATTTTGGCCTGCATCAATAGGAGTGCCAAGACCAGAGAAGTCATGATACCCTTCTATTCTGCCTTGGTCAGACCACACCTGGAATCACACTGTGTCCAATTCTGGGCACCGCAGTTGAAGGGAGATGTTGACTCTAAGCTGGAATGTGTCCAGAGGAGGATGACTCAAATGATCAAGGGTCTGGAGAACAAGCCATATGAGGAGTGGCTTAAAGACCTGGGCATGTTTATTCTAGAGAAGAGAAGGCTGAGAGGAGACGGGCCGAGTGCCATGTATAAACATGTGAAGGGAAGCTTGTTTTCTGTTGCCCTGGAGTCTAAGATGCAATGGTGCAATGGCTTCAAGCTACAGCAAAAAAGGTAGATTCCACCTGAACATGAGGAAGAACTTCCTAACTGTGAGAGCTGTTCAGCAGTGGAACTCTCTGCCCCAGAGTATGGTGAAGGCTCCTTCTTTGGAGGCTTTTAAACAGAGGCTGGATGGCCATCTGTTGGGGGTGCTTTGAATGCAATTTTCCTGCTTCTTGGCAGAAAGGGGTTGGACTGGATGGCCCACGAGGTCTCTTCCAACTCTATGATTCTATGATTCTTGTCTGCCAAACCAGGACAGCTGGGGATAAGCCAAGGGGCTCAATACATTCTGCTACGATGGATGAATGTGCCGATTTCTCTTGTTCCAGCATCTAGTTTTTGTTTTGAAGCATCAGTTTTGTTGTTGTTGGTATCATGAAGAAAATTAGAAAATGTGGAAAGTGTACATGTACAAAATTCTGAATAAAACCCTAACTTTATCCCTCTCCCGTCCTATGTGTGCATTGCTTTCTATGGATGTTAAGAAGCTACCTCTGTGCCATTTTGCAAGTGATGGAGAAAACAATGGGCAGAAGCTGTTGCCGTTGCCTGGCAACCTCGGGGCCCCTCCTGAGAGTGTTGGGTACCATGCTTCATTAGACATTTAGGTCAGACAGGCGGAAAGTTACTTTGGGAAACTACAGCTCCCAGAGTCAGCAGAGCTGGGGAGATTCTATGATACTCTCACCTCAAAAGAGAGGTTCCCATTTGTCCAGCATGAGCAGTTCCCTTTATTTAACAACAACAACAACAACAACAATTTTATTTCTTACCCACCTCTCCTTATGGCTCAAGGGACACAACATATCTCAAAACACATAACCAAATACATCATATAACATACACACATCTATATATATATTAGGGCTGGGCGGTTTCGTTTCGTTAATTCGTAATTCGTTAATAATTCGTTATTTTTTCAATTACAAAACGATAACGAACCATTCTGGAGCAATTATTTAAAAAAACGAATTTTCAAAAACGTTTTGTAAATGCTTCGTATTTCGATATTGTATTCGTTTCGTTATTGTTTTGAGGTCGTTTCGTTATTATTTCCGCATGTCTGGGCCAGTTTTATGGTTTAATTAGTGAAAAAAAATTATAATATCACACCAACAGTCAACAACAGAGGGAGAGGGAAGCTTCAGAAGGTTTTGGAGGTTTTTTAGCGTATTTCGCGGTCGCGTCCGCCATTAACGAATCGATTCGTTATTGTTTCGGAAATCGATTAATTAATTTTTTACCATTTACGAAATTTCGTAAATATCAAACTTTTTAAAAGGAAAATTTTGTAATTATTTTAAATATCGAAACAAAAAAAAACCCCCAAATACAAATCGATTTTAGAAACAAATTTTTCCGTTGTTACCCAGGCCTAATATATATATATAAATGCTCTGTGCATAATGAGTAGCTTAAAAACAAAAGAACCAATGAACGAAATCACACCAAATTTGGCAACAAAAGTCTCACAACACAAGGAGTGACCATCACTCAAAAATTATGATTTTGTCATTTGGGAGTTGTAGCTGCTGGGATTTATAGTTCACCTATAATCAAAAAGCAATCTGAACTCCACCAATGATGGAATTGAACCAAACTTGGTACACAGGCCTACCATGACCAACAGAAAATACTAGCAGCGTTTGGTGGGCATTGACCTTGAGTTTCGGAGTTGTAGTTCACCTACATCCAGAGAGCACTGTGGACTCAAACAATGATGGATCTGGACCAAACTTGGCACAAGCACTCAATACGTCCAAATATGAACACAGATGGAGTTTGAGGGAAATAGACCTTGACATTTGGGAGTTGTAGTTGCTGGGATTTATAGTTCACCTACAATCAAAGAGCATTCTGAACCCCAACAATGATAGAATTGGGCCAAACTTCCCATGACCAACAGAAAATACTGTGTTTTCTGTTGGTCTTTGGTGACCCCTACACAGTTCACCTACAATCAAAGAGCATTCTGAACCCCACGAACGACAGAATCGGGGCAAACTTCCCACACAGAACCCCCATGACCTACAGAAAATACTTAAGGCGATCCAATCTAACTCCCTTCATCAGGGCAAGAAAGCGTAATCAAAGTCCTCCTGACAAAGAGCCACCCAGCCATCGAGATAGATAGATAGATAGATAGATAGATAGATATGATTCATACACACACAGATATAGTATCATAGATTTGAAAGGGGCCCTTAAAGAAGGACAATGATATGTTGCATGTTCCAGGGTGGGCAAACCAGACACTCTCCACATCAACACTGACAAAGAAACAGCAAGAAATACTGTTTACCCACAAGCATAAACTACATATATTAGAAACCAACACTTTCTCGTTACTTTATTTTCCAGATCAACAGACTGGGCCACAGCAACGCGTGGCAGGGGACAGCTAGTTAAAACATATTTCCATGGAATACATATTTTTAAAAATGAAGAACCAAGATTAAAATATAGTAAACACAAGACGTGAGATGAAAATTTGTACTTTAAGTCTGACATAGATGCTTCAGTGCAGCCCGCTCACTGAATATTGAATATTGAATATTGAGTCAGCTCAGTATTGCAGTCTTCCATGATTTGGCAGTAGGTCTTCAAGGGGTGCATCTACACCAGCCATGGGCAAACTTGGGCCCTCCAGGTGTTTTGGACTTCAACTCCCACAATTCCTAACAGCCTCAAGCCCTTTCCTTGAGGGTTGAAGTTTGCCCATGCCTGAAGTACATTGTTGAATTAATGTAGTTTGATACCACTTTAACTGCCACTGTAACTAAAAGCTGATTGGGGCGGTCTTTTTAATGCTGCATAGTGCTGTTTTTAACATTTGCCTTCTGATTTTAATGAACTGTAATGTTTCAATTGTTCTGTCGCGCGCGCTGGGCCTGTAATAGCTGTACTTTTCTATAGGACGTATACTTTAAGCCCAGCGGGAAGCCAGGGGCGCCTCAAAGAGAGGTTCTCAGGGATTTTCTGAAGTAATGGTCTTTAGAGTCTTTAATGATACAACAAAGTCTTTATTATGGAACAAACAACAAATCTTCAATGGTTCAAACAACTCTTCAAGGCTTTCTTAGTCTAGTCCTCAATGGGCTGGTACCTGACTTTAGTTAACTGAACCTTCTCTGTAGAAGAAACCCCTTTTAACCTCTCCCAGGCTGTTTACTATCTATGCCTCATCGGTGTGGGTCCTACTACCGATTCCAAATGCATTGGGGTATCGAGTAGACCTACCAGCCGAGGCTTGAAGATATTTCAGCTGGAGTTCGGTAGATCTGTAGTGCTGTCCTCCCTCAGAGAGTTCTTTGAAACTTCAGGGCTGTTTTCCCTCTGATTGCTGTGAGGCTGAGAAGCTGTGAGCTCTCAGCCAGAGCCTTGGGACCTTTTCCCTGAATGCTCTTTTTCCCTGGATAGTCTTGAGAAAAGAAACTTTTCTACGGGACGAGCTGGTCTACGTCCTATAGTCTAGCTTTCTTGTGTGAGACTGACCAAAAAATGGCTCCTTTCCCTCCCAGAACCCTGAACAAGGGGCGGAACCAAAGCTTAATTATGATAGACAGGAGGCCTGCCCTATAACTGCAAACAGATAACAGAAAGAAAATAAAGTTGGAGCTCCTGGTACAGCCATACCAGCACATCAATACTAGCCATGCATTGCTGTGGCCCAGTCTGGCTAAATGGAAAAGAAAGAAAAGAGAAAGAGCTGGTTTCTAATATATGTAGATAATAGTTTATATAATAATAATCCTGGTCTAAATGATAATACTAATACCAATACTACTACTACTAATAATAATAATAATAATAATAATAATAATGGTGTAAATAGTAATTATACTGGCCTAAGTAGTAATAGTAGTAGCAATAACAACAACAGAGCAGTACGTGTGAAAAAGATCTTGGAGTCCTCGTGGACAACAAGTTAAATATGAGCCAACAATGTGATGTGGCAGCAAAAAAAGCCAATGGGATTTTGGCCTGCATCAATAGGAGCATAGTGTCTAGATCTAGGGAAGTAATGCTACCCCTCTATTCTGTTTTGGTTAGACCACACCTGGAATACTGTGTCCAATTCTGGGCACCACAATTCAAGAGAGATATTGACAAGCTGGAATGTGTCCAGAGGAGAGCGACTAAAATGATAAAAGGTCTGGAGAACAAGCCCTATGAGGAGCGGCTTAAGGAGCTGGGCATGTTTAGCCTGAAGAAGAGAAGGCTGAGAGGGGATATGATAGCCATGTATAAATATGTGAGAGGAAGCCACAGGGAGGAGGGAGCAAGCTTGTTTTCTGCTTCCCTGGAGACTAGGACGCGGAACAACGGCTTCAAACTACAAGAGAGGAGATTCCATCTGAACATGAGGAAGAACTTCCTGACTGTGAGAGCCGTTCAGCAGTGGAACTCTCTGCCCCGGAGTGTGGTGGAGGCTCCTTCTTTGGAAGCTTTTAAACAGAGGCTGGATGGCCATCTGTCAGGGGTGATTTGAATGCAATATTCCTGCTTCTTGGCAGGGGGTTGGACTGGATGGCCCATGAGGTCTCTTCCAACTCTTTGATTCTATGATTCTATGATTCTAACAACAACAGAACAAATGCAATTAAGGCCAAGATTGAAAAATCAGCTGATGACCCAAAATGCAGACTGTGTAAGGAAGCTGATGAAACTATGGACCACATCCTCACCTGTTGCAAGAAAATCGCACAGATGGACTACAAACAAAAGCACAACTCTGTGGTCCAGATGTTTCACTGGAACTTATATCACAAGTACCACCTGCCAGCAGTACAGAATTGGTGGGATCATAAACCTGCAAAGGTAGTGGAAAATCAACACGCAAAAATACTGTGGGACTTTCGAATCCAGACTGACAAAGTTTTGGAACACAATACACCAGATATCACGGTTGTGGAAAAGAAAAAGTTTGGATTATTGATGTCGCCATACCAGGTGACAGTTGCATTGAGGAAAAATGACACGAAAAACTCAGCCGTTATCAAGACCTCAATCTTGATGTTTCTTGGTTTGATATCCAATAGTTTCCTCGCAGGCTGTGATGATGGAGGTCTTCAGTTTGTTCCAATGTTCCTCAACATTTTCGGGGTGTTCTGTGGGTAGATGGTCCTTGAGTGCCGTTTGGAGAAGGGCACATCTGGAGGGCTCCTGAAGGGCTTGGGTGTTCATTTTGCGCCTTGTCTTTCTTCCTTGGAGTCTGCGCTTGGGGCGATCTTGATAGCTATCATGGATCGGATTAGCCTGAGGTAGGACATCAGTTAATCTCACAGTAGCAACAACAATAGACTCGATTTATTTATTTTTCAGCTGATCTGGTTGGGGAATTCTGGAAAAATGGATCCCAGAAAGGAATGTTTCCAAGATCTAGTTTCAACGTTACTTCAACGTTTTTTTTTTAAAAAAAAGCAGCATACAGCAATTCATAGCACATCGCAAAAATCACAATATTATAGTTTACAAGTGACAGCAATGGGAGCGTAACAATGCAGCCACACTTTCCAATTACCCAGTATCTCAGATCTTTTTAACTAGAGATGAAACACGTTCTACATGTGAAGCATTTGTTCTGCCACTGATCTGTTTGCTTTTTCCACTTGCAATGACCCTGTGTCCTATTTAACTGTTCTCTATCTGAAGGACAGTCAGAGGACAGTACTACTGTATCTATTTAAAGGTGTCCTCTATTTGAAGGTCTGTCCGGTCCAATTTCCATGTAAAGATAAAGATTTATAAGAAAGGGAAGCAGAGGCTTTCACCCCTGGATAGCAAGCTGAGCTGGCTGCAGTGTTCTATGTCACTATTGCAAGATGCATTGATACTTTTTGGACTGCAACTCCTAGAATCCCCCAACCAGGCTGGCCATAGTGGCTGGGAAATATGAGGGTTATAGTCCAAAGAACCTTTCCAAGCTCTGTGAGTAATGTATTTCTACTGCGGTCATTACTCCAGACTTACAGAGAGAGGTCAACCCTCCTGTTTAAGGAGCTCCATTGGCTGCCGTTCATTTTCCGGTCCCAATTCAAGGTGCAGGTGCTCACCTACAAAGCCCTAAACGGTTTGGGACCTGCCTACCTGCGTGACCGCATCTCCGTGTATGAACCCACATGATCCCTCCGTTCATCTGGAGAGGCCCTGCTCACGATTCCACCTGCATCGCTAGCGCGTTTGGTGGGGACGAGGGACAGGGCCTTCTCTGTGGTAGCCCCCCGACTCTGGAACTCTCTCCCCAAGGACATCAGACAAGCCCCAACGTTGGCAGTCTTTAGGAAGAGCTTGAAGACCTGGCTGTTCCAGTGTGCCTTCCCTGAATAGGAAACTCCCAGCATCATGTCCCAAACGCACTTTACTAGAGATTTAAGATTACCTGCACATGGCACCTACCTAAAATCCTTACATTTCACCTGTCATGTCCAGCACTTTTAATTTTAGTCATTACATTTGGCCCGGCTCTAGTTTTAAATGTGTCATGATGTATTGTTTTTAATGTTTTATTGTTATTGCTTTTAATGTTTATTGGTTTGCTTTATGAGTTTTATTGTTGTATTTGTTATGCTGTTGTTTTATTGAGGGCCTTGGCCTTTGTAAGCCGCACCGAGTCCTTCGGGAGATGTTAGCGGGGTACAAATAAAGATAATAATAATAATAGAATACATCCGTTGTCAAAGGCTTTCACGGCTGGAATCACTAGGTTGCTGTTTGTTTTCTGGGCTGTATGGCCATGTTCCAGAAGCATTCTCTCCTGACATTTCGCCCACATCTATAGCAGGCATCCTCAGAGGTTTTGAGGTCTGTTGGAAACTAGGCAAGTGGGGTTTATATATCTGAGGAATAATGTCCAGGGTGGGATAAAGAACTCTTGTCTGCTAGAGGCAAGTGTGAATGTTGAAATTAATGGCCCTGCAGCTTCGAAGCCTGGATGATTGCTGCCTGGTGGAATCTTTTGTTTGGAGCTGGCCCTGATTGATTCTTGCCAGGAATTACCTTCTTTTCAGAATATTGTTCTTCTTTTACTGTTTAGAGTTTTTTTTAATACTGGTAGCCAGATTTTGTTCATTTTCATGATTTCCTCCTTTCTGTTGAAATTGTCCGCACGCCTGTGGATTTCAATGGCTTCTCTTTGTAGTCTGACATGGTGGTTGTGAGAGTGGTCCAGCATTTGTGTGTTCTCAAATAATATGCTTTGTCCAGGTTGGTTCATTGGGTGCTCTGCTATGGCTGACTTCTCAAGTTGAAATAGTCTGCAGTGCCTTTCATGTTCCTAGATTCGTGTTTGGGCAATTCTGTGTTTGGTGGTCCCTATGTAGACGTGTCCACAGCTGCATGGTATACAGTAGACTCCTGCAGAGGTGAGAGGATCCCTTTTGTCCTTTGCTGAACAGAGCATTTGCTGGATTTTCTTAGTGGGTCTGTAGATAGTTTGTAGGTTTGTAGGTTGTGCTTATCATATTCCATGCAGTGAGCATGACCTTGCCTGCCAAGAGTTGGGTACGTGCTGCCTTTGAAGACGGTGAGTCATGATGCTTCCATTGTATCGACTGGACTTTAATCTCAGGATCAGAGTGATGAACCCAGCTTTCATCCTGTGTGATCAGTTTGTTGAAAAAGTCCTCCTGGTTTCCATGGCACATAATTGTCAATACAGTCTGAGAGCATTCGACTCGTTCCTGCTTCTGGAAAGGTGTGAGCAGCTGGGGGACCCAGTGAACGGATACATTATGCACGTCAAGATGGTCTTGGATTATTTTTTCCCCACAGACCCAACAGTAATCTTGACATTTTGGGCTAGGCAACCAATGGTTATGTGGCGATTTTCCAAAATGACAGCTTCCACTTGCTGGATGGTGTATTCATCAATAGCAGAGTGGGGTCACCCTGGAATTGGAGCTGTTTGCACTGAATTCCGACCACATTGGAATTGACGATGCCAGTTCTTGACTACATCATATGATGTGGAATTCTCACCATAATCCTCTTTCATCTCATCAAACATCTCCTTTGGTGTGCGGCCTTTCAAGTAAAGGACTGTTCTGTATTCCACTGAGTCCATTCTTAAACCTCACACCATTTCAGCACCTGCAAAATCAAGACCGTTATCAGTTCTGAGTTGTAAATTGGCACGTAACCTATAGAGACTTATATCATTACACACATGCAGTTTTCACGTCCTGTGATAAATAGAAGTGGGTCAGGGAAATCTTTAATGAACACCCCTCATAGTGCCGTGTGATAGACCCAACCAAAGTAACTTTTAGAACCTCATCCCAAAATGAGGTCCTAAATACTTTACCGTAGCATTCCATTCCATTTATAAGGAAAATAGATAATATATTCACTCCCATCACTAGACTGTAGGGCAGTTGTTCTCAACATTCCTAATGCTGCAATCCCTTAATACAGTTTCTCATGTTGTGGTGACCCCCAACCATAATAATAATAATAATAATAATAATAATAATAATAATAATAATAGATGCTTGGGAAGTGTTTGACTTGTGATTTTGTGATACAAAATCCAGCATCAGGGGTGGCTCAACTCATTACGCAAAGTAAGCATTTGCAGTATAGTTGATTTTGCCCAGGGGCGCTCTTGAGGCGCTCTTGGGGGGAAAATAGACCTTGACATATGCGCGTTGTAGTTGCTGGGATGTATAGTTTACCTACAATCAAAGAGCATTCTGCACTCCACCAATGATGGAATTGAACCAAATATGGCACACAGAACTCCCACGACGAACAGAAAATATATATCAGTGATTGGGGTGGGGGTGGGGGGCAAAATACTACTTGCTTACCGTTGAAAATTACCTAGGACTGCCTCTGTCCAGCATCTAGATCTCGTTTGCTGTGACATACTGTGCTTTTGTATCAGTAAAATAATAACAATTATTATTATTATTTTCTGAGCATACTACAATTGGACAATATCAAGCATGGGCATGCGAAAGAATATGTCAAAAGGGTCAGAAAGGTTTTGAAGATCAAATTAAATGGTGGAAATACAATCAAGGTTTTCAACACCTGGGCCATCCCTATAATCAGATACTCCTAGAATTGTGAACTGGACACAAGCAGAGCTGGGTGATTTGGACAGAAAAACAAGAA
Source organism: Anolis sagrei (assembly GCF_037176765.1). Lineage (NCBI taxonomy): Eukaryota > Metazoa > Chordata > Lepidosauria > Squamata > Anolidae > Anolis > Anolis sagrei. Next base: position 75,656,210 of record NC_090034.1, on the reverse strand, counting down.
AACTGATGACAATCCACTACTCATTATACTTGTGTAGTGATGTCAACAGACTTGCCCTGCTCAGGAAATCAGGAGACAGAGGGCTTCTGCAAGTGAAACAAACGATAGAAGAAGAGAAACATGCACTGGCAGATTATGTGAAAGGCTGTCAAGAATCAACATTGAGGGAAGTCAATAGCAGACAACTGCTTCAAGTGCAAAAGACAAAAGGAGGGCCTGATTCTTGCAGCCCAAGAACAAGCCATTAGAACAAATGCCATCAAAGCCAGAATTGATAAGTCAACGACAGATCCCACGTGTAGGCTCTGCAAGGAAGCAGACGAAATGATAGATCACATCCTCAGCTGCTGCAAGAAGATTACGCAGATAGACTACAAGCAGAGGCATAACACCATTGCTCAGATGATCCATTGGAACTTGTGCCAAAAATACCATCCACCTTGTGACAAAGAACTGGTGGGATCACAATCCTGAAAAACACAAATAGCACAGACAAAGACAAATACTTCTCCTTTCGTTTCCGACTCTGGAGGCAATGCTGAACTCTGGCACTGGGGAGGTGTTCATCTCCTTTTCCAAGCTGAGGAGCCTATGTTGTCCATAGACAACTCCTGATCGTGTATCTGGCATGACTGCATGAATCATATTTTGCCTTGCCCGCTGAAGTGGTACCTATTGATTTACTCACATTTGCATGTTTTCGAACTGCTAGGTTGGCAGGAGCTAGGGCTAACAGCAGGAGCTCACCCCGTCCCATGGATTCGAACTGCCGACCTTCAGGCCAGCAGATCAGCAGCTCAAGGGTTTCACCCACTGTGCCATCGCAGCCCTGTTTAGCCATTTCTGTGCAAATTGGGAGATGTTCCCTGACTCCAAAACCTCTGTTTCTGCATACTTTAAAAACAAATCCAAGGATTTCAGAGGATGGAGCAATTTTGGAAACACAATTCTATCTGTAGTGGCTCGTCAGTGCTGTGTTTTGGTTAGAGAGTTGGCCGGAAATTTAGAGAATACAGATTTCCATTTCCACTGCGCCAAGAGAGTCACTGGGCTATCGTGGACCAGTCAGTTTTTTTTTCAACTTGACCCTCCTTATAAGGTTATTGTGAGGATTGGTGGAGAGCTGAGCTACATATTTTATCTTGAGCATATTGAAGGAAATGTGGATTATACATGCAACACGCAAATAAGGCTGGCATGCTTTTGGCACACGCTGCAGGCACTTTCTTAGCATTCACTGAGAAAAGCTGTGCCAACCAAGGCAAGGGAAAAGGTGCCAGCTTTGTGCCATCTGTTTTTCAAATGCTGGACTTCTAGGAGGGCCCTTGGGTCTTTAATACTCTGGGAGGGTTGCCCAATGCCAAAGCATCTGTCCCATAATGCATTTGCTCCTTTCTCTGCTAATGCTGTTGCTTTTTTCTCCCTTTTTTCACCACGAATGTGTTTTGCAGCCCCTGTTTTCTGCCTTCCTCTCCACTGGTGCAATTTTACTGCCAGCAGAGCCAAGATTATTCCAACCCAACTAGGACTGTCTTAGGACATTATTGCATATGAGCTGCTATCCCATGGCATTCCTGCAATGCAGTTACGAGCTACTTACTATCATGATGACAGGGGTCAAATGCAGCCACTGGCATTGTAGGATTGCCATACCACAACAGTGCAAAGTTGCATTTCTGTGTGGGCAGTGCAACACCAACCTCCCACATGACACTTCTCCTTCTTTAGCTGTGTTAAAGGGCCAGGTTTTAGCACAATGATAAGATCTACCAACCGAAAGGTTGCCAGTTCGAAGCGTGACAGTGTGAGCACCCAACTGTCAGCCCAGCTCACTGTTTACCTAAGCAATTCGAAAACAGCTTGAGCTGTAAATAGAGAAATTAGTACCACTAAAAAAAGCAGGGGAGGTATTTTACACCATAAAGAAAAAGATCAGAAAATGCCCGGTGAGCAAAAGGAAGGAGGAAGTCTTGCTAGCTCTTCGTCATAGAGGATGGAGTGACCGCACCCCCCCCCCCCCCGAGGCTTGATTTGAACACAACCTCCAAGATGCCAAAAAGCTGGATGTCAATACAACACACCTCCTTTCTGTTCTGTCTGTCTCTGTCTTGTCTGTCCAAAACGCATTGAATGTTTGCCATGTATGTGTACTGTGATCCGCTCTGAATCCCCTTGGGGAGATAGGGTGGAATATAAATTAAGTGTTGTTGTTGTTGTTGCTGCTGCTGTTGTTGTTATACTAGATTTCCTTTGACTAGAAGCTGGCCACTTGGAGTGCCTCTAGTGTCGCTGTAAGAATGTCCTCCATTGTGCAGGGCTCAGGTTGCATTGTAGTAGATGATCTGTGGTTTGCTCTTCTCCGCACTCGCATGTCGTGAACTCCACTTTGTAGCCCCATTTCTTAAGATTGGCTCTGCATCTCATGGTGTCAGAGCGCATCGTTTTCAGCACCTTCCAAGTCGCCCCAACTTCTGTATGCCCAAGAGGAAGTCTCTCATTTGATATCAGCCATGGATTAAAGTTCCGTGTTTTAGCCTGCCGCTTTTGGACTCTTGTTTGCTGAGGTGTTCCTGTGAGTATTTCTGTAGGTCTTAGAAAGCTATTTCTTGATTTAAAACATTGACATGCTGGCTGATATCTGAACAGAGGATGGGCTGGAAATGTCATTGCCTTGGTCTTTACATTATTGGTTGAGCTGAGTCTGCAAAGAAGTGTGCATGGCTGATGAAGATATAGTGACCCACATTCATGGGGTTGCCATAAGTCAAAGTTAATTTGACTGCAGTTAATAACTATATATAGAGAGAGATACACACACACACACACACACACACATCCTGTTTCCCCCAAAATAAGACAGGGTCTTATGTTAATTTATTTTCAGGTAATAACTTATTTTTCCAAACTGACTTTTTTTATGAACTGTAGGGTTTATTTTTGAAGTAGGGCTTATATTTCGAGCTTCCTCAAAAAACCTGAAAAATCACACTAGACCTTATTTTTGGTGAAACAGGGTATAGTGTGTGTGTGCATATGGAAAAATATTTTTATTAGCTGTATGAGGTGGTGCAGTGGGTTAAACCACTGAGCTGCTGAACTTGCTGATCAAAAGGTTGGTGGTTCGGATCTAGGGAGCAGGGTGAGCTCCTGCTGTTAGCCCCAGCTTCTGCCAACCTTGTAGTTTGATGAAGGCAAGATGAAAATACATAATACACATATTGGAAAATATGTATTAGATGTAACCATATTAGAAATAGGAGTTAGAAAATATATGAAATCACAAAGAGAAGTGTATGTAATATATGCATGACCTTCACTTCACTTGGCTTCTTAAAAGCGGCAAAAATTAGATGCCTCAAGAGACTCCTTCCATTTTGGTACCAGGCGAAGCTTATTGTAAGATTAATGAACTAGCCATCAAGAGGCTTCAGGAAGAACTTATCTCAAGATGGATGGAAGCTCTTGCTATCAGGGGTTCAGTAGACATTCTGGCAATGGTCCGCATTAATAGCAGCTCCTCAGATAAAGATGCTTAAAATGAAGGCTGACAGGTGTTGAAGTTAAAATATGCCATTGAAGTCAATGTAAAAGTGGAATTTTGTGATGCACATTGTGATGCCTGTATGATGCATGCATATTATTTTAAAGGGTATATAAACCAAGGCTTTTCTTTGTTCTGTGCCCTGTCTCTGGATTACCAGCAGGTCCATATCCGGTTGGCGCCAACTGAGAATAAACCGTGCTTTTTCAGACCTCAGGAACTCTCTTTGTCTCTTTTCCTCAAACCATCGCCCTGCCATTTCAGTTTGAAGACATGCAGATGTGAGTAGATGAATAGGAACTGCTCTGTGACGGTCTGGATGAGGGTGAACAAATTGAAATTGAATCCAGACAAGACAGACGTACTCCTGGTCAGTCGCAAGGCCGAACAGGGTATAGGGTTACAGCCTGTGTTGGACGGGGTCACACTCCCCCTGAAGATGCAGGTTCGCAGCTTGGGTGTGATCTTGGACTCATCGCTGAGCCTGGAACCCCAGGTTTCAGCGGTGACCAGGGGAGCATTCGCACAGTTAAAACTAGTGCGCCAGCTGCGCCCGTACCTTGGGAAGCCTGACTTGGCATGCTCTAGTCACATCCCGTTTAGACTACTGCAATGCTCTCTACGTGGGGTTGCCTCTGAAGACTGCTCGGAAGCTTCAAATGGTCCAACGATCGGCAGCCAGGATGCTAACAGGAGCAGCACTCAGGGAGCACACCACTCCACTGCTGCGCCAGCTCCACTGTCTGCCAATTTGCTACCGGGCACAATTCAAAGTGCTGGCTTTAGCCTTTAAAGCCCAAAACGGTTCTGGCCCAACCTACCTGTCCGAACGCGTCTCCTCCTATGAACCAGTTAGGACATTAAAATCATCTGGGGAGGCCCTGCTCTCGATCCCGCCGACTTCACAAGCACGCCTGGCAGGGACGAGAGACAGGGCCTTCTCAGTGGTGGTCCCTCGGCTGTGGAACGCCCTTCCTGCAGATATTAGATCGACCCCTTCCTTGCTGGCATTCCGGAGGAAAGTAAAGACCTGGCTGTTTGAACAGGCATTTGACTAAGCAGTGTGATTGATTGACTGACTATCGGAACACGGAATATCGGATAACGAGTTTGGGTTCTGATTTCATTGATGAGACCTGATGGATTTGTTATATTGATGTAGTGATGTATTGATATTGATGTTTAATGATTTGTGATGCTATTGCTTTTAAATGCTTAATGATTTTGTATTGTGTATACCTAAATTGTTGTAAACCGCTCTGAGTTGCCTAAGGGCTGAGAAGAGCGGTATACAAATAAAATAAATAAATAAATCACTACCTCCTCACTACCTCTGAGGATGCTTGCCATAGATGCAGGCGAAACGTCAGAAGAAATGCCTCTAGAACATGGCCCTATAGCCCAAAAAAACCAACAAGAACTTAAATAAATAAATAATAAGGTAACAACGCTCCATGCAGTCATGCTGGCCACATAACCTTGGAGGTGTCTACAGACAACGCCGGCTCTTTGGCTTAGAAATGGAGATGAGCACCACCCCCTAGAGTCTGACACAACTAGACTTAATGTCAAGGGGGAACCTTTACCTTTACTATTGGCTGTATGAACACAGGAACTATACATATGCATTCACCGTTATGTTCACAATAGCATAAAATGTGAAGTTAGTAAATTGAGCCCATTTTGTACTGGAATGACAAGTTCCCATGCCAAGGTACACTTTGGAAAGGTGTGTTTGAGTTCCAACCCCTCCCTTGGAGAAGCAAAGGGTGTGAAATTTATCCATAAAAGGTAATGTGAGTTTCCTTCTCTTTTTGCATCATTGGATTTCCACATGGAGAAATGCTGGAGTTTATGATGCCTGGAATTTTCATTTATGTAATTTGATTAAAATGTTCTATCCAGCCATTTCACCCTGTAACATACTCTCAAGGCCGTGCATAGTGCCATGCTGTAAAACAAACACGAGCACTCTAAAACGATTGAAGCAATTAAAACCTGTTTTAAACCCAGTGCCAGCATAGAACGGCCCCCTATAGTAATAAAAAATACGTTTTGACAGACAGCATCAGCAACTAACCCACGAATCCTTAAATGCCTGGCAAACAAAGCCATTTAAATGGTTCTGAAAATAAAATAAAATAGACCCAACATGTTCCTCTCACGCCAGAATAAGGTTCCTTAAACACATTGCCACCATAGAAAAGGCCGTGATTTTAAGACCAAGAGATTTTGCTTCTGATGACTGGAGGATAGGCTTGTGCATTCCAGGTAAACTTTTTAAAAATCATCTTTATTATGAAAAAAAACCAAAAACATTTTTTTTACACTGGGGAGGGGGTACAGATAGAAAAAAAAAGAATAAGAGAAGATTGGTTAGAAAAGGGAAGAGATCAGGTGGGATATGGATTGGGGGTAGAGAGGAAATGAGGGCTAAAAAAGTGGGGAAAGTGGGGAAAGAGAAAAAAATTGATGTAGGTAGCCTTTGCATTTCCTATGTACCTACATATCTGTATCTATCTAAAGCAGGGGTCCTCAAACTAAGGCCTGGGGGCCGGATGCGGTCATTTACCTCCAAGGTCATTTACCCGGCCCTCGCTCTGGGTCAACCTAAGTATGAAACTACTTGAAAGCACACAATAACAACAATCCTATCTCATCAGCCAAAAGCAGGGCCACACTTTCCATTGAAATACTAATAAGTTTATATTTGTAAAAATTGTATTGTTTTAAAATGTTTTTTTGCACTACAAATAAGATATTTGCAGTGTGCATGATTTTTTCGAATTATAATCCGGCCCGCCAACAGTCTGAGGGATTGTGACCTGGCCCTCTGTTTAAAAAGTTTGTGGACCCCTGATCTAAAGTATCTATATACAGTAATTTTATATATGAAATTTCCCCCATATGTTGGCAGGTCTTTTCAAATCTTATATACATATAGATATCGAGAAATTTCCATATACCTGTGTATCTGTATCTATAGGTATACATTATTTTTATATATGAATTTCCTCTCACATGTTTGCAACTCTCTGCAAATCTTATATAGATATAGATAAATATATAGATATACCTACATATATGTATATCTGAGTGTATGTATATGTGTGTGTATATATAAGCCCCCTGCCACACGATGCTGTGGCCCAGTCTGTTGATCTGGAAAATAAAGTAATGAGAAAGTGTTGGTTACTAATATATATAATTTCTTTCTGCTTGTGGGTAAACAGTATTCCTTGCTGTTTCTTTGTCAGTGTTGATGTGGAGATTGTCTGGTTTGCTTACTCTGGAACATGCAACATATAATTGTCCTTCTTTAGGGGTCCCTTTTGAATCTATGATACTATATCTGTGTGTGTGTGAATAATATCTATCTCTATCTATCTATCTATCTATCTATCTATCTATCTATCTATCTATCTATCTATATCTATGGCTGGATGGCTCTTTGTCAGGAGGGCTTTGATTATGTTTTCTTGCCCTGGTGAAGGGAGTTGTACTGGATGGCCTTAAGTATTTTCTGATGGTCATGGGGGTTCTGTATGGGAAGTTTGCCCTAATTCTGTCATTCGTGGGATTCAGAATGCTCTTTGATTGTAGGTGAACTGTGAATCCCAGTGACTACAACTCCCAAATGTCAAGGTCTATTTCCCCCAAACTCCATCTGTGTTCATATTTGGGCGTGTTGAGTATTCGTGCCAAGTTTGGTCCAGATCCATCATTGTTTGAGTCCACAGTGCTCTCTGGATGTAGGGGAACTACAACTCCCAAACTCATGGTCAATGCCCACCAAACCCTTCCAGTATTTTCTGTTGGTCATGGGAGTTCTGTGTGCCAAGTTTGGTTCAATTCCTTCGTTGGTGGAGTTCAGAATGCTCTTTGGTTGTAAGTGAACTATAAATCCCAGCAACTACAACTACCAAATGACAAAATCATAATTTTTTGAGTGATGGTCACTCCTTGTATTTTGAGATGTTTTGTTGCCAAATTTGGTGGGATTTCGTTCATTGGTTCTTTTGTTTTTAAGGTACTAATTATGCACAGAGCATTTATATATAGATAGATATCTAGCTCTGCATTGTTTATATAGGCATTGAACGTTTGCCTGTTTACTATGTTGGAAGCCAGCCTGAGTCCCCATGGGGAGATAGGCTGGTATACAAATGAAGTTCTACAATAAACCATCACTGGACCACACTAAATTCGACAACTATCGGCCAGTTTCCAATCTCCCCTTTGTGGGCAAAGTCTTAGAACATGTGGTGGCCTCACAACTCCAGGTATTCTTGGTAGACACGGATTATCTAGACCCGGCACAGTCTGACTTTAGCCCGGGACATGGTACCGAGACAGCCTTGGTCGTCTTAGTGGATGATCTGCGCCGGGAGTTCGACAGGGGGAGTGTGTCCCTGTTGGTGCTGCTGGACCTCTCAGCGACCTTTGATACCGTCGACCACGGTATCCTTCTGGGGCGCCTCGAGGGGATGGGTCTTGGGGGTACTGTTCTGCAGTGGCTCCGGTCATTCCTAGAGGGTCGATCTCAGAAGGTGTTATTGGGAGACACCTGTTCAACACCACAACCTTTGTCTTGTGGGGTTCCACAGGGCTCAATATTGTCTCACATGTTGTTTAACATCTACATGAAGCCGCTGGGGGAGATCATCCGGAGATTCGGGGTGCGGTGTCATCTGTACGCAGATGATGTCCAACTCTGTCACTCCTTTCCACCTGCTACTAAGGAGGCTGTCGAGGTCCTGAACCGGTGTCTGGCCGCTGTGACGGTCTGGATGAGGGCGAACAAATTGAAATTGAATCCAGACAAGACAGAGGTACTCCTGGTCAGTCGCAAGGCCGAACAGGGCATAGGGTTACAGCCTGTGTTGGATGGGGCCGCACTCCCCCTGAAGACGCAGGTTCGCAGCTTGGGTGTGATCTTGGACTCATTGCTGAGCCTGGAACCCCAGGTTTCGGTGGTGACCAGGGGAGCATTTGCACAGCTAAAGCTTGTGCGCCAGCTGCGCCCGTACCTTGGGAAGTCTGACTTGGCCACGGTAGTCCACGCTCTGGTTACCTCCTGTTTAGACTACTGCAACGCTCTCTACGTGGGGTTGCCTTTGAAGACGGCTCGGAAGCTTCAACTAGTCCAACGCTCGGCAGCCATGATTCTAACGGGAGCGAGGCGCAGGGAGCATACAACCCCCTTGCTGCGCCAACTCCACTTGCTACCGATTTGCTACCGGGCTCAATTCAAAGTGCTGGCGTTGGCCTTTAAAGCCCTAAACGGTTCCGGCCCAAGCTACCTATCCGACCGCATCTCTGCCTATGAAGCCACTAGGACTTTGAGATCTTCCGGGGAGGCCCTGCTCTTGATCCCGCCTGCCTCACAGGCACGGCTGGCGGGGATGAGAGATAGGGCCTTCTCGGTGGTGGCCCCGTGGCTGTGGAACGCCCTTCCCATGGACATTAGACTAGCTCCATCACTAATGGTATTCCGCAAAAAGGTGAAAACCTGGTAATTTGAGCAGGAGTTTGAATAGTCAGTGCAATGAATGTAATGAACATAGGAATGGAACAATGGATAACGGATCTGGATCATGTTTTTAGTGATGAGACGCTAGTGAATGGCTATGGTGTTAATTGTATATTGTTGTTAATTGTATACTTTTCTATAATATGTTATGATGTTAACTGTTTTTTATATCGTGTGTTGATAGCATTGAATTTTTGCTGTTCTTGTTGTTAACCGCTGTGAGTTGCCTAAGGGCTGAGAACAGCGGTATACAAATAAAGTAAATAAATAAATAAAGTAAATAAATAATAATAATAATAATAATAATAATAATAAATTGTTGATACCATATTGTTTTTGTTGACCCTTCTTTTCCACTTACAGAACTAGTTTACTGTTTTTCTTTGAAATATGGTAAATATTCAAAAACATTGTACCTATGGATGCCTCAATTAATGTAATTTTATTGATATCCATTTTTATTTTGAAATTTACCAGTTGTTGCTGCATTTCCCACCCTTGGCTTATACTCAAGTCAATATGTTTTCCCAGTTTTTTGTGGTAAAATTAGGTGTCTCGGCTTATGTTCAGGTCAGTTTATATTCAAGTATATACGGTAATTCCTTTCCACACCGGGAATAAGCTGTGCCTGTATCGCCTCCAAACAAACCTATCCAACAAAATCCTGTGATAGCATTGCCTTAAGGTGGCTTTAAGTCAGAAATGATTCAGTGGAATACAACAAGAATAACAAGAAATTGAATGCACCTGGTGCAGAGGAGGGAGAATTCTATTTCAATGTGTTTTGTGTTTTTGCAGAATGTATTAACATTTGCAAATATCTATGTGTTTTAGGTGAAAAGAACCTAAAGCTTAAAAAATAGCAAATGTGGGAGAAAGAAAAGCTGAGATTTCCCATTTGTCATCCCGCAGCATTCCTGCAGTCAAATACACGCTTTCTGGAACAAAGCCTCATTGAACTCAGTAAGACGTTCATTGCTGAATAAACAAACACACTTCGAGATGATTCTGGACAGATTCACGCTTCTGTCAACTAGGCTGGAAGAAAGCCCTATTGAACTAGTGGGATTTACATTTAAATAATTTTGGACAGGGTTGGACTGCATCAGTGCGAAACAAAGCTTTTGGGTTGCCATGCCAAAATGAAGTGTCACCTCCTAAATGCTTATGTGTTACACTGCTGCAAGATTGCCAACTTCTGAAGAAACCCTTGTCACTGGGCCAGGAACAGCAGAATGCTGAAAGGTGATCATATTTAAACAGCCATGCTGTGAATAGATTTCTGGTGATGTTTTCCAGAAAGCTGTCACTGCTGGCCTGTTAGAGCACAAGTCTTATGGCACCTCGAAGGCCTACAGAACAGGTTCCTCAGGGCAGTTGACAGATATGGAAAGAATTTTAATTTTGTACAGGGCCCAGACAAAAATAGGAGAAATATTTATTTATTTGTTTATTCCAACTGAGCTCTAGGTGCTCTCACTGCCTATTACATGGAAAACCAACTGATCCCTAATCCATCTAAAACACAGACATGTGCCTTTCACCTTAAGAAGAGACAAGCATCCCAAGCTCTGAGGATTACCTGGGAAGGAATCCCACTGGAGCATTGCAGCACACCCAAATACCTGGGAGTCACCCTGGACCGTGCTCTGACCTACAAGAAGCACTGCCTGAACATCAAGCAAAAAGTGGGCACTAGAAACAATATCATACGAAAGCTGACTGGCACAACCTGGGGATCACAACCAGACACAGTGAAGACATCTGCCCTTGCGCTGTGCTACTCTGCTGCTGAGTATGGTGAGTGTGGAACACATCTCACCACACTAAAACAGTGGATGTGGCTCTTAATGAGACATGCCGCATTATCACAGGTTGTCTGCGCCCTACACCACTGGAGAAATTACACTGCTTAGCCGGCATTGCACCACCTGACATCCGTCGGGAAGTAGCGGCCATCTCCAGCTCATCCAGGCCCGTAGCCAGGATTTCGTTTCGGGGGGGGGGGGGCTGAATTTTTTTCAGGGGGGGTTGAGTTTCGGGGGGGATGAGTCTGAGTGAAAGAGGGTCTACTCTACCTTTTGTATCATTACCCCAATACCCCCATGCATATGGGATATATTGAGTATGGTGATCAGATCATGATATGAATAAACATAACAGTTTAAATAATGCACCAGTAAGGCCTTTTCGCGAACCACCATGAGAATTTCGGGGGGGGGGGGGCTGAAGCCCCTCAAGCCCTCCCCCCTGGCTACATGCCTGAGCTCATGGGTATCAGCCAGCATGTCTATGACTTAAATCAAGAAATAGTTTTCTTAGATCTACAGAGACACTTGCTGGAACACCTCAGCAAGCAAGAGTCCAAAAGTGACAGCCTCAAACCCAGAACCTCAAGCCGTGGGTGATACCAAATGAGAGACTCTCCCCTGGGCACACAGAAGACTGGGAAGGCGCTGAACAGACTGTGCTCTGGCACCACGAGATGCAGAGCCAATCTTAAGAAATGGGGCTACAAAGTGGAATCCACGACATGCATGTGCGGAGAAGAGCAAACTACAGACCACCTGCTGCAATGCAACCTGAGCCCTGCTACATGCACAATGGAGGACCTTCTTGCGGCAACACCAGAGGCACTCCAAGTGGCCAGATACCGGTCAAAGGACTTTTAATCAACTACTAAGTTTGCAAAATTTGTGCTTTTTTATCTGTTTGTTTGTTTTGTTCTGTTAGAAATGTAATACAGTGGTATGGTTGCTGATGACACGATAAATAAAAAAAATGTTTATTTATTTACTCCATTTATATACCACTTTTCTCCGCCCTCGGGCAACTCAAAGTGGTTTACAGTAGCAAAAATTCAATGCAAAACATCATAAAAACAATTAAAACCATTAAAACCATGGCATCAATATACAATCTTTACAACGTCAATACTACATAACTCATAGCGTCTCTTAGTTAAAATCAAGATCCAATCTCGTCATCCAGTCGTTCCACGTTCCAATGTTTTTTACACTGCCTTTTCGAACGCCTGCTCAAACAACCAGGTCTTAACCTTCCTACGAAATGCTAACAAAGATTTTTTTTAGGCATCAAACTAACAGCTCTGAAAAGAATGGAAAAATCTGGCCTCTTTATTGAACTGAAACAACATTTCTGCCCATCACTATGCTCTACAATCCTATCTAGAAGCAGAAAGCTGTTTAGGGAAAAGATAGTGGCTGGTTATGTTGCATCCAGTCAACAACAACAATATTTTATTATTGTCCAGAGACCCCCTTTCTCCATAGAAACATAGTTAGATAAAATTCACAACAATTAAAATATGGAGTTAAAACTGCTTGATGCTGAATACAAGGGCCAGAGGTTTAGCACAGCTGGTAAATCATCAGCAATTATAAGATCTATCAACCAAAAGGTTGTACATTCGAAATCCCGGGTTGGCGTAAGCTCCCAACTGTCAGCCTATCTCATTGTTTACCTAAGCAATTCAAAAACAGCTTTAACTGTGATTAGAGAAATTAGGTACTGCTAAAAAGCAGGGGAGGTGTTTTATGACGCCATAAAAGAAAGAAGATCAGAAAATGCAACCAAAAAGGAAGTCCTGACGGCTCTTCGTCATAGAGGATAGAGCAACAGCACTCCCTGGACTCGAGCCCAACCTTCCATGGCACCAAAAACAGCTGAAACAAACCACCTCCTGTTATGTCTGTCTGTGTATTGTCTATACAAAGCTGCATTGAATGTTTGCTGTGTATATGTACTGTGATCCGCCCTGAGTTCCCTTCGGGGTGAGAAGGGTGGAATATAAATAAAGTGTTGTTGTTGTTGTTGTTGTTGTTGTTGTTGTTATAAAAACATCTGTGTCTAAAGTTGGGAATTGTCCAATCCTGGCTACCATGGAAAGAAACTTGGCAACTGCCAGGGTCACGTAAGGAAGATCGTCACCAAGTAAAAACTTCACAAAAAGTTTCACTGAGCTAGCCGGTGAGACAGCAGTATTTGGCCACCATCAAGTTTTTTAAGTAGTTTGCTGTGTGGAAAAGCCTAACATAGTGTATGGACAGAGCACTTGGGGAGCAAGATACATATGAACGAGAACTTAGCTCACAAAAGGCAATGTCCCACATTCTCTGCTTGATTTATTTGAAAGCCATATTAAAGCCCAGATGAGTTAAAAGGGACGCAGAAAAAACGATGGAGTAAAATAGAGTAAAATAATGGAAATGTAATAATAACAATATTTATTCCTAACAGAACAAAACAAACAAACAGATAAAAAAAAACACAGATTTTGCAGACTTGGTAGTGGATTAAATGTCCTTTGACCAGTATCTGGCCACTTGGAGTGCCTCTGGTGTTGCTGCAAGAAGGTCCTCCATTGTGCATGTGGCAGGGCTCAGGTTGCATTGCAGCAGGTGGTCAGTGGTTTGCTCTTCTCCGCACTCGCATGTCGTGGATTCCACTTTATAGCCCCATTTCTGAAGGTTGGCTCTGCATCTCGTGGTGCCAGAGCGCAGTCTGTTCAGCGCCTTCCAAGTCGCCCAGTCTTCTGTGTGCCCAGAGGGGAGTCTCTCATCTGGTATCAGCCATGGATTGAGGTGCTGGGTTTGAGCCTGCTACTTTTGAACTCTCGCTTGCTGAGGTATTCCAGCGAGTGTCTCTGTAGATCTAAGAAAACTATGTCTTGATTTAAGTCGTTGACGTGCTGGCTGATAACCAAACAAGGGATGAGCTGGAGATGTCTCTGCCTTGGTCCTTTCACTATTGGCTGCCACTGCCCGGCGGATGTCAGGTGGTGCAATACTGGCTAGACAGTGTAATTTCTCCAGTGGTGTAGGGTGCAGACACCCCGTGATAATGCGGCATGTCTCATTAAGAGCCACATCCACTGTTTTAGCGTGGTGAGATGTGTTCCACACTGGGCATGCGTACTCAGCAGCAGAGTAGCATAGCGCAAGGGCAGATGTCTTCACTGTATCTGGTTGTGCTCCCCAGGTTGTGCCAGTCAGCTTTCGTATGATATTGTTTCTAGCACCCACTTTTTGTTTGATGTTCAGGCAGTGCTTCTTGTAGGTAAGAGCATGGTCCAGAGTGACTCCCAGATATTTGGGTGCGCTGCAATGCTCCAGTGGGATTCCTTCCCAGATAATCCTCAGAGCTCGGGATGCTTGTCTGTTCTTAAGGTGAAAGGCACATGTCTGTGTTTTAGATGGATTGGGGATCAGTTGGTTTTCCCTGTAATAGGCAGTGAGAGCACCTAGAGCTTCGGAGATTCTGTTCAACCATCTCAAATAATAACAATAATAACAATAATAGAGTAAAACAACAAATGTAATAATAACAACAATAATAGAGTATAATAATAATTGTAGTAATAATAGAGTAAAATGATAAATGTAGTAATAATAATAAATGCAGTAAAATAATAAAGGCAATAAAAATAATAACAGAGCAAAATAATAAATAACCTTGACTCAAGTATAAGCCGAAGAAGACTTTTTCACCCTAAAAAAGAGCTGGAAAACTAGGCTTATACTCGAGCATATACAGTACTTCAATCCACATAACAAAAAAAAGTAATGCTAAAAAGGCAAACATCATTATTGATATAATAGTCATAAATAAAAATAAGGTATTTTCCTGATTTATTTATCGTGTCAGGAGCAAGCCAAACAGTTGTATTGCATTTTTAACAAACAAATAAATAAACAAAACACAAGGTCTGCAAGCTTGGTAGTTGATTACATGTCCTTTGACCAGTAGCTGGCCACTTGGAGTACCTCTGGTGTTACTATAAGAAGGTCTTCCATTGTGCATGCAGTAGGGCTCAGATTGCATCGCAGCAGATGGTCTGTAGTTTGCTCTTCTCCACACTTGCATGTCGTGGACTCCACTTTGTGGCCCCATTTCTTAAGGTTGGCTCTGCATCTCGTGGTGCCAGAGTGCAGTCTGTTCAGCGCCTTCCAAGTCGCCCAGTTTTCATGTGTGCCCAGGAAGGAGCCTCTCATTTGGTATCAGACATTGATTGAGGTTCTGGGTTTGAGCCTGCCACTTTTGGACTCTCGTTTGCTGAGGTGTTCCAGCAAGTGTTTCTGTAGATCTTAGAAAACTATTTCTTGATTTAAGTCGTTGTCGTGCTGGCTGATACCCAAACAGGGGATGAGCTGGAGATGTCACTGCCTTGGTCCTTTCACTATTGGCTGCCACTTTCCGGCGGATGTCAGGTGGTGCAATACTGGCTAAACAGTGTAATTTCTCCAGTGGTGTAGAGCGCTGATGCATTTTCCTGATGCCAAAAGGACAAAGTAAATTGCTTATTTTTTGTTATGAGTTTTATTTTCTTGTTTGTATTATTTGTTGTTATTGCTTTTATTATTGATGTTTTGTGGGCTTGGCCTCATGTAAGCTGCACCGAGTCCCTTGGGGGATAGTAGCTGGGTATAAATAAATTATTATTATTATTATTATTATTATTATTATTATGCCAACCGATCCTCTCTGGGGATAGCACCCAACACTGATATGCCTACCATGGTGATGGCTCTCTGTCTTGTAGCCACCTGCCTCAGGAGGCTTTCTATTTCAAAGATTAACATCAAGGCAGGTACATAAACAGACAGGTGGTCTTTTGTGTCCCTTAGTCTTAGACCATGAAAGCCTTTAAAGGTCAAATCAGCACTTTCAATTACATTTAAGAAATGACTGGAGGCAATGTGGTTGACATAGCTGAGACATAATGTGATCACACTGCCCAGTCGCTTGTAACCACATTCTGTGAAAATGGTAATTTCTGGACAGAGGCAACGTTGCATATAAACACATTACAACAGTTTAACCAGGAGGTGAGCAAAGCATGGGCAATTCAGTCCAGGCTGATCTGTGTTTGCCTCAGTGGGCAGGTGGACATGTGTGTACCTGCTCAGGGACTGTGCACCCTTCATCCCATGCATGAAATGTTATCCAGAATTGTGAGTGTGCACATACACACAGTGTGCATGGAGAGCAATGGGCTTGTGGACAGTGAAGTCGGAGAACAAATAAAAGCACAAGCCATGAATGTGACATTATGAACAGTGACTAAACTGTTGTGAATATCACAAAAGCCCTGGTGTCACAGGTAAACCAATGAGCACATGCACAATACAGTTATTAGTGTTTATGTTACCTTTGTTATTTTTGCAGCTTCAGATTAATAGTCATCCATCTGGAAGGATGTGTGTGCATATCTGTATAGAAAAATACAACATCATATGCAAAAAAAGTATGATCAGAGTCTGAATCTAAGAACTAGCGATGTTTCAACAAGGAAGAGTGATCTATAGTAGCGTTTCTCAGCCTGGGAGTCTGGACCCTTGGGAGGATGTCGTGAGAGGGTGTCAGAGGGGTCACCAAAGGCCATCAGAAAACACAGTGTGCCGTTGCGCCTGGGGGCTATAACTCTTAATGATCAAGGCATCTTTCCCCAGGGGATTGTTTCTTGCCCTCCTATAGGAAACCTGAACTCCCAAAGACCAAAACACAACAGATAACTCGAAATGTTATTTATTGTTCACAATAAGTTATCTTTCTCAGGCATAAGCTTGATGTTTCAACAGGGATAAAAGAAATATACTTTACAATCTCTGAAGTCCCAGGAGTTTGTAGCTGAGAAGCTTTTCCTGTTTCCTCTTTCCTCAATGGCTGTGAATGCCGAAGCAAACCACAACCCCAGTTCAAATGGCCTATGTTTGAAGACTCAGGATCTTCCTCTGGTGCCAAAAGAACCGGTTTGAAGGCGCTTGAGACTTCCAACGTCGTGCAGGTTGGTCTGAACATGAAGCATAAGTCTCAAGGGTAAAAAACCTCAGAACTGGTGCTGAGAGGTAATTTAAGTAGGGGCTTTTAGAGCCAAGTCTCTTACTCACGTCCATCCGATAGAAACTCTGATGGCAGAATGAAAACAAAGGAAGCACTCCCCTCCTGCAGGAAGAGGTGGAGCCAAACAATACTGATTGACAGCTATAAGTAACCAATCCATCCAACTATACATAAACAGGGTAAAAAGGCAGGATTACGCATGATACAACAGTTTAAATCTTGCAACTAACAGTTCTACACATAGGTGGCGCCACTCGCGCCATCACACACAGTATTTTCTGTTGGTCATGGGGGTTTTGTGTGGGAAGTTTGGCTCAATCGGTGGGTTTCAGAATGCTCTTTGATTGCATATAGTCCAGTTCAAAGCAGATAATCTGGATTTTTATATGACAGTCTAGATCAGCGTTTCTCAACCTGGGGGTCGAGACCCCTAGGGGGAGGGTCGCGAGGGGATGTCAGAGGGGTCGCCAAAGACCAGTATTTTCTGTTGTTCATGGGGGTTCTGTGTGGGAAGCTTGGGCCAATTGTATTGTTAGTGGGGTTCAGAATGCTCTTTGATTGTAGGTGAATTATACATCCCAGCAACTGCAACTCCCAAATGTCAAGGTCTATTTTCCCCAAACTCCACCAGTGTTCACATTTGGGCATATTCAGTATTTGGTCCAGATCCACCACTGTTTGAGTCCACAGTGCTCTCTGAATGGTGGTGAACTACAACTCCAAAACTTAAGGTCAATGCCCATCAAACCCTTCTGATATTTTCTGTTGGTCATGGGAGTTCTGTGTGCCAAGTTTGGTTCAATTCCATTGTTGGTGGAGTTTCGAAGGCTCTTTGATTGTGGATTAACTATAAATCCCAGCAACTACAACTCCCAAATGACAAACTCAATCCCGCTCAACCCCACCAGTATTCAAATTTGGGTGTATTGGGGCATATCAGATATTTACATCACGATTCATAACAGTAGCAAAATTACAGTTATGAAGTAGCCACTAAATAATGTTTAGGCCCTGCCTATCTTCAAGATCGCATCTCCCTCTAGAAACCAGTGTAAACTCTAAATTCCACCAGGGAGGCCCGTCTCTCGCTCCCACCATCGTCATCAGCGTGGTTTGTGGGGATGAGGGAGAGGGCCTTCTTGGTTGTTGGCCCCTGCCTCTGGAACGCCCTCACCAGGGAAATAAGACTGGCCCCTTCCCTCTCCTCTTTTTGTAAGAGCTTGAAGACTTGGTTTCAACAGGCCTTCGAGAATGACTAGTACGAGCTCCAGCCCTAGAAACTAGTTAGAATCTGGCCCTGCACCCCAACCTATTACCCAGTCAGTTTCCCAATAGGCTCAGGAAATGGGCAACCACAAGCCCCACTATCACAATTGTTGAAGCTGGTTTATTGCACTTTACCCATTTCCCCAGCCCCCCCCCCCCCCCCCCCATGGCTTACCTTGCACTAGCTCCAGCCCGGCCATCCCAAATTGCCTAGGTCTTTTCTGAATTTCTGGCCCTAACAGTTAATTTTGGCATGAGGAATAAGGTGGGATTGGTTTTACTGTATATGTGTTGTGTTAAAATTTTATGCTTTTTTTTCTTACTCTGTATGTTTTGTGTTTTTACATTTTGGAAACTGCCCTGAATCCCCTAGGGGAGATAGAGCGGTATATAAATAAAGTTTTATTTATTTATTTATTATTTGAAACACAACAAGATGAGTCCACAGCAGACACTCTGCTGGTTGTTGTATTGGATCACACGTCAGACACTTCCCAAGTGTCTAGGACTGTGTGATGTATCAGTGAATAATGCGTGCAGATCCCTTTTGCAGCTACCAGATGATGATTTTGTCAGCGCCAATTGCTTTTAAGTGCAGGCCAAGGTCTTTAGGCACTGCACCCAGTGTGCCGATCACCACTGGGACCACCTTTACTGGCTTGTGCCAGAGTCTTTGCAGTTCGATCTTTAAATCCTCATATCGTGTCAGCTTTTTCAGTTGTTGTATTGTCGAAGGCTTTCATGGCCGGAATCACTCAGTTCTTGTGGGTTTTTTCGGGCTATATGGCCATGTTCTAGAGGCATTTCTCCTGACGTTTCGCCTGCATCTATGGCAAGCATCCTCAGAGGTGAGGTCAGAGGTGACCTCACCTCTGAGGATGCTTGCCATAGATGCAGGCGAAACGTCAGGAGAAATGCCTCTAGAACATGGCCATATAGCCCGAAAAAACCCACAAGAACTTTTTCAGTTGTTTCTCTTCGATCCTGATGTCACCTGAGATTGCAACATTTATTATTATTATTATTATTATTATTATTGGATTGCATCATCATCATCATCATCATCATCATAATTATTATTATTATTTTACTGACACAAAAGCACAGTATGTCACAGCAAACGAGATCTATATGCTGGATTTCATATCACAAAATCACAAGTCGAACACTTCCCAAGCGTCTAGGACTGTGTGATGTATTTTTGAATGATGCGTGCAGATCCAAATAAGGTGGCCTTTTGCAGTTGACAGATCGTGATTTTGTCAATGTTTATTGTTTCCAAATGCCTGCTGAGATCTTTTGGCACAGTACCAAGTGTGCTGATGACCACTGGGACCACCTGTGCTGGTTTATGCCAGAGCCTTTGCAGTTCGATTTTGAGATCTTGATAGTGGCTGAGTTTTTCCTGTTGGTTTTCCTCAATGTGGCTGTCACTTGGTATGACAACATCAATAATCCGTGATGTCTGGTGATTATTATATTAATCTCGTGGTTATTATTATTATTATTATTATTATTATTATTATTATTATTATTATTATGGTTGGGGGTCATCACAGCATGAGGAACTGTATTAAGGGATTGCAGCATTAGGAATGTTGAGAACAACTGCCCTACAGTCTAGTGCCCTAGCTTAGTCTACGTTAATAGAATTCTTCCCATGTTTTTCTTCTCTTCTGCTTTCCTCCTCATGAGGGACTTGTGTACAAGCTTAGTACAAGAAATGAATCTGAGTTAATACCTAGATTACATTTTTTGTGAAATGCTGGAAGTCATTATTCGTCCCAGTAGTGGCAGTGCAAGTGGAAGCCTATTCTTTTCCTCATAAAGGAAGATGGGCAATTTGACAGACTTCTTGGACGACAACTCCTATAATATTGCCCAAAGTGTAGAATTGTACTTTAAGACTTCTGCACATCACCAGGTTGCTGAATTTAACAGGACTCGAATCCTGGTAAGAATGGAAAGCTATAGATCCTATCTTACTGAGCATAATAGTTGGTGGACAGAGAACCATAAAAGGAAGGATTATGTCCTCTTTTCTCCCGAAGCCTTGGGAGATGGTGTCATCATTCTGCACCTAGCAATGGGAACATGGTTGTTGTGTTCCTTCAGGCTGTTTCCAACCTATTGTAACACTTAGAAGTTCTCATGAAGGTTTCTGGAGCTGAAAGTGTGCATGTTCTGTTGCACGTTGGGCCTGTAAAGAATTTCCTTTAGAACAGGATGTGCAACCTTTGCCCAGCAGGAAGCCAGGGGGCCCAAGGAGAAGTTCTCAGAGGTTTTCCACCACAAATGATCTTTAAATAGCTCACAAAGTACAACAAAGTCTTTTATTAATGAACAATCAAACAGAAACTTCTCTTGTCTTCAGAAAGTTAAACAAATGATTCCAGGCTTTTATGCAACTGGTAGCTTCCTAAACTTGCCCACGAAGGACAGGCAACTGTCTTCAATAACTTCTTTACTTTAAAAGAAAGTCCCCTTTTTAACTTCTCCCAGGCTGTCTGTAATCTAACCCTTACTGATGTGGGCTCCGCTGCCAGGTCGAACTGTTTCTCGAACGCCGAGTGGACCTACCAGTAAGGCAGTAGACTCTCCAGCTAGAGTTCTTTGGTCTTTGGGGCTCTTTTCCTGGATTAAAGGCTGAAGCTTTTATATAGGGGAAGCTTGCACACGTCCTATACATTAGCTTTCCTTGCTGAGACTAACTAAAAAATGGCTCCCTTCCCTTCCCAATTGCCCTGAGCAAGGGGCAGGACCAAAACTTAACGATGATGGACAGGTGACTTGCCCTATGACTGCAACCAAAAGAAGCCACTTATATGCAGAGTTCCTGAAACCTAGGACTGCAATCAAACATTTAATACAAAGCAAATAAAGTTGAAGCTCCTGGTACAGCTGTACCAGAACAGTGCCACTCAACCAAATTCACCCAATGGGTTTGTTGGGAGAGTGGGCTTATTAATAAAAGACCCTCCTCATAAATGTACAGCAGAGTAACTTATCAGCAGCAGCATAACCCAGCACCAGTAGTCCAAAGTGATAAAAAGAACAAAAACACACAGACCAATGTTATCACTTCCATAGGAGGCTCTTCTTTGTAGTAAAATAATATGGTTGCACTATTTACAGGAACAAGGTTTCCATAACACAAATAACGTCCTTTATACTTCCTTCTTTGCTTCCATGCTAGGCTTCTTTCTTATGCAGATAAACAGCTTCAGTCTCACAGAGTTTCCTCTCACACCCAACTTACTCAGGAGCTTCACATAGTAGCTTTACACACACCTTTACACATGAGACCTTCAACCAGCTTCTCATAAATGAAGGCCTACCCTCGTACTGTGAGGCCTTCTCTCACAGGCTAATGCTTACCTCACACTGTGAGGCCTTCTCACAGACTAAGACCTTTTTCCCACTGAGGCAAACTAACACAGAGGCCGACTAAGCTACAGGCATACCTGCTTATATAGAACTACAGCTTTTGCTGAGTAATTGCATCTATTTAACCTGTGACGGAGTGAGTGGCGACACCTGTGTGTAGAACTCTAAAGTGCAAAGGTTTAAACTGTATAACATGCCCAAACTTGCCTAGTTTGTAAATGTATAGTTGGATTGATTGATTATTTATAGCTGTCAATCAATATTGTTTGCACCAGTTATATTGCTTCCTCAGCTCAATTGCTTGGCTCCACCTCTTCCTGGGGAAGAGGGCAGGGCTTTCTTCTCATTCTACCATCAAACTTTCTATCAGATAGACGTGAGAAAGAGACTTGGCTCTAAAGCCCTTAATTAAGTTACCTCTCATCACCAATTCTAAGGTTTTACCCTTGGGACTCATGCTTCATGTCCAGATCACCCTGTACAACGTTGAGGAGACCCAAGCGCCTTCAAACCGGTCCTTTGGCATCAAAAGAAAGACTCTGTGCCTTCAACATAGGCCATTGGACTGCGGTTTGTGTGTGTTCTGACCTTCACAGCCATTGAGAAAAGAGGGAACAGGAAAAGCTTCTCAGCTGTGAAATCTCCTTGGACCCAAGACAACCAGAGACTCTAATGTATATTTCCTTTACCCCCTTTGAAACTTCCAGCTTATTGCCTTAAAGGGATAACTCTTTGTTAACAATAAAACCTATTTTGAGTTATCTACAGTGTTTTGGTCCTTGGGAGTTCCAGTTCTCTAAAAAGAAGGTAAGAAGCAATCCCCTGGGGGAAAGATGTCACGCCTATGTCTCTTTCACTAAGAGTTATAGCCCCCAGGCACAATGGCAACCCTTTCAGTGCTTGACTCACATTTTTGTAATTAAAAATACCTAGTTAATTTTTAATATTTCTGACAGGGTTTTCATGGCTGAGTGGTGAATCGAGCCCGTCTCCAGAGTTGTCGTGCAGGGAACAAGGGACAAGGATCTGATTTAATTTGATTAATAAATAGCAATAGTATGAAGAAAGGGTTTGGTTAAATAAATAGTCTTAGTCTTTTTAATATTAGAAATAAATTGAAGAGTCTGCCATGAGAAACACACATGAAAAAGACCCACAAGGACAATATAACACTACCAAAAGAGAGCCCTAGCAAGAGGAATCCATTGAAGGTCTGCATGGGAATATCAAGCCAGGGAACTCACACAGGAGAGCAAGGCAATAAACTTCATGAAGGAAGAAAAGCTCAAACAGAAAGGGTATTTTGATACTGATAGATTAGCCACTCCATACCTGGCCAAATTTAAATGTAATGTGGGCATGGAACATTACCTCTCTTTTATACTTCCACTTTATATTAGAAAATTTTTTACCCGGGCTAGATTTGAGCAGCTCGACATTAAGTCCAAGTTGGGACGACATCAGAATATTCCCTACACGAGGAGAACCTGTGGGTGTCGTGAGGTAGATGCAGAAGTGGAGGACTCAGAACATTTTTTCTTAAAATGTCCCTACTACAACAGGATCCGGTCTTACTACCTAGAGCCTCTGCTGGAGAATCATACTTATTCAGAGAATAAGGAGAAATTGCACATCCTCCTTCAGGGCTCAGATAAAAACTCTATTTTAAAATTGACCCTTTTTATCCAAAAAGCGCTGGCCATCCGTGAGAAGATGGAAGCAGAGAGAGGCGACCTTGCTGCCATCAACAAAACTCAAACTTAAAAACTTAATATGGACACGCCACTAGTTTTACCTACCCATGCCCCCCACTCTAACCCTATTTTAAGGAATTAAACAATTTTAATCTTTTAACCTTTTTATCTCGTAGTTGCTCAATTATTTAGGAGTGGGTTGACAGGCCAGTAGGCCATGATGCCTCGTATTCATATATGGTTTTACTGTATGTGTATGTTTTGTATGTTTTGATATGGTCAAAATTGACTAATCAATAAAGAATTGTATTGTATATTGATAGATTGAACCAAATGGATGCCTCAAAGGAAGGAAGAAGGTTCAAAATAGATTGGATGATTTGTAATCGGGAAATTGTGGGGAAATTACTTACTTGATCTATTTTGATAAACTACTGATCAAAGTACCATATGTACAGGATGAAAGGGAAAAGGGACAATGGACTTCACCCCCCCCCCCCGAAATTTTCATGGTGGTTCGCGAAAAGGCCTTATTGGTGCATTATTTAAACTATTATGTTTATTCATATCATGATCTGATCACCATACTCAATATATCCTATATGCATGGGGGTATTGGGGTAATGATACAAAAGGTTTGCTAGGCTAGACCCTCTTTCACTCAGACTCAGCCCCCCCCCCCCCCCCGAAACTCAGCCTGAAAAAAAATTCAGCCCCCCCCCCCCCCCCCGAAACGAAATCCTGGCTACGGGCCTGACTATGGGGAATACCATTGCTTTTACTATGTGGATCTTAGTTGCCAGTGTGATGTCTCTACTCTTCACTATTTTATCAAGCTGTGACCAGCAGTGCTGCAGAATTTGAAGAGGCACAAATGGAAGGTGAAAGGGAGAAGTGTGCCAAGAGGAAGGCGCGTCAGGCCAACCCCGACCGAGACTCCCTTCCACCTGGAAACCAATGCCCTCACTGCGGAAGAAGATGCAGAGCAAGAATAGGGCTCCACAGCCACATACGGACCCACAAGAATACTGGAAGACAATCCTCAGAAAACGAGGGATCGCCTAAGTAAGGAAGTAATTTTATCAAGACTGGTCATGGCTCTCCTCCCAAGAAGGAAACCTCTTCTGATTTCCTGTCTGCTGTCTGCGAACAACAAGGAGAAGACACAAAAGTTATATGGAAGTATAGGTTGTCCATATACCTGTTGACCCATTCTGTCTGATACCACCCACTTGACACCATTAAAACGTACATGTTTTAAATTTTCCAAATCACAATCAATTGATCATTTCTCTGGTCCCATTTATCTTTCTTTCCACTTGAAAGAAAAAAGTGTTTTGGAAAAATCAAAAAAACTTGCCCACACTTCTATGACATTTTGGATTATCAGTTTAATGGAAGGACACTGATGTCGGAGTTTTAAGGTCAATCGTTTCAAAGAGATCCGCTCCCTGACAGATAACTAGTGCAATTGACGCAGCTCTGGAAATGTTGTTGACATGATTAGAACAGCGCGTCCCAGAAAACAGCTTTGTAGCTCTATTCCACACCAACTGACATTTCTGGACCGTCTTCAACCATAGACTCAGATGTGTATTGTAAAGTCCAGCCTGGAGCTTCCCAGCGCCTGGGTAATTGCAGCCTGGATCTCTCTGTCCAGGTAGGGTTACAGCTGGTATTTCAGTCAAAATCAATCAAAGACACTCAATGTCACACACAGCGACACACACACCCTCCAGCAGCTTGATACACAGCATTCTATCAAGGCTTTTAGAAAACTGGGTTCCTCTCCTACTTACTACTGTTACATTTATACACAGCATAAAGCTAGGAGGAAAGCATTGTTTGTGCACTGTTGGAAATTAAATACCAGTATTTGAAAAGTAACCATGCTGATGAATGGGAAGACATTGTCAGGATTTTAAACCCACTTCAGTCTAAAGCAGTGTTTTTCAACCTTCCTAATACTGCGACTCCTTAATACAGTTCCTCATGTTGTGGTGACCCCCAACCATAAAATTATTTTCGTTGCTACTTCAGAACTGTAATTTTACTACTAGTGATGTAAATATCTGATATGCAGGATGTATTTTCATTCACTGGACCAAATTTGGCACAAATACCTGATATGCCCAAATTTGAATACTGGTGGGATTTGAAGGGGGGGGGGTTCCTTTTGTCATTTGGGAGTTGGAGTTGCTAGGATTTATAGTTCACCTACAATCAAAGATCACTCTGAACTCCACCAACAATGGGATTGAACCAAACTTGAGAACTCGCATGACCAATAGAAAATACTGGAAGGGTTTGGTGGACATAGACCTTGAGTTTTGGAGTTGTAGTTCACCTACATCCAGAGAGTATTGTGGACACAAACAACGATAGATCTGGACAAAACTTGGCACAAACACTCAATATGCCCAAATGTGAACACTGGTGGGGTGTGCGGAAAATAGACCTTGACATTTGGAAGTTGTGGTTGCTGGGATTTTTGGTTCATCTACAATCATTGCAGGAGGAGGGATTTTGGTGGGAGGATTCTCTGTCTGTTTCCAAAAAGGAAGACAAGGAGAGGCGGAGAGATCTTCAACCTTCTTTGCCAAAGGGATTCCTAAGACCATCAGAAATCTGTGTCTTCTGATGGTGTTTGGCGACCCCTCTGAAACCCCCCTCATGACCCCCCCCCCCGGAATCCTGACTACCAGGTTGAGAAATTCTGGTCTAAAGGTCATGATGGTACCCTTCTATGCATCCTTGATTTATTCATTAATTCATAGTATTTGTATCCCACTTTTACTCTCTTAAGGAAACGCAAAGTGGTTTTTGGAAATTTAACTACATTAGGCAGTTGCTCTCAGGAGGTACACTTCTATCATGCCGAAATTCCATCCCTACTGCCACTGCTCCGGCCTCAGAAGGAAAGAAGAGAGAGTCACAGCTGAATTGCCATTACTTTTTCTTTTTGTGTGTCATGTCTTATTTAGATTGCAACCCCGAGGGCAGGAAACAGCTTGTTGCCGTTCTACCGGGAAAGCACCACATACAGTGAAAGTATCATATAACTCAGAGCATTCAAAACATTTCATGTTGGGGCTACATTTTGAGACATGCATGATTTCACGACACAGTGCATTAGTGTGTCGGCTGCAGTGTGTAGGTGTGTCATGCGAAGGCAGCAAGAAATGACAAAAAATTTGGAAATGTATGTTATGAGGGTTATCCGGAAAGTAAGGTTACAAGGCACGTGGCTCTCATGGGGAATTTTCTCAAGGGAAGTTGGTATTCCCATGTAGTGGGAAGCTAGGAGAAGTGATCAAGCAGTGCCAGTCATCAGTAGCTTATCAACTAGCATTGTGGTGAAGGTTAAAGCATACTCATCCCATTTCCCTCCAAGTGCAAAGTTCATGCTGTAATACAATACATAAATGCTAAGGGCATGAACGTCACTGAGATTCATCACAAAATTGTTTCAGTTTATGGAGAGGACATAATATCAAGACAGCATGTGACGAAATGGGTACGGAATATATGGTGAGACTATGAAGAAACTTTGCAGAACCATCCAAAACAAACATGGTGGGATGCTGAGGGTGGGAGTCTGTCTCCTTCATGACAATGCATGTCTGCACACCACTCATGCAACACAAGAGTTGTTGACTCCATTTAGTTGGGATGTTTTAAGTCACCCCTCTCACAGTCCCGAACTCACACCCAGTGACTATCATCTGGACTAAATTGATGGAATACCTGGGTGAAAAACATTTTTCCAATGACAATGAGGTAAAAATTGAAGTGACTAACTGTTCTGGAAAAGGTGGAGGGAAACTTCTATGACATAGGCATCAAAAACTTGTCGCACAGATGACAAAATGTATTGAACTGAATGGTGATTTATGTGGAGAAATAATGTAATACCTTGTATGCTACAATCCATGTCAATTTTATTAAAATATATTAATTCTTTGGATTAAAAAAATCTTGTAACCTTACTTTCCAGATAACCCTTGTACATTTGCAGAAATCTCCTCTTCTACCAAACAGCTAAACTATAGAACCACAGTTACTGCAGTTTATAAGGCTGTTTCCCTGTCACTTCAAAAGCAATTATATATTTCTACATATCCTTTGCACGAGTGACTTCCAGTGTGAGAAAGTATTGCGACACTTGCATGTTGCAATGGAGGCCACGTTTGTGCTGCCATAAAATCACTGAATGGTGATAAAGTGAAAAAAATAATGTAATACCTTGTATGCTTACAATCCATGTCAGTTTTATTAAAATATATTCATTCTTTGGATTTTTAAAAAATCTTGTAACCTTACTTTCCTTTGTATCTTAGAAATCATGTATTTTTTTGAAAAATTTAAATGAGAGATTTTTATGAGCTCTCTTGAATCCCTATACATTTTGTGACTATAATTTATGCATGTGTCTGTGTCTCCTATAAGGGGTTGGATTAGTCTCCAGTTTGCTCATAAAACTGAATAACTATGTCGTGAAATAACACGTCTAAAAATTGTGCCACCAACACAAACTATTTGGGAAGCCCTTCACGAACGTCTCATGGTGTAGTTTGGAAAGTTCTGATATCAATGATAATAATAACACTTTATTTATATTTATTTATTTATTTATTTATTTGACTTGTATACCGCTACTCCCAATTTGGCTCGGAGCAGTTTACAGCAGTAGATTAAAAGAATACAATTAACTTTAAAATACAATAAAAACAAGAACAGACATAGTCTCGAGTTATTCACCCATCAAAAGCTTGTCGGAAGAAAAAGGTTTTACAGGCTTTCCGAAAAGCAAGTAGGTCTCAGATAGATCGGGTTTCAACTGGCAAGGCATTCCATAAATAAGGGGCCACAATCGAGAAGGCTCTCTGCCTAGTAGAGGACAGATGATAAGTCCGGATGTTGGGGACTTCAAGCAAATTTTGGTCTTCGGACCGAAGTAATCTCTGGGGTTGGTAGGGGGATAAGTGGGCCCTCAGGTACGCCGGCCCCAGACCATATAAGGCCTTAAAGGTTAATACCAGCACCTTGAAAGTAATCCGGTACTCAATTGGTAGCCAGTGCAGCTGTTGTAGAACTGGGGTGATACGACACCTCACCGGCACCCTGGCGAGAAGACGAGCCGCCGCATTTTGCACCAGCTTCAGTTTCCGGATCACTGACAAAGGAAGGCCAATGTAGAGGGCGTTACAGTAGTCAAGCCTCGAGCTGACCATTGCCTGGATCACCGTAGCCAGGTCGTTCCTAGATAGGTAGGGAGCCAGTCGCCTAGCAGATGGAAAAATGCAGATCTGCTCACAGCAGAGACCTGGGCCTCCATTGTGAGCAGAGGGTCCAATAAGACACCAAGACTTTTTACAGCCTATCTCCACACTATCTCCGAGGGATTGTGATACTTATATACAAGCAGTCCCCGAGTTATAGATATTCAGTTTCCATACAACTCATAGTTAAGAAGGGGTGGGACAACAGGAAGTGAGAGAAATCTAGCCCTCGGAAGGAAAATTCACTCCTAGAAGAGTTATCATCATGGGGAAAAGGTTTCTCAACTAAAGCTTTATCACCAATCCTGGTTTCCACAACAAGCAAATTTTTCAAAAGCCAATGATCACAGGGGCAGAAAGTGAGGTGAAATCTTCTGAACAGGGGCACAGGCAGCAAAACAAACACCACAGGAGTGTTAACCCTTCCCTATGCTATCTAAAGCTAATCTATATACATATTTGGCTTGAATTACCCTTCAAAAAATGGACCTGTTCTAACTTGCATACAAATTCAAGTTGAGAAGAAACCTTCAGTATTATTATTATTATTTTACTGACACAAAAACACAGTATGTCACAGCAAATGAGATATATATGCTGGATTTCATATCACAAAATCACAAGTTGAACACTTCCAAAGTGTCTAGGACTGTGTGATGTATTTTCGAATGATGCACACAGCTCCAAGTAAGGTGGCCTTTTGCAGTTGATAGATGATGATTTTGTCAATGTTTATTGTTTTCAAATGCTGGCTGAGATCTTTTGGCACGACACCCAGTGTGCCGATTACCACTGGGAACACCTGTACTGGTTTATGCTAGAGCAGTGGTTCTCAACCTTCCTAATGCCGTGACCCCTTAATACAGTTCCTCATGTTGTGGTGACCCCCAACCATAACATTATTTTTGTTGCTACTTCATAACTGTAATTTTGCTACTGTTATGAATCACAATGTAAATATCTCATACTTTCATTCACTGGACCAAATTTGACACTAATACCCGATACGTCCAAATTTGAATACTGGTGGGACTGGGGGGGATTGACTTTGTCATTTGGGAGTTGTAGTTGATGGGATTTATAGTTAACCTACATGCAAAAAGCATTCTGAACTCCACCACCAATGGAACTGAACCAAACCTGGCACACAGAAGTCCCATGACCAACATAAAATACTAGAAGTGTTTGGTGAGCATTGACCTTGAGTTTTGGAGTTGTAGTTCACCTACATCCAGAGAGCATGGTGGACTCAAACAGTGATGGATCTGGACCAAATTTGGCACAGATACTCAATATGCCCAAATGTGAACACTGGTGGAGTTTGGGGGGGGGGGGGAGACCTTGACATTTGGGAGTTGTAGTTGCTGGGATTTACAATTCACCTACAATCAAAAAGCATTCTGAACCACACCAATGATAGAATTGGGCCCAACTTCCCAAAACAGAACCCCTATGACCAACAGAAAATACTGTGTTTCTGATGGTCTTTGGCGACCCCTTTGGTATCCCCTCATGACCCCCCCAGGCAGGACATAGTGGATAAGCATACAGATGTGGAGTTGTCTGTTCTGCTCCACAGTCACACAAGGTGTGGGATTCTTTTAGGTAGTGCCATTTTGCCAGGTTGTCTTTTGATCTGCCCACTCCACTTCTGAATTTGTTCAGGGACTTCCAAGTTACCCATCCTTGATTTGCCCCTGAAGGAAGAGCCTCGTGGGTGGGGGTGGGGGTGGGGGGCATCCAGTTCGGATTTCTTGGTTGAGCTGCCCAGAGGGATACCCCAAGGATATTAGGCAAGCCCCCACATTGGCAGTCTTTAGGAGGAGCTTGAAAACATGGTTGTTCCAATGTGCCTTCCCTGAATAAAAGAACAATAATTTATAACTTTATTCTATTTGTTGGGACACTCAACCCTACCTTGCCCTCTAAAAAACCCTGTTTAGATTCATTTTACTGCTGTTCACACCCAGAGTTTTAAATTGTGAATCTATTAGATTTGGCCCTGCCCACAGTGTTGGATCTTTGTGTTTTTAAATGTTTTGTTTTACTGCTGATATGTTATTTATAATGGTTTTGTATTGTATTTTTCCCCTTTATTTTATTGCTGTGTTGATTTACTGATGTATTGTATCATTGGGCTTGGCCTCATGTAAGTTGCCCCGAGTCCCCTTGGGAAGATGGTGGTGGGGTATAAATAAAGTTTCATTATTATTATTATTATTATTATTATTAGTGCTCAACCTTATTTCTCTCACATTAAGCAGCAACTTCCCGTTGCACATCGGGGGGGGGGGGGGGCGGTGGCAATGCCAGCTAGCTTGTGTAGGTTTAAGACATCCTGTGATTATTCTGCATGTTTCATTCCATGCTATGTAATGGCCAAGGAGCTCTGGCATGAGCTGGTCCAGGAGGTCACGAAGAGTGAGTCGGATGTGACTGAACGAATAAACAACAACAGTTTTCCCTAACAGAAGGTGTCTCTGATAACCCAGTTCAAAGCAGAGATTGCGGATCATTTGAAGCCCTAACTCTCCCCGCCCCTTGGCTACAGTCCTGGCTGAGACTGTTGGAAATAGTGGGAGCTAGTCCAACCCCCTTCTGCCTTCATGCAGTCAAAGCACAATCAAAGTGCCCCCAACAGGTGGCCATCCAACCCCAACAACAACAACAGAATTGGAAGAGACCACATGGGCCATCTAGTCCAGGGGTCCTCAAACTAAGGCTGGAGGGCCGGAAACGGCCCTCCAAGGTCATTTACCCGGCCCTCGCTCAGGGTCAGTCTAAGTCTGAAACGACTTAAAAGCACACAACTATAATAACAATCCCATCTCACCAGCCAAAAGCAGGCCCACACTTCCTACTGAAATACTAATAAGTCTATATTTGTTAAAATTGTTCTTAATTTTAATTATTGTATTGTTTTAAAGTGTTTTTGCACTACAAATAACATATGTACAGTGTGCATAGGAATTCATTCATTTTTTTTTAAAAAATATAATCCGGCTCTCCAACAGTTTGAGGGACTGTGACATGGCCCTCTGTTTACAAAGTTTGAGGATCCCTGATCTAGTTCAATCCCCTTCTACCTTCATGCAGCAAAAGCACAATGAAAGCACTCCTGACAGATGGCCATCCAGCCTCAACAACAACACCGACAGAATTGGAAGAGACCGCATGGGCCATCTAGTCCAACCCCTTTCTGCCCTCATGCAGTCAAAGCACAATCAAAGCGCCCCCGACAGATGGCCATTCAATCTCAACAGCAACAACAACAGAATTGGAAGAGACCACATGGGCAATCTAGTCCAACCCTCTTCTGCCTTCGTGCAGCAAAAGCACAATGAACGCAACCCTGACAGATGGCCAACCAGCCTCAATGACAACAACAACATGGACCATCTAGTGCAACCCCCTACTTCCTTCATGCAGTAAAAGCACAATGAAAGCACCTCTGACAAATGGCCATCCAGCCACAACAACAGAATTGGAAGAAACCACATGGACCATCAAGTCCATCAAGTCCAATCTCCTTCTGCCTTCGTGCCCCAAAAGCACAATGAAAGCACCCCTGACAGATGACCATCCAGTTTCAACAACAACAAGAGTTGGAAGAGACCCTTAGGCCTCTTCCACACTGCCCCTGTATTCCAGGATCTGATTCCAGATTATCTGCTTTAAATTGGATTATATGAGTCCCCAGTGCCAGATAATCTGGGATAAGCAGATAATCTGGGCTCAGATCCTGGGACAGAGAGTGGTGTGGAAGAGGCCTGAATTCCAGTGTGGGGAAATGATTGATATGTGTCTCAGGGCCCTTCCATACAGCCATATAACCCTGAACATCAAGACAGATTATCCAGATGATCTGAGTCCAAAAAACCTGGAGGGAAGGCTCAGGTTGTCCCCTGCCTGGCCTAGAGAGTCCCTTCTGCGGGACAGCGGCGCCTGTTGCTGCTGGGTGCGCCTTCCCGGCTTGGCACCGGCAGGAAGCGGAGGAGGAGTCCCCGGTTGCCCGGCCTGCCTTTCCCTCCCCTTCCCTGCCCTGCCCTCCCTCCTTTCCCCAGGAGATCCTCCCTCTGCGAAGGAGGGGCCAGTGCCGAGGAGGACGCACAGGAAAGCGAAAAAAAGAAACAGAAGAAAGTTTGGCCGAGACTTTGGAGACTTTGTTTCTCCTTTGCGGCATGGACGCCCTCAAATCCGCCGGGCGGGCCATCATCCGGAGCCCGAGCTTCGCCAAACCCGGCTGGGGAGGAGGCAAGCACAAAAGTGAGTTAGTTTCCCCCATTTTTCCAAAGTGATCCCCCCTTTTGGACCCCCCTCTTGAGCCTTTCCAAAGGAAAGAGTCTGGAGTTCTGCTGCGCCCTCCGTGCGCCCTCGGTGCGCTTTTGGAGAGGTTTAGGGGGACCGCCTAAACCGCCTCGCTTTGGGACCTTGCTCCGGGTCGAGGGGATCCGTTTCCTGATCCGATTACAGAGAGGAAACTCCACTCCCAGGATCCGATCTCACTGGGTGGGGGGAATCTCCGTCGAGGGTTTTTTTCCGGATCTTAACTCGCCTCGGATGTTTCTCGGTGGCTAAAGTTTGGGGAACTTTTCCCCGGCGCTCAGTCATTGCTTTGTCAGCAAACTTTTTGTTTGTTTCAGTCTCATTACATTAGAGAGAAAGATCTACTGAAAATCCGGTTTCTGGGCTTTGTAGTTTAGGGAGGAGCCTTTCACAGCCTCACTAAACTACAAACCCCAGCATTCTGCAGAAGGCAGAAACCGGATTTTAAGTGGATTTTCTCTCTCTAATGTGATGAGAAGCCATAGAAACAAACCACAGAAAGCCATAGAAACAAACTTCATCACACTAGAGAATGAATCCACTTAAAATCCGGTTTCTGGGGTTTGTAGTTTAGGGAGGAGCCTTTCACAGCCTCACTAAACTACAAACCCCAGCATTCTGCAGAAGGCAGAAACCGGATTTTAAGTGGATTCATTCTCTAGTGTGATGAAGTTTGTTTCTATGGCTTCCATGGTTTAGAGCAGTGGTTCTCAACCTGGGGGTCGGGACCCCTGGAAGGGTCACAAGAGAGTGTCAGAGGGGTCACTAAAGACCACCAGAAAACACAGTATTTTCTGTTGGTCATGGGGGTTCTATGTGGGAAGTTTGGCCCAATTCTGTCATTGGTGGGGTTCAGAATTCTCTTTAATTGCAGGTGAACTATAAATCCCAGCAACTACAACTCCCAAGATATCAAAGTCTATTTCCCCCAAATTCCACCAGTATTCACATCTGGGCATCTTGAGTATTCATGCCAAGTTTAGTCCAGATCCATCATTGTTTGAGTCCGCAGTGCTCTCTGGATATAAGCAAACTACAACTCCAAAACTCAAGTCAATGCCCACCAAAATCCTTCCAGTATTTTCTGTTGGTCAGGGGAGTTCTGTGTGCCAAGTTTGGTTCAATTCCATCATTGGTGGAGTTCAGAATGCTCTTTGATTGTAGGTGAACTATAAATCCCAGCAACTACAACTCCCAAGATATCAAATTCCCAATTCCATCATTGGTGGAGTTCAGAATGCTCTACAATCAAAGAGCTCTGTGATGCTCTTTGATTGTAGGTGAACTATAAATCCCAGCAACTACAACTCCCAAGATATCAAATCCCCAAATTCCACCAGTATTCACATCTGGGCATCTTGAGTATTATTGCCAAGTTTAGACCAGATCCATCATTGTTTGAGTCCACAGTGCTCTCTGGATGTAGGCGAACTACAACTCCAATACTCAAGGTCAATGCCCACCAAACCCTTCCAGTATTTTCTGTTGGTCATGGGAGTTCTGTGTGCCAAGTTTGGCCCAATTCCATCGCTGGTGGAGTTCAGAATGCTCTTTGATTGCAAGTGAACTATAAATCCCAGCACCTACAACTCCCAAATGTCAAAGTTTATTTCCCCCAAAGTCCACAAGTGTTCACATTTAGGTATACTGAGTATTATTGCCAAGTTTAGTCCAGATCCATCATTGTTTGAGTCCACAGTGCTCTCTGGATGTAGGCGAACTACAACTCCAAAACTCAAGGTCAATGCCCACCAAAATCCTTCCAGTATTTTCTGTTGGTCACAGGAGTTCTGTGTCCCAAGTTTGGTTCAATTCCATCATTGGTGGAGTTCAGAATGCTCTTTGATTGTAGGTGAACTATAAATCCCAGCACCTACAACTCCCAAATGCCAATGTCTATTTCCCCCAAAGTCCACAAGTGTTCACATTTAGGTATACTGACTATTATTGCCAAGTTTAGTCCAGATCCATCATTGTTTGAGTCCACAGTGCTCTCTGGATGTAGACGAACTACAACTCCAAAACTCAAGGTCAATGCCCACCAAAATCCTTCCAGTATTTTCTGTTGGTCACGGGAGTTCTGTGTGCCAAGTTTGGTTCAATTCCATCATTGGTGGAGTTCAGAATGCTCTTTGATTGTAGGTGAACTATAAATCCCAGCAACTACAACTCCCAAATGACAAAATCAACCGCCCAACCCCACCAGTATTGAAACATGGGCGTATCGGGTATTTGTGCCAAATTTGATCCAGTGAATGAAAATACACCCTGTGTATCAGATATTTACATGACGATTCATAACAGCAGCAAAATGACAGTTATGAAGTAGGAAGGAAAATAATGTTATGGTTGGGGGTCACCACCACATGAGGAACTGTATTAAGGGGTCGCAGCATGAGGAAGGTTGAGAACCATTGGTTTAGAGGACCTTTCTGTCCTCTCTTTTTCTCATCTGGGGTGTCTTTCCAAAGGTTTGCAACAGTTTAATAAGGACCACCAAAGATTCACAGCAACCCTGCCCCAATCCCTGGATCCTTCGCCTCTAGAGCAGAGCTTTCCAAACTTTGTCATGTTGGGGACACACTAGAGCAGGCATGGGCCCTCCAGGTGTTTTGGACTTCAACTCCCACAATTCCTAGCAGCCTCAGGTCCCTTCATTAGCATTTGAAGGCCTGCCTGAGCCTGGAAATTACAACAGCAAAACAACAGAGAGGAAACAACCAGGCACATCTTAACACCTCTCAGCAAGAGATTTTCCCAGGCTCAGGCAGGCCTTCAAATGCTAATGAAGGTGGTCAGTTGAAACATTCACACCTAGCTCCAGCAGAGAAAAGCTCTTTGCCCCACCCCAGCCATTCCACAGATATATAAACCCATTGTCCTAATTCCAACAGACCTCACTACCTCTGAGGATGCTTGCCATAGATGCAGGCGAAACATCAGGAGAAATGCCTCTAGAACATGGCTCTATAGCCCGAAAAAACCCACAAGAATCTAGTGATTCCAGCCATGAAAGCCTTTGACAATACACTTGATATCTGTTTTCTGCCTCCTGCAGAATGCTGGGGTTTGTAGTTTAGGGAGGCTGTTAAAGGCATCCCCCTAAACTACAAACCCCAGAATCCTGCAGGAGGCAGGATTTTAAGTGGATTTATTCTCTAGTTTGGGGGTCTTAAACTTTTTAAACAGAGGGCCAGGTCACAGTCCTTCAAACTGTTGGAGGGCCGGATTATAATTGAAAAAAACATGGAATAAATTCCTATGCACACTGGACATATCTTATTTGTAGTGCAAAAACACTTAAAACAATACAATAATTAAAATGAAGAACAATTTTAACAAATATAAACAAATTTCAATGGGAAATGTGGGCCTGCTTTTGGTTGATGAGATAGGATTGTTGTTGTTATTGTTGTGTGCTTTCAAGTTATTTCAGACTTAGGTTGACCCTGAGCAAGGGCCGGATAAATGACCTTGGAGGGCCGTATCCAGCCCTCGCGCCTTAGTTTGAGGACCCCTGCTCTAGTGTGTCATGAGGCCCCTTCCATACCACCATATAAAATCCATGTTGAACTGGATTATATGGCAGTGTGGACTCAGATAACCCAGTTCAGATATTGTGGATTATTAGCCTTGATGTTCAGGGTTATATGGCTGTGTGGAAGGGCCCTGAGACATATCTATCCTTTCGCAACACAGGAATTCAGGCCCCTTCCACACTGCCCCTCTATCCCAGGATCTGATCCCAGATTATCTGCTTATCCCAGATTATCTGGCAGTGGCGACTCATATAATCCAGTTTAAAAGCAGATAATCAGGGATCGGATCCTGGGATAGAGGCCTAAGGGTCTCTACCAACTCTATTGTTGTTGAGGCTGGATGGCCACCTTCAGGGGTGCTTTAATTGTGCTTTTGCTGCATGAATGCTGAATGAAGGCAGAAGGGGGTTGGACTAGATGGCCCATGTTGTTCTTGTTGTTGATGATGATGATGCTGGTTGGCCATTTGTCAGGGTTGCTTTTGTGCTTTTGCTGGATGAATGCAGAAGGGGGTTGCACTAGATGGCCCATGTGGTCTCTTCCAACTCTGTTGTTGTTGTTGAGGTTGATTGGCCATCTGTCGGGGGCACTTTGATTGTGCTTTGACTGCATGAGGGCAGAAAGGGGTTGGAC
Source organism: Anolis sagrei (assembly GCF_037176765.1). Taxonomy (NCBI): domain Eukaryota; kingdom Metazoa; phylum Chordata; class Lepidosauria; order Squamata; family Anolidae; genus Anolis; species Anolis sagrei. Next base: position 75,619,146 of record NC_090034.1, on the reverse strand, counting down.
TAGATGGCCTATGCGGTCTCTTACAATTCTGTTGTTGTTGAGGTTGGATGGCCATCTGTCGGGGGCGCTTTGATTGTGCTTTGACTGCATGAGGGCAGAAAGGGGTTGGACTAGATGGCCCATGCGGTCTCTTCCAACTCTGTTGTTGTTGTTGAGGTTGGATGGCCATCTGTCAGGGGCGCTTTGAGTTTGCTTTGACTGCATGAGGGCAGAAGGGGGTTGGACTAGATGGCCCATGCGGTCTCTTCCAATTCTGTTGTTGTTGTTGAGGTTGGATGGCCATCCGTCGGGGGCGCTTTGATTGTGCTTTGACTGCATGAGGGCAAAAGGGGCTTGGACTAGATTGCCCATGTGGTCTCTTCCAATTCTGTTGTTGTTGTTGTTGAGGTTGGATGGCCATCTGTCGGAGGCGCTTTGATTGTGCTTTGACTGCATGAGGGCAGAAGGGGGTTGGACTAGATGGCCCATGCGGTCTCTTCCAACTCTGTTGTTGTTGTTGTTGTTGAGGCTGGATGGTCTTCTGTTGGGGGTGCTTTGATTGTGCTTTCCCTTCATGAAGGCAGAAGGTCCTTGGACTAGGTGGTAGAAAAATACATGAACTAATGCTTATGCAGAATGCACATATTTTATTTGTAGTTCAAAAAACATGAAAAAGAATACAATATTTAAAATGAAGAACAACGTAAACTTATCAGTATTTCAATGGAAAGTGTGTAACGCTATTCAGCATGGGTTGTAACCTTATGTGCTTTTCTACTGACTCACAAACACCTTTATCTTTCCTGGGCTGAATTTCAGTTGGTTTGCTCTCATTCTCTTCCAGTGGAAGTTGGCCATAGGGTTGCACTGGAGGACCCAAAGATTCTTAGAGGGTTCTCTCAAATTAAACAAAATCCAAGCATTTTTGCCCACTTTCATTTGGGTCCTACATCCCTAGCCCTAAAGATCTGTGGTGGATTTAGAGATTCATAAAAGTAGGTAAAGGTTTTCCCCTGACATTAAGTCTAGTTGTGTCTGACTCTGGGGGTGGTGGTGCTCATCTCCATTTCTAAGCCAAAGAGCCAGCGTTGTCCATAGACGCCTCCAAAGTCATGTGGCCAGCATGACTGCATGTAACGCTGTTACCTTCCCGACAGAGTGGTACCTATTGATCGTCTCACATTTACATGTTTCAAACTGCTAAGTTAGCAGAAGCTGGGGCTAACAGCAGGAGCTCACCCCGCTCCCCGGATTCAAACCGCCAACCTTTTGGTCAGCAAGTTCAGCAGCTCAGTAGTTTAACCTACTGAGCCACTAGGAAGATTCATGGAGAGAACATATTAATGAAATCCGCAAATAATCAAATTCTCAATAGTTAAACCGGCAAATGTGGAGAGTCAACTACAGTCGTTTGGACGTGAGGTGTTGTGGAGGCACAGTGGAGATTTGAAAGAGACAAGGCATTTGGGGCTGTGAAGATGCCCCACTGAAGATGTCTTTGCTTAGTTTTGCTTGGTTTGGATATATTTTGATGGATAGGCGTACTCATTGTACTTCAGTCTTAATACCCATTAATCTAAGGTTAATCTGTGAAGTTGGCAGTCCTGACAGTACCGGCTGGCCTTTGCAGGATATGATTTGGCTTAATAGTTGATTCAGGGAGAAGTGGCCAGAGCACATGTGTCAAACTCAAGGACCACGGGCCAAATCCGGCCTGCCATGCCATTTTATGCTGCCTTCCAGATGCTGGACTACACCTGCTTTGTTCCTCATCATTGGACATAATGACTAGAGCCAATGGGAGTTGTGATATGGTTTTAACTAATGCTATATTTACTGTTTTAATGTTTGCTATTTGTATTTAATTGCGATTTTACTATTGTAATTCTTATGTAGCAGTATCGTACCACTACTAAATGTAAGCTGTCCCGAGTGCCCCTTCAGGGGTAAAGAAGGGACGGGATAGAAATACCAGAAATGACACAGTAACATCTGGAAAGCAGCAATTTGTTTAGCCAGGGAGTTTAAGTTAGATACAAGGCTTGAGAATACGATGTCTGACCTAAAATGCCCTCTAACCCATCATAAGGAAATGATGCTAAAAATTTACAGTGTTTCATACCTATATTATGGAGTTATGATCCTTATACAACTGTCACAAAGCTGGGATTGGGAGTCTTTGGCCTTTCCCAGTGTTATGGACTGCTGTTTCTAGGATGCAGGAATGGGGCGGATAGAAATTCTAACTCAGGAGGGCCATATGTTTAATGTTGAAGGCTTTCATGGCCAGAATCACTGGGTTGGTGTCATGTTTGGAGGGTCATACGTTTAATGTCGAAGGCTTTCATGACCAGAATCACTGGGTTGCTGTGAATTTTCCGGGCTATATGGCCATGTTCCAGAAGCATTCTCTCCTGACATTTTGCCCACATCTATGTGAGGCATCCTCAGAGGTTGAGAGGTTTGTTAGAAACTAGGCAAGTGGGGTTTATATATCTGTGGAATGTCCAGGGTGGGAGAAAGTACTCTTTTGTCTGTTTGAGGCAAGTGGGAATGTTGCAATTAGCCACCTTAATATTGAATAGCCTTGCAGCTTCAAAGCCTGACTGCTTCCTGCCTGGGGAATCCTTTGTTGGGAGGTGTTAGCTGGCCTGACTTGTTTCCTGTCTGGAATTCCCCTGTTTTTTGGGTGTTTCTCTTTATTTACTGTCCTGATTTTAGAGTTTTTAAAATAATAATAATAATAATAATAATAATAATAATAATCTTTATTTATACCCCGCCACCATCTCCTCAAAGGGGACTCGGGGCGGGTAACATAAGGCCAAGCCTGGAGATACAATACAGCAAAATAAAATACAAAACAACAAAATTACAACACAATAAAATACACGAGGTAACATAATAAACAGTGCAAAATAACATAATGAAGAATCGAACACAATGGACGGGCCAAATGCACAGATAAAATGATAAAACCCTGGATGAGATAGGAATAAAAAGTGTATAAAGAAGCCAGACTTTTGTTCATTTTCATGGTCTCCTCCTTTCTGTTGCAGTTGTCCACATGCTTTTGGATTTCAAAGGCTTCTCTGTGTAGTCTGACATGGTGGTTGTCAGAGTGGTCCAGCATTTCTGTCTTCTCAAATAATATGCTGTGTCCAGGTTGGCTCATCAGGTGCTGACTTCTCTGGTTGAAGTAGTCTGCATTGCCTTTCATGTTCCTTGATTTGTGTCTGGGCAATGCTACTGCATTTGGTGGTCCTATATGTAGACTTGTCAGTAGTTGCATGGTATATGGTAGACCCCAGCAGAGGTGAGAGGCTGAATGTAGTATTTGTTGAATTTTCTTGGTGGGTCTGCAGATAGTTTGTTGATTGTGTTTCTTCCTCAGCTTCCCTGTGCGGTCATTGGTTCCCTTGATGTATGGTAAAAACACTTTTCCTCTGGGTGGATCTTTGTCTTGACTTTCCTGGCTTCTTCTTGCAGCTCTTCTAATGTCTGTGGTGGAGTATCCATTGGCCTGTAAAGCCCAGTTGAGGTGGTTCAGTTCGTCTTGGAGGAGGTGGGGTTTGCAGATTCTTTTTGCATGGTCTGCCACGGCTTTAATTGTGCTTCTGTTTTGACTTGGGCTTGGGTGATGGTTGGAGTTTTTATGTAGGTATCTATCTCCTGCTGGGGAAAGTGGAAGGTAAAAGGAAGAGGGGCCGACCAAGGGCAAGATGGATAGATGGCATCCTTGAAGTGACTGGCTTGACCTTGAAGGAGCTGGGGGTGGTGACAGCCGACAGGGAGCTCTGGCGTGGGCTGGTCCATGAGGTCACAAAGAGTCGGAGACGACTGAACGAATGAACAACAACACATCTATCTCTGTGTGTAGGTTTTCTGCAAATTGTGTGGCCCCATTGTTGATTGGGTTTGCGGATGACTAGGACATCTAGAAATGGCAGATTTCCTCAGTTTTCTTTTTCCATGGTGAATTGGATGTTTGGGTGGATGCTGTTTATTATTTATTTATTTATTTAGAACTTTTTATATACCGGTCTTCTCAACCTCCGCAGAGGGACTCAGGCCGGTTCACAACAAACGATTCTTAAACAATAGTTTAAAATATCACATCACATAATGCGCTAATATATAAAATACACTAGCTGTCCCCTGCCACGCATTGCTGTGGCCCAGTCTGTTGACATGGAAAATAAATTAATGAGTAAGTGTTGGTTTCTAATATATGTGATGTCTTTATGCTTGTGGCTAAACAGTATTTCTTGCTGTTTCTTTGTCAATGTTGATGTGGAGAATGTCTGGTTTGCCTACTCTGGAACATGCAAGATATCATTGTCCTTCTTTAGGGGACCCTTTCAAATCTATAATACTATGTGTGTGTGTGTGAATCACATCTATCTATACCTATGGCTGGATGGCTCTTTGTCAGGAGGGCTTTGATTACGTTTTCTTGCCCTGGTGAAGGGAGTTGGACTGGATGGCCTTGAGTATTTTCTGTTGGTCATGGGGGTTCTGTGTGGGAAGTTTGCCCCGATTCTGTCATTCGTGGGGTTCAGAACACTCTTTGATAGTAGGTGAACTATAAATCCCAGCAACTACAACTCCCAAATGTCAAGATCTATTTCCCCCAAACTCCATCTGTGTTCACATTTGGCCGTATTGAGTGTTTGTGCCAAATTTGGTCCAGATCCATCATTGTTTGAGTCCACACTGCTCTCTGGATTTAGGTGAACTACAACTCCCAAACTCAAGGTCAATGCCCACCAAACCTTTCCAGTATTTTCTGTTGGTCAAGGGAGTTCTGTGCGCGCCAAGTCTGGTTCAATTCCATCATTGGTGGAGTTCAGAATGCTCTTTGATTGTAGGTGAACTATAAATCCCAGCAACTACAACTCCCAAATGACAAAATCAACATTTTTTGAGTAATGGTCACTCCTTGTGTTGGGAGACGTCTTGTTGCCAAATTTGATGTGATTTCGTTCATTGATTCATTTGTTTTTAAGGTACTCATTATGCATAGAGCATATATATATATATATAGAGAGAGAGAGAGAGAGAGAGAGAGAGAGATTAAAATACAATCATATAATTACATAAGGCCAAGTCATCCAAATGAAATCACAATTCATCGCCATCTGTCCGTGTGGTCAAGAGTTATTGACTCACTCATCGAATGCTAAATTCCAGAGCCAAGTTTTCACCAGCTTTCTAAAAGTCAGGAGAGAAGGGGCAGTTCTAATCTCCAGTGGGAGAGAGTTCCAGAGCCGAGGGGCCACCACCGAGAAGGCCCTGTCCCTCGCCCCCACCAGACACAATTGTGAGGGCGGTGGGACTGAGAGCAGGGCCCCTCCAGAAGATCTTAATAACCTTGATGGTTCATAGGGGAGAATCCATTTGGACAGGTAAATTGGGCCGGAGTCGTTTGGGGCTTTATAGGTCAACACCAGCACTTTGAATTGTGCTCGGAAACTGATTGGCAGCCAATGGAGCTGACGTAACAGAGGATTAGTATGCTCCTTGTACCCCGCTCCTGTTAGTAGTCTGGCTGCCGCTCGTTGGACTAGTTGTAGCTTCCGGGCAGTCTTCAGAGGCAACCCCACGTAGAGAGCGTTGCAGTAGTCTATACGGGATGTAACCAGAGCGTAGAGCACCGTGGCCAGATCAGACTTTCCAAGGTACGAGCGCAGCTGGCGCACAAGTTTTAATTGTGCAAAAGCTCCCCTGACCACCGCCAAGACCTGGGGTTCCAGGCTCAGCGATGAGTCCAGGCTCACTCCCAAGCTGTGAACCTGCGCCTTCAGGGGGAGTGTAACCCCGTCAAGCACAGGCTGTAACCCTATGCCCTGTTCGGCCTTTCGACTGACCAGGAAGACCTCTGTCTTGTCTGGATTTAGTCTCAATCTGTTAGCCCTCATCCAGTCCGTTACAGCGGCCAAGCACCGGTTCAAGTCTTGGACAGCCTCCTGTTAAGGTAGTCCAGCAACTTGTTGAGTTCTTCTTCTCCATGGCTCCAAAGGATGAAGGTGTCATCCACTTATCGGAATCATATAGTGGGATTTCCCCAGACAGGAAGCCGCCAGACTTTGAAGCTTTCAGGCTATTGAATGCTAATCAAAGTGGCCAATTGCAGCATTCACACTCGCCTCAAACAGACCAGAGTTTTTTCTCCTACCCTGGACATTATTCCACAGATATATAAACCTCATTTGCCTAGTTTCCAAGAGACCTCACAATCTCTGAGGATGCCTGCCATAGAGGTGGGAGAAACGTCAGGACAAAATGCTTCTCAAAAATGGTCATACAGGCCGGATAACTCACTGCAACCCAGCCATATGCTTTCTAACCTTGCTGGATAGTAAGTCAGTATGTATTATGACCCCTGATATTGCTGATGAGAAAGGGACTAAAAAAAAGAGAGAGAACGATATGCCACGCATGTGCTACTGAATTGTTGCGATTAAAATTTGAATCAGGGACTTCATGAACTGTAGGACTGACTCTTAGGCAGCATTTCATAAAATTGACATTGTCCTCTAGTCTTTATACCCTCCCTCATCTCACATTAGGAAGAACTTCCTGACTGTATGAGCTATTCAACAGTGGGACTCTCTGCTTTAGAGTGTGGTGGAAGCTCCTTCCTTTCAAGCTTTTAAACAGGCTAGATGGCCATCTGTCAGGGATACTTTAATTGTGCTTTTCCTGCATGGCAGGGGGTTGGACTAGATGGCCCATGTAGTTTCTTCCAACTCTATTATTCTATGATTCCATGATTCTTACATAGTTTATTTTGTTAAGATTGTTGCCGTATATACTCAAGTACTGTATAAGTTGACCCGAATATAAGCCGAGGCACCCAATTTTACCACAAAAACTAGGAAAATATATTGACTTGAGAATAAGCTGAGGGTGGGAAATGCAGCAGCTAATGGTAAATTTCAAAATAAAAATAGATATCAATAAAATTACATTAATTGAGGCATCAGTAGATTAAATGTTTTTGAAGTTTTACATAAAACTGTAATTTAAGATAAGACTGTCCAACTCTGATTAAACCATTATTCTAACCTTATTCTTATGTATCCTTCCAATAATAATAAAGAAAGAGAGTAAAATAATACATGTAATAAAAAATAGGAATAATAGAAGGGTTTTTTGTCATGTCAGGAGCGACCTGAGAAACTGCAAGTCACTTCTGGTGTGAGAGAATTGGCCGTCTGCAAGGACATTGCCCAGGGGACGCTCGGATAATTTGATATTTTATCATCCTTGTGGGAGGCTTCTCTCATGTCCCCGCATGAGGAGCTAGAGCTGATAGAGGGAGCTCATCCGCCTTTCCCCGGATTCAAACCTGCGACCTGTCGGTCTTCAGTCCTGCCGGCACAGGGGTTTAACCCACTGCACCACCGAGGGCTCCGAATAATAGAGTAAAATAATGGAAATGTAATAATAAAAATAGAGTAAAATAATAAATGCAATAATAATAAATAGAGTAAAATAATAAATGTAATAACAACAATAATAAAGTAAAATAATAATTTTACTTTATTATTGTTGTTATTACATTTATTATTTTACTCTATTTATTATTATTGCATTCATTATTTTACTCTATTTTTATTATTACATTTCCATTATTTTACATTAATAATAATAGATTACATTAATAATAATAGATTATACATTAATAATAATAGAGTAAAATAATAAATATGATAGCAATAATAACAATAATAATATAGTAATCTAATGGAAATGCAATAATAACAGTTATAATAGAATAAATAATAATAATAGAGTAAAAGAATAAATGTAATAAAATAATAGTAATTGAGGAAAATAATGTAAATAATAATAACAAATAGAGTAAAAGAATAAATGTACTACTACTACTACTACTAATAATAATAATAATAATAATAATAACAGAATAAAATTATAAGTAACTTGACTTAAAAGCCCCCCTTGATAAGCCAAGGGGGGCTTTTTCAGCCTAAAAAGGGGGCTGAAAAACTCGGCTTATACTCAAGTATATATGGTATTTATATCCCGCCCTTCTGCTAAGGTGATAGCTAACAATAAATTCACAAAACTAGATATGCAACTATTGCTTGAATTAACTTCTTTTCATGGTCTGGAAACTATGTTCAATGAGGAGTGGCTTTGGGTACTAGGTATGTTTAGTCTGGAGAACTGGGGGCCTGATTGGTATGTTTACAAATTTGGAAGGATGTCATACTGAAGATAGAGCAAAATTGTTTTCTGTTGCTTTGGAGAGCAGTAGCTTTCATATAAACAGTAGGAAGGAATTCTTGATGCTGAAAACTGTTTGATAGAAGTGGGCTACGCCACTTCAGAGTGTGTTGGCATCTCTTTCTTCGGAATTTTTAAAATATAGAGACTGGATGGCCATCTGTTGGGAGTGTTTTGGTTGTGCATTCCTGCATGGCAGAAGGGTCTAATTCTAATTCTGTTTCTATGATTCTGTTTCTTCACATGCATAGTATTATTAGATTGTAAGCCAGTGTTTCTCAACCTGGGGGTCGGGACCCCTGGGTGGGTCGCAAGGGAGTGTCAGAGGGGTCACCAAAGACCATCGGAAAACTCAGTATTTTCTGTTGGTCATGGGGTACTGTGTCCACAGCACTCTCTGGATGTAGGTGAACAACAACTCCTGAGCTCAAGATCAATGCCCACCAAACCCTTCCAGTATTTTCTGTTGGTCATGGGCATTTGTGTGCCAAGTTTGGTTCAATTCCATCGTTGGTGGAGTTCAGAATGCTCTTTGATTGTAGGTGAACTATAAATGCCAGTAACTACGACTCCCAAATGTCAAGGTCTATTTTCCCCAAACTCAACCAGTGTTCACATTTGGGCATATTGAGGGTGACAAGTTTCAACCAGGTCCATCATTATTTGAGTCCACCATGCTCTCTGGATGTAGGCGAACTACAATTCCCAAATGCAAGGTCAATGCCTACCAAACCCTTCCAGTATTTTCTGTTGGGTCATGGGAGTTCTTTGTGACAAGTATGGTTCAATTCCATCATTAGTGGAGTTCAGAGTGCTCTTTGATGGTAGGTGAACTATAAATCCCAGCAACTACCACCCCCAAGTGGCAAAATCAATGCCCCTCCAATCCCACCAGTATTCAAATTAGAGCTTATCATGTATTTGGTCCGGTGAATGAAAATACATCCTGCATATCAGATATTTATATGACAATTCATAACAGGAGCAAAATGACAGTTATGAAGTAGCAACAGAAATAATGTTATGGTTGGGGGTCAGCACAACATTAGGAACTGTGTTAAGGGGTCGCGGCATTAGGAAGGTTGAGAAACACTGTTGTAAGCCATGTGTGCGTGTATTTGTATGATACCTAGAAAACCATCTGCAGGCTCTTTATAAACCTGGAATTAATTGTGAAATTCAGTCTGAGATACGATCCACACTGCCCTGCCTCCCAAACCTTGTTTACGTCTTCCGTTCTAAAGTTCTTGCTACTAATTTAATACTTCCAGCATTAAAAAGGTGAGGATGGAGTGCAAATCACTCAGCAGGCTGTGTATATCGAGTGACCCCATTACCCAGGTTGCTTTGGTGTCAGAGGCATGGGATGCGCAGATCGAAGTGCACACACGCTTAGATCTGTGTGGCTTGGGGCTTAGGAGCTCATGAGGTTGCCTTAGACCAAGGCAGGGCTAGTGTCTGCACCTCCTGGGCTTATGAAAAACCTGTTTTTGTCGCTCATTCTTGTGAAGATGCATTGGATGCTCCCATGATCTTTTCTTGAGTCAATACCTTTTGCTTCCCATTGTGCTTTCCTTTAACCATTCCCAACTTTTCTCTTCCCACACTTCTGGATATAACACTGTGGTGTGTCAACCTTATGTGTATGCTATAACTAGGAAAGAAGAACGCCTCCGATGCAGGATCTGTCCATGCTTTCTAGGGGGGATCTGTACTTTAAAAACTAATTAAAGCTCTGCAGGAGACCTTGGAGACCATCTCATCCAACATTTCTCAACCTTGAGGTCAGGAGTCCTGGAGGGGGGGTTGTGAGGGGGTTTCAGAGGGGTCACCAAAGACCATCAGAAAACATATATTTCTCATGGTCTTAGGAACCCCTTTGACAGACAAGGCTGAAGATCTCTCCACTTGTCCTTCTCTTCCTTTTTGGAACTATACAGCGAATCCCACCAAAAGCCTTCCTCCTGCTGTGATTGGCTGGCCTCTCAGCCAAGGGGAGGGCGGTTTCTGAGACTCCAAGTGGGGAGGGGAGAGCACGCGTGCTCGGCACATGGTGTGCAAGGTTAAAGGGAGGCTCGCGCCATTAGTCCCTTCAAGAAATGAGGTTTCTGTGTGGGAAGTTTGGCCCAATTCTATCATCTGATATGCAGGATGTATTTTCATTCACTGGACCAAATTTGGCACAAATACCCAATACGCCCAAATTTACAGTTCACCTACAATCAAAGAGCATTCTGAACCACATCAATGGTACAATTGGGCCAAACTTCCCACACAGAACTCCCATGATCAACAGAAAATACTGTGTTTTCTGATGGTCTTTGGTGACCTCTCTGACACTCCCTTTGCGACCCCTGAGGGGTCTTGACCCGCAAGTTAAAAAACACTGCACTAAAGTGTCACGACACAGTTTGGGAAGTCTGCTTTACAGCTTTGTGACCTTATATGTCCTCCAGCTTAAGGTGATGATGGGTGCTACCTAGTTTCAATAATATTACAATGCTTTTATTATAGCAATACATTGTAAAGTGGTGACAATATTCCAAACATCAACACTTTTTTACTACTACCCATTCATTTCCACCTACTGGATTACTTATTCTTTCAATCTTTCGAGGTGTTTGCTCTATTCTTGCCCTTGCAGTCCATTTCCAGGGTGCCTGCCCTGTCAGGTGTTATCATCACCACCACCACCACCATCATCCCACTTTCTCTCTCTTAAATGAGGCTCAAAGCAGCTAACAATAGTTAAAAATGAACAATTTAATGCCCAAAACATATAAACATTAAACTAGACTGAAACATAGGAGTGTTAAAAATAAATAGTAAATAAATAGTAATAAATAAAATTATTCTAATCTTCAAAATGTATTAAAATGGTACCTCATCCTGTCTACTGGTAGGAACACATGTTATGCACATTTGTTCACAAAACATGCATCTCTAACATGGAAATGATAGGGTTGTTGTAGGTTTTTTTCAGGCTATACGGACATGTTCTAGAGGCATTTTCTCCTGACGTTACACCTGCATCTATGCCAAGCATCCTCAGAGGTAGTGAAACGTCAGGAGAGAATGCCTCTAGAACATGGCCATATAGCCCCAAAAAAACCTACAACAACCTAGTGATTCCAGCCATGAAAGCCTTCGACAATACATGGAAGTGAGAGTTCAAGAACGCACAGGAGAATCAATGACAACCATCTCAACCTAAAATCCTCTGGATGTTTTGGACAACTACTTCCATCAATCTCTGCTAACATGACATAACTAATCACTTGGGCCCCTTCTACACTGCCATATAAAATACAGATTATCTGCTTTGAACTGGATTATATGGCAGTGTAGACTGAGATAATCCAATTCAAAGTGGATAAACTGGATTATCTGATTTGATAATCTGGATTATATGGCAGTGTAGAAGGAGCATTGGTGGCCTTACAGGTTCCTGTTTTCTCAGGTGAATCCAAATCAAATTGCCCAACTGAGACAATGGCAGTCTACAATCAGGCTTTGAGAAGGAAAGAATTGAAGCAGAAACCAAAACAGACTTGTTCGCTGTTGTTGCAAACCACAAGACTAGAACCAACAGGTTGAAATTCCACAGAATTAGACTTTGCCCTAAGGTTTGGCCAATTTCCTAGGGAATTTTTTGCAAAAATTAATTCTTAGCTACATGCATGTAGTGCGTGTCTTCCCACAAACGTAAAGCAGCACATGTCCCTTTTCTCCTCCAAGACAAAATCAATCCCCTCACCCAAACCCACCAGCATTCAAATTTGGGCATATTGGGTATTTGTGCCAAATTTGGTCCCGTGAATGAAAATACATTCTGCATGTCATAAATTTACATTACAATTGATAACAGTAGCAAAATTGTAATTATGAAGTAGCAACTAAAGTAATGTTATGGTTGGGGCTCAGCACAACATGAGGAACTGTATTAAGGGGTCAAATACCCGATTTGGCACAAATACCCAATATGCTCAAATTTGAATACTGATGGGGCTGGTGGGCGGGATTGAGTTTGTCATTTGGGAGTTGTAGTTGCTGGGATTTATAGTTAACCTACAATCAAAGAGCATTCTGAACTCTACCAACAATGGAATTGAACCAATCTTGGCACACAGAACTCCCATGAGCAACAGAAAATACTGGAAGGGTTTGGTGGGCATTAACCTTGGGTTTTAGAGTTGTAGTTCACCTACATCCAGGGAGCACTGTGGACTCAAACAATGATAGATCTGGACCAAACTGGACACAAATACTCATATCAGGTTTTACAATGTATTGTAATGTAATATAGCTGAGTCATGCACTGCTAATAGGCTTCTATTGGAAATGCTGAGTCATGCATTAACTGTATATAGGGAATCATTTGGGGAATGTGTTCTGGCCTAGTCCAGGTGATTGTGAATGATGTAATCCTGGGTCTGAGTTAAGTTAATGAGTTGGGAACCAATCAGTGATTGCTATGTGTAATTGTATAGAATTGTATATAAGGAAGTCATGTAGAGTGTATACTCTCTCCTTGTGCCGTGATGCTGTTCGTCGAAGGCTCTATGTAATTGATTAAAAGAACCTGTCTGCTAAGACAAGATATAACCATGTTCTGTGGTAAGTTTGTAGTGTCATCTAGATTGGAGGGGAAAACAATAGTAAAACTGACAATGGCCGAGCATGTGCTCAAGTGTCTGTAAAAGAGTTCCAGAGTGACTGCAGTTTGTGGGAGCAGTTGACTGAAAATACTGTGCAGGAAGAAGCTACTGGAAAGCGCTGAAGTTGTGCAACTGATCTGCTGCTGAATTGTGAAATTAATCTCAACAACTCAATATGCCTAAATGTGAACACAGGTGGAGTTTGGAGAAAATAGACCTTTACACTTGGGAGTTGCAGTTGCTGGGATTTATAGTTTGCCTGCAATCAAAGCCCATTCCGAACCCTACCAACGATAGAAATGGGCCAAACTTCCCACACAGAATCCCCATGACCAACAGAAAATACTGTGTTTTGTGATGGTCTTTGGTGACCCCTCTGACACTCTCTCGTGACCCCCCCCCCCCGGGATCCCGACCCCCAGGTTGAGAAAAACTGCTTTACATTGACATTGGCCTTCCAGGATCTGCACTAAAAAAACACAAGTATAATGCCATTTACTATATTAACAAGAACAACACAAAGTTAATTATGCTCTCTAAAAGCATGTAGTTTATACATAACGTATAACAACACATCAGTCAATTAATCAGATTCATCAATCTCCCTGCCTGCTCACAGAATATCTTGGCATGTTACCTAATGAAGATCATAATAAGGCTTCATTCTAATTATAGTGACCGTTGTGATTTACACCTAGGTTGGCATTTGCATTTAAGCTTGGTGCCCATTGGCAGCTTGGCAATTGGCATGAAACACATTCTAGAGTGGTACTGAAGTTTTGCTACATTCAGATCAGTGCCAGCAAGTTACAGCTGGTAATTTTCTAGTAGTTTTGAATATGTTGGATCGGACATGGGCAAACTTTGGCCCTCCAGGCGTTTTGGAATTCAGCTCCCACAATTCCTCAGCTTAAGTGACTGAGGGGGGAAAGGAAAGAGTCTAAGGCGGTTAGGAATTGTGGGAGTTGCAGTCCAAAACACCTGGAGGGCTGAAGTTTGCCCATGCCTGTGTTGGATTACCTGTAATTTATATTTTGGCTCCTCTGCTGTGATTCCCTTAACTCAGACCCAGGATTACATCATTCACAATCACCTGGACTAGGCCAGAACACATTCCCCAAATGATTCCCTATATACAGTTAATGCATGACTCAGCATTTCCAAGTACCCTTGCTACATAATGTCTGACTGTAAAATGAATTTGAAGTAGCTTTTCTGTGGACCCATCTACACAGCCATATAATTCAGTTTCAGATCCCAGATTATCTATTTTGGATTATACGGCAGTGTAGATGGATATAATCCAGTTCAAAGAAGATAATCTGGGATCAGAGATTGGACTATATAGCAGTGCAGATCCAGCCTTAGATAAGGGAGCTTCTTTAAACTGGATCTGCACTGCCATATAATCCAGATTATCAAAAATAATCCAGATTGTCTTTGAACTGGATAATATGAGTCTATTTATTTATTTATTTATTTATTTGCGATATTTCTATACCACCCTTCTCAGCCTGAGGCGACTCAGGGCGGTTTACAAAACAGGCACAGTTCGATGCCACAATAATAAACAGTTAAAAGCATATAAACATCCATAAAATTCCATAAACAATAAAATCAAACAAACATAAAAACATAAAGGGCTGAGAATGGCGGTTAATAAATGCATCAAATAAATAAATAAATCCTCCATATCTAATTTCCAGAATCTTTATCCGATTGTAATTGTCCAGCCGTCTACATTGCCATTTAATCCAGTTCAAAGCAGATAATCTGGGATCAGAGATTGGACTATATGGTAGTGTAGATCTAGCTTTAAATAAGGAAGCTTCTTAGGATGGATCTACACTGCCGTATAATCCAGATTATTAAAAATATTCCAGATTGGGTTTTTTTGAACTAGTTTATATGAGTCTACACTGCTATATAATCCGGTTCAAAGCAGATAATCTGGGATCAGAGACTGGACTATATGCCAGTGTAGATCCAGCGTAAATAATGGATCTTCTTAGGATGGATCTACACTGCCGTATAATCCAGATTAGTAAAGATAATCCAGATTATTTGATTTGCACTGGATAATATGAGTCTACACCGCCATATAATCCAGTTCAAAGCCGATAATCTGGGATCAAAGATTGGATTATATGGCAGTGTAGATCCAGTCTTAAAAAAGAGAGCTTCTTAGGATGGATCTACACTGTCGTATAATCCAGATTTTTAAAGATAATCCAGATTGTTTTATTTGAACTGGTTTATATGGGTCTACACTGCCATATAATCTAGTTCAAAGCAGATAATCTGGGATCAGAGATTGGACAATATGGCAGTGTAGATCCAGCCTTAAATAAGGAAGCTTCTTAGGATGGATCTACACTGTCGTATAATCCAGATTATTAAAGATAATCCAGATTGTTTTATTTGGACTGGTTTATATGGTCTACAGTGTCATATAATCCAGTTCAAAGCAGATAATCTGGGATCAGAGATTAGATTATATGCCAGTGTAGATCCAGCGTAAATAAGGGAGCTTCTTAGGATGACTCTACACTGTTGTATAATCCAGATTATCAAAAATAATCCAGATTGTTTTATTTGAACTGGATGATTTGAGTCTACACTGCCATATAATCCAATTCAAAGCAGATTATCTGGATTTTATATGACAGTGTAGATGGGGCCCAAATTCACAGTATTAGGCGCAAGATCTTTCCCAACCTGGCGCCTTCTGAGTCTGCTGAACAACAACTCTCATTGTCCCCAGATAGCATATGTGATGCTACAGAGTATTATGGGACATCTTGCACAGAAGAGGTGGGGAAAGGAGAAAGATTCCTGAACATACTATCTGGGTCTCATTCTTTACAAGTAGAAAAGATGAAAAGACTTGATTTTTCTCTTGTAATGTTTGGATGAAACTCATCTCTCTGTGACTCGAAGAAGGATTAAGAAACTCATAACTACATCCGTCAGTGCGTCTCTGCATTTTCAAATTATAGGGTTGCATTACGGAGCCCAGCCTTGGCACTTAACACAGTGCCATTTTTGAAGTGAAACTTCAGCTTGAGAGCTGTACGCGTATTATGGATCATGTCTTTTGATGCTGAATCATGTCACAACATTATCCCTTTCAGAAGAAAGATCTCATTGAACACCCTGCAGGAGGGTGGAAAACAAGGGCAGCCACCTAGACTTGTGTCACTCTTCTTCTGGTGCTTGAAAAGGTTGCTTGTTTTAGACTACAAGTCCCAGAATCCTTCAGTGAGCATGGTCAAGGAACATCTGGTCCCAGACTTCTGGGAGCTGTAGTTTAAAAAGTGTAACCTTTTGGAACTGTGGCTTTCTTCAAGTTTTTGAAAAAGAGATGGAAACAAAGTTTTGAGAAGGGAAACGAATAAATTGAGATATTGAGGGATTTTTTTGTGGGTTTTTCTAATATATGTAGAACCAGGCCCGATTTCGTTTCGGGGGGGGGGGGGGGGGGGGTTGAAATTTTTTCAGGGGGCGTTTCGGGGGGGGGGGGCTGAGTTTCGGTGGGGGGCTGAGTCTGAGTGAAAGAGGGTCTACCCTAGCAAACCTTTTGTATCGTTACCCCAATACCCCCATGCATATGGGATATATTGAGTAGGGTGATCAGATCATGATATGAATAAACATAACAGTTTAAATAATGCACCAGTAAGGCCTTTTCGCGAACCACCATGAGAATTTCGGGGGGGCTGAAGCCCCTCAAGCCCCCCCCCCCCCCCCCGGCTACATGCCTGTGTAGAACACTTTGCATAATGAATGAATCAGGGAAAGTATACTAGATGTTGAATATCCCTTGTTTGAAATGTTATAGTGTTTCAGATTATGGATTATTTTGGTTTTTGCAAACATACATATATTTGAGTATAAGCCTAGTGTTTCAGCCCTTTTTTTAGGCTGAAAAAGCTTCCCTTGGCTTATACTCAAGTATACGTGTTTTATTTTTCTCTA
This sequence comes from Anolis sagrei, assembly GCF_037176765.1. NCBI lineage: Eukaryota > Metazoa > Chordata > Lepidosauria > Squamata > Anolidae > Anolis > Anolis sagrei. The sequence goes on along the minus strand of NC_090034.1, from coordinate 75,602,275 downwards.
ATTATTATTATTATTATTACATTTATTATTTTACTCTATTATTGTTTTTATTACATCTGTTATTGTACTCTATTATTATTATTACATTTATTCTTTTACGCTCTTTATTGTTATGTTATGTTGGCTAAGGCGGATGGGAGTTGGAGTCCAACATCTGAAGCACTGCAGTTAGAGGCTCTGAGAGCTGAAGTCCGAAAGACGAGGTGTTGCACCTCAGGCCTGGAGACACCTATGACCACAGCACCACATCAGAGTATAGACAAACAGTTTATTATAAAAACACACAAATATATGAAAAAACAGGGATAAAAAAAGAAGAGTAATCGTCCAAAAATGTTTAGCAATAGGAGATAATCACACAGAAATCCAAGTCACCCAGTCTTCTGTGTGCCCAGAGGGGAGTCTCTCATTCAGTATCAGCCATGGCTTGAGGTTCCGCATTTTAGCCTGCCACTTTTGGACTCTCACTTGCTGAGGTGTTCCTGCGAATATCTCTTTAGATCTTAGAAAACCATTTCTTGATTCAAGGCTTTGATGTGCTGGATGATATCCAAACAGGGGATGGGCTAAGAGTTGAAAACTACTTTCCCAAGCCTTGTTGGGCTTTAATATGGTGCACCACTGGCTAATATCTGTTTTTAAACCATATGTCTCAAACCCAAGGGCCGCGGGCCAAATCTGGCTCTCCATGTCATTTCATGTGGCTAATGCTGGACTACATTGGCCACATGAAATCCCTCATCATTAGACGTCATGACTAGAGTCGATGGGAGTTGTGATACGGGAACATCTGGAAGGCTACAGTTTATTCTGTTTAGCCAGAGGTTTGAATTTTGATACAAGGGTTGCGGATGTGACGTCTGACTTTAAAATGTCCTTTAACTTTTCTTCAAACTCAGAGCCACAAGTGCTATAGGGTTGCAATTCCCATTATCCCCAGTCACCATGGTAGATGGATGTTGCCATTCAGTAACACCTGTGGACCCCAGTTGGGTAAATACTAAAGAGCACTGACCACTATATATATAAATATATATAGTTGGCTGTCTGTATCCATGGATTCTCCATCCATGGATTTTGTCCATGAAGGCAACCATAAGGCTAATGTGACCATAGATCAGTGTTTCTCAACCTGGGGGCTGGGACCCCTGGGAGGGTCACAAGGGAGTTTCATAGGGGTCGCCAAAAACCATCAGAAAACACATATTTCTGATGGTCTTAGGAACCCTTTGGCAGAGAAGACTGAAGATCTTTCCACCTGTCCTTCTCTTCCTTTTTGGAAACAGATTGGGAATCTTCCCACCAAAAGCCCTCCTCCGCTGTGATTGGCCAGCCTCTCAGACAAGGGGAGGGCTGTTTCTGAGACTCCAAGCTGGAGAGGGGAGAGCAAGCATGCTCAGTGCATGGCAGTGTGATGCACAGGTGCCGGCGAGGAAGAGTGTGCAAGGCTGAAGGGAGGCTCACGCCAGTGAGTCCCTTCAAGAAATGGGGTTCCTGTGTGGGACGTTTGGCCCATTTCTATCATTGGTGGGGTTCAGAATGCTCCTTGTTTGTAGGTAACTATAAATCCCAGCAAATACAATTCCCAAATGTCAAGGTCTATTTTCTCCAAACTCAACCAGTATTCACATTTAGGCATATTGAGTATTTGTGCCCATGTTTGGTCCAGATCTATCATTGATTGAGTCCACAGTGCTCTCTGAATGTAGGTGAACTACAACTCCAAAACTCAAGGTCAACGCTCAACAAAACCTTCCAGTATTTTCTGTTGGTTATGGGAGTTCTGTGTGCCAAGTTTGGTTCAATTCAATTGTTGGTGGAGTTCAGAATGCTCTTTGATTATAGTTTAACTATAAATCCCAGCAACTACAACTCCCCAATGACAAAATCAATCAAACCTCCCCCCCCCCCAACCCCACCAGTATTCAGATTTGGGCATATCAGATATTTGTACCAAATTTTGTCTACTGAATTAAAAAATATATCCTGCATATCATATGTTTACATTACCATTCATAACAGCAAAATTACAGTTATGAAATAGCAACGAAAATAATGTTATGGTTGGGGGTCACCACAACATGAGGGACTGCATTAAGGGGACGTGGCATTAGAAAGGTTGAGAAACACTTCCATAAATGAAAATGGATTTGATATCCCTGTTTTAAAGCAAAAGATCAAACTTTGCAAGAAGCATTGGAGACTCACAGAAATACTGTTCTCTCTCTTGTGTTTGTGCTTTTGTTTCCATCAGTTAATGTAATTTTATGCTTTCTTGTCTTTGTGTAAATTGCCCCCAAGGCCAGAAGCACTTCAAGCTGAAGTCCAAAGCTGAAAGTTCATGCAGAAGTTGTTGAAACTTGTTGTGAGATGTGTGTGTGTGTGTTTGGAACGACTAATAGATCCCACTCCCTGGAGGGCATAGAATCAAAGCCTGAAGGAATAATTATATATTGGCCAGGAAGGACTCTTGCTTATCACATTGGCATCTTAAGCGCGTGACCTGCGCGGCACTGAGCAAACAAGAATTGAACCCTCCCAAAGGGCCACTTCCATTATAGGAATCTCGGTGCACAGAGGGCAAATTTGAACAGCTTGCCCATATTGCTGGATAATTGCACACTGACCTTTGAGGAAGCCTCGCTGTGTTTGTTCGGTAGAGCCTTTAAAGCTTCACTTTCAGCAAGGGAAAAGGGTGAGGCTTTTATGTTTTGGTGGGGAGGGTGCAAGATAAGGGGCCTTTATGATCCACCCAGCCAGCCTATTTGTTATCTGGGAGGCTTTGCATTGTTTACTGTTCCAAAGATTTCTTTGCAAAGTTTCCAGTCTTCATTGAAGTGCTGTTTATCTCCATTCGCTCATCCTCCCAACTTTTATGGGCTTTTAAAGGCAAACCTTATGGATAACTAGAGCGGAATAAGAATTTCAAGCAGCAAAATGATGCAGGACAGTGATGGGAGTTTGTTGGAGGGCAGAGCTGTTAATCCCACAGAAACTGTCCCAAACCCATAAAAGAACAACGCCCCACATTTGCTAGGGTTAGGGACACAGGATCCCCATGAAAGTGAACAACCATGAACTACCTGCGTGAATGCCTATTTAGAAACATCTAGGGCCCCATCTACACTACCAGCCTGGTGTTGGAAAAATAACTTCTTGCTGGGTTGATGAAAAAGTAACTGCTACCTTGGGCAAGATGGATGGATGGCATCCTTGAAGTGACTGGACTGACCTTGAAGGAGCTGGGGGTGGTGACAGCCGACAGGGAGCTCTGGCGTGGGCTGGTCCATGAGGTCACGAAGAGTCGGAGACGACTGAACGAATGAACGAACGAACGGACCTTCCTTCTTGCTTTTTGATTAGTTTCTGTTGCCCCTTGGAATTGATAGGATAAACAAGCAAACACAACATGTCGAAATGCTCTGAATGTGATTTTTCAGGAGTAACATTTGAAAGTGACTAGAAACTGTTATTTTGCCCATAAACTATGTTCTTTTGTTTTGAAATGCTATTTTGCTTCACCTCACAAAGTAATTAAGTACAGGTGATACATGACTTAGTATCCACAGTCTCCGAGGCTGGATTTGCACTGCTTTATAACCCAGTTTCTGAATCCAGAATATCTGTTTTGAACTGGATTATAGGAGTCTACACTGCCATATACTCCAATTCAAAGCAGATAATCTGGATTTTATATGACAGTTTAGATCAGCGTTTCTCAACCTGGGGATCGGGACCCCGGGGGGGGGGCGGTCATGAGGGGATGTCAGAGGGGTCACCAAAGACCACTATTTTCTGTTGGTCATGGGGTTTCTGTGTGGGAGGTTTAGGCCAATTCTATTGTTAGTGGAATTCAGAATGCTCTTTGATTGTAGATGAATTATAAATCCCAGCAACTACAACTCCCAAATGTCAAGGTCTATTTTCTCCAAACTCCACCAGTGTTCACATTTGGGCATATTGAGTATCCCCGCCAAGATTGGTCCGTATCTATTATTGTTTGAGTCCGCAGTGTTCTCTGAATGTAGGTGAATTACAACTCCAGAACTCAAGATCAATACCCACTAAACCCTTCCAGTATTGTCTGTTGGTCGTGGGAGTTCTGTGTACCAAGTTTGGTTCAATTCCATCATTGGTGGAGTTCAGAATGCTCTTTGATTTTAGGTCAACTATAAATCCCAGCAACTACAGCTCCCAACTCCCACTTAAGCAGCTGAGTGGGAAAAGGAAAGGGCCTGAGACTATTAGGAATTGTGGGAGTTGAAGTCCAAAACACCTGGAGGACCTAAGTTTGCCCATGCCTGGTATGGATACACTAGAGGACTGAGAGGTACCTAGAGAAAACATTTTAATCAAATCTGTGAATCATCACAAAAGTGAAATTGACAAATGTGAAGAGCTGACTGGACTATTGAGATTATCCCTTGCTGGTTCTGAATGCATTTCTGTTCTTCCACATACCACCTCACCCAGAAAGTGTATAAACATCCACTGACTGTAGCTACACTCCATCCATCTGATAAACTGGGCTGGAATCCACAAAATCTAATTCCAAATAAAATTTCTGAATTTTTAAGATGCCAGTGGATGTTTCACTACAATTAAAGTTTGTTTTTATTTCCCATACATTTATTTCCCATATGTTGATTTTCTTCTTGCAGAAGCAGGTGGTTTAAAACACATATGAGAATTATCTGGAAAGTAAGGTTACAAGGCACGTAGATCTCACTGAGAATTTTCTTGGGAGAAGTTGGTATCACTGTGTGTAGCGGGAAGCCAGCAGAAGCAAACAAGCAGTGACAGTCGTCAGTAGCTCATCGACTGGCATTGTGCTGATGGTTAGAGATGAGTGTCCTCATTTGTTTTCCTCCTAGTCAAAGTTCATGCTGTATGAGGGATATTTGGAAAATAAGGTTACACGGCACGTAGCTCTCACAGGGAATTTTCTCAGGGGAAGTTGGTATCACTGCCATGTAGCGGGAAGCCAGCAGAAGCAAACAAGCAGTGACAGTCGTCAGTAGCTCATCGACTGGCATTGTGCTGATGGTTAGAGATTAGTGTCCTCATTCGTTTCCCTCCTAGTGCAAAGTTCATGCTATACGAGGGATATATGGAAAGTAAGGTTCCACGGCACGTAGCTCTCGTAGGGAATTTTTCCAGGGGAAGTTGGTATCACTGCCGTGTAGCGGGAAGCCAGCAGAAGCAAACAAGCAGTGCTAGTCGTCAGTAGTTCATTGACTGGTGTGGTGGTCAAGGTTAGAGATGAGCATCCTCATTCCATTTCCCTCCAAGTGTGAAGTTCTCACTGTAATACATTAACTCATTTCTACGAGCATGAACGCCGCTGCGATTCATCGCAAAATTGGAGCCCCCGGTGGCGCAGTGGGTTAAACCCCTGTGCCGACAGGTTGCAGGTTCGAATCCGGGGAGAGGCGGATGAGCTCCCTCTATCAGCTCCAGCTCCTCATGCGGGGACATGAGAGAAGCCTCCCACAAGGATGATAAAAACATCAAATCATCCAGGCGTCCCCTGGGCAACGTCCTTGCAGACGGCCAATTCTCTCACACCAGAAGCGACATGCAGTTTCTCAAGTCGCTCCTGACACGACCAAAAAATCGCAAAATTGCTTCAGTTGATGGAGAGGACATAATGTCAAGACAGCTTTTGACAAAATGTGTATGGAATATAATGTTTTCTGATGGTCTTTGGTGACTCCTCTGACATCCCCTATGTGATCCCACAGGGGCCTTGACCCTCAGGTTGAGAAACATTGCTCTAAGCTGAGAAAATGGCTGCAATAGTGGCCATAAAACAACCAAGAATCGTGGGGTGCCACAGACAAAGCTGGCTAGCCAAGGCAAAGTGTGTGATGAAAATCCTCTTTCCCTATTCAAGTCTTTGGAGGAACAGAAAAACCTTGTTTCTAGTTGGAATCTGCTGCCAACCTGTGTGTTTTGCTCCCTACAGGGTCAGATTTGTGCTCCTTTGTTTGCCTCATAGGGACCCTACTGCTCCCAACATTTCCCACATGTCTCAGGATTCCTCTGCTTTATGCTTCTGCCTGCAAAGCCCAGGGTTCATTTGGCACAATGGAGACGAAATGTGTGGGTGGTCATGGGCGATTCTGCTCTCCTTGTGCACTGAATGCTTTGGTATGCATGGCTGCTAAGCCGTGAAGAAGGATATTCTGTCTTTTTCGGTCTTATGAGTTCCCAGAGCAGAAGGAAAGGGCCATCAGCCTGCTAGGGAGCGCACAATAGATGCTCCTTTCATTGGCATCAGGAGGCTCACAGCTATTCTATATAATGCATTAATTGTGTCTCTTGCTGGAACACAGAAGCTTTGAGTGGTGGCTTATCACTCCTATTAAAGCAACATGTGAATAAGAGAAATGAGACCTGCCATGTCTGCCGGTCATTTGGAACACGAAGATCAGAGGGAATGGATGAGATCTATACGCCGTGCTTCAAATAGCGCTCTGAGTATGGCTTTTTTTATTTTTACAATAAGCCAAGCTATTCATGTGTTTAATGCAATGTGGGTACTATTTTAGAATATGGATGAACTGATGAGTTTGATTGAAAGTTTCCTCTTATTAAAAACTTAATTGGTGAATTTGTTTTTATCATGTCAGAAGTGACTTGAGAACATACTGCAAGTTGCTTCTGGTGTGAGAGAATTGACCGTCTACAGAGACATTGTCCAGGGGGTGCCCGAATGTGTTGTTACCACCTTGCTGGGAGACTTCTCTCATGTCTCCATAAACTAGAGCTGACAGATGGGAGCTCACTCCATCTCATGGATTCGAACCAGCAACCTTCAAGTCAGCGGTTCAGGCAGCCAACGCAAGGGTTTAACCCATTGTGTCCCATGGTTGCTGGCTCAGTGATGAATTCAGGAGGACTTCCAAGCTGTGTAATAAGAATGGCAGCTTCGTCAAAATCCTTCCACTTCCTTACTTTAAGCTTACCATAAGCAGAGAACATGGGGAGGAGTGTCATTCAAATCTGCATTTTCTACGGGCTTCCTTTTTTTTTGACTTGATATTTTGCATTAACAGGCTTCATCATGTGATGCTCCTCCCCATGTCCTTTGACTCTTGAGGTTGCTCTGTAATTCATGAAATTAATGAAATGCAAATCTGGCCTGGAATCAGGGCCATAGCCAGAAAAAAATGGGGGGGGGGGGGGCGAAGCGAATCATGAAGAGTAGTTCCATACCACAAAATAATTTAAATAGTATGGTCCATTCTATATTTTATATAGACTTAATTAAATGTTTTTTCTATTTAAGATATAAAGTTTCAAGTCTTCAAATAACTGAAAATGACTGCTAATCGGTAATGTATAATTATAAAAGAATACCACAATGTCTGTTAGAAACACTTGAAAACTGTGTCAATACACTTAGACAAAAATCAGTCTCCATCAATAACACTGTTCAACAGAGAAAAGGTTTCGGGCCTGAAAATAGTTGTTCTTTTATGATTTTGGGGCGCTGAAAACGAAAATGACATTTAAAAATGTATATTGGCTCTAGTTTTTATGATATAAGCAATCACGGGATCACGTATGGTTGAAAAAATGCATGTTGCGACTTATACTATGGAAGATTCTAGAATACTGTAGAAAGTTTGATGACGCAGTATTAGTGCCGTGTGCAAAAGCCAGAAAGCCCTCTATAAGGCCAGACTTTTGAACGGTGAGGGTCAGTCAGTTGAAGACTGAGACAGGATCGTTAAACATCGTTTTACATTGTTCTTTTTACTGTAGTTATGCCTCACACGTGTGTAAATAAAGCACTATGGAAAAAAAGATATCAAGGCAAATGGACTCCGTCAATGCTGTCAGACTACTGCTGGAGCATCGTAAGAGACAATCCTTTCCATGAATACAAAAGAAAAGTCAAGAGAAGCAAACAGGATAAAAACTAAAGTCACGATTAAAGCGACATTTAAGCTTTCAGACTTTTCAACTGCATTAGGCCTACTCATATAGTTTCTTGCTGCACAAACATAAACAATAGACTAATTAAATAAATATTTCTTATGTATAAACTATTGGCAATATAATTTGACTAAAATTTAGTAAATATTCACAGTTTATATACATGCAGTAAGGTTAGGTGCATTATCATAATATTAACGAATTACCTATTGTGGAGAAAATTGAAATAGCTGTTACATAAAAACCAGAGCCAATTAACACATTTAATTATTATATTTGAATTCAGCATGTTAAATTTATTAAGAAACGGCACATTTCATTTCCGTAACTGAGAAAAACTGAAAATTTGCAGTACAGTGTAACTTTCGGTGAACACTCAAGAGTGCGGGTCCAGTCAGTCTTTCTTGCCCCATTGTGCTTCTTATGTATGTTTTCAAACAAGAGTTGAAAACGACCTATATAGAGGCATAGTAATGGGAACCGTACTATCTGGAAAAGGGGAAGTGAGGGTGCAAGGAGCAAGGAAGGAAAGGCCTAATTCCCCACTATAAATAACATAAATAAAACTTTACTTATATCCCACCACCATCTCCCCGAAGGTACCTGGGGCGGCTTACAAGGCACTCCAGGGTGCACACATAACATACAACAGGTAAAAACAGTACAAAAGTATAAAACAAGTCACATCCACTAATGCTTTTGCCTCTTTGCTGCCCATTAAGAAGTACAGCACATTAATGTTGTATGCTGGCAAATGATGGCTGGAGCAATCTGCCGTTCTTCTAGCGGCATGCTAGTTCACATTCCAGGAATTTCCTGTTGCCTATAGCAAGGTTGGCTAGGCATCAAGTATGTGGGAATTACTAGAATCCCAAAGATCTCTAAAGACATACATTTAGAATGAAACAATTATGGCCCAGATGCTACATAACGCCAGTGGAGGACAAAGCACATCTATGTAGAATTGTGGGAGAACAATGGTTGTCATTCAGGCAGTCTGGCGACAGAGCTCTCCTAATACAGTACAACTCCAGACAGCCACCGCTTGGGTTGTGGAGAACAGGGCTGCACCTATTGTGTAGCTTGAAGAAAGTTTTTTGCATAAGGAAATTGTTAGGGAAAACTACCCAAAAATAAATAGCAGAGCATCCAAAAACAAACATTTAATAGCCCTGCAGCTTCAAGGTTTGGCTGCTTCCCGCCTGAGAAATTCCAGACAAGAAACAATCAGGGCCAGCTAACCACCCCCCAACAAATGCAGAGAAATCCAAGGGACCTACAACCCAAATTGCAATACTGGTGGGAATAAGATGACAATGGGGAAGAAATACAGAAAAAGAGGAGGATCACAAGAGTTGCATGGCATCTTTGTTTCAGCCATGACTGACAGACTGGGCATTCAGTCAGAGATGGGCACCTCTGGCAGGTCTTGAGAAGTTATTATGAGCTCCATAACAAAAGAACGGCCTGCCTCAGGGGAGCATGCTCACTCCATCAATGTTTAACATTTACACAAATGATTAGCCACTGATAGAAGACACAGAGAGTTTTATCAATGCAACCTGAGCGCTGCCACATGTACAATGGAGGACCTTCTTATTGCAACACCAGAGGCACTCCACGTGGCCAGCTTCTTTTTTTTAGTATTTTTTATTATTTTATCATGGTTTGATACATTTGTTATACATTGTTTGTTTTACAGCAGATACATATTATTCAATACAGCCTACCATACTTTTGGCATCTAGTGTTATTTTTCTGCTTATACATATTATCTATCCCTTACCACTGTGCTCCTCCCCCCCCCCCCCAGCCTTACTTACTTAGGCGATCCCTCGTTTTCCGAGGAGGATTGTCTTCCAGTATTCTTGTGGGTCCGTATGTGGCTGTGGAGCCCTATTCTTGCTCTGCATCTTCTTCCGCAGTGAGGGCATTGGTTTCCAGGTGGAAGGTGGTCTCGGTCGGGGTTGGCTTGAAATGCCTTCCTCTTGGCACGCTTCTCCCTTTCGCCCTCCATTCGTGCCTCTTCAAATTCTGCAGCACTGCTGGTCACAGCTGACCTCCAGCTGGAGCGCTCAAGGGCCAGGGCTTCCCAGTTCTCAGTGTCTATGCCAGAGTTTTTAAGGTTGGCTTTGAGCCCATCTTTAAATCTCTTTTTCTGTCCACCAACATTCCGTTTTCCGTTCTTGAGTTTGGAGTAGAGCAACTACTTTGGGAGATGGTGGTTGGGCATCCGGACAACGTGGCCGGTCCAGCGGAGTTGATGGCGGAGGACCATCGCTTCAATGCTGGTGGTCTTTGCTTCTTCCAGCATGCTGACTTTTGTCCGCCCATCTTCCCAAGAGATTTGCAGGATTTTCCGGAGGCAGCGCTGATGGAATCGTTCCAGGAGTTGCATGTGACATCTGTAGACAGTCCACGTCTCACAGGCATATAGCAGGGTTGGGAGGACAATAGCTCTATAAACAAGCACCTTGGTATCCCTACAGATGTCCCCGTTCTCAAACACTCTCTGCTTCATTCGGAAAAATGCTGCACTCGCAGAGCTCAGGCGGTGTTGTATTTCGGTGTCGATGTTGACTTTGGTGGAGAGGTGGCTGCCAAGATAGTGGAAATGATCAACATTTTCTAATGTTACACCATTAAGCTGTATCACTGGCATTGGAGAGGGGTTGGGTGGTGTCTGCTGGAACAGCACTTTGGTTTTTTCAATGTTCAATGACAGGCCGAGCTTCTCATACGCTTCTGCAAAGGTGTTTAGAGTGACTTGAAGATCTTCTTCTGAATGCGCACAGATGACGTTGTCATCAGCATACTGGAGTCCTATAACAGATGTTGTTGTAACCTTGGTTTTGGCTTTCAGTCTGCTGAGGTTGAATAGCTTGCCATCTGTCTGATAGATGATTTCCACTCCGGTGGGAAGCTTCCTATCAACAAGGTGAAGTATCATAGCGATGAAGATGGAGAATAAAGTTGGGGCAATAACACATCCCTGTTTGACATCGGATTCTAAGCCACAGCTTTTATGTATAATCTGTCCAAAATTTCAATTCTTCTTGTGGAGCTAACTTTCCTTCTTTCTTTTTTAATCCTTTTTCAATAAATTTTCTCCATACATCATCAAAATCACTTTGTTCCCATATACCTCTTTTAACTTTAATATACACCTCAGCTTATCATTTATTGCCAATTTCCATACTTCCTTATACCATTCCTCTATTTGTATATTTATTTCTTTTTTCCAGTTCCTTGCTATAAGCAGTCTTGCTATTGTTAATAAATTTGTTATGACTTCTTTATCCTCTTTTTTCAATTGTTTATTGTTATATAATGATAATAAAGCTATACTAGGACTTCTTTCCATTTTAATATTAATTCTATCTTCTATTTCTCTAAATACTTCCCCAAAAGTTATTTACATATCTACATTGCCACCACATATGTATATATGTTCCTGATTCTTGACATCCTCGCCAGCACTTTTTTGAGTAGTTTTTATTTATATTTGCTATTCTTACTATACTTCTTACTATACTTCTTACTATAATATTTCCATATTAACTTATAATAATTTTCTTTAACCCATATTGATAATTTTTTTAGATGTCTTTGTCTCCATAATTGTTGCCACTCTGTTTCATTTATTTTTATCCCTAAATCTTCTTCCCAGACCTCCTTGAGGATGTTATTTTTTGTTTTTCCTTTCTTTATTTCAATTATTATCGTATATATTTTACTAGTTGTTCCTTTCAAATTTTCGTGCTCCTCTACAACCCTTCCATTTTGTATTATTTGTTCAAATTGGTTAAGCTTACTTCCGTTTTTATTATTTTTTCCCCAATTTTTAAACCATTGTTCTAATTGTATATAATGGAACCATGTCAATTTTATTTCTCTAAATTCTTCTATAATCGTTTCTTTCTTCATTCCAACCTTTACCCAATCCCCTATTTTGTCTAATTTTTTCCCTTAACTTTTTATCCATTACTTTTTTTAAAAAATGGAAATTTCTTTTCCATTACAATTGGGGCTATTACTGAACCATCCATTATTAACATTCTGCTATATTCGTTCCATACTTCTAATATATTGCTCAACATTGGGTTTTGTTGTAGTAGAGTCTCCTGGTACTGTTACTACTGATAGTATGAGTGGTAGAAGAGGGAAAAGGTGTGCTCAGGAGCAAAGTGAGAAACAGCAAAGGAAGAGGATTCAGGAAATACTTATGTCACCCACTGATGAAGATTCCTTCGAGGGGTTTTCTGAAAGTGAAATGAGTGAAGAGAAGGAGTTTCAGCGGATGTAAGCAGGGGAGTTAAGAGGTCTACTCTAGAGTCGGGATCCGATGAGGAGTGTCAAAGGAAAAAGATCGGGGATATACTTAATGCTCCCACAGAGGAGGAGGATTTCATGGGTTTCACTGGGAGTAATGGGTCTGGGAGTGACGAGGAGGAGGATGCGTCATTGGACTGGACCAAAGTTCAAGAGGTTCAAGATATCTGTACTCAACCAACATCTAGTGACACGTTTGCGGGGTTTTCTGATGGTGGGGATTGGCCATCTGGGGATACTGTGGACTCATGGGGAAACCTAAGTCTTGACAAGCGATGGAAGAGTTGGAGGGATGGGCGTTGGCGTTCAGCTGTAGAAGCTAAACCAGCTGAAAGTGATGATGACGGGGTGGAGGGCAGCTCATCATTGAGTGAGGAATTGTAGATAAAAGTAAGCATCAAAATGTTATAACTGCAGAAGGCAAAGTGTTGGTTTTGTGCCTTGGGTTTTGTCGCTGCCACTTTCGTGTTGGGCTTGGGTCCTGGATCTGCAGGTTGCTGTATCCGCCGTGTTTGAACTCAGCTTGGATTCCCGTGAGTGTGGTTTTCTCCCTTCCTTGACTTCGGACTGCTTTTGACGACGACAGCGTTGACTACATGGACTTTGGAACCTCACAACTTCAACCTTGGCTTTCTTCGACTTTGGACTGTTTTTGACTTCGGCTTTTGCTTCACGGACCTTTGTTTGCTTACCCTTTGTCTGCTGTGCTATTTTGGGTAACTTTGGACACTACTCAGTTTAATCCGGATTATATCTCTGTTTAATCTGGATTATTTTCTAAATTGATTTTGAGCTAAATCTTGCTGCTTCTTTTCGGTTTTGACCAGAGACACTGAAGTAAGAGTCTCTGAGTCTTTTGTTTGATTTAATCAACTGTTACTTTTGGACATATTACTGAGTCTGTCTCTTTAAGGCTTCTGGGTTCCGACAGGTTTCTAATTTCCCTAGAAGTGGCCAGCTTCTGATCAGAGGACATTTAGTATAATGCCAAGTTTTAAAACTTTGTTTGTGTTTTTAAATAGTTTACAACGGTACCCTCAATTCACTTCTGACACGATAAATAAATAAATAGCCTGCTGCTTATCTTGGATTTTTCAAGATCATTGCTATGTGTTTTTGGAACTGCTGAAATTTTCCCACCATCAATATCAGTTTTGCTCTTGACCACATAAACCAGCAGTCAGAGAGAAGTTGGATATCTCAAAGGCTGTTGACTCTCAATCTCCATGAACTGCATGTAAACAAATCATGGGCCAAGGAAGATTTCTAATGGTGTTACAGCTGGGGACAGTTCTTTCTTGGTTGAGAGTTTGACAGACCATGTGTGTCTCGTGAGCATTTCTCACTTTTAAAATAATAGCACACTTCAGCACATAGTCTGAATGCTTGCTAATCTTTTTGCCACATAAGAACAGATATTTGAGAGGCACATCTTTTTAAAAAACATTCCCATAAGTCTCTGCCTTCTGGAATGCTCAGTGATATCCTTACAGTTTTATGAAATTTGAAGAGTTAGAAAGCAACGGAAACTGATTTCTTCTCCGGATGCTGAGCTTGAGCAACATTTAGCTACAAACAGTGGCTCTGAGTCTTCTTGCTGTTTTTTTCTACAACTCCAGGGCTTGCCCCACCATCAGGATTTCAAAAATGTTTCTTCACAGTACTTACTTACTTACTTACTTACTTTACTTACTACTTACTTAGGCGATCCCTCGTTTTCCGAGGATGATTATCTTCCAGTGTTCTTGTGGGTCCGTATGTGGCTGTGGAGCCCTATTCTTGCTCTGCATCTTCTTCCGCAGTGAGGGCATTGGTTTCCAGGTGGAAGGCGGTCTTGGTTGGGGTTGGCTTGATGCGCCTTCCTCTTGGCACGCTTCTCCCTTTCGCCCTCCATTCGTGCCTCTTCAAATTCTGCAGCACTGCTGGTCACAACTGACCTCCAGCGGGGACCGCTCAAGGGCCAGGGCTTCCCAGTTCTCAGTGTCTATGCCAGAGTTTGTAAGGTTGGCTTTGATCCCGTCTTTAAATCTCTTTTCCTGTCCACCAACATTCTGTTTTCCGTTCTTGAGTTCGGAGTAGAGCAACTGCTTTGGGAGACGGTGGTCGGGCATCCGGACAATGTGGCCGGTCCAGTGGAGTTGATGGCGGAGGACCATTGCTTCAATGCTGGTGGTCTTTGCTTCTTCCAGCACGCTGACGTTTGTCCGCCTGTCTTCCCAAGAGATTTGCAGGATTTTCCGGAGGCAGCGTTGATGGAATCATTCCAGGAGTTGCATGTGACGTCTGCAGACAGTCCAAGTCTCACAGGCATATAGCAGGGTTGGGAGGACAATAGCTCTATAAACAAGCATCTTGGTAACCCTACGGATGTCCCGGTCCTCAAACACTCTTTGGTTCATTCGGAAAAATGCTGCACTCGCAGAGCTCAGGCGGTGTTGTATTTCGGTGTCGATGTTGACTTTGGTGGAGAGGTGGCTGCCAAGGTAGTGGAAATGATCAACATTTTCTAATGTTACACCATTAAGCTGTATCACTGGCATTGGAGAGGGGTTGGCTGGCAGTATTCTGTGCTCAGTGAAAGTCTTCCTTTAAATCCGTTTACACAAGTTTTGTATACTTGGAAGAAGTGGTAAGCACACACTTTGGTTGTAAAGGTCCCAGGTTCAATTTGTGGCATTTCTAGGTAAGCTAGCAAAGTCCTCTGACTCTGGAAAGGAGTCAGTGTCAACAATAACAAGCTAAGTCAACTAAGGGTTCAACTACAAATCCCAGTATCCCATAGCATTGAATCATGGGGATTAAAATGGTGACAAACTGCATTAAGTCTTCCGTGTGGATACACCATTTATCGATTCTGTTAAATCAGGAACATCTGTCTGTGTTTTAACAGAAGAGAGGAAATTAAAAAGGCAAGAGGAAAAGGAAGACTCTGCTGTGGGGATAAAGATGCTACGAGATGCAGGTGCATTGTGTCATCTTGAACAATACATTAAATCGACTGGTGAGATGGGCCATGGTTCTGGGTCAATATCAGGTAGTTTTTGCCAAGTAGGCAGAAAATAATAATAATAATAATAATAATAATAATAGCCCAAGAACAAGCCATTAGAACCAATGCCATCAAAACCAGCATTGAAAAGTTGATGACAGATTCCAGTAATAAAACTTAGTTATATTCCACCCTATCTCCCTGGAAGGACTCAAGGCAGATTCCAAAAAGAAAAGGCAAACATTCAATGCCAGAATACAAGAACAATACACCACAGTAACAAAATTTAACAACTCTATATATAAACACAAATTATGACTTAACAACTAAAAATTAAATTAAAAAACACAGTTTGTTATATAAGACATAAGAGGCACACCAAGGACAAGATGGATGGATGATATCCTTTTGAAGTGACTGGCTTGACTCCGAAGGAGCTGGGGGTGGCCATGGCTGACAGCTCTGGCGTGGACTGGTCCATGAGGTCACGAAGAGTCGGAAGTGACTGAACAAATAAACAACAACAAGACAAACCATCAAACATCCAACAAAAACAAGTGTCGATTCTGCAAGGTAGCAGACAAAACTATGGATCACTGCTGCAAGAAGGTTGCACAGACTGACTACAAGCAGAGGCATAACTCCGTTGCTCAGATGATCCATTGGAACTTGTGCCACAAATACCATCTGCCTACAACAAAGAACTGGTGGGATCACAAGCCTGAAGAAAAGTTACAGAAAATGAACACATCAAACTACTCTGGGACTTCCGAAATCAGACTGACAGAGTTTTGGAGCACAATACTCCTGGCCTCCCAATCGTGAAAAAAAAAAAAAGTATGGATCGTCAATGTTGCAATCCCATCAGGATTGACGAGAAGCAACTGGATCAGCTTATACAATATGAGGATTTAAAGATAGAACTGCAAAGACTTTGGCACAAGCCAGTCAAGGGGGTCCCAGTGGTGATCGGCACACTGGGTACAGTGCCTAAAAACCTTGGCCTGCACTTAAACACAATCAGCACTGACAAAATTACCACCTGTCATCTGCAAAAGACCACCCTACTCGGATCTGCGTGCATTATTCGTTGATACATCACACAATCCTAGAAACTTGGGACTGTCCAACGTGTGATCAAATACAAAAGCCAGCATAGTGATCTTATTTGGTCAGGACTAATCTTGTTGTGTATCACATAACAACAACAACTTCATTTATATCCCACCCCGCTCCCCAAAGGGACTCGGAGCAGCTTACAACAATGTGACAGTAAAAACCAGGAGCTTCTGGAGTGAGAGAATTGGCCGTCTTGTGGGAGGCGTCTCTCAACATAAACAATATAAATTAAATGAACAACCAATATTAAGCAGGTAAAGGTAAAGATTTTCCTCTGACATGACGTCCAGTCGTGTCTGACTCTGATGTGTGGTGCTCATCTCCATTTCTAAGCCAAAGAGCCGGAGTTGTCCGTAGATACCTCCAAGGTCATGTGGCTAGTATGACTGAAAACACCCATATTATATATGACATAAAAAGATATTAATCAATAAATAAACAGAAAAGATAATACTTACACCGTACATCATAAAACATGTAAGAGCACCCCAGTCACTGTTCCAGTCCAGTTAAAAATTCCATTGAATTATCTATCCATTGGCTAACGTTAACCATTTTAAAAGGCCTGTTTCCATAACCAAGTTTTTTTTTTTGTCGTGTCAGGAGTGACTTGAGAAACTGCAAGTCGCTTCTGGTGTGAGAGAATTGGCCGTCTGCAAGGACGTTGCCCAGGGGACGCCCAGATGATTTGATGTTTTTATCATCCTTGTGGGAGGCTTCTTTCATGTCCCCGCATGAGGAGCTGGAGCTGATAGAGGGAGCTCTTCTACCTCTCCCCGGATTTGAACCTGCGACCTGTCGGTCTTCATTCCTGCCGGCACAGAGGTTTTACCACTGCGCCACTGGGGGCTCCACATAACCAAGTTGTCAACTTAAGACAGTGTTTCTCAACCTGGGGGTCGGGACCCCTGAGCGGGTCGCGAGGGGGTGTCAGAGGGGTCGCCAAAGACCATAAGAAAACACAGTATTTTCTGATGGTCATGGGGATTCCATGTGGGAAGTTTGAGCCAATTCTATTGTTGGTGGAGTTCAGAATGTTCTTTGATTGTAATGAACTATAAATCCCAGCAACTACAACTCCCAAATGTCAAGATCTATTTTCCCCGGACTCCACCAGTGTTCACATTTGGGCATATTGAGTATTCATGCCAAGTTTGGTCCAGATCCACCATTGCATGAGTCCACAGTGCTCTCTGGATATAGGTGAACTACAACTCCCAAACTCAAGGTCAATGCCCATCAAACCCTTCCAATGTTTTCCATTGGTCATGGGAGCCAAGTTTGGTTCAAATCCATTGCTGGTGGAGTTCGGAATGCTCTTTGATTATAAGTGAACTATAAATCCTAGCAACTACAACTCCCAAATTACAAAATCAATCCTCGCCCAACCCCACTAGCATTCACATTTGGGTGTATTGGGTATTTGTGCCCAGTTTGGTCCAGTGAATGAAAATGCATCCTGCATATCAGATATTTACATTATGATTTATAACAGTAGTAAAATGACAGTTATGAAGTAGCAATGAAAACAATATTATGGTTGGGGGTCACCACAACATGGGGGACTGAATTAAGGGGTCACGCCATTAGGAAGGTTGAGAACCACCGACTTAAGATATGGATTGACTTCACACTAATCTTGCAAAGTAGTTAATGTACATTCCCACTATATAATAGTGATGGAGGAGAGCAGAGAAAAGGATTTTCTGAAAGCTTCATGCAAAGTGTGTGACAGTGGCAGCATTTTAACTTATCCCCCTTTGGCTGGCAGTCAACCATCCACAGTGAAGGTATTGGTTGCTATCTGCTGTGGATAAAGTGCTACTTACTCAATGACTCGCTTGTGGTTTCTGTGCTCTGCAGTTCTTGCTGGGTTCACAGTTGAGGAGTTCGGAAATGCTAGACACCAATCATCCGGCACGCCTTGGAGGCCCGAGTCTTCAGCATTCATGTTTTTTCACGGTGGGGCTTGAGTAGAAGAGGAGCGGAGCACAAAGGTTAAGTGGCTTTCAGAGAGCCTGCGGAAATTGCCAAAGCAGGGATCAAAAGGCAGGGTGCCTGACTCCTGGCTCAAGTCCTTGTTCTTTTCTAGCCCACACAGCCTCAAATGCTGGTGAAATGTTTCTGTGTTTGTGAGTGTGTTGTAAACACACATATATACAGTAGAGGCTTGCTTATACAACCTTCGCTCATCCAACGTTCTGTAGTATCCAACTCAGTCTGCCTCCCACCTGGATCCACAGCTGTTTCAATACATTGAGATGTTTGGGTGCTAAATTTGTAAATACAGTAATTACTACATAACGTTACCATGTATTGAATTGCTTTTTTTGTTGTAAAACATGATGTTTTAATACTTAATTTGTAAAATCATAACGTAATTAGATGTTTAATAGGCTTTTCCTTAATCCCTCCTTATTATCCAACATTTTCGCTTATCTAATGTTCTGCTGGCCCATTTATGTTGAATAAGCGAGACTACTCTGTGTGTGTGTATCAACCATATATACCACATGTGTGATTATATATATATATGTGTGTGTGTGTTATATACATGTAGTATATATTGTTGATTTTAACAGAAACAATGTAATTCACAACCATGGTAAAGAAAAAAGCTCACATAAGTTGTAGTTTGACAAGGTCTTTAGCCTTTTCTGATAAAGAGTGCTGATGGCTCTCTAAACTACAAATCCCAGCCATGGCAGTCAAAGTGATGTCAAACTGTATTGATTCTAGAGTTCCTTTGTTGTTCTGCAGAGGTTCTTGTCATTGCCCATTGTTGTTCATTCGTTCAGTTTCTTCCGACTCTTGGTGCCCTCATGGACCAGTCCATGCCAGAGCTCCCTGTCGGCCGTCACCACCCCCAGCTTCTTCAAGGTCAAGCCAGTCACTTCAAGGATGCCATTCATCCATCTTGCCCTTGGTCAGCCCCTCTTCCTTTTTCCTTCCATTTTCCCAAGCATCATTGTCTTCTCTAAGCTTTCCTGTCTTCTCATAATGTGGCCAAAGTACTTCATCTTGGCCTCTATTATCCTTTCCCTCCAATGAGCAGTCGGGCTTTATTTCCTGAAGTATGGACTGGTTGGATCTTCTTGCGGTCCAAGGCACTCTCAGAACTTTCCTCCAGCACCACAGTTCAAAAGCATCTATCTTCCTTCACTCAGCCTTCCCTATGGTCCAGCTCTCACATCCGTAGATAACTACGGGGAATACCATGGCTTTGACTATGCAGATCTTCGTTGCCAGTGTGATGTCTCTACTCTTCACTATTTTATCGAGAGTGGTCATTGCTCTCCTCCCAAGAAGTAAGCGTCTTCTGATTTCCTGGCTGCAGTCTGCATCTGCAGTAATCTTTCACCTAGAAATACAAAATCTGTCACTGCTTCCACATTTTCTCCCTCTATTTGCCAGTTATCAATCAGTCTTGTTGCCATAATCTTGGTTTTTTTGATGTTTAACTGCAACCCAGCTTTTGCACTTTCCTCTTTCACCTTGGCTAGAAGGCTCCTCAGCTCCTCCTCGCTTTCGGCCATGATTGCCCATTAGTCATGCAATATATTATCCTAAAGAAACTGCACAGATTTGAGAAATGACTCAAGTTTAGTTAGAGCTTGAAAGTTGGCTTTTCTTGTTGTTGAACTTTCAGTACTTCAGTGTTGAATCTCTTGTTTCTTGACAGCAGTGAACAATGACATACAATACACAAACAAAGGCAAAAGTTTCCCTTTCCATCTCGGGCGTCTGGAGGCGATGCTCAACTCTGGCCATGGGGAGGTACACTTGTTCCAATTTTCCATGCTAGGAGCCTGTTGTCTGTAGACCTTTCTAGTTATGTTTGCCGGCATGGCTGCATGGGCACCTTTTACCTTCCCCCCTATTGATGTACTCACATTACATGTTTTCAAACTGCTAGGTTGTCAGGATCTAAGGCTAACAGTGGGAGCTCACCCTGACCCGCCGCTTTGGACTGCTAACCTTCCGGTCAGCAAGTTTTTCCATAGCTAGCTGTTTAACCCATGGTTGGAGGGTTGGCACACTGGGGAGCAATAGATTTCTACTGCTTTGGAACAATTTGAGTAAATTGCGCAAGGTAAATAAACTTTCATTTCCTGTGCAGAGCTTTTAAATATTGGTTTTTAAAATGGAAGGATTCCAGATCTGAGGAGGGGATGATTGAGAATGGTAGTACAGAAAGTAAGTTTTCCAATCTCTGATTATATGTGTCAGCATAACTCTCCCTGCCATTGTAGTGTGCTACTGTGTTGAATGTCTTGCTTTCTTCGTGAGTCATCTTGCATATATTTCCTCTGACTTAATTGAGCTCTTTGCTTCCCATGCTTGTGGCTTAATTATGAGTCACCCGGGGTTATTACCTGCTGGAGTGTGTTGAATGTAAAGGCACTGCCTATCTCGCTCACTACCCAAAGGAAAAACCTCCTAAAGCAAAGCCCAGCCACACCTTGGTCTGGAATCTGGCTTTCTGGGTTCCAACGTGAGGTTTGGACAACAGTATTGCGGTTTAAGTTCCATCCTCATCTTTCCCCAGTGTTTGGATGAAGCCACCCCTTTTCATTCAAACGGGCGCATTGTTTGTGGTTTGTCAGTTGTCAAACACACAGGGAGAGAACGAGGGAATGGCAAAGGTCATGGGCACAAAGCATGGCTGAGATGCCAAAATAATTATTCCTGATGTGGGCCGTGAGGGGGTTTCAGAGGGGTCGCCAAAGACAACCAGAAGACACAGATTTCTGATGGTCTTAGGAACCCCTTTGGCAGAGAAGGCTGAAGATCTCTCCGCCTGACCTTCTCTTCCTTTTTGGAAACAGACAGAGAATCCTCCCACCAAAATCCTTCCTCCTGCAATGATTGTAGGTGAACTATAAATCCCAGCAACTACAACTCCCAAATGTCAAGTCTGTTTAGATTTCAGTATCTAGATTTCAGTAAGGCCTTCGACAAGGTCTCCCATGACCTTTTGGCAAACAAACTAGTCCAATGTGGGCTAGGCAAAACTACGGTTAGGTAGATCTGTAATTGGTTAAGCGGAAGAACTCAGAAGGTGCTCACCAATGCTTCCTCTTCATCCTGGAAAGAAATTACGAGCGGAGTGCCACAGGGTTCCATCCTGGGTCCGATCCTGTTCAACATCTTGATAAATGACTTAGATCAGTGGTTCTCAACCTGTGGGTCCCCAGGTATTTTGGCCTACAACTCCCAAAAATCCCAGCCAATTTACCACCTGTTAGGATTTCTGGGAGTTGAAGGCCAAAACATCTGGGGACCCACAGGTTGACAACCACTGACTTAGATGAAGGGTTAGAAGGCATGATCATCAAGTTTGCAGACAACACCAAATTGGGAGGGATAGCCAATACTCCAGAAGACAGGAGCAGGATTCAAAATGATCTTAAGAGATTAGAGAGATGGGCCAAAACTAACAAAATGAAGTTCAACAGTGACAAATGCAAGATACTCCACTTAGGCAGAAAAAACAAAATGCAAAGATATAGAATGGGGGATGCATGGCTCGAGAGCAGTATGTGTGAAAAAGATCTTGGGGTCTTCGTGGACAACAAGTTAAACATGAGCCAACAATATGATGCGGCGGCAAAAAAAGCCAATGGGATTTTGGCCTGCATCAATAGGAGTCTAGTGTCTAGATCCAGGGAAGTCATGCTACCCCTCGATTCTGCCTTGGTTAGACCACACCTGGAATATTGTGTCCAATTCTGGACACCGCAGTTGAAGAGAGATATTGACAAGCTGGAATGTGTCCAGAGGAGGGTGACTAAAATGATCAAGGGTCCGGAGAACAAGCCCTATGAGGAGTGGCTTAAAGTGCTGGGCATGTTTAGCCTGAAGACGAGAAGGCTGAGAGGACACATGATAGCCATGTATAAATATGTGAGAGGAAGTCATAGGGAGGAGGGAGCAAGCTTGTTTTTTGCTGCCCTGGAGACTAGGACGCGGAACAATGGCTTCAAACTACAAGAAAGGAGATTTCATCTGAACATTAGGAAGAACTTCCTGACTGTGAGAGCCGTTCAGCAGTGGAACTCTCTGCCTCGGAGTGTGGTGGAGGCTCCTTCTTTGGAAGCTTTTAAACAGAGGCTGGATGGCCATCTGTCAGGGGTGCTTTGAATGCAATTTTCCTGCTTCTTGGCAGGGGGTTGGACTGGATGGCTCACGAGGTCTCTTCCAACTCTGTGATTCTATTATTTTCCCCAAACTCCACCAGCGTTCATATTTGGGCATATTGAGTACTTGTTCCAAGTTTGGAGTTCTGTGTACCAAGTTTGGTTCAATTCCATCGCTGAGCGAGTTCAGATTTTGATCACAGATGGTCTGCTGGTACAGAAGTGTGACCTACATTGGGATGGTAGGCATTGACTAGAGTGAAGCCTTAAATGACACATTCAAGCCAAATCTCTCACCGACTCCACACCTTATTTTATGGTGCTAAATTGTACCCTTCCCAGTACAGCACCTCTCTCTCCCTTTTTGTCCTGGACTGCAATTCCCATCATCCCCAGCCAAGAACCAAGCTGTCTGGATTATGCGCAAGGTTGGAGGGAGCTGCTTAAATGCAGGTCTGTGCAGTGTGACAGTGCGCACGTACGCAGGAGCAAAAAGAAGAGCTCTGGCTCAAAAACTGCTGCCTGTGCATCCTCCAGTTTTGGCGAGTGACCAACAAGATAATGATATTCTGGCTGAGTGACAGCCCTAGACACCACATGGGCCCTGAAGCTGTGAAAAGCTAATAAGCCCATGCACAGACAGTTCTTCTTTCCAGTGTCTGCTTGGGAAGGGACTTGATTCATTATTGTGGAAGCATAGAAGAAATCACACAGGTGATACTGGCTTTATGGCGACCTTATCACATTGAGCTGTTTATATCAGTGGTTCTCAACCTTCCTAATGCCGTGACCCCTTAAAACAGTTACTCACGTTATGGTGACCCCCAACCATAATATTGTTTTCATTGCTACTTGATATCTGTCATTTTTACTACTGTTATAAGTTGTAAATATTCGATATGCAGTATGTATTTTCATCCACTGGACCAAATTGACCCAATAAGCCCAAATGTGAATGCTAGTGGGGTCGGGGGAGGATTGAGTTTGTAATTTGGGAGTTGTAGTAGCTGGGATTTATAGTTCACTTATAATCAAAGAGCATTCTGAACTCCACCAGCAATGAATTAGAACCAAACTTGGCACACAGACCTCCCACGACCAACAGAAAACACTGGAAGGGTTTGGTGGGCATTGACCTTGAGATTGGGAGTTGTAGTTCACCTTTATCCGCAGGAGCACTGTGGATTCACGCAATGATGGATCTGGACCAAACTTGGCACAAATACTCAATATGCCCAAATGTGAACACTGGTGGAGTCTGGGGAAAAATAGACCTTGACATTTGGGAGTTGTAGTTACTGGGATTTATAGTTCACTTATAATCAAAGAGCATTCTGAACTCGACCAACAATAGAATTGGGTCAAACTTTCCACACAGAATCCAAATGGCCAACAGAAAATACTGTGTTTTCTGATGGTCTTTGGCGACCGTTTTGACTCCCCCTCATGACCCCCTCAGGGGTCCCGACCCCCAGGTTGAGAAACACTGGTTTATATCAATACACAACCTGCTGGGTTTTTTTCCTGACTGATTGCATACTGGATTCAGGCAGGATGCATACTGACCTCATCACACCCAAATACTACAATGTTTACCTTCAGAAAATGCTCCACTTTGACTCATCACATTGGCTCCTCCCAATCTGTTCAAAAGTTTCCCTGCGTCACTCTCTCGCAGTGGTTTTCAATCTTCCTAATGCCACAACCCCTTATTACAGTTGTTGTGCTGACCTCTAACCATAACATTATTTTCGTTGCTACTTCATATCTCTAAGTTTGCTACTGTTATGAATCGTCATGTAAATATCTGAAATGCAGGATGTATTTTCATTCACTGGACCAATTTTGGCACAAGTAACCGATATGTCCAAATTTGAATACTGGTGGGGTTGGGGGGAATTGATTTTGTCATTTAGAATTTGTAGTTTAGAATTTGGGACCATTCTAACTGCGTGACCGCATCTCCGTTTATGAACCCACGCGTTCTCTTCGTTCATCCGGAGAGGCCCGGCTCACGATTCCACCTGCGTCGCAGGCGCGTCTGGTGGGGACACAAGACAGGGACTTTTCTGTGGTAGCCCCCCCGACTCTGGAACTCCCTCCCCAAAGATATCAGAGAGGAAGAACTTGAAGACCTGGCTGTTCTGATGTGCCTTTCCAGAATAGGAAAACTCCAGTAACATATCCCAGAAGCACTTTATTAGAGTTTAAGATTGCCCGCACACTGCACTTACCCTAAAATCCGATATACCATCTGTCACATCAGCACTTTTCACCTGTACCCATTACATTGGCCCGGCCCTGTTTTCTTGTGTTTTGGTGTATTGTTTTTATTGTTTTGTTGTTTGATATTGCTTTAATTGTTTTGATTTGCTTTAAGTTGTGTATTTTGTTATGCTATGTTTTATTGAGGCCTTGGCCTGTGTAAGCCGCATCGAGTCCTTCGGGAGATGCTAGCGGGGTACAAATAAAGTTAATAATAATAATAATAATAATAATAATAATAATAGTTCACCTACAATCAAACAACATTCTGAACTCCACCAATGATGGAATTGAACTAAACTTGGCACGCAGAACTCCCATGACCAACAGGAAATACTGGAAGGGTTTGGTGGACATTGACCTTGAGTTTTGGAGTTGTAGTTCACTTACATCCATAGAGCACTGTGGACTCAAACAATGATGGATTTGATCCAAATTTGGCATGAATACTCAATAAGCCCAAAGGTGAAGACTGGTGGAGATTGGGGAAAATAGATCTTGAGTTTTGGGAGTTATAGTTGCTGGGATTTATAGTTTACCTACAATCAAAGAGCATTCAGAACCCACCAAGGATAGAATTGGCCATGGTAGTCCATGCTCTTATTACATCCCATATAGACCACTGCAATGCGATCTATGTGGGGTTGCCTTTGAAGGCTGTCCAGAAGCTTCAACTGGTCTAATGGTTGGCAGCCAGTTTACTAACAGGAGCAGCTCTCAGGGAGCATACAACCCCTCTGTTGCGCCAGCTCCACTGGCTGCTGGTTTGCTATCGGGCACAATTCAAAGTGCTGGCTTTGGCCCATAAAGCCCTAAACCAGTAGTTCTCAACCTTCCTAATGCCACAACCCTTTAATACAGTTCATCATGTTGTGGAGACCCCCAACCATAAAATTATTTTCGTTGCTACTTCATAACTGTAGGTTTGCTACTGTTAGGATTCGTAATGTAAATATCTGATATGCAGGATGTATTTTCATTCACTGGAACAAATTGGGCAGAAATACCCAATACGCCCAAATTTGAATACAGGTGGGGTTAGGAGGGAGGGATTGATTTTGTCATGTAAATATCTGATTTACAGGATGTATTTTCATTCACTGGACCAAATTTGGCACAAATACCCAATATACCCACATTTGAATATTGGTGGGATTGGGGGGGGGGGATTGATTTTGTCATTTGGGAGTTGTCGTTGCCGGGATTTATAGTTCACCTACAATCAAAGAGCATTCTGAACTCCACCAATGAGGAAATTGAACCAAATTTGGCACACTGAACTCCCATGACTAACAGAAAATACTGAAAGGGTTGGGTGGGCTATGACATTGAGTTTTGGAGTTGTAGTTTACCTACATCCAGAGAGCACTGTGGAGCCAAACAATGATGGATCTGGACCAAACTTGGCACGAATACTCAAATATAACCAAATGTGAATACTGGTGAAGTTTGGAGAAAATAGTCATTGAAGTTTGGGAGTTGTAGTTGCTGGGATTTACAGTTCACCTAAAATCAAAGAGCATTCTGAACCCCACCAATGATAGAATTGGTCCAAACTTCCCACACAGAAACCCCCATGACCAACAGTAAATACTGTATTTTCTGATGGTCTTTGGCAACCCCTCTGACACCACCTTGCGACCCCCCCCCCCCCAGGGGTCCCGACCTCCCGGTTGAGAAATGCTGCCCTAAACGGTTCTGGCTCAACTTACCTGTCCGAACGCATCTCCCCTTATATATCATCGAGTACTTTAATATCGTCTGGGGAGGCCCTGCTCTCGGTTCCGCTTTTGTCACAAGTACGTCTAGCGGGGACGAGGAACGGGGCCTTCTCAGTGGTGGCCCCTCGGCTATGGAACACCCTCTCAAGGGAGATCAGATCGGCTTCTTCGCTCATAACATTTCAGAAAAAACTCAAGACATGGCTATTCGAGCAAGCATTTGCAAATATTGAGTAACGGACATAGGAATCGGAACAACGACACAATGAGACTGGACAGTGTTTTTAATGAGAATTTATAGAATTGTGTTTTATTGTTACTGTTATGATTTTATTGATGTTAATGTTTTTATATTGTATTTGTGTTTCTATGGCATTGAATTTTGCCTTGTAAACCGCCTCGAGTCGCCAGAAGGCTGAGAGGGGCGGTATACAGTAAATAAATAAATAAACTTCCCACACAGAACCTCCATGACCAACAGAAAATACTGTGTTTTCTGATGGTCTTTGGCAACCCCTCTGACACCCTCCTTGCGACCCCCCCCCCCCATGGGTCCCGACACCCAGGTTGTTATTAAATTATCCCCGCTTCCTATTTCATAATGATAAGGGGGTTTCAAGGAGAAAAGACAGGAGTGTGAAAATATGCCGGAGATGAAGGAGGATAGAGAATTATACTGTTGGTATATCGGGGAAGCCTTATTCTTCATCAGAGCAATGGGATTTCCCGAGCTTGGCAGGATTACTGTTTTTCTACTATGATTTCCAGAAGTCTCCAGTCAGCCTGGCCAAAAAACGTAACACTGCTGTGCTTTGGTAAGAGATTGCCAAAATGCTTGGAGTGATTTTCATTAAGAAGAATTGAGGTAGCATTTCCCCATTAGTTAGAGAAGGGGAGTCAGAACAGGTTGAGCATCCCTTGTCTGGAATTCTGGAATCCGAAATATTTCAAAATATAGAATTTTCTCCTTTAGTGACTGGTATAATATTAATGACACTTTGTTTCCTGATTGATTAGTATACACAAACTTTGTTTTATGCACAAATTTCCTTTAAAACATCATTTTAAATCAACTTAATGTATACCAGCAACGGAATATGTACAATTATTGTTGGAACAACTGTGTAGAATGGGCCTTAGACTACAACTCCCAGAGTTTGTCTTTATCGTGATTATGGGTTTCTGATAAACAATATACCGTTGGAACACAAATCAACCACACTCTTTGTTTTTTCACGGTATTATTCAAACCTTTGTAAGTAATACAGCTTTCTGTTTCATTCTGTAGAGCTCCCAGAAAACTGGACTGACACCAGAGAAACCTTGCTGGAGGGGATGCTCTTCAATCTAAAGTACCTGGGCATGACGCTGGTTGAACAGCCCAAAGGAGAAGAGTTGTCTGCTGCAGCCGTCAAAAGAATTGTCGCAACTGTGAGTAGAATCCTAGAACCATAGAGTTGGAAGTGACCTTGTGGGCCATCCAGTCCAACTCCATTCTGCCAAGAAGCAGGAAAATCACATTCAAAGCACCCCTAACAGATGGCCATCCAGCCTCTTTTTAAAAGCCTCCAAGAAGGAGCCTCCACCACACTCTGGGGCAGAGAGTTCCACTGCTGAACAGCTCTCACTGTTATGAATTTCTTCCTCATGTTCAGGTGGAATCTCCTTTCCTGTTGTTTGAAGCCATTGCTCCAAGGCAGCAGAAAACAAGCCTCCTCCCTCCTCCCTATGACTTCCCCTCACATCTTGATACATGGCCCTCATCATGTCTCCCTTCAGCCTTCTCTCTATGCTAAACGTGACCAGCTCTTTAAGCCTCTCCTCATAGGGCTTGTTCTCATCATTTGAGTCACCCTCCTCTGGACACATTCTAGCTTGTCAACCTCTCTCTTCAATTGTGGTGCCCAGAATTGGACACAGTGTGATTCCAGATGTGGTCTGGCCAAGGGATAGAGGGATAGCATGTTTTTCCTGGGTCTAAGCACAAGACTCCTATTGATGCAGGCCAAAATCCTATTGGCCCTTTTCCCCCATCACATGACATTGTTGGCTCATGTTTAACTTGTTCCCCACAAGGACTCCAAGGTCTTTTTCACACGTACTGATGTCAAGCCAGGCATTGTCCCCCATTCTGTCTATTTGCATTTCCTTTTTTCTGCCTAAGTGGAGTCTCTGTTGAACTTCATTGTGTTCGCTTTGGCCCATCATCTCTCTAATCTGTGAAGATCGTTTGGAACTCTGCTCCTGTCTTCTGGGGTATTGGCTCTCCCTCCCCATTTGGTCTATCTGCAAACTTGATGGACATGCCTTCTAACCCGTCATCTAAGTCATTAAGAAAGATCTTGAACAATAGTCTTACATGTCAATATATTGAAAATGGATCTGATATTATTGAAAGCTGATCACTTTATACTTGAGATATTTTCTTTTCCAAAATCAGTTTAAGATGCTGGTAATCACAAGGTATTCCCCGTAGTAACCTATGGATGTGAGAGCTAACAACAACAACAACAACAACAACAACACTTTATTTGTACCCTGCTACCATCTCCCCAAGGGACGCGGTGCGGCTTACATGAGGCCGAGCTCGAACACAACAATACAAGCAATAATCACAACAATACAAGTAATTAAAATAAAAACATAAACAGTAAACATATAACATTATCAATAAGACAACATACAATAAAAAACTGTGGGAAGGCCAAATGTAAAATTAAAATTGGAAATAGTGCTGAACATGGACGAAAAGATGATAGTAGCGTTTGTGGAAAGACATACGAGCAGACCTAAAAAATATAAAGTGCTTAGAGGCACACTGGAACAACCATGTTTTCAAGCTCCTCCTGAAAACTGCCAGGGTAGGGGCCTGCCTGATGTCCTCAGGGAGTGAGTTCCAGAGTCGAGGGGCCACCACCGAAAAGGCCCTCTCTCTGGAGCTGGACCATAAGGAAGACTGAGTGAAGGAAGATAGATGCTTTTGAACTGTGGTGCAGGAGGAAAATTCTGAGAGTGCCTTGGCCCGCAACCAGTCCATACTTCAGGAAATAAAGCCCGACTGCTCACTGGAGGGAAGGATATTAGAGGCCAAGATGAAGTACTTTGGCCACATCATGAGACGACAGGAAAGCTTAGAGAAGACAATGATGCTTGGGAAAATGGAAGGAAAAAGGAAGAGGGGCCAACCAAGGGCAAGATGGATGGATAGTATCCTTGAAGTGACTGGCTTGTCTCTGAAGGAACTGGGGGTGGTGACGGCTGACAGGGAGCTCTGGCGTGGGCTGGTCCATGAGGTCACAAAGAGTCGGAAGCGACTGAACAAATAAACAACAACAAATCGCAAGGCTGCCTTCAAGGCCAATGGGCTTGTAACCCATATTTATTTGTATTTTTTCTGTTTAGTCTCACATTTATTGTCAACTGCTTTCAGTCCCTGTGCCATTGCGCCTGGGGGCTATAACTCTTAATGAAAGAGGCATGGACATGGCATCTTTCCCCAGGGGATTGCTTCTTGCCCTCCTATAGGAAACTGGAACTCCCAAAGACCAAAACACAACAGATAACTTGAAATTGTATTTATTGTTCACAATGAGATCTTTCTCAGGCATAAGCTTGATGTTTCAACAGGGATAAAGGAAATATACTTTACAATCTCTGAAGTCCAAGAAGTTTGCAGCTGAGAAGCTTTTCCTGTTTCCCCTTTCCTCAATGGCTGTGAATATCGGAATAAACACAACCCCAGTCCAATGGCCTATGTTGAAGGGACAAGACCTTCTTCTGGTGCCAAAAGAACTGGTTTGAAGGCGCTTGGGTCTCCTCAATGTTGTCCAGGACGATCTGGACATAAAGCATGAGTCCCAAGGGTAAAAAACCTTAGAATTGGTGCTAAGAGGTAATTTAAGCAGGGGCTTTTAGAGCCAAGTCTCTTACTCATGTCCATCTGATAGAAACTCTGATGGCAGAATGAAAAAAGGGAAGCACTCCCCTCCTCCAGGAAGAGGTGGAGCCAAACAATTGAGCTTGAGAAAGCAATTCAACTGGTGCAAACAACACTGATTGACAGCTATAAATAACCAATCAATCCAACTATACATAGGCAGGGTAAAAAGGCAGGATTAAGCATGATAAAGGTAAAGGTAGTCCCCTGACATCAAGTCCAGTCATGTCTGACTCTGGGGTGTAGTGCTCATCTCCATTTCTAAGCCGAAGAGCCAGTGTTGTCCGTAGACACCTCCAAGGTCTTGTGGTCGGCATGACTGCATGGAGCGCCGTTACCTTCCCGCTGGAGCGGTACCTATTGATCTACTCACATTTGAATGTTTTCGAACTGCTAGGTTGGCAGAAGCTAGGGCTGACAGCAGAAGCTGACGCCGCTCCCCGGAATCGAACCTGTGACCTTTCGATCAACAAGCTCAGCAGCTCAGTGCTTTAACCCACTGCGCCACCGGGGGCTCCTTAGGCATGATACAACAGTTTAAATCTTGCAACTAACAGTCCTACACATAGGTGGTGCCACTCGCGCCGTCACAGTCCCAATACTGAAAGAAAAGCAAAATTAAAATAAGGTAAATAAGAAAAAATTAAAAATCTTTTCATCTGATTTTGAAGTTGAGGCTGAGTCTCCCTGCTTTATATAGACAAAATGGCTCAACTCAAAGGTACCAAAGAATCCAATGTAACTCGATTACATTTAGTCATCATGGGATGCTGAGGGTGTTGGCGATGCGGGTGGAAAGTAAAAATCTGGAATTGGAATCGACCCAAGGAGCTAAACATTGGCACAGGAAGGCTCCATACTGCAACATTTCATTGCAGTGCCCACTTGCCAACACTTAAATGCCACGGAGCGTTGCACTTTAAAATTATATTCCAAGAACACTAAGGGAAAACTCACTCAAATAGCATTAAAATCCCATAAAAATCCAGTTCATAAAATAGAATATAGTTCATAAAATACATAAAATGGTTGCAATTATCGAAAATTAGCCAACATAAAATGGTCGTGATTTATAATAGGTTCCCAAACACTCACTTGAATGGAGAAAGCTTTGCCTATCCTTTGTCAAATTATGTTTGATAGGGATGCTCTTTGGGGAGGGCTAGTCCCATAACACACAGTGACGCTGACTGGTGTCCCATTCAAATGAACAGGAAGATGTTCTCCTGCAAAGACCTTTGTGGACATGGAGATCATGGATGGGGCAGAGATGTCATATATGGTCAACACAAAACCCACTTGGCTTTTGTGTGTCTTTCTGTATGTGTGTTAGGGGACCGAAAGAAGGCTGTGTTCTGCAACAAACTGGAATGTCCATTTTATATTCATCCTTTGTATTTATTTCGATTTGCTCCAAAGAAATGGGAAATTATTGTTTCCATTTGATGTTTGATGTTTTGTTAGTATGTCTGTTATAACAGGCTGTGCTTTTTATTTAATTTTAGTTTGTTAAGTTATAATTCGTATTTATATGTTGAGTTGTATAAATTTTGTTAGTATGGATATATTGTTGTATTCGGGCATTGAATGTTTGCCTTTTATGTTTGGCATCTGCCCTGAGTCCCCTTGGGGAGATAGAGTGGAATATAAATAAAGATTATTATGTATTATCGAAGGCTTTCGTGGCCGGAATCACTGGGTTGTTGTAGGTTTTTCCAAGCTGTATGGCCATGTTCTGGAGGCATTTTCTCCTGACGTTTCGCCTACATCTATGGCAAGCATCCTCAGAGGTAGTGAGGTCTGTTGGAAGTAGGAAAATGGGTTTATATATCTGTGGAATGACCAGGGTGGGACAAAGGACTTTTGTCTGCTGGAGCTAGGTGTGAATGTTTCAACTGACCACCTTGATTAGCATTTAATGGCTTGGAAGTCCCACCCTGCTCATTCCACAGATATATAAACCCATTTTCCTACTTCCAACAGACCTCATTACCTCTGAGGATGCTTGCCATAGATGCAGGCGAAACGTCAGGAGAAAATGCCTCCAGAACATGGCCATACAGCCCGGAAAAACCTACAACAACCCAAAGATTATTATTATTATTATTATTATTATTATTATTATTATTATTATTATTATCATAAACACAGCAAGATGAGTCCACAGCAGACACTCTGCTGGCTGTTGTATTGGATCATACGTCAGACACTTCCCAAGTGTCTAGGACTGTGTGATGTATCGCCGAATAATGCGTGCAGATCCCAGTAAGGTGGCCTTCTACAGATGGCAGATGGTAATTTTGTCAGTGCTAATTGTTTTTAAGTGCAGGCCAAGGTCTTTAGGCACTGCACCCAGTGTGCCAATCACCACTGGGACCACCTTTACTGGCTTGTGCCAGAGTCTTTGCAGTTCGATGTTGTTGTTATTATTATTATTATTATTATTATTATTATTATTATTATTAATTTTGTTCACATGTATATCCCACTGTTGGAGTTATCGTCCCAAAGTTGTCCAGTGAGGCCAGATTTCCACTGCCATATAATCCTGTTTCTGAATCCAGATGATCTGTTTTGAACTGGATTAAATGAATCTAAACTGCCATATAATCCAGTTCAAAGATGATAATTTGGATTCAGAAATTGAATTATATGTCAGTATAAACGGGGCTGAATTTTATCATGGCTCATGGATGACTAGAAACTGGATTTTCTAAGCCCCAGGCCCCTTCTACACTTCCATATAAAATCCAGATTGTCTGCTTTGAACTGGATTTTATATGGCAATGTGGACTCATATAATCCAGTTCATAGTAGATAATGTGAATTATCTGATTTGATAATGAGGATTATATGGCAGTGTAGAAGGGACCTCAAATCAAAGCCCTAACTGCTATGCACAGTTGGCTCTCAGACTGGATCTACCCTGCTGTATAATCCAGATTATCAAAGCAGATAATCAAGATTATCTGATTTGAACTAGATTATGTGTAGCCCTTTCTCCACTGCCATATAAAATCCGAATTGTCTGCTTTGAACTGGATTATAGCACAACGTAGACTCATAAAATCCAGTTCAAAACAGCTAATCTGGATTAGCTGCTTTCATAATCTGGATTATATAGCAGCATAGATCCAGCCATAGTCTACACTGCCATATAATCCAGTTCAAAGTTTTGGTTTTATTTTGCTGTAACCTGTTGCCCGGGCTTGGCCCCATGTAAGCCGCTCCGAGTCCACATTGGGGAGATGGTGGCGGGGTATAAATAAAGATTATTATTATTATTCGGTTCTTGTGGGGTTTTTTTGGGCTATAGGGCCATGTTCTAGAGGCATTTCTCCTGACGTTTCGCCTGCATCTATGGCAAGCATCCTCAGAGGTAGTGAGGTCTGTTGGAAATAGGACAGTGGGTTTATATATCTGTGGAATGGCTGGGGTGGGGCAAGGAGCTCTTCCCTGCTGGAGCTAGGTGTGAATGTTTCAGCTGACCACCTTCATTAGCATTTGAAGGCCTGCCTGAGCCTGGGAAAATCCCCTGTTGAGAGGTATTAAGATGTGCCTGGTTGTTTCCTCTCTGCTGTTTTGCTGTTGTAATTTTAGAGTTTTTTAATACTGGTAGTAATAGTAATAATTACTTATTGTTATTGTTACTATTCAAAGTAGATATTCTGGATTTTATATGGTTGATTCAGCCTTTGGATAATTGATATATTCTCAAGAAGGAAGTTTGGGAGTCTACCTTTATTTAACTGTTGGCTTTCAGAGTTATCAAACAAACTTCAGTGGTATATCAAATCTGTCCACCTATGCATTATGGTTTTCCCAAGTTCTATATATGATTATGAGACAAAACATACATCCTTACGAAAGCCAAACCCTTTGGTTCTACCCTGAAGGATACTATAGATCATTACCTGAAATATATGGCTGAATAAAATGGTGATTTTACCAAGCTACAAATCCTAGAATGCTATAGAATGGACCATGACAGTTAATGCATTTCCAGACTGACTCATCCCAAGCATTCTGTGAAATAACCCGGGCTTTTGTCTTTTCTCTTTCCAAAGGCAAAGGCAAGTGGGAGAAAGCTTCGGAAAGTAACCCTGAAAGTGTCTCCCAGAGGAATAATCCTCAGTGACAGTATAACCAATGAACCTATCGAAAACATCTCTATATACAGGTATGTCTCAGTGGGTTACCTTGGAGTGTGCAAAATGAGTTTTGAGAGCCTGACACTAAAAGTGCCTCAATATCATTCTTCTTTGTGTTCCTCATGCTATATCTCCACTCCTTAAATCCCTTCACTTTGCCCTATTATCTCTATGTGCATTTATTCAAGCACATCACTTCATGCGATCTTGACTTATCTTTGATGCCATGGCCATTGGTTTGAGAGGCCCTTCTTGTTTCTCTCCCATTCTATTCAATACACACATGAATTCTGCAGCACTGGTGGTCACAGCTGACCTCCAGTTAGAGTACTCAAGGGCCAGGGCTTTTATGGATGAGAGGCCACCACTGAGAAGGCCCGCTAGTTGTGCTTGTGAGGGGGGTGGGACCAAGAGCAGGGCCTCCCCTGATGGTATTAGCCTCTGAATTGGATCATAGGGGGAGATTATGTTCGGACAGGTAAGCTGGGCCAGAAACATTTATGGTAGTGTTTCTTAACCTTCCTAATGCTGCGACCTCTGAATACAGTTCCTCATGTTGTGGTGACCCCCAACCATAACATTATTTTCGCTGCTACTTCATAGCTGTAATTTTGCTATTGTTATGAATCATCAAATCAAATCATTTATTTCGGTCATTGACCAGCACAGGAAATAGAGTCACATTTTCATACAAACTTGGTATGTTTGGTACATTAAAAATATAAAGCACAATATGGATGAGGGAGCAGAAGGGAAGGGGAAACAGGTTAAAAACATACAATGCCCAGATCCATCACCAAATTTTAGATTCAGAGAGGAAGATTACTGGAGATGTAATCTTGTTATGAATCATAATGTAAATATCTGATATGCAGGATGTATTTTCATTTACTGGACCAAATTTGGCACAAATACCCCATGTGCCCAAATTTGAATACTGGTGGGGTTGGGGAGGAGTTGATTTTGTCATTTGGGAGTCATAGTTGCTGGGATTTATAGTTCACCTACAATCGAAAGAGCATTCCAAACTCCACCAACAATGGAATTGTACCAAACTTGGCTCACAGAACTCCCATGACCAACAGAAAATACTGGAAGGGATTGGTGGGTTTTGGAGTTTTGGAGTTGTAGTTCACCGACATCCATAGAGCACTGTGGACTCAAACAATGATGGATCTGGACCAAATTTGGCATGAATACACAATATGCCCAAATGTGAACACTGATGGAGTTTGGGGAAAACAGACCTTGACATTTGGGATTTGAAGTTTATTTATTTATTTATTTCGGTTTCTTCTACCTCGCCCTTCTCACCCCGAAGGGGACTCAGGGCGGCTTACAAAGGCATAATTCGATGCCAGCATCACATAACAGTAGTAAAACAAAATAACATCAATTAAACAGTTGAACTGTTAAACAACAATTCCTGCATTGCAACCCTAAAACCAGTAAAACCAATAAAACCAATAAAACAATGCAAACCTAATTACTCCTCATAGACGGTCAGCGTTCGCTATCTCATAGTCCAAATTCCAATTCCACATTGTCAGTCCTGTCAGTCCTAGTCGTTTGATTGTCCTTATCTAGTTGTCAGATTGCCCAAAGGCCTGGTCCCACAACCACATCTTTACTTTCCTCCTGAAGGAGAGGAGGGATGTTGATGCCCTAATTTCTCCCAGGAGTGAGTTCCACAGGTGAGGGGCCACCACCGAGAAGGCCCTGCTCCTCGTCCCCACCAACCTCACTTGTGATAACGGTGGGGTCGAGAGCAGGGCCTCCCCAGATGATTTCAGACTCCGGGGTGGGACGTAGAGGGAGATACATTCAGACAGATACACTGGACCGGAACTGTACAGGGTTTTGTAGGTCAAAACCAGCACCTTGAATTGTGCTCGGAACTGAACCGGCAGCCAGTGGAGCTGACACAGCAGGGGGGTGGTGTGCTCCCTGTATGACGCTCCGGTGAGTAATCTGGCTGCCGCTCGCTGGACCAGTTGAAGTTTCCGAACAGTCTTCAAGGGCAACCCCACGTAGAGTGCGTTGCAGTAGTCTATTCGGGATTTGAAGTTGCTGGGATTTATAGTTCACCTACAATTCGGGATTTGAAGTTGCTGGAATTTATAGTTCACCTACAAGCATTCTGAACCCTACCAACGATAGAATTGGGTCAAATTTCCCACACAGAACCCCAATGACCAACAGAAAATATTGTGTTTTCTGATGATCTTTGGTGACCCCTCTGAAATCCCCTCGCAACCCCCCAGGGGTCCTGACCCCCAGCTTGAGAAATACTGATTTATGGCTTTATAGGCTAAAGCCAGCACTTTCAATTGTGTTTGGTAGCAGAGCGGCAACCAGTGGAGCTGACACAACAAGGGGTTGCTCCCTGTACACTGCACCACTGAGGGATCTGGCTGCTGTCCATTGGACTACTCGAAGCTTCCAAACAGTCTTCAAAGGCAACCCCACGTAGAGGGTGTTGCAGTAGTCTATTCGGGGTGTAATTTATGATTTGTCTTGTGGTGAAAGTGGGGTGTAAAGTTAACAGCAACAACACAACCCTGAAAGCATGGAACAATTGGCAGATGCCAGCAGTGGCCTCATGCCTCTATTCCTCCCTTTCCAAACATATTCACATCATGGAGATTATTTAGCAGCAAGTTGAAGACATTTTTATTTCCATTCCTATTTGCTTAATGTGCATCATGGGAAATAGTTGCTGTGCTTGGGGGAAAAAAAGTTTTTAGAAATTGTAATGCGTTCCACTGATTGGCATTTTAATTTTGTTTTCCAAAAATAATAATAATAAAGCTCCATAAGTCACCAACTGTGCTTGAATATGTAATACCATTTTCTAAAAGATTTCTTTGATTTTCAGAGTGTTTTATAGTTTCGGTTATGAAAGCGCTAGTCTTAATCCCTTAAAAGAAAGCTCTATTGCTTTGGGGAAGAGATGGAAGACTGGGTTTTGCTGGAGCTACTCTGGATTTCACAGGCGCTATCCAAGGTACTGAAACCTACTTCAGGGATAAGGCTCCGCACATTGGAGAGCCCCAGCATGGATTTACCTCCTTGAAACAACAGTCGCTGGCCACATCTGTCTTAAAGGCTTTCAAGTTCCTCGCGATGGAGGAATTTGAATCAGAAGGAACTGCATTTGGTTTAGAGATCTGCTCAGAACAGCAAAGTGGCGTTTTGTTGTTGTTGTTGTTGTTTGTCACGTCAGGAGTGACTTGAGAAACTGCAAGTCGTTTCTGGTGTGAGAGAATTGGCTGTCTGCAAGGACGTTGCTCAGGGGATGACAGGATGTTTTTTTATCTTTTACCATCCTTGTCACTGCCTTGGTCCTTTCACTATTGGCTGCTACTTCTCAGCGGATGTCAGGTGGTGCAATACCGGCTAGACACTGTAATTTCTCCAGTGGTGTAGGGCGCAGACACCCCATGATAATGCGACATGCCTCATTAAGAGCCACATCCACTGTTTTAGCATGGTGTGATGCGTTCCACACTGGGCATGTGTACTCAGCAGCAGAGCAGCAAAGCGCAGGGACAGATGTCTTCACTGTGTCTGGTTGTGATCCCCAGGTTGTGCCAGTCAGCTTTCATACGATATTATTTCTAGCAGCCACTTTTTGCTTGACATTCAAGCAGTGCTTCTTATAAGTCAGAGCAGGGTCCAGAGTAACTCCCAGGTATTTTGGTGTGCTCCAATGCTTAGGTGGGATTCCTTCCCAGATAGTCCTCAGAGCTCAAGATGCTTGTCTGATCTAAAGGTGAAAAGCACATGTCTGCATTTTAGCTGGTTTAGGAATCAGCTGGTTTTCCCTGTAATAGGCAGTAAGAGCACCTAAAGCTTCAGAGAGCTTCTGTTCAACCATTTTTAAAGCCCCCTGCTTGAGCGGTGATGGCACGATCATCAGCATAGATGAAACTCTCTGTCCCTTCTGGCAGTGGCTGATCATTGCTGTAAATATTAAACATTGAGAGAGCAAGCACACTATCCTAAGGCAGACTGTTCTTCTATTTTCGCCATCTGCTTCTCTGGCCCTGGAACTAAACAAAAAAAGCTCCTAATTTAAGTAGGTAAGGTGGTAATCCTTTGTGATATTATACATTTTTTTTCAGTAGGAGGCGATGATTTATAGTCTCATAAGCTGCTGACTAGATGTGAAGCACAGTGACTGGCCAATCTTAATCCAAAATCACTTTGGAAATGGCAGCTCTTCTGGGTGTTGCCATCCAAAAAGTAAATTTGAGGGGATTTTGGGAGCTGTAATTCAACAAGGTAATATTTGTAAACTACACAAGAGCATATTATTTTTTATTTTGCTGCAATATAAGGTAACACTTCTGAAAG
This sequence comes from Anolis sagrei, assembly GCF_037176765.1. Lineage (NCBI taxonomy): Eukaryota > Metazoa > Chordata > Lepidosauria > Squamata > Anolidae > Anolis > Anolis sagrei. The sequence continues at coordinate 75,563,315 of NC_090034.1, read as the reverse complement.
CAAGGCCATTTTTTTTTAAAAAAAGGTCAGGACCCTGACCCAATAGTCTCTCTTGTTTAATTCTAATAGTGGGCATAGCTTAACAGACCTGTCTTTGGCAAGTTGCTGTCTTGTTTACTTAGAATCATAGAATCAAAGAGTTGGAAGAGACCTCATGGGCCATCCAGTCCAACCCCCTGCCAAGAAGCAGGAATGTTGCATTCAAATCACCCCTGACAGATGGCCATCCAGTCTCTGTTTAAAAGCTTCCAAAGAAGGAGCCTCCACCACACTCCAGGACAGAGAGTTCCACTGCTGAACGGCTCTCACAGTCAGGAAGTTCTTCCTCATGTTCAGGTGGAATCTCCTCTCTTGTAGTTTGAAGCCATTGTTCTGCGTCCTAGTCTCCAAGGAAGCAGAAAACAAGCTTGCTCCCTCCTCCCTGTGGCTTCCTCTCATATATTTATACATGGCTATCATATCTCCTCTCAGCCTTCTCTTCTTCAGGCTAAACATGCCCAGCTCCTTAAGCTGCTCCTCATAGGGCTTGTTCTCCAGACCCTTGATAATTTTAGTTGCCCTCCTCTGGACACATTCCAGCTTGTCAATATCTCTCTTGAATTGTGGTGCCCAGAATTGGACACAATATTCCAGGTGTGGTCTAACCAAAGCAGAATAGAGGGGTACCATTACTTCCCTAGATCTAGACACTATGCTCCTATTGATGCAGGCCAAAATCCTATTGGCTTTTTTTGCCGCCACATCACATTGTTGGCTCATGTTTAACTTGTTGTCCACAAGGACTCCAAGATCTTTTTCACACGTACTGCTCTTGAGCCAGGCATTGTCCCCCATTTTGTATCTTTGCATTTTGTTTTTCCTGCCAAAGTGGAGTATCTTGCATTTGTCACTGTTGAACTTCATTTTGTTAGTTTTGGCCCATCTCTCTAATCTGTCAAGGTCGTTTTGAATCCTGCTCCTGTCCTCTGGAGTATTGGCTATCCCTCCCAATTTGGTGTCATCTGCAAACTTGATGATCATGCCTTCTAGCCCTTCATCTAAGTCATTAATAAAGATGTTGAACAGGACCGGGCCCAGGACGGAACCTTGCGGCACTCCACTTGTCACTTTTTCCCAAGATGAAGAGGAAGCATTGGTGAGCACCCTCTGGGTTTGTCCATTTAACCAATTACTTAGTTTTTTGATAGCTAGAAAAGGGTACTCCAGATATCTACCTAGTGTTAAGGTTAAAGGAAACCATATTTTTGTTTAAATATATGGTGGAAATGTATTACATTGGACCCTAATGCCTTTAATTGAGGTCATCGAATAGCTTTAGCCATGAGTGGAAAAAAGTTTCTTGATACGTCTCTATATCATTCTTCACATGGAGTCTTGCATAAACTGTGTTGGAAAACTCATTAATTTTGAAGGCTGTGCTGAGTGGCATTTACTCTTAAATATTAATAAAGTTTGCACATGTCACTTAGCAGAGGAAGGTCCCCTTGAAACCATTTTTCTTCCTTTCCCTCCCTTTTTGATAGCATGTTGAAAGGATTTTTTCACTGCTGTTATGAAAACCAACATTATCTGCTTTAAAAAGAAACAAATTATAGGGAAAGGGGGGAAAAACATAAGTGGCTTTTATAAAAACAAAGCATCCCGAAGCTTCATATGGGACAAATGTAGGACTTGCTGGAGCAAAACAAGAAACTAATGTGATGTAAATTCATTTTGAATGTGGCTTTTTAAAAAGGCAAGAAACTCCACTGGGAGATCTGTTGTTCTTTTCTTGGGAAGAGAGATCCCTTCTTCAAGCTGTAGCACAAACTTCCTCTTGCCTGAAACAGGGAAGTGAGTTCGGCCTCCTCTTTCCCAGTGATTCCTCATTCTTCTGCTCGATTTTCAATGGGTTGTTGTTGTTCATTCGTTCAGTCGTCTCCGACTCTTCGTGACCTCATGGACCAGCCCACGCCAGAGCTCCCTGTCGGCCGTCACCACCCCCAGCTCCTTCAAGGTCAGTCCAGTCACTTCAAGGATGCCATCCATCCATCTTGTCCTTGGTCGTCCCCTCTTCCTTTTACCTTCCACTTTCCCCAGCATAATTGTCTTCTCTAGGCTTTGCTGTCTCCTCATGATGTGGCCAAAGTACTTCAACTTTGTCTCTAGTATCCTTCCCTCCAATGAGCAGTCGGGCTTTATTTCTTGGAGGATGGACTGGTTGGATCTTCTCACGGTCCAAGGCACTCTCAGAACTTTCCTCCAACACCACAGCTCAAAAGCATCGATCTTCCTTCGCTCGGCCATCCCTAAGGTCCAGCTCTCACATCCGTAGGTTACTACAGGGAATACCATGGCTTTGACTATGCAGATTTTTGTTGCCAGTGTGATGTCTCTACTCTTTTCTATTTTATCGAGACTGGACATTGCTCTCCTCCCAAGAAGTAAGCGTCTCCTGATTTCTTGGCCACAATCTGCATCTGCAGTAATTTTTGCACCTAGAAATACAAAGTCTGTCACAGCCTTCAATGGGAGATGGGGCCAATCGGGGAGGGTCCCTTAAGCACCACTATGGTGTGTTTGGAGCTCTTCTACTGGAGCGGGGAATATCTTGCAGCCACTTCAGCTACGTTTGAATCAAGACAGGCCACAATTTTCTTGTTGGAAGACTAGACCTACTTTCTGCACAAAGAATAGTGGGAGTTTGTGGACAGAAAATGCAATGTTACGGTCAAAGTACCCATTATTATTATTATTATTATTATCATTATTAACTTTATTTATACCCCGCTAACATCTCCCGAAGGACTCAGTGCGACTTACAAAAGGCCAAGGCCCTCAATAAAACAACAACATAACAAATACAACAATAAAACTCATAAAGCAAACAAAAAAAATTAAAGCAATAACAATAAACATTAAAAACAGTAACACGACGCATTTAAAACTAAGGCCGGACCAAATGTAATGAATAAAATTTAAAAGTGCTGGACATGACAGGTGACATGTATAGGTTTTTAGAGGTAGTGCTGTGTGCAGACAATCTTAAATCTCTAGTAAAGTGCATTGGGACATGATGCTAGGAGCTTCCTATTCTGGAAAGGCACACCGGAACAGCCACGTCTTCAATCTCTTCCTGAAGACTGCCAGCGTTGGGGCTTGTCTAATGTCCTTGGGGAGAGAGTTCCAGAGTCGGGGGGCTACCACAGAGAAGGCCCTGTCCCTCGTCCCCACCAACCGCGCTTGCGACGCAGGTGGGATCGTGAGCAGAGCCTCTCCAGATGATCGGAGAGATCGTGTGGGTTCGTATACGGAGATGCGGTCACGCAGGTAGTCAGGTCCCAAACCGTTTAGGGCTTTGTAGGTAAGCACCTGCACCTTGAATTAGGACTGGAAAATGAACTGCAACCAATGGAGCTCCTTAAACAGGAGGGTTGACCTCTCTTTGTAAGGAGCACCAGTTATCAACCTGGCCGCCGCCCGTTGGACCAGTTGGAATTTCCAGGCCGTTTTCAAGGGCAGCCCCACGTAGAGCGCATTGCAGTAGTCCAATCTGGAGGTGACCAAGGCGTGGACCACCCCGGCCAGATCAGCCTTCACGAGGTACGGTCGCAGTTGGTGCACGAGTCTCAGTTGTGCAAAAGCCCTCCCGGCCACCGCCTGAGCCTCAAGCGTAAGTGATGAATCCAAGAGGACACCCAAGCTGTGGACCTGTGACTTCAGGGGGAGTGTAACCCCATCCAGCACAGGCTGCCACCCTATACCCCATGGTTGCAATATCCACAGTTTCATGTACCCATGTCTGACAAAATGTGTCTTCTAAGGGTGTGTGAAACGGCATGGAATCCATTCTGGGTTTTTTTCTGCTCTGAATTATGAATCCGAATGATCTGCCTCCTAATCTCCTGGAATCTTCCCGAAAAACAGAATGGAAGCTGAAACTGAATTCAGGGCTTGTGTTTGACATGTGTGGATCAGAGTGTAGGACTAATATTAGACCAAGGTTTCACATCCCCAGTCAACCATATAGTGAATGGCAGTCACTCTGTCTCAGCATAGACCTGTCCAAAAAGACTCTGAGAGAGTAAAGTTTTTTTGTTGTTGTTTATTCATTCAGTCGCTTGAGACTTGTCATGACCGCCTGGATTAGCTCAGGCCAGAGCTCCCTGCTGGCCATGGCGTCCCCCAACTCCTTCAAGGTCAAGCTAGTCACTTCAAGGATACCATCCATCTACCTTGCCCTTGATCGGCCCCTCTTCCTTTTTCCTTCCATTTTCCCCAGCATCATTCAATTCTCCAAGCTTTCCTGTCTTCTCATTATGCGACCAACATACTGCATCTTTCTCTCTAATATCCGTCCCTCCAGTGAGTAGTTAGGCTTTATTTCCTGGAGTATGCACTGGTTGGATCTTCTTGCGGTTCAAGGCACTCTTCCATTGCTCAGCCTTCCTTATGTTCCAGCTCTCGTATCCATAGGTTACTATGCGGAATGCCACTGCTTTAACAATGCGGACCTTCATTGCCAGTTGACGTCTCTACTCTTTACTGTTTTATCAAGATGGGTCAATGCTCTCTTCCAAAGAAGTAAACATCTTCTGATTTCCTGCCTGCAGTCTGTGACTGCAGTCATCTTCATGCCTAGAAATACAAAGTTTGTCACTACCTCCATGTTTTCTCCCTCTATTTGCCAGTTATCAATCAGTCTGGTCACCATAATCTTGGTTTTTTTAACTGCAACCCAGCTTTTGCACTTTTTTAAATAAATGATTTTTATTGATTTTTGCAGAAAAAAGCAAACATAACATACTTTAAAACTACAGATCCATATTTCTACAATCGTCTATTCACTAAACATTTCCTCACCCCACGCACATCAGCGAAACTAGAAGAAGAGAAAAATGAAAAAACAAGCAAACAAACAAAAAGGGACCCAAAAACAAAGACCAAAAAAACCCCCATGAAAACAAACACCTTGTGACTTCTGCTCTTCATTTTTCGCTTCCCTTATTTGTCATATTTCACCCTTTCCTCTCCAAATCCTTTAAGAGAGGAAGGTGGAAGATTTTTGTTCATAAAATAAACATCTCTCTTATCTATTATCTTCTTATCAACTTTTGCACTTTTTTTTTATTTAAACTTGGTTAGAAGGCTCCTCAGCTCCTCCTTGCTTTTGGCCATCAAAGTGGTATCATCTTCATACCTAACGTTGTTAATGTTTCATCTAGCAATTTTACTCCAGCCTTGGATACGTCAAGCCCCACACGTCACATGATGTGTTCTGCATACAAGTTGAATAGGTTAGGTGAGAGTAGACAGCCCTGCCATACTCCTTTTTCAGTCTTGAAGTTGGAGAACCAGAATAAAATGGGAGAAAAACAGGATATACATATAATAAATGAAAAAAAATCTGTAAACTGAGAACAAATCTTGGAATTCTGATGGTTACATAACTATGGCTTATGCCAATATATGTATATATTGTGGAGGACATGACCTCCTTGCACAATTGTTGTTGTTGTTCATTCGTTCAGTCGTCTCTGACTCTTTGTGACCTCATGGACCAGCCCACGCCAGAGCTCCCTGTCGGCCGTCACCACCCCCAGCTCCTTCAAGGTCAGTCCAGTCACTTCAAGTATGTCATCCATCCATCTTGCCCTTGGTCGGTTCCCTTACACAATAGGTGTACAATATCACCTCCTTTAGCTGGATGAGGGGGGTTACACGTTTCCCTCAAAATACTAAAGGTTTTAGCTGGAAGATGCTCAAGTGTATCCCCACAGGATGGAGGAATAGCATTGCATCTGGAAACTTGTCCCTCAGTTGCTATTTTGCTCCCAGAAAGGAAGGAGGGGAAGGGGAGCAGACTGCACCCCAGACAACAGTGTGAGTACTGAATAAGCTCTTCCATAGAAAAAGAAAATGAAAGAAAACTGCCATTTCTAGATGTCCTAGTCATCTGTAAACCAGACCAACAATTGGGTCACACAGTTTACAGAAAACCTACACACAGAGATAGATACCTTCATAAAAACTCCAACCATCACCCAAGTCAAAAAAGAAGCACCATTAAAGCCTTGGCAGACCGTGCAAAAAGAATCTGCAAACCCCAACTCCTCCAAGATGAACTGAACCACCTCAACTGGGCTCTCCAGGCCAATGGATACTCCACCTCAGACATCAGAAGAGCTGCAAGACCGAGAACAAGCCACGACAGTCAGACAAAGATCCACTCAGAGGAAAAGTGTTCTTGCCATACATCAAGGGAACCACTGACCGCATAGGGAAGCTGATGAAGAAACACAACATACAAACTATCCACAGACCCACTAAGAAAATCCAACAAATGCTACGTTAAGCTAAGGACAAGAGGGATCCTCTCACCTCTGCAGGAGTCTACTGCATACCATGCAGCTGTGGACAAGTCTACATAGGGACCACCAAACGCAGCATCGCCCAAACACGAATCAAGGAACATGAAAGGCACTGCAGACTACTTCAACCAGAGAAGTCAGCCATAGCAGAGCACCTGATGAACCAACCTGGACACAACATATTATTGAAGAACACAGAAATGCTGGACCACTCTCACAACCACCATGTCAGGCTACACAGAGAAGCCATTGAAATCCACAAGCATGTGGACAATTTCAACAGAAAGGAAGAAACCATGAAAATGAACAAAATCTGGTTACCAGTACTAAAAAAACAAAACTCAAACACAGGGGAACTCCAGATAAGAAACAATCACGAACACCTAATCGTCTCTCAACAAAGGAATGTCCCAGGCAGCAACAAGCCACACCTAAAAACTGTCAGGCCATCAAATGCTAATCAAGGTGGCCAGTTGAAACATTCACACCTACCTCCAACAGACAAGAGTTCTTTCTCCCAGCCTGGATTTTCCACAGATATATAAACCCAATTTTCCTAGTTTCCAACAAACCTCACAACCTCTGAGGATGCCTGCCATAGATGTAGGCAACGCATCGGGAGAGAATGCTTCTACACCATGGCCATACAGCCCGGAAAACCTACAACAACCCTATGCTGTTCCAGTCGGCTAAATGGATATCAACCCACAGAGTTATTCTTCATGCAGTAGTACTCCCTGCATGTGAGAAATAAATGGATCTGTGAAGTTTCCTGCTACACTCTCAGAGATCTGTGGTTCTTTCACAGAGGAAACTTTGAATATGAGATACTTTAGAAAAAGAATCTGAGTCTCTCAGAACATGCTGACTGGGGAATACATACTGGGAACTGTAGACCAAAATGCAAGTTTGCCACAGCCAAGACTTTCCTGATTCCTTGTACAAATGCTTAGCCTTTGGAGAAGCATTTCCAAGTGTTCAGAAGACTTCTTGTTGTAATGTTTTCAAGTAAGACATCTCCTGTATTACAGATGAGAGAAACCAAAAGAAGGAAATGTTTGCCAAAGGCCACCAAGCAAATTCATAACAAATTGGGGACTTTTTCATTCATAGCTCATCCCCTTAGCCTTTGAAATGTCTGGAAATAATATGGATATGTATGAAATGTCAACTGTTTTAGACATGGATCACTGTAGGCCATTTAGTTAAGGAAGTTGGTATGTACTAGATAGTTAAGTCAAAAAAGTGATTCTCAAAAATCTCTGTAGACTTATAAATACTGCATCATAACTGTAATGTAATATTAATATAATATATAGGAACCATTCCCTTGTTTTGGAGAAAACCTAAAAGAAGTACTGACTCCCACACCTTTCTCCAGTGTGGCACAACTTTGGGTCTTTTTGAGTCTCTTGGAAGAAAAATGGTGGTGGCAATGGGACTTTCTCTTCACCACAGAATGACTCTCAACTTATCCATTGGTCATATCAAAATTCATAATTTTGACCCTCAGACCTACCCTCAACTTAGAAACAAGGCTGACGTATATACAACTAAATGCATGTAAAGTCCAGTGAGGATGGAGCTTACAAGCTGAGGCTAAATCCAGACAAGACAGAGGTCCTCCTGGTCAGTCGAGAGGCTGATTGGGATATAGGGTGGCAACCTGGGGTCCCACTCCCCCTGAGAACACAGGTCTGCAGTCTGGGGTCCTCCTGGACTCAACGCTGATACTTGAAGCTCAGGTGTCACCAGTGGCCAGGAGGGCCTTCATACAGTTAAAACTAGTGCGCCAGCCAGGGTTATCCAGGGTTGTCCACGCCTTAGTTATATCCAGAATGGACCACTGCATTGCACTTTACATGGGGCTGCCTTTAAAGACGGCTCAGAAACAATTAGTGCAAACATTGGCAGTCAGATTACTAATGGGATCCAGCTATAGGGAGCATACCGTGTCCCTACTGAAGCAGCTCCAGTTTCTGGTCCCAATTCAAAGTGCAGATTATCACCTACAAAGCCCTACACAGTTCGGGTCCAACCTATCTTCTGTCTCAAGTGTGGTTGGTGTGGATAAGAGAGAAGGCCTACTCGATGGTGACCCCCGGCTTTGGAATGCCCTCCCAAGGGATATTAGGTTTGTCCCCACACTACATTGTTTTTGCAGGGAGCTGAAAACATGGCTCTTCAAGCAGGCTTTTGGAAGTCCTTTTTGGAAGATGGTGGTAGGGTTATTATTATTAGTATCTATACATTTGCTGGGTTTAGGGGCACAGGACCCCCCCCCCCCAAAGTTAAAAAAATGTAAATAATAAAATTGTGGATTTTGTTTACTTTAGAGAAAACTTCTCTAGGAACCATTAAGTTCATATCAACTCTATGGCCAACTTTTTCTGGATTTAGGAATCCTTCAGATTCCTAGATGGATGTTCTCTCTTGGAATTTGACTCTATGATCAACTTGTGACAGAAATTGACTATAGGTCACACCGAGGGACCTAGAGTGTCCTAGACAAAAGATTTTAATCAAACGTGTGAGTAATCAAATCCAAAAAAGTCCAATTTTCAAATATGGAGGGCTGTCTGTTTTTCTAATCTGTCTTCAATCAACATGTCTCCAGTTGAGGTCCGTTAGCTCACTTCCAATTGGAAACAATAGAAAACAGCTTAATAACCCAAGCCAAACCTGCAGATCTGATAGAAGGAAAGCCAAGGTAAGGCAACCACTAAGCCCCAAATGTTGCTGTAGCATGTCATTGCCAAGAAAGTCCTTGTGTATGTCAACATAAGGTGTTGGGTAGAACAAAGAGGCAAACTCATCCAGCACTCAATGAGCAGGCAACTTGCAGCCTGGAAATCTTTATCCTGCATATCTGTGGAAGATCACCCTAGAACAGCGGCTCTCAACCTGGGGGTTGTGACCCCCCTGGGGGGTTGTTAAGCAATTTGGGGGGGGGGGGTTGCGAAGCTCCCTTGGTTGGCCCTGCCCCCTCCAAAATAGCTGCCATACGGGCAGCCTTTCCGCCCAGCCCACGGGCCTTTCCAAACTCGGAGGGGCGCATGGGCCAGGTGGAGGGCTGCTCTCAAGGCCTCAACATGCGGGCACCCTTTCCGCCCAGCTCATGTGCCTTTCCGAACTCGGAAGGGCGCAAGGGCCAGACAGAGACCTGCCCGCAAGGGCTCGCCATGCGGGCAGCCTTCCCGCCCGGCCCACGTGCATTTCCGAACTCGGAGGGATGCGTGGGTCGGGCGGAGGCCTGCCCGCAAGGAATCACCATGCGGGCAGCCTTTCCGCCTGGCCCATGCACTATTCCGAACTCGGAGGGGTGCGTGGGCCAGGCGGAGGCCAGCCCGCACAACCTTGCCATTGAGGAGCCTTTTCTGTTTGGCTCTCGTCCCCTGGGCAGACGGCTCCCCGCATGGCCTGGCTTAAGAGGGGCAGAACCAGGAGGAGGTCTTCACATGGCCTGGCAGTCTGGGGAGCCTTTGCCACCAAGCCCTCACCCCCTGCCGAGCTCGGTCCAGATCCATTGGTGTTTGGGTTCACAGTGCTCTATGGATGGAGGTCAACTACAACTTCAAATCAAGGTAAATTTCCCCAAAAGACCTTCAGTATTTTTTGCTGGCCATCGCGTTCTGTGTGCCAAGTTAAGTCCAATGCCATGTTTGGTGGAGCTTTACTAATTGCAGGAGGAACTGTAACTCCTACATGTCTGAACATATTTTCCCCAAACTTCTCCAGTATTTTCTATTGATAATGGGAGTTTTGTATGCCAAGTTTGGTTCAATTCCATTTTTGTTAGAGTTCAGAATGCTCTTTGATGGCAGGGAAACTATACATCCCAGTAACTGCAACTCCTAAATGTCAAGATCTGGTTCCCTCAAATTCCACCAGTGTTCAAATTTGGGCATATTGAGTATTTGTGCCAAGTTGGGTCTAAATGCACAGTCGTTCACAGGCCTCTCCATTTGTAGGTGAACTACATCTCCTGTAAATCATTGTCAATTCCTCCCAGCCCCCTCCAGTATTTTCTGTTGATCATTGGGGTTCTGTGTGCCAAATTTGTGCCAGGTCTACAATTTGTGGGGTCTCAGTGGTCTGTGGAAGTCAGAGCTGAATCGGTTGAAGGTACTGCAAATCCCATCATCCATCGTCCATACTCCCCGAGCATATTGCTTTTGTAATCAGCCACTATGCTTTAATTATGTTCCATTTCTAACAATGAAAATACATCCTGCATATCACATGTTTCCAGTATGATTCATAAGAGTAGCAAAATTACCGTTATGAAATAGCAACGAAAATATAGTTGGGGGTCACCACAACATGAGGAACTTCATTTAGGTGTCACGGCATTAGAAATGTTGAGAACCACTGCCCTAGAAGATGAACTGTTGTCAACAAAGTTCCCACAGATGCAAACTATTCTGATTTGACTGCCCCTAATCTGAGCCTCTTCCTGACCTGTTTTGTTTTGAATCCAGAGCTGTTCCCTCTCTCGGTCTAAAGAGTGACATGCTGCCAAGAGAGATGTCATCACATTCTTGGAAGTGTGGGGCCCAGGACCCGCCTGCCACCTTTGTGATGGTTCAACAGCACTTGCTTCCTGCTCTCTCGGACGTTGAGACTTATCCCCTCTGACAGCTTTTCTTCACACCTTTCCATCAGCTTCTCTTACCGTTTGTCGCTGAGGATGGCAGAGTGTTGGGGACAGGGACCTTCGGAACACATCTGCCATCCCAGGATGAGCAGGAGCCAAGCCTTTAAATCAGACCCACTCCCGTTTAAATTGTCCTGAAAGCTATGTGTCCTCAAATACCGTGTCGTGAAACCAGGAGGCAATAATTCCCCAAGGCAAAAGGGAACTTGCAGTCTTTCCTCTTGAGATTGGCTATTGGATCATCATTCCCATCTAGCTTTACCTAAAAGGATTAAAAAAAAAGAGATCCGTGCTGACGGTGTCAAGTTATACCGTTTTCACACATACAAAGCCTGCCAAGAAATGAATTATGACTGTGTGCTTCCAAAGGAGGCTTTTAGGGTGCACTTACTTTCTTTCGAACGTGTGCGAATGCCCAAATGTCATTTTCTTCCTCTTGTTTTTCTACCTCTTCTTTCTCTTTTCTTTCGTTCTTTCTTACCCATAAGGAGGAAAAGAAGAAATCATTGCACAATGAGGTTTGATTGTGATACTCGTAGCACTTGTCTCGAGACAGCTTGAGATGTGTTATCCTGTTACCAAAATTGCGCCTAATTTCAGACGGAACGTGCGATCGGCAATGACATTATCTGCAGCGTGTCTCTTTTTGGAGTAACAAGGACATAACAGATTGTTTGTTGCTGTTGTTTAAAAAAACTCACAATATGGTTGCTTTTTAGGGTCATAAGTAATGTTACGTTTTTATTGTTATAAAATAAATAGAAAGCTATAAGTAAGTCTAGGCCAGGCATGGGCAAACTTGGGCCTTCCAGGTGTTTTGGACTTCAACTCCCACAATTCCTAACAGCCTCGGGCCCCTTGCTTTCCCCCCTCAGCTGCTTAAGTTTTATTTATTTAAAGCATTTATATTCCGCCCTTCTCACCACGAAGGAGACTCAGGGTGGAACACAACATATATACAGCAGACATTCAATGCCAGAATAAAACAAACTATAAATATAAAGAAAAATTAAAATCAGCTGTATAAACTTTGAAATCAAATTGTTAAAACCATCTCAAACCAGCCATACCTGATGGTTTCCTGTTATTACCTTATTGCACTATCCCAAAGGCTTAGTCCCACAGCTAAGTTTTTACCATCATTCTGAATGACAGGAGGGAGGGGGCTGATCTAATCTCTCCAGGAAGGGAGTTCCGTTGCCGAGGGGCAATTACTAAGAAGGCCCTCTCTCCCTCATCCCTGCCTATCACACCTGTGACAGTGGTGGGACCAAGAGCAGGGCCACCCCACAGAATCTTAGTTTCTGCCGTGGTTTGTACAGGGAGATGCTTTGGACAAGTAAACTGGGCCGGGCCAGTAAAGAGCAGAGACATCAGACTGGCAACAAAGATCCGCCTAGTCAAAGCAATGGTATTCCCCGTAGTAACCTACGGATGTGAGAGCTGGACCTTAGGGAAGGCTGAGCGAAGGAAGATCGATGCTTTTGAGCTGTGGTGCTGGAGGAAAGTTCTGAGAGTGCCTTGGACTGCGAGAAGATCCAACCAGTCCATCCTCCAGGAAATAAAGCCCGGCTGCTCACTGGAAGGAAGGATACTAGAGACAAAGTTGAAGTACTTTGGCCACATCATGAGGAGACAGCAAAGCCTAGAGAAGACAATTATGCTTGGGAAAGTGGAAGGCAAAAGGAAGAGGGGCCGACCAAGGGCAAGATGGATGGATGGCATCCTTGAAGTGACTGGACTGACCTTGAAGGAGCTGGGGGTGGTGACGGCCGACAGGGAACTCTGGCGTGGGCTGGTCCATGAGGTCACAAAGAGTCAGAGACGACTGAACGAATGAACAACAACAGGCCAAAGCCAGCACTTTAAATTGTGCTCAGTAGCAAACTGGGAGCCAGTGGAGCTGACGCAACATGGGAGTTGTGTGCTCCCTGTATGCCATCCCAGTTATTCAATCAATCAATGATTTATTACGGTCTTTGACCAGCACAGTACAGAATGGGGCATCGGTGCCCAAGGAAGGGAATCGCAGTTCCCAAGTAGATCAGGTATAAAAGCAGATTAAAAACATGTTATAAAAGAGACAAATTAAAAAGATAAAACAGACTAAACTTACAGTTTAAAGTGCATGTATGAATCTAAAATAGGGGGCGGCTAATAACAAATATCAGACAACTGGGAAGCTCTAAAAGGGATGAGAGGGGAGCATTTACAGCATTTCAGTTATTACAAATAATTCTAACTATATTCCCGGCAGGAAGTTGCCTGGTAGAGTCGGTCATCAGCCGTCTAATCTTAATTGCTGCTGCACAGAACTTGGCAACTCTTTAGGTTGTTGCAGAGCAAAAGTCCGAGAGCAACAGGAGGGTGTAATATCTTTGAGTGCGCCCTGGATGTTTTAAAAGCCAAGGAGTGATGAAATTAGCTCCCAGTTATCAACCTGGCTTCCTCTTATTGGATTATTTGAAGCTTTCAAACAGTCTTCAAAGGCAACTCTATGTAGAGTGCATTGGAGTAGTCTATCCTGGATGTAACAAGAGCATGGACCACCGTGGCAAGTCTGACTTCCCAAGGTTCCCAAGGCAACTGGCACATGTTTTAATTGTGCAAAAGCCCCCCTAGCCACTGCTGCAACCTGAGGTTCCAGGTTCAGCTATGAGTCCAGGAGGACTCCCAAGATACGAACCTGTGCCTTCAAGTGGAGTGTAAACCCATCCAGCACAGGTTGTAACCCTATACCTTGTTTGGCCTTGCGACTGACCAGGAGTGCCTCTGTCTTGTCTGGGAAACTTCAATTTGTTCGCCCTCATCCAGACCGTCACAGAGGCCAGGCACAGGTTCACAACCTGGATAGCCTCCTTAGCATCTGGTGCAAAGGAATAATAGAGTTAGACATCATCTCCATACAGATGCATCGAACTCCAAAACTCTGAATGATTTCACTAAGTAGCTTCATTTATATGTTAAACAACATAGGGGACAATATTGAGCCCTATGGGACACCACAGGACAAAGGCTGTAGGGCCGAGCAGGTGTCCCCCAACAACACCTTCTGGGTACGAACCTCCAGGAAGGACTGGAGCCACTGCAAAATAGTATGCAAAGATTGATGGCCAGGTTGCTAACTGGAGCAAATTACAGGGAGTGGTCCACCCCCCCCTGTTTAAACAGCTCCGCTGGCTGCTGATAGATTTCAAGTCCCAATTCAAGGTGCAGGTTATCCCCTATAAAGCGTTAAACTGTTCGGTACCTGCCCATCTTCCTCTATGAACCTACATGATCTCTAAGATCTTCTGGGAAGGCTCTTCTCTCACTTCCACCTTTGTCTCAGGCACGGTTGGTGGGGACGAGAGAGAGGGCCTTCTCACTTGTGGCCCCCTGGCTCTGGAATTCCCTCCCCAGGAAGATTAGACTTGCACCCTCCCAGTCCAATTTCCACAAAAATCTTAAGATGTGGATGTTCCGCTGTGCCTTCGACTAGACAATTTCCTAGATAGCTGGCCCCAGCTAGGACCCAAAAATCTTGTTCTCGCACTTTATAACCCAAAGCTAGAATTGACCTACAGTATTTTACATTGCTCTTATCCTTACTGCTGCTATATGACCTCTGCACTTTACCCACTAGCTCTATCCTTTAAATTGTTGTTACACCAGTCTGCCCACCCGTGATGAGAAATTGAACTTTGTTATTGGTTGTTGGTTTTGATGGTTATTTTATATATTGTTATAATGTTGTGATTTCATTTTGTTTTATACTGCTTTATGCATCTTAATGTGTTACATTTTACCTCTGTTGATTGAACTTGCCCGAGTCCCTTTGGGAAGATGGAGGTGGGGTACAAAAATAAAGTTGTTGTTGTTACTATTATTACCTCCAAGACCCATCCTTGTGAGGTGACCCAGAAGGATACCATGGTGTGCTGTCATGCGATAGGCCTGTGAAAAGGGCTGTAGACAGGACATGTTTTGTATGCCCAACGGGACGCCAGGGGTGCCTCAGATTAGAGACCCTTTGGATATCCCTAAACGAAGTCTTTAGAAACTTGGAAAGTTTAACAAAGTTCTTTATTATTGCTTAGGCCTTCAATAAATCGAACAAAGTACTTCAAGGCTTTGAATCAACTGGTGGCTTTCTTAATCTTGTCAACAAGGGACAGGCAACTATCTTCATGAACTGTTTCTTCTCTATCAGGGAAATCCTTAACCTCTACCTGGGCAATCTGTCTTAGGCTCTGCTGGCGTGGGCCCCTACACCCAATCCAAATTGCGTTATGGCTGCCGCGAGTGGTCCTTACCAAACAGAGTCCTTTTGTAGATTTCCAAGAGGAAAGAAGGTCTTCAATTCCCAGCGAAGGCTGGCTGTAAAGCAGTGGGACTGGATCCCCCCAGCAAAGCTATGCTTCTCTGTAGAGCTGTGGGACTGGATCCCCCCAGCAAAAGCTGTAAAAGACAAAGCTTTCTACAGGTGGAACTGATTCACATCCTGTACGAAAGGCTTCTCTGTGTGAACTGAGCTAGAGGTCCCCCTTTTCCTTCCTAAACCCAGAAAAGGGGGCGGAACTAAAGAACCTAATGATGATTGATGGGTCATTGGCCCTATAATTGCAAACCAAGGAAAGCCACCTTATTGAAAAATGCATGGAACCTTGGAATACATGCAAACACTCAAAGAAAGAAAAAGAAGTTGGAGCTCCTGATACAGCTGTACACACATGGTCTATGGCAGGGGTCCTCAAACTATGGCCCGGGCGCTGGATGCGGCCCTCCAAGGTCATTTACTCGGCCCTCACTCATAGTCAACCTAAGTCTGAAGTTGAGAGCACACAACAACAACAACCCTATCTCATCAGCCAAAAGTAGGCCCACACTTCCCATTGAAATAATAATAATTTTATATTTGTTGAAATTGTTCTTCATTTTAATTATTGTATTGTTTTTAAGTTTTTTTGTACTACAAATAAGATATGTGCAGTGTGCATAGAAATTCATTCATATTTTTTTTCAAATAATAATCCGGCGCTCCAACAGTTTGAGGGACTGTGACCTGGCCCTCTGTTTAAAAAGTTTGAGGACCCCTGGTCTATGGTATCGAAGGACACTGAGAGATCCAAGAGAACCCACAGGGACACATTCCCCCTGTCGAGCTCTCTGCGGAGATCATAATAATAACACTTTATTTGTACCCCGCTACCATCTCCCCAAGGGACTCGGTGTGGCTTACATGAGGCCGAGCCCGAATACAACAATACAAGCAAAACAACAACAGTACAAGTAATTAAAATAAAAACATAGACAAGAAAATATACAACATTATCAATAAGACAACACACAATTAAAAACAGTGGGAAGGCCAAATGTAAAATTAAAATGGAAATAATGCTGGGACATGGATGAAAGGTGATAGTGGCATTTGTGGAAGGGCATATGAGCAGATCTAAAAAATGTAAAGTGCTTTGGAGGACAAAGTGTTATGGGATCATTATTCCGGGAAGGTACACTGGAACAACCACGTCTTCAAGCTCCTCCTAAAGACTGACAAGATTGGGGCCTGTCTGATGTCTTTAGGGAGTGAGTTCCAGAGTCGAGGGGCCACCACTGAAAAGGCCCTCTCTCTCGTCCCCACCAAGCGCGCCTGCGATGCTGGTGGGATCGAGAGCAGGGCCTCCCCGGATGATCGAAGGGATCATGTGGGTTCGTATACAGAGATGCGGTCATGCAGGTAGGCGGGTCCTAAACCGTTCAGGGCTTTGTAGGTAAGAACCTGCACCTTGAATTGGGTCCGGTAAATGAATGGCAGCCAGTGGAGCTCCTTGAACAGGAGGATTGACCGCTCCATGTAAGGCGCCCCAGTTAACAACCTGGCCACCACCCGTTGGATCGTTTGAAATTTCCGGGCCGTTTTAAAGGGCATCCCCACATAGAGTGCATTGCAGTAATCCAGTCTAGAGGTGACTAAGGCATGGACCACTTTGGCCAGATCCGCCCTCCCGAAGTACGGTCGCAGTTGGCGCATGAGTCTTAATTGTGCAAAGGCCCTCCCGGACACCACCGACGCCTGAGCCTCAAACGAAAGTGAAGAATCTAGGAAGACCCCCAAACTGCAGACCTGCGACTTCAGGGGGAGCGCAACCCCGTCCAGCACAGGTTGCCACCCTATACCCCGGTCTGGTTTACGATCGACCAGGAGGACCTCTGTCTTGTCGGGATTAATCTTCAGCTTGTTCATCCTCATCCAGACAGCCACAGCGGTCAGGCACTCGTCTAGCACTCGAGGGGCTTCCTTGGAGTTAGGTGGAAAAGAGTAGTAGAGTTGTGTGTCATCTGCATAGAGATGGCACCCAACTCCAAAACTCCGGATGACCTCTCCCAGCGGTTTCATGTAGATGTTAAAAAGCATGGGAGACAGAATGGAGCCTTGCGCGACCCCACAGGTCAAAGGCCAGGGGTCCGAGCAGGCGTCTCCCAGCTTCACCATCTGGGATTGACCCTCAGTTTCATCCAAGAACCCCTGGAGCTGCAAGGCAACGACATGTTCTAAGACTTTGCCCAAAAAGGGGAGATTGGAAACTGGCCGAAATTTGTTCAAATCAGTGGGGTCCAGTGATGGTTTTTTCAACAGCGGTTTTATCACCACTTTTACCCACTTTGCCAAACCCCCTCTGACTTCCTTTATCAACCAGGATGGGCAGAGGTCTAAAATGCATGTAGGCACCCTCGCCTCTCCCAAGAATCTTGTCAATGTCATCAGGTTGCACAAAAGCTTAAGGTACCCATTGGTACAAGATGGGGATGTTGCAGGATTGGGAGCTGTTGATAGCAATAGCTAGGGACAGGAGAATCACAAGGAGGAAACACACCAGCCGGATGCACAAAACGTCATGTGATGGGGACCATTACCAGAGGTGACAGTACAGCTGCAATGTTAATTTGCCTACTTCGTGTGATATATTAAAGTCCCAAGAGCTGGATTGTCTGAGTTCAGAGCACTCATTTTCTCTTTCATTCCCCCTGCAAATGAAAAATAATTCTCCTTAGAATGCAGAGATTTGGGGAAGATGGATGGATATTTGTTTTTCTGCACATTCCCAGTGTTGTAAAATCTTCGGCTGGGAAATTGCATTCTTTCTGGCTTTGATATGATAAGCAAACTTTATGAATCAGCATGTGGCATGCATCTGAAACTTTCATTTGCTTCTCATTTCTCAGGCGAAGTCCTGAAATGGAAGTCGGGTGCAGTTTTGCACAAAATATCAAGCTTTATGTTGGATGCAGGTTTTCATCATTCTGCCGGGTTTTGCTTTATTAGTTTCTAGCCCGTATGTTTGTAAAGATTGGTGAAGAGGTAAGAGGATAACAACTAGAAATCTTGAACTCGTTGGCTGTGAGTTACAGTCCAAAAAAGGAACTTTCTCCCTGTTTAGATTGTGTGCAGCCTAGTGTTCCCCTCTCACTGTTTTGCTTTCTGCCTCCTGATTGTCTAGGTCTTTAATGTGCGCTTTCTTTGTCATTGTTCACAGGATATCTTACTGCACGGCGGACAAAGTGCACGACAAGGTGTTTGCCTATATTGCCCAAAGTCAGCACAATGAGAACCTGGAGTGCCATGCTTTCCTTTGTGGCAAAAAGAAAATGGTCAGTATCATTGCGCCGGAAATGTTACTTTTAGTGGGAAGTGGCTAAAGCAGTGGTTCTCAACCTTCCTAATGCCACAACTCCTTAATACGGTTCCTCATGTTGTGGTGACCCCCCAACCATAACATTATTTTCGTTGCAACTTCATTACTGTAATTTTGCTACTGTTAGGAATTGTCTTGTAAATATCTGATATGATATGGACCAAATTTGGCACAAATACCTGATTCGCCCAAATTTGAATACTGGTGGGGTTGAGGGGGATTGATTTTGTCATTTGGGAGTTGTAGTTGCTGGGCTTAATAGTTCACCTACAACCAAAGAGCATTCTGAATTCCACCAATGATGGAATTGAGCCAAACTTGGCACACAGAACTCCCATGACCAACAGAAAATACTGGAAGAGTTTGGTGGGCATTGACCTTGAGTTTTCGAGTTGTAGTTCACCTATATCCAGAGAGCACTGTGGTCTCAAACAATGATGGATCTGTACCAAACTTGGCACCGATACTCAATACGCCCAAACACTGGTGGAATTTGGGGAAAATAGACCTTGACATTTAGGAGTTGTAGTTGCTGGGATTTATAGTTCACCTACAATCAAAGAGCCCCTTGAACCCCACCAATGGTAGAGTTGGGCCAAACTTCCCACACAGAACCCCCAAGACCAACAGAAAATACTGGAGGGATTTGGGGGGAATTGACAGTGATTTAGGGGAGAGCACACCTCCCCGCTTTTGAGTCTCAGAAACAGCCCTCTCCTTGGCTGAGAGGTTGGCTGAGAGGCCAGCCAATCACTGCTCTGTTTCCAAGAAGGAAGAGAAGGACAGGTGGAGAGATCTTCAGCCTTCTCTGTCAAAGTGATTCCAAGACCTCAGAAATACGTGTTTTCTTATGTTCTTTGGAGACCCCTCGGAAACCCCCCTTGTGACCCCCTCACAGGAGTCCCGACCCCAAAGGTTGGATCTCCACGTCTTGATGCATCATAGGTCGAAATTGCCTTTCAGGGATGGCTGGAAGACACCTCCAGTATTCCTGAAAGTTAGATAGGATGGCTAGGACTCTCTGGAGTTGCAATGCATCTACATCCAAAGGGTTGCAATGCAGTAATACATATAAATATAATCATCATCATCATCATCATCGTCATCATCATCTTTATTTATAGCCCACCACCATCTCCCCAAAGGGGACTCAGGGCCGCTTACATGAGGCCAAGGCAGCAGTACAGTACAGTAAAATAAAACCAAGACAACAATACATACAATACAATTAAATCAATAAAAACATAGGAATACAATAAGAGCAGCACAAACTAAATACAATGTAAAATCAATCCCAAGGGCGGGCTACATGTACAAGTTAAAATGATAAAACTCAGGATGAGATAGGGATGAAAAAGAAGTATGAGATGGAGTAAGAGACCATATTAAAACATCAATCCAGTAGAGTCTCACTTATCCAACCTTTGCTCATCCAACGTTCTGTATTATCCAACGCAGTCTGCCTCCCACCCGGATCCACAGCTGTTTCAATACATTGTGATGTGTTGGTACTAAATTCGTAAATACAGTAATTACTACATAACATTACTGTGTATTGAACTGCTTTTTCTGTCAATTCGTTGTAAAACATGACATTTTGGTGCTTAATTTGTAAAATCATAACGTAATTTGACGTTTAATAGGCTTTTCCTGAATCCCTCCTTACAGGCGTATAGCCAGGATTTTGATTGGGGGTGGGGTGGGGGGCTGAGGATCTACCCTAGCAAACCTTTTGTATTGTTAACTCAATAGCCCCATGAATATGGGATACATTGAGCGTGGTGATCAGATCATGATATGAATAAACATAACAGTTTAAATAATGTACCAGTAAGGCCTTCTCATGGACCACCCTGAGAGTTTCGGGGGGGGGGGGGGAGACTGAAGCCCCTCCCAACATTTTCGTTCATCCAACGTTCTGCTGGCCCGTTTATGTTGAATAAGCGAGATTCTACTGTACATTAAAGCAATATAAAATCATTACCATCATAATAAGAATAATGTAAAAAAAACTCATCACATGCAAATCTTCCTACATAGCTACCCAATACTTATTCTAATACAAAATGGAGTGTTGTGTGGATCGTCTTCAGAATCTCTGAAAATGCCAGTAGCCACAAATGCAGGCGAAACATCAGGAGTAAATGCTGCCAGAACACCATACAGGCCAGAAACCACATAACACTCCAGTGATTCCAGCTGTGAAAGCCTTCAACAATACAAATTTAAAAAATGTTTTTATCTGCAAGTGTAAAGATAGCGGGAGAGAAACCAGCCTCGTCTCTTGTGGCAGAAAGTTCCATAGTCTAGGGCAGCCACTGAAGGCTCAATTCCATCTACCCAAAAATTCAAGGTAGCAGAAATGCTAGCGTCTTTACTCATGATGGCCAGGGGCTCTCTGGAGTGATGGGGGTAACAAGGCCCTGATCCATCCACTTTTACTGTGCTGCTGAGTTCAAGGTGGTTGTGTTGGGTCATGTGAATGGCAGACCGGTTCACTTTGCAGCTGGTCTGCTGCCCACAAGTGTGGGGCTGCTCCGGAGATTCAGCACAACTCTGAAGCATTCCCTAACTTGATGCCGGGCTAAACTGGTTCTGGCTTGTTTACTCTGCATTAAAGACCGGCAGTCTCTGGATGTCATCTGGACATCGAGGTTCATCTTCTGTTCCACTTCAAGGTAAAAGGCTGGTGCTAGAAAACCCTTATTTATTTATCGTGTCAGGAGCAGACTAAACAGTTGTATGGCATTTTTAAACAAACAAACAAACAAAACACAAAGTTTGCAAGCTTGGTAGTTGATTAAATGTCCTTTGACCAGTATCTGGCCACTCGGAGTGCCTCTGGTGTTGCTGCAAGAAAGTCCTCCATTGTGCATGTAGCAGGGCTCAGGTTGCATTGCAGCAGGTGGTCTGGGGTTTGCTCTTCTCCGCACTCACATGTCGTGGATTCCACTTTGTAGCCCCATTTCTGAAGGTTGGCTCTGCATCTCGTGGTGCCAGAGCGCAGTCTGTTCAGCACCTTCCATGTCGCCCAGTTTTCTGTGTGCCCAGGGGGGAGTCTCTCATTTGGTATCAGCCATTGATTGAGGTTCTGGGTTTGAGCCTGCCACTTTTGGACTCTTGCTTACTGAGGTGTTCCAGCGAGTGTCTCTGTAGATCTTAGAAAACTATTTCTTGATTTAAGTCGTTGACATGCTGGCTAATATCCAAACAAGGGATGAGCTGGAGATGTCACTTCCTTGGTCCTTTCACTATTGGCTGCTACTTCCCGGCAGATGTCAGGTGGTGCAATACCGGCTAAACCAGGAGTCCTCAAACTAAGGCCCAGGGGCCGGATGCGGCCCTCCAAGTTCATTTACTCGGCCCTCACTGAGGGTCAACCTAAGTCTGTAACGACTCAAAAGCACACAACAACAACAACAACAACAACAACAATCCTATTTCATCAGCCAAAAGCAAGCCCACACTTCCCATTGAAATACTAATAAATTTATATTTGTTAAAATTGTTCTTCATTTTAATTATTGTATTGTTTTTAAGTGTTTTTTGCACTACAAATAAGATATGTGCAGTGTGCATAGAAATTCATTCATGTTTTTTCCAAATTTTAATCCGGCCCTCCAACAGTTTGAGGGACTGTGACCTGGCCCTCTGTTTAAAAAGTTTGAGGACCCTTGGGCTAAATAATGCAATTTCTCCAGTGGTGTAGGGTGCAGACACCCCGTGATAATGCTGCATGTTTCATTAAAAGCCACATCTACTGTTTTAGTGTGGTGAGATGTGTTCCACACTGGGCATGCATACTCAGCAGCAGAGTAGCATAGCGCAAGGGCAGATGTCTTCACTGTGTCTGGTTGTGATCCCCAGGTTGTGCCAGTCAGCTTTCGTATGATATTATTTCTAGCGCCCACTTTTTGCTTGACATTCAGGTAATGCTTCTTGTAGGTTAGGGCACAGTCCAGAGTGACTCCTAGATATTTGGGTGTGCTGCAATGCTCTAGTGGGATTCCTTCCCAGGTAATCCTCAGAGCTCGGGATGCTTGTCTGTTCTTAAGGTGAAAAGCACATGTCTGTGTTTTAGATGGATTAGGGATCAGCTGGTTTTCCCTGTAATAGGCAGTGAGAGCACCTAGAGCTTTGGAGAACTTTTCAAAGTTCCCTGCTTGAGCAGTAATGGCATGATCATCTGCATAGATGAAACTCTCTGTCCCTTCTGGCAGTGGCTGGTTATTTGTGTAAATGTTGAACATGGATGGAGCAAGCACGCTCCCCTGAGGCAGGCCGTTCTTATGTTTCTGCCATCTGCTTCTCTGGCCCTGGAACTCTCTAGCAAACTCTGAGAAGTCTCTTTGTCGTGGCTTTACCTGATGTGCCTGTGACGATGGTGGATCCAAGGAAAAGCACTCTCCTAGGATCTCAAAACTCAGACAGTCTGGACCTAAGCTGCATAGGGCTTTATGGGTCATGACCTCACTTTAGACCAGCTACTAAATGATATTAAGTAAAGCATTAGGCATTTTTAAGGGTGCTAGACAAAATGCCAGATATCTGTCTGATCATAGGCTTAGTGGGATAGCACAAAAGCCTACTGCTTATTGCTTCTTGGTCTGAATCCTACCACAGTAAGGCATATTTAGTCATTAATTTTAGAGTACATATGCAAAATGTACGTACAGTATATATAGTTTTCAGAAGACAGTATCAGCCTTAAGATTGTGTTGTCGAAGGCTTTCATGGTCAGAATCACATGCTTGGGGAGCTGATGAAGAAACACAACTTACAAATGATCTACAGACCACTAAGAAAATCCAACAAAAGGACATGAGGGATTCTCTCACCCATGCAGGAGTTGTGGACAAGTCTACATAGGGACCACCAAACTCAGCAGCATTGCCCAGGCATGGATCAAGGAACATAAATGGTACTGCAGATTAATCCAACCAGAGAAGTCAGCCATTGCTGACCACCTGATGACTTTACTTACTTAGGCAATCCCTTGTTGTCTGAGTAGGATTGTCTTCCAAGATCTGTGTACTGGCGGTGGATATGTAGGTGACAGTGGAGCCCTATTCTTGATCTGCATCTTCTCCCGCAGTGAGGGCATCTGTTTCCATGTGGAAGGCAGTCCCAGTCGAGGTTGGCTTTACACGCCTTCCTCTTGGCACATTTCTCTCTTTTGCCCTCCATTCGTGCCGCTTTAAATTCTACAGCACTGCTGGTCACAGCTGACCTCCAGCTGGAGCGCTCAAGAGCCAGGGCTTCCCAGTTCTCAGTGTTTATGCCAGAGTTTTTAAGGCTGGCTTTGAGCCCATCTTTAAGTCTCTTTTCCTGCCCACCAACATTCTGTTTTGCATTCTTAAGTTCGGAGTAGAGCAACTTCTTTGGGAGACGGTGGTTGGGCATCCGAACAATATGCCCGGTCCAGTGGAGTTGATGGCAGAGGACCATCTCTTCAATGCTGATTGTCTTTGCTTCTTCCAGCATGCTGACATTTGTCTGCTTGTCTTCCCAAGAAATTTGCAAGATTTTTTTGAGGCAACGCTGATGGAATCATTCTAGGAGTTGCATGTGACGTCTGTAGACAGTCCACGTCTCGCAGGTGTGTTGGGAAGACAATAGCTTTATAAACAAGCACCTTGGACAAGATGACAGTCCATCGAGGGGGACCACCCGATGAACCAACCTGGACACAGCATATTATTTGAGAACACAGAAATGCTGGACCACTCTAACAACCACCATGTCAGATGACTCAGAGAAGCCATTGAAATCCACAAGCATGTGGGCAATTTCAACAGAAAGGAAGAAACCATGAAAAGGAATGCAATCTGGCTACCAGTATTAAAAAAAACTCTAAAATCAGGACAGCAAATAAAGAGCAACACTTAATAAAGAAGGGAAATTCCAGACAAGAAGCAATCAGAGCCAACTAACACCTTCCAACAAAGGATTCCCCCAGGCAGGAAGCAGACATGCTTTGAAGCTGCAAGGCTATTCAATTCCAAACATTCACACTTGTCTCAAACAGACAAGAGTTCTTTCTCCCGCCTTGGACATCATTCCACAGATATACAAACCCCACTTGCCTAGTTTCCAACAGACCTCACAACCTCTGAGGATCCCAAATAGAGGGTACCTCCAGGCAACAAACCCCAGGCTACCTCTATGCAGATACCCTCACTGATTGACTTTGCAAACTTCATAGCTACTAAAATACTAATTCAAGCCAGCTGACTATAACATTCACAATTTCTTTAAACAGACAAGGATTCTTTCTTCCACCCTGGACATTCTACAGATATATATACACTCCACTTGCTTCACTGACAACAGAACCTCTGAGGATGCCTGCCATAGATGCAGGTGAAATGTCAGGAGAGAATGCTTCTAAAACATGGCCATACAGCCCAGAAAACCCACAGCAACCCAGCCTTAAGATTTCTATTCCTGAATACCTTCTAAGCCAGTGTTTCTCAACCTTCTTAATACCGCAACCCCTTAATACAGTTCCTCATGTTGTGGTGACCCCCAACCATAACATTATTTTCATTGCTACTCCGTAACTGTAATTTTGCTACTGTTATGAATCATAATATAAATATCTAATATGCAGGATGTATTTTCATTCACAGGATCAAATTTGGCACCAATACCCAATACGCCCAAATTTGAATATTGGTGGGATTTGTGGGGAGGGGATTGATTTTGTCATTTGAGAGTTGTAGTTGCTGGGATTTATAGTCAACCTGCAAAGAGCATTCTGAACTCCACCAACGATGGAATTGAACCAAACTTGGCACACAGAACTCCCATGACCAACAGAAAATACTGGAAGGGTTTGGTTGGCATTGATCTTGAGTTTTGGAGTTGTAGTTCACCTACATCCAGAGAGCACTGTGGACTCAAACCATGATGGCTCTCGACCAAACTTGGCACGAATACTCAATATGCCCAAATGTGAACACTAGTGGAGTTTGGGGAAAATAGACCTTGAGATTTGGGAGTTGTAGTTGCTGGGATTTATAGTTCACCTACAACCAAAGAGCATTCTAAATTCCACCAACGATGGAATGGAACCACATTTGGCACACAGAACTCCCATGACCAACAGAAAATACTGGAAGGGTTTGGTGGGCATTGATCTTGAGTTGTAGTTCACCTCCATCCAGAGAGCATTGTGGACTCAAACAATGATGGTTTTCGACCGAACTTGGCACGAATACTCAATATGCCCAAATGTGAACACTGATGGAGTTTGGGGAAAATACACCTTGAGATTTGGGAGTTGTAGTTGGTGGGATTTCTAGTTCACCTACAATCAAAGAGCATTGTGAACCCCACCGACAATAGAATTGGGCCAAACTTCCTACAGAGAACCCCCATGAGCAACAGAAAATACAGTCTTTTCTGAAGATCTTTGGTGACCTCTTGGACACCCCCTCACAACCTCCCCAGGGGTCCCGTCCCCCAGTTTGAGAAACACTGTTCTGAGCTGAAGAATAGTTTGGAATTATCAGCACAGGGCCATATTTAAGCTATCTTTCATCGGTGCAGTGCACCATAGATTTGGAGATGACTGGTTATGGCCCTGCTTGCCTTGCATGGGGATGGGGAACCTTTATCCTTCGGATTTTCAAACACTTTGCAGAAGTGCCAAAGCAGCCCCACTTATTGTAGAGGTTTGAAGATCGTAGCGGAGAACATGTGGAAAGCTAAAGGTCTTTGGAACTGTCACTTAGAAATGAAACACCTTGCTAATATGCAGGAAATGGTGGCATTTGGCCACAGCAGTGGAGGGGAACTCAATTTTCAAGCCCACTTTGTAATTCTATATCCAAGGCCTTTTGTTAATGCGTTTCCTCAGAGCAATGTCATGGGCAAGGGCTCTAATGATGCTTCAAAGTCCTTTTGCAGAACGTGCAGCAAGAAACTTAGGCTTGCCATCATGTGTATGTTTAACACCAGCACAGCCCATCCCAACTCTCTAGCTACTCTAGCCATTATATTTTTCACTGTGTGCCTTAGAAACAAAATATGTTTACATATTTACAGTGGTTACATGCTTTATCACTTTTTAATCTACTGATTGGTAATATTGGGGTGATGGCAGGGAGATCAGTTCTTAAAGATGTTGAAGTACTTCTGGCCTGGGTTTCCTGATGCTATCCAGATGTTTTGGACTGCAAATCCTATACAACAGTGGTTCTCACACTTTCTAAGGCTGCAACCCCCTTAATGCAGTTCCTCATGTTGTGGTGACCCCCAACCATAAAATTATTTTTGTTGCTACTTCACAACTGTAATTTTGCTACTGTTATGAATCGTAATGTAAATACCTGATATGCAGGATGTATTTTCATTCACTGGACCAAATTTGGCACAAATACCAGATACGCCCAAATTTGAATACTGGTGGGGTTGGGGGGGGGGGGGTGATATTGTCATTTTGGAGTTGTAGTTGCTGGGATTTATAGTTCACCTACAATCAAAGAGCATTCTGATAGAATTGGGCCAAACTTCCCACACAGAACCCACAGAACACACAGACCAACAGAAAATACTGTGTTGTCGAAGACTTTAATGGCCGGAATCACTGGGTTGCTGTATGTTTTTTCGGGCTATATGGCCATGGTCTAGAGGCATTCTCACAGAAATGCTGGGCCACTATCACAACCACCATGTCAGACTACACAGAGAAGCCATTGAAATACACAAGCATGTGGACAATTTCAACAGAAAGGAGGAAACCATGAAAATGAACAAAATCTGGCTACCAGTATTAAAAAACTCTAAAATTGCAACAGCACAACAACAGAGAGGAAACAAACAAGGACATCTAATTACCTCTCAACAAAAGTTTGCTCCAAGCAGTCAGCCCATTGTATGCTAATCAAGGTGGTCAGTTGAAACATTCACACCTAGCTTCAGCAGAGAGCTCAGTCATTCCACCCCAGTCATTCCACAGATATATAAACCCATTTTCCTATTTCCAACAGACCTCACTACCTCTGAGGATGCTTGCCATAGATGCAGGCGAAACGTCAGGAGAGAATGCCTCTAGACCATAGCCATATAGCCCGAAAAAACCTACAACAACCCAGAAAATACTGTGTTTTCCTATGATCTTTGGCAACACCTCTGACAGGCCTTTCGCACACACACCCAGGGGTCCTGACCTCCAAGTTGAAACACTGCTATACAGCCTTGCAAGTATGAAAAATCTTTATCAATTATTGGAATTGGCCAAGGTGGTCCACGCCTTAGTCACCTCTAGACTGGATTACTGCAATGCACTCTACGTGGGGCTGCCCTTGAAAACCGGGATTGCACCGGGATTGTGGCGCAGCTGGCTGAGTGTCAGCTGCGTTAAGATCACTGACCAAAAAAAAGGTCATGAGTTCGAAGCCAGCCCAGGTTGGAGTGGGTTTCCAACCAATTGTGTAGCCTGTTATCGACCTTTGCAACCCGAAAGACAGTTGCATTTGTCAAATAGGAAAATTAGGTACCACCTATGTGTGGGGAGGCTAATTAACTAATTTATGAGGCCATAAAAAGACTCCAGAAAAAAGCACTCCAGCAAAGCATGCGGGGAATGCGGAAGTACTTCATCAGCGTCGCAGATGGGCAATGAAAGTGACAGCTCCCCTGGCGGCCAGAAAAAGTTAAATAGCCTCTGTGTATGTCTATATATGTTGTATGTCTAATTGGCATTGAATGTTTGTCCTATATGTGTACATTGTAATCCGCCCTAAGTCCCCTGCGGGGTGAGAAGGGCGGTTTATAAATGCTGTAAGTAAATAAGTAAATAAGTAAATAAATAAAATACTGTGTTTTGGTAATCCCTCTGACACCCTCTCATGACCCCCCCCCCCGGGGTCCCGACCCCCAGGTTGAGAAACACCCTTGCAAGTATGAAAAATCGTTATCCATTATTGGAATTGTATTACTATATACTAGCTGTCCCCTGCCACACGTTGCTGTGGCCCAATCTGGTGATCTGGAAAATAAAGTAATGAGAAAGTGTTGGTTTCTAATATATGTAATTTCTTTCTGCTTATGGGTAAACAGTATTTCTTGCTGTTTCTTTGTCAGTGTTGATGTAGAGATGGTCTGGAATATGCAACATATAATTGTCCTTCTTTAGGGGTCCTTTTCACATCTATGATACTATATATCTGTGTATATGAATCATATATATCTATCTATATCTATATCTATGGCTGGATGTCTCTTTGTCAGGAGGGCTTTGATTACGTTTTCTTGCCCTGGTGAAGGGAGTTGGACTGGATGGTCTTAAGTATTTTCTGTTGGTCATGGGGGTTCTGTGTGGGAAGTTTGCCCCAATTCTGTCGTTGGTAGGGTTCAGGATGCTGATTGATTGTAGGTTAACTATAAATCCCAGTAACTACAACTGCCAAATGTCAAGGTCTATTTCCTCCAAACTCCATCTGTGTTCACATTTGGGCATATGGAATATTGTGTCAAGTTTGGTCCAGATCCATCATTGTTTGAGTCCATAGTGCTCTCTGGATGTAGGTGAACTACAGCTCCCAAACTCAAGGTCAATGCCCACCAAACCCTTCTAGTGTTTTCTGTTGGTCATGGGAGTCCTTTGTGCCACGTTTGCCCATGATAAGGACTGCTTTAGGGTTGCCATAAGTTGGAAATGACTTGAAGGCACACAGCCACAATAGCAGCCCATAGAACTACATATTAGCTTCAGAGTATGTATGGAGATAACGCTCTCTAACAGCCTACGTTTATCTTTTTTCTTCCAATTTGCAAACCTTTTCACTCTGTTAGCTTAAAACAAATTTGACTTCCCACATTGGAGTGGCCACTTAGAAGCTTGGACAACGCTTGCACTTGTTTCCAATTTGACACAAGGTAATCTTGTCTGAAAGTCTGAGTGGTGTTTACATTTTGGTAGAAGACCAAAACTCCTTTCTTACGATGGGTGAAAAAACACAGAAACACAAAAATCTTATCTTTAAGTATGGTAATTAAGTATGAAACTCCCCACAGCTGTTTACAATTTCAGCTGTCACATTCAACTCAAGTTTAATAGACCCGGATCCTGGTGCGAATCGCCCAGGCACTAAAAATATAGACTAATTATATGCCAAAAAGCTGGGAAGCTAGACATATATTCAGGATTTACATCCCCAGCATTTTATACAGCCTTCTCCCAATATTTCTCTAATGTAGGATTAATGTTCATACATTAAGTAGCCATGGAGGTAGGAAAAGAGAAACATTTGTATCAGCTCCACTGGCTGCAGGTCCAATTCTGAGCACAATTCTGGTCTTGACCTACAAAACTCTATACGGTTCTGGCCCAGCGTACCTGTCCGAATGTATCTCCTTCTACGTCCCACCTCGGAGTTTAACATCTTCTGGGGAGGCCCTGCTCTCGGCCCCACCTCTGTCGCAAACGCGCTTGGCAGGAGAGAGGGACAGGGCCTTCTCGGTGGTGGCCCCCTGCCTGTGGAATTCACTCCCTGGTGAAATTAGATTATTTACATCCCTCCCCTCTTTTAGAAAGAAGTTAAAAATGTGGATGTGGGACCTGGCCTTCGAGTTATCTTGCTGACAATGACAGTGATGATTATGACAATCACTATGGTAATGGACTAAGGCAGGGGTCCCCAAACTACGGCCCGCAGGCCACTTCCGGCCCGCCAAGGGCACTTATCCGGCCCGTGGAGGAGGAGCGCCACCCCCCCACACACACACACAGTGCCCCTCCCTTGGCTGGCTCACACTATCCGTCAGGCCCAATGGGCAGCGTGAGCCAGCCAAGGGCAGCTGCCCCGCATGGCCTACTCACGTGCAAAGCACCTCGCGAGGTGCTTTACGCACGAGTAGGCCGCGCTGGGCTGCTCCTCCCTTGGCAGGCTCACGCTATCCGTTGGGCTGATGGGCAGCGTGAGCCAGCCAAGGGCAGCTGCTCCGCGTGGCCTAATCGCACGTAAAGCACTTCGCGAGGTGCTTTACGTGCAAGTAGGCAGCGCGGGGCTGCTCCTCCCTTGGCAGGCTCACGCTGCCCATCAGGCCCGATGGGCAGCGTGAGCCAGCCAAGGGAGGCTGCCCCTGCGCTCCATGCCGTCATGCCGGCCACATGACCTTGGAGGTGTCTACGGACAACGCCGGCTCTTCGACTTAGAAATGCAGATGAGCACCACACCCCAGAGTCAGACACGACTGGACTTCATGTCAGAGGAAAACCTTTAACTAGGAAAATTGTGGAAGATCCAGGGTGGGAGAAAGAACTCTTGTCTGTTGGAGGTAGGTATGAATGTTTCAATTGGCGACCTTGATTACCATTTCATAGCCTGACAGTTTCTAGGGAGAATCCTTTGTTGAGAGGTGATTAGCTGGCCCTGATTGTTTCTTGTCTGGACTTCCCCTGTGTTTGAGTGTTGTTCTTTATTTACAGTTATAATTTTAGAGTTTTTTTAATACTGGTAGCCAGATTTTGTTCAGACTAGAAATAGGAAGATTTCCCATTCTCTGCTCCTGGAATTACTGCCTAAAGAGGGCTAGAAAGAACCCCCTCTAAGGGCCCTTCCACACAGCAAAATAAGACATGTGCAATGTGCACATAATTTTTTTTATTGATTTTTTAAAAAAAGAAACTATAGTCCGGCCCTCCAACGGTCTGAGGGACAGTGAACTGGCCCCCGGTTTAAAAAGTTTGAGGACCCCTGGACTAAGGACATGCTTGATGGAGTCTCTAACTAAAGAATTCATCTCAGATAAGGTCACCAGGCTGTTATTGAAACAGAAACAGATTTTAATTAATTAATGTCATTTAATGTATTGTTGAAGGCTTTCATGGCTGGAATCACTAGGTTCTTGTGGGGTTTTTTTCTCTTTTCAACAGAAATTTCAACAGAAAGGAAGAGACCATAAAAATGAACAAAATCTGGCTACCAGTATTAAAAAACTCTAAAATTACAACAGCAAAACAACAGAGAGGAAACAATCAGGCACATCTTAACACCTCTCAACAAAAGATTTCCCAGGCTCAGCCAGGCCTTCAAATGCTAATGAAGGTGGTCAGTTGAAACATTCAAACCTAGCTCCAGCAGAGAAGAGCTCTTTGCCCCTCCCCAGCCATTCCACAGATATATAAACCCATTGTCCTAATTCCAACAGACCTCACTATCTCTGAGGATGCTTGCCATAGATGCAGGCGAAACGTCAGGAGAAATGCCTCTAGAACATGGCCCTATAGCCCGAAAAAACCCACAAGAACCTAATGTCATTTAATGTTTTACATGTATGTAATTATTGGATTTTATTATGTATTTTATTATGTGTACATTGGAGGCATTGAATTGTTGCCAGCTGGAAACCGCCCTGAGTCCATCCGTCCCCGTCCCGGGGTTTTTTTGAGAAGGGTGGAGTACAAATATCTGAAATAAATAAATAATAAATAATAAATTTAGAAACCAACACTTGGGCCAGAAGTGCTGGTGAAGAGAATTTCCCCAATAAGAGTACGCTTCTCTCCATTTGTCCCTTCCTCTCACTTTATGTCCTTTTGTTTCAGAAAATTGTATGCTGGTGATAGGGATGCTTTTTATAGTTACGTTGCACACTGATCGTGCAGTGAGGACAGGAATAACATCATAGTGGGAGGGGAGCATTTGGGGAGAGAATATTGAAAGGCGATGCAACTGCTCATCCCATCCACAGCCGACCAGTTCTCCTCCGCAAATGCTTTTCTGTCCCTGAAGATGGGCTTTGAAATAGGAAAGAAAGTGAAGTGAGCTAGAGCTGACAGGGAGCTTGTGTCCATGGAAAATTGGCTGGCAAGAAAAGGATCAAGCACCACTCCTAGAATCATCGAGTTGGAAGAGACCTTGTGGGCCATCCAGTCCAACTCCATTCTGCCAAGAAGCAGGAAAATCGCATTCAAAGCACCCCTGACAGATGGCCATCCAGCCTCTGATTAAAAGCCTCCAAAGAAGGAGCCTCCACCACACTCCCCGGTAAAGAGTTCCACTGCTGAACAGCTCTCACAGTTAGGAATTTATTCCTCATGTTCAAGTGGAATCTCCTTTACAGTAGTTTCAAGCCATTGTTCCATTGCGTCCCAGTCTCGAGGACAGCAGAAAACAAGCTTGCTCCCTCCTCCCTATGACTTCCCCTGCCATCTTGATCTATGGCCCTCATCATGTCTCCTCTCAGCCTTCTCTTCTTATGAAGGCTAAACATGCCCAGCTCTTTAAGCCGCTCCTCATAGAGTTTGTTCTCGAGACTCTTGATCCTTTGAGTCGCCCTCCTCTGGACACAATCCATCTTAAGAGTCAATATCACCCTTAAGTTGTGGTTC
Source organism: Anolis sagrei (assembly GCF_037176765.1). Lineage (NCBI taxonomy): Eukaryota > Metazoa > Chordata > Lepidosauria > Squamata > Anolidae > Anolis > Anolis sagrei. The sequence continues at coordinate 75,530,288 of NC_090034.1, read as the reverse complement.
CCAGAATTGGACACAGTATTCCAGGAGTGATCTGAGCAAGGCAGATTAGAGGGCTACCATGACTTCCCTGAATCTAGACCAGGGGTCCACAAATCTTTTAAACAGAGGCCAGGTCACAGTCCCTCAAACTGTTGGAGGGCTGGATTATAATTTGAAAAAAAACATGAATGAATTCCTATGCACACTGCACATATCTTATTTGTAGTGCCAAAAACACTTTAAAACAATACAATAATTAAAATGAGGAACAATGTTAACAAACATAAACTTATTAGTATTCCAATGGGAAGTGTCGGCCTGATTTTGGCTGATGAGATAGGATTGTTGTTGTTGTTATGTGCTTTCAAGTCGTTTCAGACTTAGGTTGACCCTGAGCGAGGGCCGGGTAAATGACCTTGGAGGGCCGCATCCGGTCCCCGGGCCATAGTTTGAGGACCCCTGATCTAGACACTAGACTCCTATTTTCCAGGCCAAAATCCCATTGGCTTTTTTTTCTTTTTTGCTGCCGTATGATATTCCTGGCTCATGTTGAGCTTCCTCCCCACGAGGACTCCAAGATCGTTTCCACATGTCCTGCTGTTGAGCCAGGCATCGTCCCCCATTCTGTCTCTTTGCATGACTGCTTGGAATGCCTGTTTGCCTTTCTGCCGAAGCGGTACCTATTGATCTACTCACATTCGTATGTTTTCGAACTGCTAGGTTGGCAGGAGCTAAGGTAACAGCGGCAGCTCAGCCCAGCCCACTGTAAAAGAAAAGGTTGAGAGGAGACATGACCACCATGTATAAATCTGTGAAAGGATGCCATATGGAAGAGGGAACAGGCTTGTTTTCTGCTGTCCTGGAAACTAGGACTGGAGCAACGGGTTCAAATTACAGGAAAGGAGATTACACCTGAACATTAGGAAGAACTTCCTGACTGTAAGAAGAGCTGTTCAACATTGGAACTCTCTGACTCAACGTCCAGTGGAAGCTCTTCCTTTTGGGTCTTTTACAAAAAGGGTTGGATGGCCATCTGCCAGGAAGGCTTTGATTGTGCTTTTCCTGCATGGCATAAAAGGGTTGAAGTAGATGTCCCATGCGATCTCTTTCAACTCTTATGATTCATTGGCAGATAGAGCTAGTAGAGTTCCCGTAGTTAAGGAAGAAAAGCTGCAAAACTGGCTGTTGATACTGTTAATTACGTTAATTTAACATGTGAGCCACTGAAATTTTAAAATGCATAAGCTTGCCTTTCAAGAGGCAGAGGAGAAACAGGGCGCTTTACGGAAGCAAACACAGCCCCTGGCTTTGATTTTGCTTGCCATCAATGAAGTGGCTTCACTTTGAGGAAATTAATCATACGCGTGTTAGTTGATTAAATTATGAGATAGCCTGCTTAGGCCTAAAAACAATATTTCCCCCCTTTTTTTCGCAACATTTTATTTTTCAAACCATGTGTCTTGATATATACAGTTTGTATCCTTTTCATTTTTTTCATCCCACATTTGCCTGGGGATTTGTGATTTTAGATATTTCTGATCTGTGGTTTTGTGGCACCACAGGACAACCGTTGGACCTGCATCTGACAAAATAAGCCCTCTAGATGGAGGACTTAGAAAATTCCTCTCTAGATTTCATCTCTAGGAATTTTCTACGTGATCTAGTGCAGGCATAAGCAAACTCCAGCCCTCCATGTATTTTGCACTCCAACTCCTATAATTCCTAACAGCCTACCGACCAGACATGTAGCCGGGCGGGCGGGGAGGGGGTGTTTCAGAGGCTTCAGACACCCCCCCCCCCTGAAATTCTCAGGGTGGTCCACAAGAAGGCTTTACTGGTACATTATTTAAACTGTTATGTTTATTCATATCATGATCTGATCACCATGCTCAATGCTTGGTTGGGTATCAGCCAGCACGTCAACGACTTAAATCAAGAAATAGTTTTCTAAGATCCACGGAGACACTCGCTGGAACACCTCAGCAAGCAAGAGTCCAAAAGTGGCAGGCTCAAACTCAGAACCTCAACCAGTGGCTGATACCAAATTAGAAACTCCCCCCTGGGCACACAGAAGACTGGGCGACTTGGAAGGCACTGAACAGACTGCGCTCTGGCACCACGAGATGCATAGCCAACCTTAAGAAATGGGGCTACAAAGTGGAATCCACGACATGCGAGTGCGGAGAAGAGCAAGCCACTGACCGCCTGCTGCAATGCAACTTGAGCCCTGCTACTTGCACAATGGAGGACCTTCTTGCGGCAACACCAGAGGCACTCCAAGTAGGCAGATACTGGTCAAAGGACATTTAATGAACTACCAAGCTTGCAACCTTTGTGTTTTTTTTCTGTTTGTTTGTTTTGTTCTATTAGAAATGTAATACAATGGTCTGGTTGCCCCTGACATGATAGATAGATAGATAGATAGATAGATAGATAGATAGATAGATAGATAGATAGATAAAATAACCATGCTCAATATATCCCATATGCATGGGGATATTGGGATAACAATACAAAAGGTTTGCTAGGGTAGATCCCCCCCCCCCCCCCGGAATCAAAATCCTGGCTACCGGCCTGCTACCAGCCATAAGGAAGTATAGAAGTTGGAGTCCAAAACACTTGGAGGGCTGAAGTTTGCCCATACCTGCTCTAGGGAGACTCTGCAATAACTTTGGGGAAAGAAATTAATTTTACTAGGGTTTTCTATTATCTACAATTTCCCCAGGAATATAGGGATCGTATTGTATTTTTATTTTATGTAAACTATTAGCTATTCCAAAGAAGGGAGGAATAGAATGTATAGATTTATTTATTTATCGTGTCAGCAGTGAGTTGAGGGTACAGTTAAAATGCATTTAAAAATACAAACAAACTTGGCATTAGACTAAATGTTCTTTGATCAGTAGCTGGCCACTTGGAGTGCCTCTGGTGTTACTGTGAGAATGTCCTCCATTGTGCATATGGCAGGGCTCAGGTTGCATTGTAGTAGGTTGCATTGCCCGGGAATGCTCAGGTTGCATTGCCCGGGAATGCCCGGATGTTTGATGTTTTACCATCCTTGCGGGAAGCTTTTCTCATATCCCCACATGGGGAGCTGGAGCTGACAGAAGGAGCTCAACCCACTCTCCCCGGATTCAAACTGTTGACCTATTTAACCCATTACTCCACTGGTGTCTCCATCCCAGCTAAAATACTGATTAATTTATTTATTGTGTCAGAAGCGAACCAAAACAGTTGTATTTCATTAAAAACAAGCAAACAAACAAAACACAAAGTTTGCAGACTTGGTATTATATTAAATGTCCTTTGACCAGTAGCTGGGCACTTGGAGTGCCTCTGGTGTTACTGTGAGAATGTCCTCCATTGTGCATATGGCAGGGCTCAGGTTGCATTGTAGTAGGTGGTCTGTGGTTTGCTCTTCTCCACACTTGCATGCTGTGGGCTCCACTTTATAGCCCCATTTCTAAAGATTAACTCTGCATCTCGTGGTGCCAGATCACAGCCTCTGGGTCTCCCGGCCTCCTGTGTGCTAAGGAAGGAGTTTCTCAGCCAGTCTCAGCCACTGATTAAGGTGCTGGATTTTAACCTGCCACTTTTGGAGTCTCGCTTGCTAAGGTGTTCCTGAGAGTATCTCTGTAGATCTTAGGAACCTATTTGTTGTTGATGTGCTGGCTGATATCCAAAAAGAGGATGGGCCGGAGACGTCACTGCCTTGGTCCTTTCATTTTTGGTTGCTACTTCCCAACGGATGCAATACCGGCTAAACAGTATAATTTTTCCAGTGGTGTAGGGTGTAGACATCCTGTGATAATGCGGCATGTCTCATTAAGAGCCACATCTACTGTTTTAGCATGGTGAGATGTGTTCCTCACTGGTCGTGCGTACTCAGCAGATTAGCCAAGCCCAAAAGCAGATGTCTTCACTGTGTCTTCTCTATGGTGGCCCCCCGACTCTGTAACTCACTCCCCAAGGATATCAAACAAGCCCCCACATTGGCAGTCTTTAGGAGGAGCCTGAAAACGTGGCTGTTCCAGTGTGCCTTCCCTGAATAAAGGAAACAATCCCCTGCAAAATATCCTGAGAAGCACTTTAATTACCCATTGGGTTGCTCTCCCTACATTTTGTTTAAAACCCTCCTACTAGATACATCCTACCTCTGTTCATGCCCAGCATTTATTTTTAAAATTTTAACTATTACATCTGGCCGGGCCATATGTTTTTAAACTCTTGTGTGTTATTGTCTATATGTGAGTTATATTAATTGTATTATTTATTTGCTTATTGCTTGTTGTTTTTACTGATGTGTTGCTGGGCTTGGCCTCATGCAAGACACTCCAAGTCCCTTGGGGAGATTTATTTATTTGTCGTGTCAGAGCAACCAGTCCATTATATTACATTTCTAACAGAACAAAGCAAACAAACTGACAAATACAAAACTTGTGAGTTTGGTAGTTGGTTAAATGTCCTTTGACCAGTATCTGGCCACTTGGAGTGCTTCTGGTGTTGCTGCAAGAAGGTCCTCCATTGTGCATGTAGCAGGGCTCAGGTTGCATTGCAGCAGGTGGTCAGTGGTTTGCTCTTCTCCACACTCGCATGTCGAGGGTTCCACTTTGTAGCCCCATTTCTGAAGGTTGGCTCTGCATCTCGTGGTGCCAGAGCGCAGTCTGTTCAGTGCCTTCCAAGTCGCCCAGTCTTCTGTGTGCCCAGGGGGGAGTCTCTCATTTGGTATCAGCCATTGGTTGAGGTGCTGGGTTTGAGCCTGCCACTTTTGGACTCTCGCTTGCTGAGGTGTTCCAGCGAGTGTCTCTGTAGATCTTAGAAAACTATTTCTAGATTTAAGTCGTTGACGTGCTGGCTGATACCCAAACAGGGAATGAGCTGGAGATGTCTCTGCCATGGTCCTTTCATTGTTTGCTGCTACTTCCCGGCAGATGTCAGGTGGTGCAATACCGGCTAAGCAGTGTAATTTCTCCAGTGGTGTAGGGCGCAGACACCCCGTGATAATGCGGCATGTCTCATTCAGAGCTACATCCACTGTTTTAGTGTGGTGAGATGTGTTCCACACTGGGCATGCATACTCAGCAGCAGAGTAGCACAGCGCAAGGGCAGATGTCTTCACTGTATATGGTTGTGATCCCCAGGTTGTGCCAGTCAGCTTTCGTATGATATTGTTTCTGGCACCCACTTTTTGCTTGATATTCAGGCAGTGCTTCTTGTAGGTAAGAGCACGGTCCAGAGTGACTCCCAGGTATTTGGGTGCACTGCAATGCTCCAGTGGGATTCCTTCCCAGGTGATCTTCAGAGCTCGGGATGCTTCTCTGTTCTTGAGATGAAAGGCACATGTCTGCATTTTAGATGGGTTAGGGATCAGCTGGTTTTCCCTGTAGTAGGCAGTAAGAGCACCTAGAGCTTCGGAGAGCTTCTGTTCAGCCGTCTCAAAGCTCCCTGCTTGAGCAGTAATGGCACGATCATCAACATAGATGAAACTCTCTGTCCCTTCTGGCAGTGGCTGGTCATTTGTGTAGATGTTGAACATGGATGGAGCAAGCACGCTCCCCTGAGGCAGGCCGTTCTTCTCGCCACAGAAGCGACCAGCATGCATGCAAGCAAGCAAAACAACCTTGGGGAGATGGTGGCAGGGTATAAATAAAGTTATTATTGTTATTATTGTTATTATTATTATTATTATTATTATTATTATTATTATCCCCAGGTTGTGTCAGTCAGCTTTTTTAGACTAATGTATACAAATTGTCTGCCTGACTATCCGATCTATATTAAGTCAACATTTCCTCCCCTGTGGAAATGTCATCTTTATAGATGATGATTATTATTATTATTATTAAACTTTATTTGTACCCCGCTAGCATCTCCCAAAGGACTCGATGCGGCTTACAAAGGCCAAGGCCTCAACACACAATATAACAATACAAAACCTAAGGCAAATTAAAACAATTAAAGCAATATAAACAACAAGCAATAAACAATACACTAAACACAATAAAATTGGGCTGGGCCAGAGTAATGGGTACAGGATTAAAAGTGCTGATGCGACAGGAGGTATATAAGGCTTATAGGGCAAGTGCAGTGTGCGGTGTGTAGCAATCTTAGTTCTAATAAAGTGCTTATAGGACTTGGTATTGGAGTTTTCCTAATCTGGGAAGGCACATCAGAACAGCCAGGTCTTCAAGTTCTTTCTGAAGACTGCCAATGTAGGGGCCTGTCTAAGATCTTTGGGGAGGGTGTTCCAGAGTCGGGGGGCCACCACGGAAAAGGCCCTGTCTCGTGTCCCCACCAAACATGCTTGCGACACAGGCGGGATCACGAGCAGGGCCCCTCCAGATGACCGAAGTGAACACGTGGGTTCGTAGACGGAGATGCGGTCACACAGGTAGGATGGTCCCAAACCGTTCAGGGCTTTGTAGGTAAGCACCTGCACCTTAAATTGGGCTCGGAAAATAAACGGCAGCCAGTGGAGCTCCTTGAGCAGGAGGGTTGACCTCTCTCTGTAAGGAGCACCAGTTAACATCCTGGCCGCTGCCCGTTGGACCAGGTGGAATTTCTGAGCCGTTTTCAAGGGCAGCCCCACATAGAGCGCATTACAGTAATCCAATCTAGAAGTGACCAAGGCATGGACCACCCCGGCCAGATCAGCCTTCGCGAGGTACGGTCGCAGTTGGCGCACGAGTCTTAATTGTGCGAAAGCCCTCCCAGACACCACCGACGCCTGAGCCTCAAGCGTAAGCGATGAATCCAATAGGACTCCCAAACTGCGGACCTGTGGTTTCAGGGGGAGTGTAACCCCGTCCAACACAGGTTGCCATCCTATACCCTGGTCAGGTTTATGATCAACCAGGAGGACCTCTGTCTTGTCGGGATTGATCTTCAGCTTGTTCCTCCTCATCCAGATAGACACAGCGGCCAGGCACTCGTCCAAGACCCGAGAAGCCTCCTTGGAATTGGGTGGAAATGAGTAATAGAGTTGTGTGTCATCTGCATAGAGGTGGCCGCCGTTGTTTCACATTTCCTCAACTGTGGTAATGTCATCTTTATAGATTGAATATAAGTTTCCTAAATGAGCGTGAGAATATATCCAGGTAGGAGTGAAGTTGCCGCTGACGCAGCCAACGATGCTGTTGGAATCCACCTTGAATGGAGAGAGACTTGTAGAGCTGTAGAATTCGCAGAAAGATCCTGGTTGACCATCTCTCAACTGATCAGAAACTGAGCCAAATGACTTAAATGTATGCAAGTCACTGTCTATTCACACAGTCTTCTGATTGCGGTTGTGTCTTCTTCTCTTTCCCCTTTCCATGCAGGCTCAAGCCGTCACCCTCACGGTCGCTCAAGCGTTCAAAGTGGCATTTGAATTTTGGCAGGCATCCAAGGAAGGTGAGTGTACGGATTCATCTCCACCTCCCTGGCTTCTCAGCAGCTACGCACCAATGTGAGGCACATTTGGCCTTTTGTTGCAGCTGCTGCCGCCACCACCGTTGTTTGACTTTTCCCTGGAAGGGGAAATATTGCCTTTATGCATTGGTTCCTTTTTACAGAAAGCACAGCGAATGAAATTCCAATTCCTCAGCTCTTTTCGCTGGAGGCTTCTCCTAATTCCGAGAGGTTTGCGATCAAATGCCCTGCAGCTTTCAACCTGTACACCTGCCCATTTCTGGCCTTCATAGTGTCCACTCATATTTCATGCTTTGGATTAGTTTTTCCGATCTGGTCTCCGTTTTATTATCTGGTGCCAGTGAATGCTTCCAGAAAGGGCAGCCTTTCATGACATTCTCCCCTTGCTGATAGGGGGAAAGGGGGGCCATTTTTTACATGTTTTAATGGTTTTTATATCTGTTTTTATATTGTTATGTTGAATGATTTTAATCGCACTTTTATGAATGCATGGCATCGAATCATGTTAATCCGTTTATTTATTTATCGTGTCATCAGCAACCATACCATTGTATTACATTTCTAACAGAACAAAACAAACAAACAGATTAAAAAAGCACAAATTTTGCAAACTTGGTAGTTGATTAAATGTCCTTTGACAAGTATCTGGCCACTTGGAGTGCCTCTGGTGTTGCCGCAAGAAGGTCCTCCATTGTGCATGTAGCAGGGCTCAGGTTGCATTGAAGCAGGTGGTCAGTGGTTTGCTCTTCTCCGCACTCGCATGTTGTGGATTCAACTTTGTAGCCCCATTTCTTAAGATTGGCTCTGCATCTCGTGGTGCCAGAGCGCAGTCTGTTCAGTGCCTTCCAAGTCGCCCAGTCTTCTGTGTGCCCAGGGGGGAGTCTCTCATTTGGTATCAGCCATTGGTTGAGGTGCTGGGTTTGAGCCTGCCACTTTTGGACTCTCGCTTGCTGAGGTGTTCCAGCGAGTGTCTCTGTAGATCTTAGAAAACTATTTCTAGATTTAAGTCGTTGATGTGCTGGCTGATACTCAAACAGGGGATGAGCTGGAGATGTCTCTGCCTTGGTCCTTTCACTATTGGCTGCTACTTCCCGGCAGATGTCAGGTGGTGCAATGCCGGCTAAGCAGTGTAATTTCTCCAGTGGTGTAGGACGCAGACACCCTGTAATAATGCGGCATGTCTCATTAAGAGCCACATCCACTGTTTTAGTGTGGTGAGATGTGTTCCACACTGGGCATGCATACTCAGCAGCACAGTGTTAATCTGTAACCCGCCTTGAGTCGCCTTATGGTTGAGAAAGGCGGGCTATAAATGTTGTAAATAAATAAATCAATATTTTTGGAATCAGCAGGTTGGGTATACTCAGCAGCAGGTCTAAGATTTGAGGCACCAAATGTATGTTGGCCAGTGTGATTGTTGAATTTTATTTATTTATTTCTATTTAGTGCACTTACTGTATATCCCGCCTTTCCAAATTATTTGATAACTGAAAATTCTTTTGAACTAAACATAAGAAAAACAGATTGTACATAGCCCGAAAAAACCTACAACAACCCAGATTGTACATAGCAAGGAAGATTCAGTGTGAACACATATACAATGATGCATATGAAAGAAGAAGAAGAAGAAGAAGAAGAAGAACAACAACAACAACAACAACAACAATGTGATGTGGCGGCAAAAAAAGCCAATGGGATTTTGGCCTGCATTAATAGGAGCATAGTGTCTAGATCTAGGGAAGTAATGCTACCCCTCTATTCTGCTCTGGTTAGACCACACCTGGAATATTGTGTCCAATTCTGGGCACCACAATTCAAGAGAGATATTGACAAGCTGGAATGTGTCCAGAGGAGGGCGACTAAAATGATCAAGGGTCTGGAGAACAAGCCCTATGAGGAGCGGCTTAAGGAGCTGGGCATGTTTAGCCTGAAGAAGAGAAGGTTGAGAGGAGATATGATAGCCATGTATGAATATGTGAGTGGAAGCCACAGGGAGGAGGGAGCAAGCTTGTTTTCTGCTTCCTTGGAGACTAGGACGCGGAACAATGGCTTCAAACTACAAGAGAGGAGATTCCATCTGAACATGAGGAAAAACTTCCTGACTGTGAGAGCCGTTCAGCAGTGGAACTCTCTGCCCCGGAATGTGGTGGAGGCTCCTTCTTTGGAAGCTTTTAAACAGGGGCTGGATGGCCATCTGTCAGGGGTGATTTGAATGCAATATTCCTGCTTCTTGGCAGGGGGTTGGACTAGATGGCCCATGAGGTCTCTTCCAACTCTTTGATTCTATGATTCTAAGAAGAAGAAGAACTACTACTACTACTACTTTATTTTTCTACCCCACCTCCATCTCCCCGAAGGGACTCGGGGCGACTTACATGGGGCCCAAGCCCAAGGCAAAACACAATTAAAAACAAAGCAAAAACAATTAAAACAGCATAAAACAGCGTAAAACAACATAACAATAATAGCTAGCAACAACAATAACAGCAGACTAATTTTGGAGGGGCGGAGGAAAGACCACTACATGAAGTAGTTAAAGGATAAGTGGTTTAGTAAGGTGGATAACAATGTATAACGGCATAGGAAGTATCATGGAAACAGAGTAAATTAACAGGATCAGTTAATATAGTATAGGACATCAGATTGAATGACAATTCAAGTCATGATGCAGGTCATTTGTCATAGGAGTCGTCAATCGAAAGCACGACGAAACATCCACGTCTTTAATTCCTTACAGAATATAGGAGCAGAGATGTCTATTTCACATATCACCTGATGAATTTGAGCGTGCAGAGGCTGATCAAGAAATGAAACATATGTGGTGGATAGTTGGATGAAAACATCAACCTGGTGGGTGGCTGCTAATTTTAAGGCAGATTCTTTGGTGAATGCAATCAAAACAAGAATGAAACTGGGTTGCTGTGAGTTTCGTGAGCTGTATGGCCATGTTCCAGAAGCATTCTCTCTTGACGTTTCATCCACATGTATGGCAGGCATCCTCAGAGGTTGTGAGGTCTGTTGGAAACAAGGAAGGCGGGGAGTATATACCAGTAGACTCCTACATGACATGATGGCAACAGCCTTGGACAGCAATGGCTCCCAAAGTGACCCATTTAAGGTGGAATCAGGTGTCAAACAGGGATGTGTTATTGCCCCAACCTTATTTTCCATCTTCATCACTATGTTACTTCATCTTGTTGATGGGAAGCTTCCCACCAGAGTGGAAATCATCTATCGGACAGATGGCAAGCTATTTAACCTCAGTAGACTGAAAGCCAAAACCAGGCTTACAACAACATCTGTTATAGAACTCCAATATGCTGATGATAACATCATCTGTGCTCATTGAGAAGAAGATCTACAAACCACTCTAAACACCTTTGCAGAAGCATACGAGAAGCTCGCCTGTCATTGAACATCGAGAAAACCAAAGTGCTCTTCCAGCAGTCACCAGCCGACCCCTCTCCAATGCCAGAAATATAGGTTAATGGTGTAACATTAGAAAATGTTGATCATTTCCGCTACCTTGGCAGGCACCTCTCCACAAAAGTCAACATTGACACTGAAATACAACACTTCTTGAGCTCTCTGAGTGCAGCATTTTTCAAATTAATCACAGAGTGTTTGAGGACCGGGACATCCGTAGGAATACCAAGGTGCCTTGTTTATAAAACTATTGTCCTCCTAACCCTGCTATATGCCTGCGAGATGTGGACAGTCTACAGACGTCACATGCAACTTGTAGAACAATCCCATCAGCGCTGCCTCCAAAAAATCCTGCAAATCTCTTGGGAGGACAGGCGGAGAAATGTCAGGTGCTGGAAGAAGCAAAGACCACCAGCATTGAAGCAATGGTCATCCGTTATCAACTCCGCTGGACCGACCGCGTTGTCCAGATGCCCAACCACCATCTCCCAAAGCAGTGTTCTCAAATAATATGCTGTGTCCAGGTTGGCTCATCGGATTGCCACGTTGTCCGGATGTCCAACCACCGTCTCCCAAAGAAGTTGCTCTACTCCGAACTCAAGAATGGAAAATGGGATTTGTTGGGCAGTAAAAGAGATTTAAACATGACTCAAAGCCAACCTTAAGAACTCTGGCATAGACACTGAGAACTGGGAAGCCCTGGCCCTTGAGGACTCCAGCTGGAGGTCAGCTGTGACCAGCAGTGCTGTAGAATTTGAAGAGGTACAAATGGAGGGCGAAAGAGAGAAATGTGCCAAGAGAAAGGCACATCAAGCCAACCCCAACCGGGACCGCCTTCCACCGGGAAACCAAAGCTCTCACTGCGGGAGAACATGCAGATCAAGAATAGGGCTCCACAGTCACCTACGTACCCACCACCAGTACACCGATCTTGGAAAACAATCCTACTTGGACAACGAGGGATTGCCAAAGTAAGTAAGACTCCTGCAGAAGTGAGAGGATCCTTCTTGTCCTTTGCTGAATGTAGCATTTGTTGGATTTTCTTAGTAAGTATGTAGATAGTTTGTATGTTGTGTTTCTTCATCAGCTTCCCTATGCGGTCTGTGGTTCCCTTGATGTATGGTAAGAACACTCTTCCTTTGGGTGGGTCTTTGTCTTTATTCTTGTAGCATGTTCTTGGTTTTTCAGCTCTGTGGTGGAGTCTCCATTGGCCTGTAGAGCCTAGTCAAACAATTCTTAAAGACGTTTGCCATAGTGTTTAGGTGGAATAATCCCTTTCTGATTGTAATTTGAGTCAATTGGTTTGTGTCCTAGTCTCGGGAGCAGCAGAAGACAAGCTTGCTCCATCTTCTAAATTGTAACCCCTTCAGATATTTAAAGAATAGCTTTGATGTCCCCTATCCACGCTAAAAATATCCAGCTCCAAAAGTTGTTCCTCATTGGCTTGGTTTCCAGACCTTTTGATCACCTTGGTTGCTCATCTCTAGACACGTTCCATCACCAGGTTTCCTTCCTCGGTAATGCAACCTGCAATCCTTTAAACTGAAGGTGTACCTGGTTGAACCTGGGACCTTTTTTATACCAAGCAGATGCTGGGTGCGGAGCTTCGCCCTATAACCGCCTTGTAGCAATATGCTTCAATGAGAGATTGTCTCTGTCCTCCCCCGGTCCTTCCATCCAGCAGAAGCGCGTGGGTGTCTGCCTGGCAACCACCCACACGCTTGAGATAGTGTGGCTGGTTGCTAGGCAACCACCCAACTGCTTTCTGTCATCCCCATCCATTATCTCGAAGGCACCCGGGCACAGGCTTCCTCACGCGCATGGAGAAAATGCTGTAGGCCAGGTCCTTGGGTCCTGCCCAACTGCATGGTGCCAATGGAAGAGTATGCCGACAACATGGGACCATCTGTCCTTTTGTCTGTGGGGACCTTATTACTGGAGTAACTGGCAGTTTGGCAATATTCCAGGCAGGCCCCAGGCTTGATTGGGTGGTCTTCCCAAGTCTTGGGGTCATGCCAGTCTCGGGAACCTTGTCTTTCTGCTGTGCAGATTCCGGAGTTGGCAGAAGGGAAAGGTTGACATGAAAAAGAGACTTGCCTGGAAACCCTTTCCATCGCTGTGCTGCCTCTCCTACATCGCTGAGCAAAGCTTTTGAAATTAAATGATGCTTTTTAGAAGTACAGGCAGTCCCCAAGTTACAAACAACATTGGTTCTATAGGTTTGTTCTTAATCTGAATTTGTATGTAAGTCAGAACAAGTACATTTTATAACTGTAACTCCAGTGATACATATGATATACAGAATGGGGGACAATGCCTGGCTTAAGAGCAGTATGTGTGAAAAAGATCTTGGAGTCCTCGTGGACAACAAGTTAAACATGAGCCAACAATGTGATGTGGCGGCAAAAAAAGCCAATGGGATTTTGGCCTGCATCAATAGGAGCATAGTGTCTAGACCTAGGGAAGTAATGCTACCCCTCTATTCCGCTTTGGTTAGACCACATCTGGAATATTGTGTCCAATTCTGAGCACCACAATTCAAGAGAGATATTGACAAGCTGGAATGTGTCCAGAGGAGGGCGACTAAAATGATCAAGGGTCTGGAGAACAAGCCCTATCAGGAGTGGCTTAGGGAGCTGGGCATGTTTATCCTGAAGAAGAGAAGGCTGAGAGGAGATATGATAGCCATGTATAAATATGTGAGAGGAAGCCACAGGGAGGAGGGAGCAAGCTTGTTTTCTGCTTCCTTGGAGACTAGGACGCGGAACAATGGCTTCAAACTACAAGAGATGAGATTCCATCTGAACATAAGGAAGAACTTCCTGACTGTGAGAGCCGTTCAGCAGGGGAACTCTCTGCCCCGGAGTGTGGTGGAGGCTCCTTCTTTGGAAGCTTTTAAACAGAGGCTGGGTGGCCAATAAAGAAGCACTTTATTAGAGTTTAAGACTCTCTGTACATTGCACTTGCCCAGAAATCCAACATACCACCTGCCACACCCAGCACTTTTTAACCTGTACCTATCACTGGCCCGGCCCTGGTTTTTATTGCGTAATGATGTAATGTTTTGTTATTGCTTATGTTTTTAATTTGCTTTAAATTGTATTGTTATTGTTCTGCTGTGTTGTGTTGAGGCCTTGGCCTTTGTAAGCCGCATCGAGTCCTGCGGGAGATGCTAGCGGGGTACAAATAATAATAATAAATAATAATCTGTCAGGGGTGATTTGAATGCAACATTCCTGCTTCTTGGCAGGGGGTTGGACTGGATGGCCCATGAGGTCTCTTCCAACTCTTTGATTCTATGATTCTATGAAATGTGTATGTATATGTATGTGTGTATTTATGTGTATATACATATACGAGGGTTATCCGGAAAGTAAGGTTACAAGATTTTTTAAAAAATACAAAGAATGAATATATTTTAATCAAACTTACATGGATTGTAGCACAGGGATTATATTATTTTTCCACATCATCACCATTCAGTTCAATACAGTTTATCATTCATGTGATGAATTTTTGATGCCTGTGTCATAGAAGATTCCCTCCGCCTTTTTCAGCCAATTTGTCACTTCAATTTTCACTTTGTCGTCATTGGAAAAGTGATTTCTACACAGGTGTTCCTTCAATTTAGTGAACAGATGATGGTCACTGGGTGCGAGATCAAAGATGTGAGAGGGGTGGCTTAAAACATTCCAACCCAATGAAGTCAACACCTCTTGTGTTGCATGGTGGTGGCTCCCTAGCTGAAGAACACTTTCCCCAAAGAGGTTTTTGGCACCTGCCTTGATGTTCTTTTGGTACTCATCTGCGGATGCACATTGTCATGAAGGAGACAGACTCCCGCTGTCAGCACCTCACAACATTTGTTTTGGTTGGCTCTGTGAAGTTTCTTCATGATCTCGCAATGTATTCCGTACCCATTTTGTCACATGCTGTCTTGACATTATGTCCTCTCCATAAACTGAAATGATCTCACAACGAATCGCAGCGGCGTTCACACCTTTAGCATTTAGGTAGCATATTATAGTACAAACTTCGCACTTGGAGGGAAACGGAATGAGGACGCTCATCTCTAACCTTCACCACAACACCAGTCGATGAGCTACTGACGACTGACACTGCTCGTTCACTTCCGCTGGCTTCCCACTATACGGCACACGGCACTGATACCAACTTCCCCCGAGAAAATTCCCTGAGAGAGCTACGTGCCTTGTAACCCTACTTTCCAGATAACCCTCACATGTGTGTATGTGTATGTTGTGTGTATATAGCAAAACTTTGGATAGCATAGGGAAGTGTTAACACCCATGTGGTGTTTCCTTTGCTGTCTGTGCTCCTGTTCAGAAGATTTCACTGCACTTTCTGTTTCTGTTAGAATTGGATTTTGAAAAATATGGCTTGTGGAAACAAGGATTGGTGAGAAAGCTTCAGTGGAGACATTGTTTTCCCCATAATAACTCTTCCAGGAGTGACTTTCCCTTCCTTCCAAGGGGTAGTTTTCTCTCACTTCCTGTTTGTCTCACACCCATTCTTAACTATATATTTTTTATTTATTGGTTTGTTTACTATATTTCTATCCCACTCTTTCCACCTCGAAGGGGACTCAGAGGGACATACAGTTATGGCAAAATGCAGTGCCACATTTCAAACACAAATAAACAAATACAACACATAGACATGATCCAGCGAGAAAATTAAAAGAAGTGTCCGAACAAAAAAATAAAAGCAATAGTCCCCACTAAAGCCCAGGAGGAACAGTCGAAATTAGAATGACAGCAGAGAAGCCAGCAGCCCCAATCCAAGTCAGGCTTGGTTGCAGCACTAAATTGATGGTCAAAGGGAAGCTGGCAGGCAAAATTCCCCAGTAGTTGTCCTATAAAGTATCAGTGACTTGAAATAATTTTGAGCTATGTCTAGGTAGCAGCAAGTTCATGGCGTGGACTTGGAGGCAATGGTAGAGCAGCTCTGCCGCACCAATATCTCTAGGTCAATGCTAGGCAGTGAAAGGAAAGGCCAAGTGGAGCGTAGCTCAAGGAAGCCACCAATCAGTTCTCAGCACTCGTTGCTCTTGCTGGTGTTTGAGTCTGCGTGAGACCATAGTCGCCCCGATGGAATCAGGACCTCAGTAGAATGCTAGTCAGCCGGGCAGTTGATAGAATTCCCAAATGATAAAATCAATCCACCTCAACCCCACCAAATTTGGTCCAATGAATGAAAATACATCCTGCATATTGGATATTTACATTGCAATTCATAATAATAATAATAATAATAATAATAATAATAATCTTTATTTATACCTCGCCACCATCTTCCCAGTGGGGACTCGGAGCGGCTTACATGGGGTGAAGCCCGGACAACATATTACAGCAATAAATTCAAAACATAAACAACAAACAACAAAACAACATCATCAGAATACATTAATAATAAGAAGAAAAGAAAAAAAGTCATAAAATGACATTCAAATCAAATCATTTATTTCGGTCATTGACCAGCACAGGAAATAGAGTCACATTTTCATACAAACTTGGTATGTTTGGTACATTAAAAATATAAATATAACTACTGAAGCACAATTTGGGTGAGGGAGCGGAGGGGAAACAGGTTAAAAACATACAATGCCCAGATCCATCACCAAATTGTAGATTCAGAGAAGAAGATTACTGGACACACAGTTAACTTTTGGTACTAGTCATTCCCTGACGGATTTTGTATGCTGCTGCACAGAACTTTGCAACATTGTAGGTTGTAACTGAATTAATATCTGCAAGTAGCATGGAGGTATAAAATTGTCCTGAATGGCCTGGGTACTTGTATATCAGAGGTAAGATAAGCCTGGCACGGATATCCCTGTAGAACGGGCACTGAAGGAGCACATGTTCTGTTGTTTCTACATGACCTGAGTCACAGCGGCAGAGTCTCTCTGGGAAAGGGATCTTCCGGTAGCGGCCTTTGAGTACAGCTGATGGGAGAGCATGGCATCGAGCCAGGGTGAAAGCCCTTCGAGGAATAGGAACCACTAAATTTTTTAAATATGCCATAGGGGAGGCAAGATCTGCTGTCTTCATTGATAAGGAAGGTTGGAACCGAGGCCAGATCTAGTTGTCGCTCTGTGTCTGTGATACGTTGTTTAATAAGTGTTTTGGCTTGATTGTAATCCATAGCGAATAGCAGACCTGGAGAGAATCCCAATGAGGAGATTTTTGATGCTACCGCCTGCTTCCATGTGGATTGGATGTCATCCGTCATGGGTAGTGGGGCAAGACCAAAGGGTGCATGGGATAGTCTGAGCCAGAGGTTGAGTATGGCCACCCACACCCTGGCCTCCACTCTCATAAAACCCGTCTCTAGTCGCATGGTTGCATTAGAAACGCATTTAGGGACCTGCAAGGCCGATCTCAGAAACTCTGACTGAACCAGCTCTAAGGAGGCAAAACTGGAGAAGGGGTCCAGCTGAGCACCATACAAGAGTTGGGCTAATGACCGCTTCAAACAGCTTGAGCGCTGCCGGTGTGAAGTGGCCCCCTTTTGTCTTAAGATATTTAAGAATGGCAATTGAGCTCCCCTGCGCGGTGTTGGATAACATAAAATAACATTCTAATAAACATTATCACAATAACAATAACAGTGGCCAGGCCACATGTACAGGATAAAACAATTAAAAAAAACTGTAATGAGATAAAATAGGAGCAAGACATTTACGGGGAACTCATAAAACACATAGATTTATGAGGTTGAACTTCCCATTTGGGGGGTGCGAGCTCCAGTAGCAGAAAAATGTTGAGGGGTGCAAAATGTCATGGTGTGCACCTACTCACCAAAGGCGCAGCGAAAGAGCCAGGTTTTAAGGTTCTTTTTAAATGTTTCTAGTGAAGGGGCTTTCCTGATCTCTCCAGGTAAATAGTTCCAAAGTCGGGGAGCCACCGAGGAGAAGGCTCTCTTCCTTATACCCACAAGACAGACTTGTGAGATTGGTAAAGGTGACAGGAGGACCTCCCCCGAAGATCGAAGGGCCTGGGTTGGTACAGTAGCAAAATTACAGTTACGAAATAGCAACAAAAATAATGTTATGGTTTGGGGGGGGGGGCACCAGAACGCGAGGAACTGTATTAAGGGCTGCAGCATTCAGAAGGTTGAGAACCAAAGAGTTAGGGGCACAGGATCCCCATGAAAGTGAACATTTGTGATTAAAGAAATTGCCATTTTTTTCTTACTTGAGAAAATACCTCTTTGGGAATTTCCAGATCTTCCGACACAACTCTTTGGTCAACTTCTGCTGGAAACTAGCTATAGAATCCCACCGAGGAACTTACAGCTTCTCAGAGAGAGCATTTTAATTCGATCCAAATGTAATCAAGCCTACAAAAGGTTAAACCTGTGATTGTGAAGAACCAGCTGTATATTTCCCAGAATTTCCCATTGGCTACGGGATTCTGGAAAGTGTACAGTTGGCTCTCTGTTTCCCCAGATTCCGCATCCATGGATTTGAATGTTTACGGCCTGAAGATATTATCCCTCTGCCAAACAAAATTCCTTAAAGCAAACTTCCCTTTTATGATTTTATAAAAGGGACATCATTTTGTTACGCAGTTGCATATAATGGGACTTGAGTTGCCAGAGATTCTGGTATCTATTGGAGTCCTGAAACCATACACTATCAAATACCAAAAGCTCAGCTGTAGCTCAAACATGTGACATGCGAGTGTGGAGAAGAGCAAACCATAGACCACCTACTCCAATGCAACCTGAGCCTTGCCACATGCACAATGGAGGACCTTCTTGCGGCAACACCAGAGGCACTCCAAGTGGCTAGCTACTGGTCAAAGGACATTTAATAGAATACCAAGTCTGCAAACTTTGTGTTTTGTTTGTTTGTTTGTTTGTTTTTAATGCAATACAACCGTTTTGGTCCGCTCCTGACATGATAAATAAATGTAGTTCAAAAAGTATAATTTCCTGGATATCTTGCAAAATTTACATTTTGCTATTAGTACTTTACTCTCCATGTAGAATTGAAATACATTGCTGGGAGTGGTTCTTGTTAGTCTCAGCTTGTTTCCCCCTTTTAAACCATTCTTATACACTGAGTCCTTGGTATCTGGGGATTTAGGTTCCATGACTTCATGTGGATACTAAAATTCATAGGTATTCAAGCCCCATTAAATAGAATGTGTACTAAAATGACATCTTTGATATGAAAAGGTAGAAAAAATGTTGCTTTTTGGAATTTTTATAATATATTATCAAGCTATAGTTGTTTGTTATTTATTTTTATTTACAGTATTTGTATACTGCTTTTCTCACCCCGAGGGGGACTCAAAGCGGTTTACACATAAGTAATCGCAAAAATTCAATGCCAGTACAAACAATTACAATTATATACTACAATTAGACATAAATCAAATTAAAAAATACATCCATGATCAATAAAACAATCATTAAAACAATAAAACAGGCTCGTCCATCAAATCGCCGTTCCAGTCATTGTCTTTCCGAAATGCTGCATACATTTACTTCTACTTCCCGAAGGCCTGGTCCCAAAACCATGATTTTAATTTGAATCCATGGATGCAGAATCTGAGGATTTTTCATAGCTGACTATACTTGATACTGGATCATTTTAATTCCTATCTAGTGGCACTTATAGAATCATAGAGTTGCAAGAGACCTTGTGGGCTATCCAGTCTAACCCCCTCCCAAGAAGCAGGTAAATTGCATTCAAAGCACTCCTGACAGATGACCATCCAGCCTCTGCTTAAAACCACCAAAGAAGGAGCCTCCGCCACACTGCAGGGCAGAGAGAGAGAGTTCCACTCACAGTCAGGAAGTTCTTCCACATTTTCAGGTGAGAGCTGTTCAGGAGTGGAACTCTCAGCTCCGGAGTTTGCCTTCTTTGGAGGCTTACAGTCACTTGTAAGAAATCATAAAATCGTAGAGTTGGGAGATGCTGGTCCCAGAGAGTTAATCTGGTTTCCAGATGGTCCCAATCTCCTCAATTATATGGGATCAGATGGGGGAGCATCCTATTGATCACCCCTTTCGTTCAATATGAGGTAATATGACTGCTGGGAGAGATCATCCAGAGTTTTGGAGTTCGGTGTCAATTTTACACCGGTTTTATTTATTTATCGTGTCAGGAGCAAACCAAAACAGTTGTATTGCATTAAAAAAGCAGACAAACAAACAAAGAAAACACAAAATTTGCAGACTTGGTATTCTATTAAATGTCCTTTGACTAGTAGTTGGCCTCTTGGAGTGCCTCTGGTGTTGCTGCAAGAAGGTCGTCCATTGTGCATGTGGCAGGGCTCAGGCTACAATGCAGTAGGGGGTCTGTGGTTTGCTCTTCTCCGCACTCGCATGTCGTGGATTCCACTTTGTAGCCCCATTTCTTAAGGTTGGCTCTGCATCTCGTGGTGCCAGAGTACAGTCTGTTCAGTACCTTCCAAGTCGCCCAGTTTTCTGTGTGCCCAGAACCAATGACACCTAACTTTTATTACTCCTTTCCACTGAATGCCGACGATGCCATCCTGTTCCTTAACCGGTGCCTGTCATCAGTGATGGACTGGATGAGGGCTAATAAGTTGAAGGTAAATCCAGACAAAACAGGTGTACTCCTGGTCAGTCGGAAGGCAGACCAAGGTGTGGGATTACAACCTGTTCTGGACAGGGTCACACTCCCCCATAAGATGCAGGTCCACAGTCTAGGGGTGATCCTGGACTCAGCACTGCACTGGAACCCCAAGTGTCAGTGGTGGCCAGGAGAGCCTTCACACAACTAAAACTTGTGCGCCTGCTGCGCCCATACCTCGAGATGCCAGATCTGTCCATGGTAGTCCACACCCCATCTGGACTACTACAACACTCCCTATGTGGGGCTGCCTTGAATATAGTTTGGAAGCTGCAATTAGTTCAGAGATCAGCAGCCAGGTTATTAACTGGAGCATCATACAGGGAGAGATCCACTCGTGTGCAATGGCATCTCCACTGGCTGCTGCTTCGCTTCCGGGTTAAATACAAAGGCCTGGTTATTACCTATGAAGCCCTAAACTGTTTGGGCCCTGAATATTTGAACAACCGCATTTCTGGGTTGTTGTAGTTTTTTTCTGGCTATATGGCCATGTTCTAGAGCAGTGGTTCTCAACCTGGGATCCCCAGATGTTTTTGGCCTACAACTCCCAGAAATCCCAGCTAGTTTACCAGCTGTTAGGATTTCTGGGAGTTGTAGGCCAAAAACATCTGGGGACCCCAGGTTGAGAACCACTTTTCTAGAGGCATTCTCTCCTGATGTTTCACCTGCATGTATGGCAAGCATCCTCAGAGCTAGTGAGGTCTGTTGAAACTAGGAAAAAGGGTTTATATATCTTTGGAATGACCAGGGTGGGACAAAGAACTCTTGTCTGCTGGAGCTAGGTGTGAATGTTTCAACTGACCACCTTGATTAGCATTTGATGGCCTGGCAGTGCCTGGGGCAATCTTTTGTTGAGAGGTGATCAGATGTCCCAGATTGTTTCCTCTCTGTTGTTTTTCCTAGTTCCAACAGACCTCACTACCTCTGAGGATGCTTGCCATAGATGCAGGCGAAACATCAGGAGAGAATGCCTCTAGAACATGGCCATATAGCCCGAAAAAACCTACAGCAACCCAGTGATGCCAGCCATGCAAGCCTTCGACAATAAACCGCATTTCTGTTTATAAACCAATACGAGTACTGCAGTCAGCAGAGGAGGCCCTGCTCTCGGTCCCCGTCTCAAGTACAGTTGGTGGGAATGAGAGAGGCCACTCCCCACCTCTGGAACTCCCTCTCTAAAGAGCTAAAAATGGCCCCCTCTCTCCTCTTCTTCAGAAAGCTTTTAAAGACCTACCCGTGCAACCCAGCTTATGAAGAGGAGGAGGATCAGTATTCTTGATTTTTTTTAAAAATAATCTTTATTGAGAGTTTCTGTTAAAAAATACCATGTATATAAAATCTTTGGGTAACCAAGGAAGAAAGAAAGAGGGGGGAAAGGAAGGAAGAAAAAAGAAAAAAAGAGAAGAAAGGGCAAAGAAAAAGATATTAAAAATATAAGCTTTGTTGACTTCCCGAGTATCTTCCCTGTGGATTCTTCCATTTCTTTCCTACATCTTCTTCTGCTGCTGCTTTTTCTCCCTTCCTTCTAAATTAATATGTTTCTATTGTTATGTTTCAAATATTCCGTAACTTTACGTTTCTTTTATCGGTGTCTGCTTATTTTTGGATATTAATTGTGTAAGTCTGTCCATATTGCTAATGTCTGCAATTTTCTCCATCCAATCTTTTTCTTCTGGGATCTCTTTCTTTTTCCATACTTTTGCATAGCAGATTCTTGCTGCCGTATTTAATAGGAATAGGAGTTTGTCTAGTTCTGATCTATTATTCCAAGCAGGAATATCTCTGGTTTCAGGGAAATCTTTATATTTAATATTTTTTGTAGTATGTCTTGTATTTTTTCCAATATATCTTCGATTTCTCACATGACCACCACACGTGGAAATATGATCCTTCCTTCCCACATTTCCAACATTTTATGTTTATGTTTTTATAACATTTTCCTAATTTCTGTGGGGTCATATACCATCTATGTGACATCTTGATCCAGTTTTCCTTTAGTTCTACTCACCTAGACACCTGATACCCACTTCAGACCGTTGTTGTGATATAATTTTTAGGCTTTTAATGCATTAATGTATTGTGTTTTAACTGATATTTAGCATATCCTTGGTTTAAGTTCTGCTATTTATAAGTTATATTTATTTTATTTTATTTCGTGTTTCATTATGACTGTTGTTTATGTGTTCCTGCCATTGTATGTTTGCCATTTTTGTTATACTTTGGTAACCTCTCTGAGTCCCTCTGGGAGAGAGAGTGGGGTATAAATAAAGTATTATTATTATTATTACTATTATTAGCTGTCCCCTGCCACGCGTTGCTGTGGCCCAGTCTGGGGATCTGGAAAATAAAGTAATGAGAAAGTGTTGGTTTCTAATTTATGAATTCCTTTATGCTTGTATTTCTTTGTTAGTGTTGATGTGGAGAGTGTCTGGTTTGCCTACTCTGGAATATGCAACATATCATAGTCCTTCTTTAGGGGTCTCTTTCAAATCTATGATACTATCTGTGTGTGTGAGAATCATATCTTTCTATCTATCTATCTATCTATCTATCTATCTATCTATCTGTATTTATGACTGGATGGCTCTTTGCCAGAGGGCTCTGATTACATTTTCTTGCCCTAGTGAAGAGAGTTGGACTGGATGGCCTTAAGTATTTTCTGTTGGTCATGGGGGTTCTGTGTGGGAAGTTTGCCCCATTTCTGTCGTTTGTGGGATTCAGAATGCTCTTTAATTGTAGTGAACTATAAATCCCAGTAACTACAAATCCCAAATGTCAAGGTCTATTTCCTCCAAACTCCGTCAACTCTAAAATGTCAAGGTCTATTTCCCTTAAACTCCCATCTGTGTTCATATTTGGGCATATGGAATATTTGTGCCAAGTTTGGTCCAGATCCATCATTGTTTGAGTCCACAGTGCTCTCTGGATGTGGGTGAACTACAACTCCCAAACTCAAGGTCAATGTCCACCAAACCCTTCCAGTTTTTTCTGTTGGTCATGGGAGCCCTGTGTGCTAAGTTTGGCCTAATTCCATCATTGGTGGAGTTCAGAATGCTCTTTGATTGTTGCTAAACTATAAATCCCAGCAACGACAATTCCCACATAACAAAATCAATTTTTTTGAGTGGAGGACATACATTGGGTTGTTAGGTGTCTTGTGTCCAAATTTGGTGTCAATTCCCCCAGTGGTTTTTGAGTTGTGATGGTATCACAAACAAACATTACATTTTTATTTATATAGATTATTATTATTTGATACATAACAAGATTAGTACACAGCAAACAAGATCACTATGCTGACTTTTGTATTTGATCACACACTGGACACTTCCCAAGTCTCTAGGACTGTGTGAGGTATCAGCGAATAATGTGTGCAGATCTGAGTAGGGTGGCCTTTTGCAGCTGACAGATGGTAAATTTGTCGGCGCCAATTGTTTTTAA
This sequence comes from Anolis sagrei, assembly GCF_037176765.1. Classification (NCBI taxonomy): domain Eukaryota; kingdom Metazoa; phylum Chordata; class Lepidosauria; order Squamata; family Anolidae; genus Anolis; species Anolis sagrei. The sequence goes on along the minus strand of NC_090034.1, from coordinate 75,506,401 downwards.
GTGCAGGCCAAGGTCTTTAGGCACTGCACCCAGTGTGCCGATCACCACTGGAACCACCTTTACTAGCTGCTGCTGCTTCTTGTTGTTGTTGTTGTTGTTGTTGTTGTTATCGCGATCTCTTCCATGAAATGCACTGTTTGTCTTCTGCACTTAGAAAAAAAATCTCATTTTTCTCATTGTAGAGAAAGAGAAGCGGGAGAAAGCCATCTTGGAAGGAGAGAGCACAAGTGTCCCAAGTTCCGAAAGCTCAGCCTCCCCCAAAGGACGTAAGTGACCTGGGAACTTCTCTTTTGCAAGGGAAATCTATTGGAAATATGAAAGCTTGACCCGACCCTGGAGATGGAGGCGAGGCATTTCAAAGTCCCCAAGGTGAACTCAATCTGACTTGTGTGCTCCTTGGAACCCAGTGCAAATTGAATTTCAAAATCTACACTCTTGTCAGATGTTTGACAAAGTGGTTCTAGGTGAAGTGTTTCTTAAAAGAAATAACTGCTGGAACAGCTTAAAGGTACAGCGCCTGCCATTCATGTTGAAGATGGCACTGTGTATATCCCCTTGAGTACAGCTGGGCGGATAACATGCTGTCATTCGTAGGAGACTTTAAGGCAGAATAAAGGTAGCAGCTGCCTTTTCTCCCTACATGATATTCCTAGTAACCCATGTAGCTAAGAACTGATGTCTCCGCTTATTGATTTATCTGTTTTTCTTCTATCTGCAAATCCTTTTCCTTTTGTATTGTTTTCTTTCTGACTATAATCTTGAGTAACGAATTTTATAAGATGTTCCAAGAGCCCCATATGGTTGAAGAGTAATATCAGAAATCCCTTAAAAAAAAAAACAGTCAAGTATTCATAGACCTGTCAGCAGCTTATACTGGTACTGTAAATCATCACCTTCTTCTGAGGAAAAACTTATAATATCACAAAGGACTACCACCTCACCCACTTCATAGGAAATCGGCTACAAAACAGGAGCTTTTTTGTTGAGTTCAAGGGCCAGAGAAGCAGATGGCGAAAACTGAAGAACAGCCTGCCTCAGGGGAGTGTGCTTGCTCCATCAATCATAGAATCATAGAATCAAAGAGTTGGAAGAGACCTCATGGGCCATCCAGTCCAACCCCCTGCCAAGAAGCAGGAATATTGCATTCAAATCACCCCTGACAGATGGCCATCCAGCCTCTGTTTAAAAGCTTCTAAAGAAGGAGCCTCCACCACACTCAGGGGCAGTGAGTTCCACTGCTGAATGGCTCTCAGAGTCAGGAAGTTATTCCTCGTGTTCAGATGGAATCTCCTATCTTGTAGTTTGAAGCCATTGTTCCGCGTCCTAGTCTCCAAGGAAGGAGAAAACAAGCTTGCTCCCTCCTCCCTGTGGCTTCCTCTCACATATTTATACATGGCTATCATATCTCCTCTCAGCCTTCTCTTCTTCAGGCTAAACATGCCCAGCTCCTTAAGCCGCTCCTCATAGGGCTTGTTCTCCAGACCCTTGATCAATCCCACTGGAGCACTGTTTAACATTTACACAAAGGGGCAGAAAGTTTAATATATGCTGACATGCCATCACCTCCCAAGCAGGGAGCTTTGAAATGGTTGAAGCTCTCCAAAGCTTTAGGTGCTCTTGCTGCCTATTACAGGGAAAACCAGCTGATTTCTAATCCATCTATAACACAGATATGTGCTTTTCATCTTAAGAGCTGACAAGCATCTCGAGCTCTGAGGATGACCTGGGAAGGAATCCCACTGCAGCATTGCAACACACCAAAATACCTGGGAGTCACTCTGGACTGTGCTCTGACTTACAAGAAGCACTGCTTGACTATCAAGCAAAAAGTGGGTGCTAGAAATAATATCATACAAAAGCTGACTGGCACAATCTGAGGATCACAAGCAAACACAGTGAAGGCATCTACGCTAGTGTTTTGCCACATTGTTGCTGAATATGCATGTCCAGTGTGGAACACATCTCACCAACAGTGGATGTGGCTCTTAATGAGACATGCCACGTTATCACAGGATGTCTACACCCCACACCACTGGAGAAATTATACTGTTTAACTGGTATTCCACCACCAGAAATTTGCCGTGAAGCAGCAGCCAACAATGAAAGGCCCAAGTCAACATCTCCGGTCCATCCCCTGTTCAGATATCGGCCAGCACGCCAACACCTTAAATCAAGCAATAGTTTTCAAAGATCTACAGAGATACTCACAGGAACACCTCAGCAAACGAGAGTCCAAAAGTGGCAGGTTAAAACCCAGAACCCATGATCTAGGATTGTCTGCTCGCTCCATCTCTCTCCAAATACCTATCCTAGTTATATGTCACCTTGTCATGCCCGGCATTTTTAAATTTTAATTATTACATTTGGCCCTGCCATAGGTTTTTAATGCGTCGTGGTGTTATTGTTACTGTTTATTGCTTTGTTTATGAGTTTATTTATTGTCTATATTGCTGTTGTTGCTGTTTTTACTGATGTATTTGGGCTCGACCTTTTGTAAGCCGCACCGAGTCCTTAGGGAGATGGTAGCGGGGTATAAATAAAAGATTATTATTATTATTATTATTATTATTATTATTATTACATAACCTCAATCCATGATGGATACCAAATGAGAGACTCCCTCTTGGGCACACAGAAAACTGGGCAGCTTGGAAGGCACTAAACAGTCTGCGTTCTGGCACCACGAGATGCAGAGATGTGGGCAAAACGTCTGGAGTGAATGCATCTGGAACATGGTCATACAGCCTGGAAAACTCACAACAACACAGTGATTCCAGCCATGAAAGCCTTCAACAACATAATAACAATAATAGTAATGGTGGGGGTTGAACCTTGGTCCTCTTCGAAAGCAAACAGTATAGAAGAGACACGGCTCTTTTTTCAGTACCTCTGAAAACCACCAATACAAAGAATGTGCATATATTTAACTAGCTGTCCCCTGCCACGCGTTGCTGTGGCCCAGTCTGTTGATCTGGAAAATAAAAGGAACGAGAAAGTGTTGGTTTTTAATATATGTAATTTCTTTATGCTTGTGGGTAAAGAATAAGTCTTGTCGTTTCTTTGTCAGTGTTGCTGTGGAGATTATCTGGTTTGCCTACTCTGGAACATGGAACATATTATTGTCCTTCTTTAAGGGCTCCTTTCAAACCTATGATACTATATCTGTGTGTGTGTGAATCATATCTATCTATCTATCTATCTATCTATCCATCTATCTATAGCTGGATGGCTCTTTGTCAGGAGTACTTTGTTTACATTTTCTTTCCCTGATGAAGGGAGTTGAATTGGATGGCCTTAAGTATTTTCTGTTGATCATGGGGGTTTGCTCCAATTCTGTCGTTGGTGGGGTTCAGAATGCCCTTTGATTGTAGGTGAACTGTAAATCCCAGTGATTACAACTCCCAAATGTCAAGGTCTATTTCCCCCAAACTCCATCTGTGTTCATATTTGGGCGTATTGAGTATTCATGCCAATTTTGGTCCAGATCGATCATTGCTTGAGTCCACAGTGATCTTTTATTGTAGGCGAACTATAAATCCCAACAACTACAACTCTCAAATGCCAAGGTCTAGTTTCCCCAAACTCCACCAGTGTTCATTCACATTGGGCATATTGAGTATTCATGGCAAGTTTCATCCAGGCCACAGTGCTCTCTGGATGTAGGTGAACTACAACTTCCAAAATCAAGGTCAATGCCCACCAAACCCTTGCAGTATTTTCTGTTGGTCATGGGAGTTCTGTGTGCCAAGTTTGGTTCAATTCCATCGTTGTATGAGTTCAGAATGCTCCTTGATTGTAGGTGAACTATAAATTCCAGGAACTACAACTCCCAAATTACAAGATTATAATTTTTTGAGTGATGGTCACTCCTTGTGTTGTGAGACATTTTGCTGCCAAATTTGGTGTGATTTCATTCATTGGTTCTTTTGTTTTTAAGGAACTCATTATGCACTGAGCATTTATATATATATATAGACTTATGCAGTGTCATAAAATTTCAAATTCTGAAATTTTATACATATCCAAAGCATAGTTCAGATTTAAGGATTCTCAAGACTGTGGCCAGAAAACATTATTGAGGCCTTCGGAGCCAGTCATTCTGCTGAATTATTATCCGTGCTGCCCAGAGAAACGCTTTAGAGCAGAGTGGATGTTAAAGAGGATTTCTTCCCTATCAAATATCCTGGTGGATCAATATGACGCAGTCTGCTTGGACAGGAGCCCTGTTTATGGGTGATTTCCTCTGCAGCATCTCGGATGGGAAGAAGGCAGGCAAGTCTTTGCTCCCCGCCGGCCGGTTCATTTAAGGCTATTTGTGCCAAGCAAGGTTTTGGAGATAGCCTTTGCCACCAGACAATTGCACAGAGGATCTAGCTTAAAAACAATACTCGGAAGACATGACCCCATTTCGTAAGCTGCACAGCCCAGACCGTTAAGCGTTTAAATGGATCCCCGGGAGCCATTTTCAGACAGCCGCTTGCAGGAAGGTGGGGAGCTGCCTCTCCCGAGTCCCCTCCCTTCTGCTGTGGAATAACAGGCGCACAGGTTTCATGATGAAGAAGCCACGGGGGTCAAGAGGACAGTTACATCCTTGATAGATTTCAATCAGAGGTCAGTGACATTGTTAGACCTGATCTGCACCCAAATCACAGCTTCTCCAGAATGGAAAAAAAAAGAATCCAGTGTTCTCTGGCCATTCTGCTGGCAGGCAGTGAGAAAAGTGACCTTTTTCCAAGCTGGAGGACATAAGCAGCGCTCCTTTGGGAAATCTGCACAGCAATAGATAAAATCAAATTATCAACCAGTGTGAAAATGTCCTTAAGGGCATCTCCTTCTATCTTCAAAGCTGAAATATGTACTTTTTTATTGTACGCAAGTACAAAAAGAACACAATAACTAACAAAAACTATACATTTAGAGCAGTGGTTCCCAACCTTTAAGAGACCGTGGGCCACTGGGACAAAAAAAGGGGCTATTTATTTATTTATTTATTTAGAACATTTTTACCCCGCCTTTCTCAACACTTAGAGGGACTAAGGGCGGCTTACAATTGGCAACAATTCAATGCCGCTTCATACAGTACAAATAGCAAAAATAACAATTAAAACCATGAACATTAAAATAAAAAATGTACAATATCACAAAGGACTACCACCTCACCCGCCTCATAGGAAACCTGCTACAAAACAGGAGCTTTTTTGTTGTGTTCCAGGGCCAGAGAAGCAGATGGCGGAAACAGAACAGCCTACCTCAGGGGAGTGTGCTTGGCCCATCCATGTTCAACATCTACACAAATGACCAGCCACTGCCAGAAGGGACAGAGAGTTTCATCTATGCTGATGATCGTGCCATTACCGCTCAAGCAGGGAGCTTTGAGATGGTAGAACAGAAGCTTTCCGAAGCTCTAGGTGCTCTTACTACCTATTACAGGGAAAACCAGCTGATCCCCAACCCATCTAAAACACAGACATGTGCCTTTCCTCTCAAGAACAGAGAAGCATCCCGAGCTCTGAAGATCACCTGGGAAGGAATCCCACTGAAGCATTGCAGCGCACCCAAATACCTGGGAGTCACTTTGGACCGTGCTCTGACCTACAAGAAGCATTGCCTGAACACCAAGCAAAAAGTGGGTGCTAGAAACAATATCATACGAAAGCTGATTGGCACAACCTGGGGATCACAACCAGATACAGTGAAGACATCTGCCCTTGCGCTGTGCTACTCTGCTGCTGAGTATACATGCCCAGTGTGGAACACACCTCACCACACTAAAACAGTGGATGTGGCTCTTAATGAGACATGCCGCATTATCATGGGGTGTCTGCGCCCTACACCACTGGAGAAATTACACTGTCTAGCCAGTATCGCACCACCTGACATCCGCCGGGAAGTGGCAGCCAATAGTGAAAGGACCAAGGCAGAGACATCTCCAGCTCATCCCCTGTTTGGGTATCAGCCAGCACGTCAACGACTTAAATCCAGACATAGTTTTCTAAGATCTACAGAGACACTCGCTGGAACACCTCAGCAAGTGAGAGTCCAAAAGTGGCAGGCTCAAACCCAGAACCTCAACCAATGGCTGATACCAAATGAGAAACTCCCCCCTGGGCACACAGAGGACTGGGCGACTTGGAAGGCGCTGAACAGACTGCGCTCTGGCACCACAAGATGCAGAGCCAACCTTCAGAAATGGGGCTACAAAGTGGAATCCTCGACATGCGAGTGTGGAGAAAAGCAAACCACTGACCACCTGCTGCAATGCAACCTGAGCCCAGCCACATGCACAATGGAGGACCTTCTTGCACCAACACCAGAAGCACTCCAAGTGGCCAGATACTGGTCAAAGGACATTTAATCAACTACCAAACTCACACATTTTGTATTTTCTCTGTTTGTTTGCTTTGTTCTGTTAGAAATGTAATATAATTGACTGGCTGCCCTGACACGAGAAATAAATAAAATAAAAAATTAAACACTTATGACCCATTTAGCTATTGCCGGTCTGGTGGCTATTTTTCTAGCCATATACTAATGATTACTCCGTTTCACTTATCCAAATCTACTTCCAAGCCATAGTCAAATATTATCCATTGTCCTTTAACCTGATTGCCTGAAGGCCTGGTCACACAACAACTATTTTACCTTCTTTCTGAAGGTGAGGAGGGATGACGATGATCTAATTTCCCTGGGAAGCGTATTCCACTGGCGGGGGGGGGGGGGGGCTACCACCGAGAAGGTCCTGTCCCTAGTCCCCGCCAAACATGTTTGAGACAACGGCAGGGCCGAGAGCAGGGCCTCCCCAGAGGATCTTAAGCTCCGAGGTGGGACATAGAAGGAGATACGTTCAGACAGGTACGCTGGACCGGAGCCGTATAGGGTTTTATAGGTCAAAACCTGCACTTTGAATTGTGCTCAGAATTGGATCGGCAGCCAGTGGAGCTGGCTATGTATGTACATACATATGTATGTGGTATGTTCCCTGTATGACGCTCTGGTGATTAATCTAGCTGCCGCTCATTGGACTAATTGCAGTTTCCGAACAGTCTTCAAAGGCAACCCCATATAGAGCGTGTTGCAGTAATCTATTTGGGATGTGACAAGAGCATGGACCACCATGGCCAGATCCAATTTCCCAAGGCACAGCTGGCGCACAAGTTTTAACTGTGCAAAAGCTCTCCTGGCCACCACCGAGACCTGGGGTTCCAGGCTCAGCGATGAGTCTAGGATCACTCCCAAGCTGCGAACATGGACCATCAAGATCAATCAACAAAAATAAATTTTAAACATTTTTAAGTAACTGGAATGTCTGAATCATATGAACGTTCACATATACATTGTTTTATTTTGTGATATAAAGACAAAACACCATAATGAGACTTAATGAAAAAAATAATGTGATTTTTGAGTTTGAGTAGGGATACCAAGGTGCTTGTTTATAGAGCTATTGTCCTCCCAACCCTGCTATATGCGTGGACTGTCTACAGACGTCACATGCAACTCCTGGAACGATTCCATCAGCGCTGCCTCCGGAAAATCCTGCAAATCTCTTGGGAAGACAGGCGGACAAACATCAGCGTGCTGGAAGAAGCAAAGACCACCAGCATTGAAGCGATGGTCCTCCGCCATCAACTCCGCTGGACCCGCCACATTGTCCGGAGGCCCGACCACCGTCTCCCAAAGCAGTAGCTTTACTCCGAACTCAAGAACGGAAAACGGAATGTTGGTGGACAGAGATTTAAAGATGGGCTCAAAGCCAACCTTAAAATCTCTGGCATAGACACTGAGAACTGGGAAGCCCTGGCTCTTGAGCGCTCCAGCTGGAGGTCAGCTGTGACCAGCAGTGCTGCAGAATTTGAAGAGGCACCAATGGAGGACAAAAGGGAGAAGCGTGCCAAGAGGAAGGCGCATCAAGCCAACCCCGACCGAGACCACCTTCCACCTGGAAACCAATGCCCTCACTGCGGAAGAAGATGCAGAGCAAGAATAGGGCTCCACAGCCACATACGGACCCACAAAAATATTGGAAGACCATCATCCACGGAAAACGAGGGATCGCCTAACTCAACTCAATAGAGTGAGACCTCCATATCCGTGAAGTATATGTTCCCAGCCAGCTGCAGTTACAGGAAACCATGGATGTGACCAAACACTATTGACTTACTATATATACTCAGGTATATGTTTAGAAATCTTAGGCAAACATTTGACACTAAAAACTGGGTCAACTTATCAATGGTCAAAGTTAGTACTACACCTTAAAGAGAAACCATCTCCTCCTTCTGAGCCAAACACTAAAAGCTAGACCCCAGTTCTTTTTCAGGAACATCAAAAAAGTGCCAGAAGCGTCCACTCCTCTACTGTCATGCTTTGGCCATACAATGAGAAGACAATTACTCCTGGGAACAGACAATAATCTTGGTAAAGTAGCAGGCAGTAGGAAAAAAGTAGGATAGACTCACTCAAGGAAACCACTGTCTTGAATCCCCTAAACCTGTGTGGGGCTGTTGATTGAGTGACTTGAAGGTCTCTCATTCATAGGGTTGCAATAAGTCTATTATTTATTTATTTATTTATTTACTTTGCTTGTATACCGCAGTTTCTCAGCCCGTAGGCGACTCAACGCGGTTCACAACAAGAGCAAAAAGACAATCATAACAGCATACAATTTAAAAACCATTAACAGCATAGTATACAAAGTAATGACATATCAATACAACAACCTTAATGTCTCGTCACTAGAATCGTGATCCAATTCGTCGTCCGTAATTCCGTTCCTATATTCATCATATTCATTGCACTGTTTATCCGAATGCCTGTTCAAACAGCCAGGTTTTTAGTTTCCTTCGAAACACCATTAACGTAGGAGCTGATCTAATGTCCATGGGAAGGGTGTTCCACAGCCGGGGGGCCACCACAGAGAAGGCCCTGTCCCTCGTCCCCGCCAGCCATGCTTGTGATGCAGGCGGGATCGAGAGCAGGGCCTCCCCAGAAGATCTTAGAGTCCTGGTGGGTTTGTAGGCAGAGATACGTTCAGATAGGTAGCTTGGGCTCGAACCGTTTAGGGCTTTATAGGCCAATGCCAGCACTTTGAATTGAGCCCGGTAGCAAATCGGCAGCCAGTGGAGCTGGTGCAGCAGAGGGGTTGTATGCTCCCTGCGCTCCGCTCCTGTTAGTATCATGGCTGCCGAGCGTTGGACTAGTTGGAGCTTCCGAGCCGTCTAAGTCAACTTGATGGCAGTAAACAAAAAGTTATTATTTCACATAGAAAGCGGTGAGCTAAATCCAATGTTGTCCCAACTTGGGGATTCACACAGAAATGAGCGACACTTATTAGTCACCACTGATTTCAATGCATCTCTCTACTCTAGTTGGAACTATAATTGGATTTAGTCCAGTATTATTAAAACCAGACTCTTAAGCCATAGCAGATGGTGGTATTCTACTTATTTATCGCCCTTTATGCTGCAAAATGACATACACATACCCGACACACATTGAGGAAAGAGGCTGTTATAGATCCCATTGAGTGCTCCGCCTTGTCCCCAAGATGACCTCCTTTTTCAGTGTATCGTGCTTTGGTTGATGGTGGTGACACTTTGGTGAGGAATAAAAAATTCTGATTGTTCCTTTTAGGAAAACACACATTAGTATTCAAGTCGCAATCTACTTGTCTCTTCTTGCTTTTTCCTGAATATGCATAAATTTGAATGATAGAATTCCTTTGTGATACAAGATACCTGGGAGCTTCTAGGGACATGTCTACAACATATTGATGTATCATTTGGAAAGACCCCCAGTTGCGCAATAGGTTAAACCCTTGTGCCAGTTGAAATGTTGATTGAAAGGTCGGCGGTTCAAATCCGAGGGCAGGGTGAGCTCCCATCTGTCAGCTCCAGCTTCCCATGCAGGAACATGAGAGAAACCTCCTACAGCAGTGGTTCTCAACCTTTCTAATGCTGCGACCCCTTAATACAGTTCCTCCTGTTGTGGTGACCGCCAACCATAATACTATTTTTGTTGCTACTTCACAACTATAATTTTGCTACTGTTATGAATAATAATATAAATATCTGATATGCAGGATATATTTTCATTCACTGGACCAAATTTGGCACAGATATGTGATATGCCCCACTTTTAATACTGGTGGGGTTGGCAGGGGATTGATGTTGTCATTTAGGAGTTGTAGTTGCTGGGATTTATAGTTTACCTACAATCAAAGAGCATTATGAACTTCAACAGTGGAATTGAACCAATCTTGCCACACAGAACTCCCTTGACCAACAGAAAATACTGGAAGGGTTTGGTGGGCATTGACCTTGAAGTTTGGAGTTGTAGTTCACCTACATCCAGAGAGCACTGTGGCCTCACACAATGATGGATCTGGACGAAACTTGCCATGAATACTCAATATGCCCAATGTAAATGAACACTGGTGGAGTTTGGGGAAACTAGACCTTGGCATTTGAGAGTTTTAGTTGCTGGGATTTATAGTTCACCTACAATAAAAGATCATTCTGATCCCCACCAATGATAGAATTGGGCCGAACTTCCCACATGGAACCCCTATGACCAACAGAAAATACTATAGTCTTTGGTGACCCCTCTGAGCAGATCCAGCCGTTGGATCTGCTCAGTTAATGGGCCATCACAATGCTTTATCCCTTTCAGTGGGGAAATCCTAACCTATAGTCTTTGGCGACCCCTCTGAAACTCTGAAACTCCTTCGTGATATTTTCAAATAAATCGCAACCGTTGGATCTGCTCAGCTAATGAGCCATCACAATGCTTTATCCCTTTCAGTGGGGAAATCCTAACCTATAGTCTTTGGCGACCCCTCTGAAACTCCTTCGTGACACCCCCAGGGGTCCCAACCCCCAGGTTGAGAACCACTGTCCTACAGGATGGTCAAACATCTCGGCTTCCCTTGCACAATATCCTTAGGTAATGGTAAAGGTTTTCCCCTGACATGTAATCCAGTCGTGTCCGACTCTGAGGTGTAGTTCTCATCTCCATTTCTAAGCCGAAGAGTTGGCATTGTCCGTAGACACCTCCAAGGTCATGTAGCCAGCATGACTGTATGGAGCACCATTACCTTCCTGCCAGAGCAGTACCTATTGATCTACTCACATTTTTCATGTTTTCGAACTGCTAGATTGGCAGAAGCTGGGGCTGACAGCAGAAGCTCACGCTGCTCCTCGGATTCGAACCAGCGACCTTTCGGTCAGCAAGCTCATCAGCTCAGCGCTTTAACCCACTGTACCACCAGGGGCTCCATGGACAATATCCTTGCAGACAGCTAATTCTATCACACCAGAAGCGACTTGCAGTTTCTCAAGTCGCTCCTGACACACACAAAAATGATTCCAGGTGGGGTGATAATGCTGGCTGGTAGATTTCTGATGCCATGAAAAGTACTGCAGCAAGAGAAATACAGGAATAACCCATCAAGGGCGCGTTTCGTCAGGACTCTCCTGAGCATGTGACACTAAAATGAATGGGCAGTGTGTAAGAGCAGCCTGGATTCACTATCCTTCTTTATGTCTTCTCTGAAAGTCACATTTGATCTGCTGTGGTTACCTTTTCCCATATTTCATTTAAAAACCTATTGTGTGTGTTACTGTGATCTTGAATCGTTGTTAGCCACCCTGAGTAATGCATATGCATTAGGAAAGCAGAGCAAATATTTTTACATGAATTATATCTTGGTTTTGCATTTCCTTATTTTTGCAATTGGTAGGCTGTGCACGGCTCTGAAAACCGAGCTGGAGCAGCTCCCCTGCGAGGAAAGGTGACAATGTTTTGGGGCTGTTTGGCTTAGAAAGTAGGTAAAGGGAGACATGACAGACGTGTACAAAATTAAGCGTGGTCTGGAGGAAGCAGATAGGAAGATGTTCTTCCCCCTCATTCCTAATGCTAAAATCTGAGCTCATTCACTGGAGCGGTGTGGCAGGAGAATCAGGGCAGTTGAAATGAAGGAAGTACTTCTTCACATGGTACATTGTTTAAAAGTTGTGGAACTCATTCTTAGGCGATCCCTCATTTTCCGAGGATGATTGTCTTCCAATACTCTTGTGGGTCCATATGTGGCTGTGGAGCCCTATTCTTGATCTGCATCTTCTTCCGCAGTGAGGGCATTGGTTTCCAGGTGGAAGGAGGTCTCGGTCGGGGTTGGCTTGACGCGTCTTCCTCTTGGCACGCTTCTCCCTTTCGCCCTCCATTCGTGCCTCTTCAAATTCTGCAGCACTGCTGGTCACAGCTGACCTCCAGCTGTAGCACTCAAGGGCCAGGGCTTCCCAGTTCTCAGTGTCTATGCCAGAGTTTTTAAGGTTGGCTTTGAGCCCATCTTTAAATCTCTTTTCCTGTCCACCCACATTCCGTTTTCCATTCTTGAGTTCGGAGTAGAGCAACTGCTTTGGGAGACGGTGGTCGAGCATCCGGACTACGTGGCTGGTTCAGCGGAGTTGGTGGTGGAGGACCATCGCTTCAGTGCTGGTGGTCTTTGCTTCTTCCAGCACGCTGACGTTAGTCCGCTTGTCTCCCCAAGAGATTCGCAGGATTTTCCGGAGGCAGTGCTGATGGAATCATTCCAGGAGTTGCATGTGACGTCTGTAGACAGTCCACGTCTCACAGGCATAGAGCAGGGTTGGGAGGGCAATAGCTCTATAAACAAGCACCTTGGTATCCCTACGGATGTCCCGGTCCTCAAAGACTCTCTGCCTCATTCGGAAAAATGCTGCGCTCGCAGAGCTCAGGCGGTGTTGTATTTCAGTGTCAATGTTGACTTTGGTGGAGAGGTGGCTGCCAAGGCAGCGGAAATGATCAACATTTTCTAATGTTACATCATTAAGCTGTATCTCTGGCATTGGAGAGGGGTTGGCTGGCGACTGCTGGAACAGCACCTTGGTTTTTTCAATGTTCAATGACAGGGCGAGCTTCTCGTACGCTTCTGCAAAGGTGTTTAGAGTGGCTTGTAGATCTTCTTCTGAATGAGCACAGACAACGTTGTCATCAGCATACTGGAGTTCTATAACAGATGTTGTTGTAACCTTGGTTTTGGCTTTCAGTCTGCTGAGGTTGAATAGCTTGCCATCTGTCCGATAGATGATTTCCACTCCGGTGGGAAGCTTCCCATCAACAAGGTGAAGTATCATAGCGATGAAGATGGAGAATAAAGTTGGGGCAATAACACATCCCTGTTTGACACCGGATTCCACCATAAATGGATCACTTTGGGAGCCATTGCTGTCCAAGGCTGTTGCCATCATGTCATCATGGAGGTGCCACAGGATGTTCACAAATGTGTTAGGGCACCCGATTTTTTGGAGGATGGTCCAGAGAGCGCTGCGATTCACTGTGTCGAATGGCTTTGCAAGGTCGATGAATGCCATGTACAGAGGTTGATTTTGTTCTCTGCATTTTTCTTGGAGCTGTCATGCAGTGAAGATAATGTCCATGTGGAACTCATAACCACAAGATGTAATGATGGCTGCCACTCTAGTGGCTCCCAACTCAAGGCAACTTTGAAAAGGAATTGGACACATTCATGGATGATGGAGCCATCGGTGGCTTCTTGTCATTCCCTCCAGTGGGATAAGAGTAGGAAGATGTTGCCGCACATTGGTCCCACATGGAAAGCCAACTGGTTGGCTTCTATCCATTCAGAAGGTTAGACTAGATGGCTCTTTTGTCTGATCAAACATGGTTCAACCTAAGTTCTCATTCTGATAAATTGACAGAGTAAAAACAGATCATCTACACCAGTGGTTCTCAACTTTCTTAATGCTGCGACCCCTTAATACAGTTCCTCATGTTGTGGTGACCCCCAACTCGGAAGCTCCAACTAGTCCAACGCTCGGCAGCCATGATTTTAACAGGAGCGGAGCGCAGGGAGCATACAACCCCCCTGTTGCGCCAACTCCACTGGCTACCGATCTGCTACCGGGCTGAATTCAAAGTGCTGGCGTTGGCCTTTAAAGCCCTAAACGGTTCCGGCCCAAGCTACCTATCTGACTGCATCTCTGCCTATGAACCCACCAGGAGTTTGAGATCTTCCGGGGAGACCCTGCTCTCGATCCCGCCTGCTTCTCAAGCTCGGCTGGCGGGGACGAGAGATAGGGCCTTTTCTGTGGTGGCCCCCCGGCTTTGGAACACCCTCCCCATAGAGGTACGATCAGCCCCTTCGCTGATGGTGTTTCGGAAAAGATTGAAGACATGGATGTTTAAACAAGCATTCGGTTAATCCGTTGTAACGAATTGTGATGACTAAGGATTGGTTATACACGGACGATGAATTTTGGATTACGATTCCAGTTATGAGATGCATAGGATTGTTATTGGTGGCCCAATAATTTGTACTGTATATGTGTTTTATGCTTTTAACTGAATATTGTTTTTTAAATGTTGTAAACCGCAATGAGTCGCCGATTTAGGCTGAGATATTAGCGGTATACAAGTGCATTAATAAATAAATAAATAAATAAACTTCATTCCTACTTCATAACTAATTTTGCTTCTGTAAATATCTGATATGCAGGATATATTTTCATTCACTGGACCGCATTTTGGCACAAATACCAGATACATCCACATTTGAATACTAGTGGGGTTGGGAGCGGCGGCATTGGTTTTGTCATTTGGGAGTTGTAGTTGCTGTGATTTATAGTTAACCGACTATCAGAGAGCATTCTAAACTTCACCAACGATGGAATTGAACCAAACTTGGCACACAGAACTCCCATGACCAACAGAAAATACTGGAAGGGTTGTGTTCTGGAGTTGTAGTTCACCTATATCTTCCTTGAGCTTTGGAGTTGGAGTTCATCTATATCCAGAGAGCACTATGGACTCAAACAATGATAGATCTGGACCAAACTTGGCACGAATACTTAATATGCCCAAATGCGAACACTAATAATATAATAATAATAACACAAGCATGTGGACAATTTCAACAGAAAGGAAGAAACCATGAAAATGAACAAAATCTGGCTACCAGTATTAAAAAACTCAAAAATTACAACAGCAAAACAGCAGAGAGTAAACAATCAGGCACATCAAATCACTCTCAACAAAAGATTCCCCCCAGGCACTTCCAAGCCATTAAATTCTAATCAAGGTGGTCAGTTGAAACATTCACACCTAGCTCCAGCAGACATAAGTCCTTTGCCCCACCCTGGTCATTCCACAGATATATAAACCCATTTTCCTACTTCCAACAGACCTCACTACCTCTGAGGATGCTTGCTATAGATGCAGGCGAAACGTCAGGAGAAAATGCCTCTAGAACATGGCCATATAGCCCGGAAAAACCCACATGAACCCAATAATAACACATTATTTGTACTCCGCTACCATCTCCCCAAGGGACTCGGTGCAGCTTACATGAGGAGTTTGTGGGAAATAGACCTTGACATTTGGGAGTTGTAGTTGCTGGGATTTATAGTTCACCAATCAAAGAGCATTCTGAACTCCACCAACAATAGAATTGGGCCAAATTTCCCACACAGAACCTCCATGACTAACAGAAAATACTGTGCTTTCTGACGGTCCTTGGCAACCCCTCTGATCTACACGCAATCCTTCTTGTTGTTGACTGCTGTCAGGTTGACTTCAATGCTATGGTTGTGCAGATAGCAACATTAAATGTATCTATATATGCACACACACACATACATAGGTGACTCTATGAATAAGAGACCCCCAAAGTCACTGTATCATAAGAAAATTAGTATTTCAATACAGAGCCATTTTAATACCAACCCCCTTCTGCTGATCCCTGGGTTCCTGGGCAAGTACTTATTATTTCATTCCTTTTTCCTCCCTGAGGACAGGAAGCGGATTTTGCTGTGTGATGGAACAAAGAGGAAATATTTCCTACCTCCTCTGCATAAGGGCTGTCAGGATGGTGTGGTCCTCTGGATGTGGTCAGCTTGTAGCAGCCATGATAGCACACCATTGGCAGTGTTGGCTAGTGAGACTCACAGCCCAGCACTTTTTGACACTGCAGTCGACTGTTCTGGGGATCCTTGTACCTAATCATAGTGTGATTGTCTATATCCAAAGTGTTTCTTGCTTAAGTTTTAATAATACTGAATTTTACTTGGTTTTTAACTATGCAAAAGCTAGTTCATATAGTATTTTATGTAGTATTTGAAGGGTGTATCTCGCCGCTGAGCCCCTGGTGGCGCAACAAGTTAAACCACTGAGCTGCTGAACTTGCTGACTGAAAAGTCGGCAGTTCAGATCCAGGGAACGGGGTAAGCTCCCACTGTTAGCCCCAGCTTCTGCCAACCTAGCAGCTTGAAAACATGAAAATGTGAGTAGAGCAATAGGAAGGTAATGGCACTCCATGCAGTCGTTCCCACCACATCTAGGAGGTGTCTACGGACAACGGCAGCTCTTTGGCTTGGAAATGGGGATGAGCACTTCCCCCCAGAGTCTGACACGACTTGACTTAATGTCAAGGGAAACCTTTACCCATAGTATTTTAATGATGTATTTCATATTATATTTAACAATCGGGTTTATATGTATTTATGTGTTTATCCTTTATGTGAAAGACCGATGGCCTAAGCATTAAATAAACAACTATTACTACCAGTGATAGTCACAGCCCAACACTTTTTGAGGAACCACATGTCCCTCTCCATAGGTCTAAACAGCTTCTCTCCTACATCACTCATCACTGTCTCTGCTTTTGTTTTTCTCTGCACACATAGCAGTCACTACCGGGAATCTCCTAGACTTGGAGAATGCCATCAAACCCCCTTTGACCGTGAACTCCAACTCTGTGCACTTAGACAGCAGCATCTTTCGACCACATTCATCAGAAAATAACAACGTTGTGTGGGTAAGTGTTTTGCGAGCATTCCTTGAAGCATGCAGATGTCTCAGTCATGATGTGCCAAACATAAGTGTGCCACTGATTATCTCTGGGCATGATTGCTAAAGGACATCATGTGCCGGTGGTTGAAATGGGATATTAAGAGTTCTTTTCAGTAGATCTGGGCCTATTGGTCCAGTGAGTGCTTCATCTTTGTCACTCCATCGACCTTAGGGGTATGTGTGAGAGAGATTGGTAGATAGCCCACAGGGGTGGAGGTTGTATCGCGTTTTTTGAGAGAGTTTCCGAATTTCAGAATAGTTTGTGAGTCATTTAGATCTCTTCCTTACCAGCCAGTCCCTCTTGAGGTATTTCTTGACTCACGTGGTCCCTTCGGAGAACATTGTGCATGTAACCCATTAATAGTTCTGGTAACACTTATCAAAAAACAACCCTTCCATCATTTCATACTAAATTGCTTTCTTATCTTGCTACACCAAATTAAAATGGAGGTGCAGGATGTGTTTGTGTGTGTGTGTCACAAGCTGTACAGTAAGTTTAGGAGAGTGAAAGGCCTGCCGAGAAGCTTTAATAAGGTTCTATTACACCAAACAAGGAAAATACTTCTCCTCCTCACTAAAAATCTTTGTCAAAACAGCCTCTAAACTCTTCTTTGATGCAGCCATATGGTGCAAAAACTCAACTGTTAATCTACATAGAGTGCAAGCAAAGTTTATAAAAGATCTTCTAAATGTGCCTTCTTGCGTACCTAATGCGGTCCTGCTTCTAGAAACAGGTGAATGCCCACTGAGTACTAGGGCCTGGACTCTGAAAATGAACCAACGGTTAAAAACAATGGTATTCCAACTGGGAACAAGTTTACTACATCACCTCCCTTATAAAGTCTCCAAACCCCTTTGGGCGAGGAGTACTGAACGAAAAGCAGCCTCACTTGGACTATCCGCACCCCTCCTGTTCCATCTGGGACTCAAAATGGCTCAAGAATCCCTGAAGCAAAGGTTGCGGGACATTGCCCTGGAAGAGCTTAGAGCGCACTCAAATTCACCATGCTCCCGTAGAGTCCTAAATTTACCATACAGGGAGCCATTTAAGACATGTGAATACCTAAAAAGCCTTACAGTGACTAAATATTGCAGATTATTTACAAAAGCGAGATTATGTATTTCCCTCAGAGTTGCTAAGAGGCTGACTGTCTGGAATGCCTTACTTCCAAAGACTATGCCCCTGTGAGGGAAATGAAATAGAAACAATAGAACACATTTTATTGCAGTGCCGCTACTACGCAGTGCAACATAGCCAACTTTTATATTCAGTCTGTCCCGCATGACCAGCCATCCCAAGCAGAGGATTGTTAGATATCTTTGAGAGGACAAGTGCCACAAGGAGACTCTCATTGTGGCAAAATTCTTTGCAATGGCAACAAGGCTGAGTGTCCTGAGTTGCCCTTCAAAAACAACCTTAATACAATGTTGAAAGTAAAAGAAAAATGCTTTACTTCAGCAAATACAAAGGATAAGCAAATGCAGTTGAAAATGCAAAAGAAAGGAAGGAAGTCTTAATGCAGACACAAATTAAAGTCTCTTACAAAATCCCAAAAGAAACAGCAGTCTTCCATCAGACAACAGGCAATTATCATGCATCGTGGTGTTATTGTTACTGTTTCTTGCTTTGTTTATGAGTTTATTTATTGTTTGTATTGCTGTTGTTGCTGTTTTTACTGATGTATTTGGGCTCGGCCTCTTATAAGCCGCACCGAGTCCTCTGGGAGATGGTAGCGGGGTATAAATAAAGGATTATTATTATTATTATTATTATTATTACTAAGTCCTTAGCAGCAGACACAAAGAGGTTCAACTGGAGTGAAAATATCGGCATCAGAGTTGTTGTTACCAGCAAAAGCTGACTGCTCCTGCTTCAGATTTATAGCCCTAAATTCCCCACACAGGAGGTGCTAGGGCATCTCCCAATTAGCTCAGCGTTTCTAGCAGCTATTCTAGCTGAACGCCATGTGTGCTCTGTCTCCTTTAGTCTCTCTAAAAATGTGGGCACTTGTAAAACCTCACCATCTGATTCTTCTTCTCCCTCCAATTCCTGAGCACTTCCTTGCTCCCCTTCCTCTTCCGAAGATGAAGAATCCCTAACACTGAGAAAGCAACTGACCTCTGACAGGGGCATTACTTGAAACTATGTAGATGTATCTTGTACAATGGACTTCTCCTGCAATGATGGGAGAATTTATAATGGCTGTTGGTTTTACTGATGGGACTATGGACCATAATAAATATTGTTGTTGTTGTTCTGATACATAGCTCAGCCTCACAAAGGTCTGAATATAGAATGACTATGGTACACTGAGCCATACAGGATTGCAGCGAATGTTTCCCACTGCATCCAAGACTTGGTACAGTCTATTAAATTAAAGGTATAAGACAATTGTGTACTGTTCTATTATCCAGGCAGAGGTCAAAAGAGAAGGATAGTCCATTTTATGGAGGGGGGAGGAGTTGAAGGAGGAAAACCATTTTCCCCATTTTTGCTTATTATTTCCCCTCCCCACTTACCCATCCAATGTGGCACTAGACACCTAGAATACTAACAACAGGGACTCAAAGGGTTAAGGCAAGGCAACGCCTCGGGTCTAGAGTCACCCAACAGGAAGTGCCCGAATGCAGAAGAGGAGCGTGGAAATCACAGAGGATAAGGGCGCTTCTGTTTCCGGTCCTGCCTCGTTTCCCCCTCCTCCTCTGCCTTTCCTTGCCTTTTCACTTGTTGGGAATGGAGAGAGAGTTGGAGAACACTCCTATAACACTGTTCTACAAATTTTCAGTTTTTCTCAGTTGCAGAAACGAAATGTGCCGTTTCTTAATAAATTTAACACGCTGAATTCAAATATAATAATTAAATGTGTTAATTGGCTCTGGTTTTTATGCAACAGCTATTTCAATTTTCTCCATAATAGGTAATTCATTAATATTATGATAATGCGCCTAACCTTACTGCATGTATATAAACCGTGAATATTTACTAAATTTTAGTCAAATTATATTGCCAATAGTTTATAATGAGAAATATTTATTTAATTAGTCTATTGTTTATGTTTGTGCAGGAAGAAACTATATTAGTAGGCCTAATGCAGTTGAAAAGTCTGAAAGTTTAAATGTCGCTTTAATCGTGACTTTAGTTTATATCCTGTTTGCTTCTCTTGACTTTTCTTTTGTATTCAAGGAAAGGATTGTCTCTTACAATGCTCCAGCAGTAGTCTGACAGCATTGACGGAGTCCATTTACCTTGATATCTTTTTTCCATAGTGCTTTATTTACACAAGTGCGAGGCATAACTACAGTAAAAAGAACAATGTAAAACGATGTTTAACGATACTGTCTCAGTCTTCAACTGACTGACCCTCACCGTTCAAAAGTCTGGCCTTATATAGGGCTTTCTGGCTTTTGCACACGGCACTAATACTGCGTCATCAAACCTTCTAGAATATTCTAGAATCTTCCATAGTGTAAGTCGCAACATGCATTTTTTCAACCATACGTGATCACGTGATTGCTTATATCATAAAAACTAGAGCCAATATACATTTTTAAATGTCATTTTCGTTTTCAGCACCCCAAAATCATAAAAGAACAACTATTTTCAGGCCCGCAACTTTTTCTCAGTTGAACAGTGTAATTGAAGGGGAAGTGCTGGAGGAAAAGGGGGCATTGATTAAGAGCGTTGGATAAGACGGAATGTCAGATAAGCGAAGGTCGGATAAGCAAGACTGCTGTATATACATACAATATAGTAAAAAAATCACAATTATATACATAACAAATAACTAGTATAGGAGGCTTGTTGAAAGTTGCTATTTCCAACATGTAAGAGGTTCAGTAATACCGACCATTAGATCTTGCTTCGTATTTATTCAGCAGGTCGGCAATAGGATGCTTTCCAGGTGCTTTGGACTGTAGCACCTATCATCCTTCATCATGAGCTGGGCTGATTATAAACTTTGCGATTTGTAATCCAAACCATCTAGAAGCCATTCTGCCTGGATCCCCCTTTTCTGGGGAAAAAACAAACAAACAGTGTAAAAATAATGTTGTAGAGTCATGTGCTTAGCTAAGTAAGTTTCATTCCTATATGATTTATTTTCATTTTTCCTCTCCTCCTGCCCCATTTCTCGTTCTAACAAAGGCACTGGATGACGGGCTGGATGAAGCGTTTTCAAGGTAATTATGATCATTTGTTTCGCAAAACGATCTTTCCACCAGCGGCCTGCCCAAGAAACAGGCTTGATTAGTGACTGCTTTTTCCTCCTCTCTCTCTTTCTTTCTTTTTTTCTTTTTTTGTAAATCCTTCTAATCTAAATTGTCTGCTGCAGCCTGACCCCTTCAGCAGTTCTCTGTTTGACTAATTGAACGATGGGATTTGCAGCCGACTGGATAAGTCAAATATTTTGATAACTTCTTAAAGGCAGGAGCTAATTTGTGTGTACGGTGGGGAATTAAATTCCCTAAATGATGTGGCTTACTCAGTAAGTGTTCGCCTGTATATGGCCACCAGGAGCAAAATGTGAACTGCCAAAACATGGAATGAGCACCCAAGAGGGAGTTAACAGCTGGGTGGAAATGCATATTGGGAAGTCCTGGAGGGAATGCTGTCTACAAGTTCTCCTGCTACAGTAGCTGAAATTTCCTAAGGCAGCATTAAAGCTTGAAAAAGTTACGTTTAATAATAATATATAATAATAATATTAACTAAATAATATAAATAATATAAATAATCTATTATTATTATTATTATTATTATTATTATTATTATTATTATTATTATTATTTGAAACACAACAAGATGACTCCACAGCAGACACTCTGCTGGCTGTTGAATTGGATCACACGTCGGACACTTCCCAAGTGTCTAGGTCTGTGTGATCTATCGGCAAATAATGCGTGCAGATCCCAGTAAGGTGGCCTTCTGCAACTGGCAGATGGTAATTTTGTCAGTGCTGATTGTGTTTAGGTGCAAGCCAAGATCTTTAGGCACTGCATCCAGTGTGCCGATCATCACTGGGACCACCTTGACTGGTTTGTACCAGAGTCTTTGCAGTTCGATCTTTAAATCCTCATATCGTGTCAGCTTTTCCAGTTGTTTCTCTGAAATCCTGTTGTCACCTAGTATTGCAACATCGACGATCCATACTTGGTTTTTTAACATGATTGTGAGGTCAGGAGTATTGTGCTCCAGAACTCTGTCTGTCTGAATTCGGAAGTCCCAGAGGAGTTTGGCGTGTTCATACTCTGTAACTTTTTTTGGCTTATTATTATTATTATTATTATTATTATTATTTGAAACACAACAAGATGAGTCCATAGAGTGTCTGCTGTGGACTCGTCTTGTGTTTCTAACAACAACAACAACAACAATAATAGTTTATTTATAGACCGCCCTCTCTCCTCAAGGGGATTCATGGGGGTTTACACACACAAAAAAGGCAAACATTCAATGCCCGAACTCGAAATACAAACCTTTTTTTAATAGATTTTTATTAAACAGTTTAAAACGTAAATACATGGAAAGAGGGGAAATATTTAGGAGAAATACAAACATTTTGAAATAAACAGAATAATACAAAAATAATAACCATGAACATGTAACAAAAGAGAAATTGACACCAAAATGAGAACCAAATATGAATAATCGAATAAACCAAAATATACTAATAACATAAATTAACCATTCAAACATAAAGCCTAGAAAAGGCAATTAAAATACATCATATTTATTTACTTACTTACTTACTTACAGTATTTATATTCCGCCCTTCTCACCCCGAAGGGGACTCAGGGCACATCTCAATGCACACATACACGGCAAACATTCAATGCCATTTTTAGATATACAAGACAGACAAATAGAGGTATTTTGGCATTTTCTAAGTTCATCACCTGGAGGTTATTATCAAGGTTGGTTTTTTTAATGTACCAAAGCAGCAATGCAATACAGATAGGTTTGCCAGCATTCCAGTGGAACTAAAATGTCCTAATCTTCCTCCTCTCCGTACACCAAAGTGCAAAAGTGCATTTTCAAGAGCTTTTTAAAGGAGAGGAGGATGGGTGCCATTTTTATTTCAGAGACGGGGAGCGAAGTGGTCCATATAGGGAGATGTGATCGGATAAATAGCCTGAACCCAGGCCGTTTAGGGCTTTATAGATAACGACCAGCACTTTGTATTTGGCCCAGAAGTGGACCGGCAACCAGTGGAGCTGCCACAGCATGGGAGTTCTCCTCTCACAATACAGCACTCCAATTTGCAATCTGGCTGCCAATCTCTGCACCAATTGCAGCTTCTGATCTGTCTTCAAAAGCAGCCCCACATAGAGAGTGTTGCAGTAGTCCAAATGGGATGTGACCAAGGCATGGACAACCATGGCCAAGTCAGGTGTCTCAAGGTACGGGCACAGCTGGTGCACAAGTTCCAACTGTGCGAAGGCGCTCCTGGCCACTGCCAGCACGTGGGGTTCCACAGTCAACAATGAATTCAGAATCACCCCCAGACTGCGGACCTGTGTCTTCAGGCTGGATGATCATCTATCTGAGAGTGATACTTTGATTGTAATTTTACTGCATGTCAGGGTGTTGGACTAGATGGACCATGTGGTCTCTTCCAACTCTATTATTCTACAAATTTATGAAAAAAGGACAGGGGTAGGCACAGAAAAACATCTATTTCTGTTTTATTGACTATTCTAAATCCTTTGACTGTATGGATCATAACAAATTGTGGCAAGTTCTTGGTGGTATGGGGATACCAAGCCACCTTGACTGTCTCCTGAGGAATCTGAATAACGACCAAGTAAGAACAGACCACAGAAGAACAGACTGGTTCAAGATTGGGAAAGGAGTATGTCAGGTCTGTATACAGTCAACCTACCTATTCACTTTGGAGGCAGTGACAGACTTTGTATTCGTAAGCATGAAAATGACTGCAGCCAGGAAATCAGTAGACATTTCCTTCTTGAGAGGAGAGCAATGACCAATCTCGATAAAATAGTGAAGAGTAGAGACATCACACTGGCAATGAAGGTCCACATAGTTAAAGCAATGGTATTCCTGATAGTAATCTGTGGATGCAAGAGCTGGACCGTAAGGAAGGCTGAGCGAAGGAAGAGAGATGCTTTTGAACTGTGATGTTGGAAGAAAATTCTGAGAGTGCCTTGGACCGCGATAAGATCCAACCAGTCTATCCTATAGGAAATAAAGCCCAACTGCTCACTGGAGGGAAGGATATTAGAGGCAAATATGAAGTCCTTTGGCCACATAATGAGAAGACAGGAAAGCTTGGAGAAGAGAATGATGCTGCGGAACGTAGAAAGAAAAAGGAAGAGGGGCCGACCAAGGGCAAGATGGATGGATGGTATCCTTGAAGTGACTGGCTTGACCTTGAAGTTGGGGGTGGCCACAGCCAACAGGGACCTCTGGACTGAGCTGGTCCATGAGATCACAAAGAGTCGGAAGCGACTGAATGAATAAACAACAAAAGGCACATGATAGAAACTGTAGTCCTACCTATCTAGAAGGCAGCAGTTTGGGAAGGTCTGTTCAGTACCCATTGATGTAATTGAGCAGTTGAAGTCAACATGAATTAGGAAATGGCCTAAGTCCTGATCATTGTCTGTAAAAACAATCCTGAATGCTACCAGCATCTGTTGTTTAGCAATGTCACAAAACATGTTGGTAAGATTTTTCAAAGTACAAATCACTTCTGCTGCTCCTTCTCATTTTTCCTGCCTTGGACATTGAGAAATTCATCCGTTTCTTCCTCAAGCGGTCACTGTTGCCATGTTTCAGTTGCTTTCCCGGCTTCAAAAAAATAACTTAATGATGTTTTAGAAGAAGAATAGCAGAAAGCTATTCTTGTTTTGCTTTTTAAATGGATCGTTAGATTGATTTTTTAAAATGAGTACTAGAAATAAATGGTGGCCCGTCTTGGAAGAAGGGGGTCCATAAGATTGTGGGTATGAATGTCTGTATGGCAGGCCTTATTTTACAAATGTGCAAAAAGGAAAAAAAAGTCCAACCGTATTTTTAAATAATCTCTAGTACAATCTCCAAACATTGCTATCTGATGCAGAACAGTGAATATTGCCCGAGGTGCAGAGCTATTTTCACACCGAAGGCAGAAAATCCCAAATATAACTTTCCTATCTCCGAACAGTAAAAATCCCAAATATAACTTTCCTATCCCCGAACAGTAAACAGCCCCTTAAGCAGCTGAGGGGGAAGGGGCCCAAGGCTACTAGGAATTGTAGGAATTGAAGTCCAAGCACCTGGAGATCCCTAGTTTGCCCATGCCTGAACTAGCCAATGGACTTCACAATTAAAACTCATACAAATCAAATAAAACCCCAAATAGTAAAAATGCAGGAGTAGCATCTGTAAAAGTTCATAGAGTAAGCCAAGGTTATTTTTGTGAGATTTAAAAAATAACGTTGCTCTCAGCAGTTGTAATTTCCCAGCACAACGACCTGCAGCTCCTTGGAAACCTTTTAGTTCAAGTGCTGGCTGGCTTAAGAGGCAGAGCTTTTTTAGTCATGTTTGATCATTAACCTAAATGTGAATCTCAAAGTAGATGCGATTGTACGTCTGACTCGCAGTCTCATAAATACTAATCTGGATGCCAGTTTCTGCTCTTTTTATTTTCATGGCATCTGGAAGCAAAAGGCCATATCCATCCATTTCTGAGGTCCTGCAGCCAGGATAAGAAAACTGTCCAGTAGGGTTGTGCATTCAGGGTAAACCCTGACCTGATTCGTGTCCCAGCTTTCAATGGGGGCCCAATCCGTTTTTTGGGAGCTTCCTCCCAAAGAGAGCAGATATCTCTATTTGCTCTTCAGTGCCAAAAGATCAGTTTTCTATGGGCCCATTATGGGGGGGGGGGGCTCCCACCCAGATTCCGCTTTCCAGCGAACGCTTCAAAGAGGGTTCTTCTAACCAGCTGTTTCTACTCTAGAGGAGGCACTTAATTGCATGCACTGTCCTATTTTGCCACAGAAACAGCCTTATAACAATGGTTAAAGCAACTAAAAAAGTTTTACTTCAGCAAAATGATAGTACTCTAACAAACAGCAGCAAAGGAACAGAAAGAAAATCCCAAAAGCAAAGCAAAAGTCTAACATCAGACATGAAACCAGTCTTTAGCAAAAAGTCTGCGCGGCACTTGCTGGAGCTGCAAGCAAGGAAGCTGGAGCACAGAAGCACTGAGTGGAATAGTTGCTGCCAACATTGACCACTTCCTCGGCTCCCAGCACAGGTGTTACTAAAGCGAGGTCTGATTGCTCGGCAGCCTTGCAGCAATTCTAGCTGACTTTCTCTTTTTGCCCTTCAGTGTTCCTGAAAAGTAGGAACTGGCAGTATATTTTCCTCGCCCTCTTCTTCCTTCTCAACACTTGCCCCCATGTTCCCAATTCCTATGTCTCCTGTTCTACCTCCTCCTCTTCAGAAAAGGAGGGCAAAACAATATCGCCTGTGCTTTCCAAAGCCTACAGCCGAGCACCTCATACTTTGTGATGTCAAAAGCAGGCCAGGAGTCAAGAACCGTTCCTGCTTTGCTTTCATGTTGAACTGATTTTTCGTAGTGGGAGGGGCCTTCCTGTTCCATGCTCCCAAAGAAATGAAGGAAACAGGAGAAACTAATTCCGCGCATAACTCTACTGTCTAGTCCACCTTAGTGGGTTTCCAAAGTGGGTTTGCGAAGACAACTGACTGTGTGTTTCCTCTGTGGATTTTGTGTGTACAAATGTATGTGGGTCCCTGATGTTTTGCAACCAAGACATCTGCCTCAGGTGGCACAGAAAGCTTTCCTGGTACAGATGCCCAGGAGAGGATTTATGGGTCGCAAGGGCTTTCATGGGAGAGCGGTCTTCAAAAGAAACCCAATTAGCTGACCAGGGTGAGATCTAAGCCCATCCTCTCATGCCGGAATATGGGAATAACACTTTTCTCTGGTCTCACCTGATTCATGTACAGGCAGTCCCCAAATTGTGAACAAGAGGGTTCAGTAGGTGTGTTCTGAAGTTGAATTTGTTTGTATGTCAGAACAGGGACATTTTTAAATGTTACTCCAGCCAGCCAGCCAGCCAGCCAGCCAGCCAGCCAGCCAGCCAGCCAGCCAGCCAGCCGGATAGATAGATAGATAGATAGATAGATAGATAGATAGATAGATAGATAGATAGATAGATAGATAGATAGATAGACAGACAGACAGACAGATAGACAGATACCTATCTAGCTTTGGATAGCATAGGGAAGGGTTAACATCCATGGGGTGTTTCTTGTGCTGTCTATGCCCCCGTTAAGAAGAGTTCACTTCACTTCACAGATGATGTTGCAAGGGGCTGCCCATCATTAATATCAAAACAGCTTCAACTAAATAAATAAAAAAATAAAAAAATCAAGCATTTGAGTGCCTTTCAGATGCAGAAGTAACGAAGCACACACATTTTATCATTTTTACAAACACACTCAAGTGAAATTGGCAAGGTGCAGTTCATCAACTTTGTTCCGAACGAAAGACACAAATCCCCATTATCAAATGATATTTCTCCTTGGCGACAGAATATTAGACATATGTGTGAAATAAATCTGTGTAGAGTGAATCCACCGAGTTCATTGAACTGTCAGAAATGCACGAGATGTTTTCAATTCTTTGAGTAAAGTTGAATAAACATGCACTCAAACCCAGACCTTGAAGTCATAGGCCCCTTCTACACTACCATATAAAATTCACATTATCTGCTTTGAACAGGATTATATGGCAGTGTAGACATATAATCCAGTTCAAGGCAAATAATGTGGGTTATCTGCTTTAATCATCAAGATTATATGGCAGTGTAGAAAGGGCTGTAGGCATTGAGAATATTGGGTCTGGATAGTTCATCCCAATTCCCTTTCTCTCACATACAAAAGTCAGTTTCACTTCCAAATGTCATTTAATAATAATAATAATCTCAGGCTGCTTCTTTTGCACCTATAAATAGAATTATAAATTTTGGAAAGTTCTTCCAGGCAGCACTAAATCATGGGTTGTAAACAGGGGCAAAAATCCCGGGACTTCAGAAGAGGTCCACATATAGACCTATTAGTTCCGGGATTTCTGCCTCTGTTGTCCAGACTTGATGCTTTGTTGCAAGGTTTAGAGGTTCCCAAGATGGCCACCATGGGACATCCACCAGAAGCTTCAGCATAGTTTTTTAAAAAAACAAAAACCTCAAGATGCAAATATGCGGAGAATCACTGCAGTGAATCACTGCAAAAATTCTGGCTAGAGAAACTGCCCTCCAGGTGTTTTATGAAATATCTGCCACACAAATAAAGTGTATGGGATAGGACCACTTCTGCCCAAGTCAGCCCTGTACAATCAAACAGGAACACGCACGTTAGAGCCACAAATTGACACTTTTTAGAGTCTGGCTGCCTGGCCATCTGTCCAGACAGATTTGGCTGTGTACTTGTGGCATCAAACAACAGGGTGCTGTTCCTGGGTTATGCATGGCTGTTCCTGATTGCTCTTCTTGAGAAAAGATGTACAACATTGACGAGGGGACCACAACTTTGTCCTGGCCAGAGAAAATGTGCCCTCTACACCTTTTATGAAGTCTCTAGCACACAAAGTTTTTGCCTTCTACACAAGCGTCATCTTCTTTTTAAAAACAATCAACATAACAATATAAAAACATATATAAAAGCCAGTAAAACGTGTAAACTCCGGTGTCATCCTGTTAAAATCCATTTCCAGTAACTGTCTAGCCCAGGGGTCCACAAACTTTTCAAACAGAGGGCCAGGTCACAGATCCTCAAACTGTTGGAGGGTCGGATTATAATTTTTTAAAAAAATGAATGAATTCCTATGCACACTGCACATACCATATTTGTAGTGCAAAAAACACTAAAAAACAATACAATAATTAAAATGAAGAACAATTTCAACAAATATAAAATTATTAGTATTTCAATGGGAAGTGTGGACCTACTTTTGGCTGATGAAATAGGATTGTTGTTGTGTGCTTTCAAGTCGTTTCAGACTTAGTTTGACCCTGAGCGAGGGCCAGGTAAATGACCTTGGAGGGCCGTATTCGGCCCCCGGGTCTTAGTTTGAGGACCCCTGGTCTAGCCAATCCAACTTCATCATTCATAATTTCATGTTATCTATTCCGCTGTTTTCTCAAAGCTTGCACAAAGAGCCAAGTTTTCACCTTTCGGAAAGTCAGAAGGGAGGGGGCCGATCTAATAGTCGTAAGGCCGAACAGGGTATAGGGTTACAGCCTGTGTTGGATGGGGTCGCACTCCCCCTGAAGACACAGGTTCGCAGTTTGGGTGTGATCCTGGACTCATCGCTGAGCCTGGAACCTCAGGTTTCGGCGGTGACCAGGGGAGCATTCGCACAGTTAAAACTCGTGCGCCAACTGCACCCGTACCTTGGGAAGTCTGACTTGGCCACGGTAGTCCACGCTCTGGTTACATCCCGTTTAGACTACTGCAACGCTCTCTACGTGGGGTTGCCTTTGAAGACAGATCGGAAGCTTCAACTAGTCCAACGCTCGGCAGCCATGATACTAACAGGATCGGAGCGCAGGGAGCATACCACTCCTCTGCTGCATCAGCTCCACTGGCTGCCGATTTGCTACCGGGCTCAATTCAGAGTGCTGGCGTTGGCCTTTAAAGCCCTAAACGGTTCTGGCCCAAGCTACCTATCCGAACGTATCTCTGCCTATCAGCCCGCCAGGACCCTAAGATCTTCTGGGGAGGCCCTGCTCTCTATCCCGCCTGCTTCACAGGTGCGGCTGGCGGGGATGAGAGACAGGGCCTTTTCTGTGGTGGCCCCTCGGCTGTGGAACGCCCTTCCCATGGAGGTAAGATCAGCCCCCTCGCTAATGGTGTTCCGAAGGAGATTAAAAACTTGGATGTTTGAACAGGCATTTGGTTAATCAGTGCAATGAATGTGACGATTACAGGAATGGAAATATGGATGACGAATTTGGATCACGACTCTAGTTATGAGATGCATTGTGTTGTTATTGTTGTGTCAATATTGTATATTGTGCTCTAATGGTTTTAAATTGTATATCGTTGATTGATCTTATCCTTGTTGTAAACCGCGTTGAGTCGCCTGTTAGGCTGAGAAACTGCAGTATACAAGTAAAGTAAAGTAAATAAATAAATAAATAATATCCCTGGGGAGGGAGTTCCATAGCCAGGGGGCCACCACTGAGAAGGCCCTGTCCCTCGTCCCCGCCAATTGCACTTGCGATGTGGGCGGGATCGAAAGCAGGACCTCTCCACACAATCTTAATCTCCTAGATGGTTCAGAGATATGTTCAGACAGGTAAGCTGGGCCAGAACCGTTTAGGGCAGTGGTTCTCAACCTGGGATCCCCAGATGTTTTTGGCCTTCAACTCCCAGAAATCCTAACTAGAAATGATAAACTAGCTGGGATTTCTGGGCGTTGTAGGCCAAAAACATCTGGGGACCCCAGGTTGAGAACCACTGGTTTAGGGCTTTATAGGCTAAAGCCAGCACTTTGAATTGTGTCCGGTAGCAGATTGGCAGCCAGTGGAGCTGGTGCAACAGATTAGTTCTGTGCTCCCTGAGCGCCTCTCCCGTTAGTAAGCTGGCTGCTGCCCGTTGGACCATTTGAAGCTTCCGAACAGTCTTCAAAGGCAACCCCACATAAAGCACGTTGCAGCAGTCTATACAGGATGGAACAAGAGTGTGGACCAAGTCAGACTTCCCAAGGTACGGGCGCAGCTGGCGCACAAGTTTTAACTGTGCAAATGCTCCCCTGGTCACTGCCGAAATCTGGGGTTCCAGGCTCAGCGATGAGTCCAGGATCACACCCAAGCTGCGAACCTGCGTCTTCAAGGGGAGTGTAACCCCATCCAACACTGAGTGTAACCCTATACCCTGTCTGGCCTTTCGACTGACCAGGAGTACCTCTGTCTTGTCTGGATTCAGTTTCAATTTGTTTGCCCTCATCCAGATCGTCACAGCGGCCAAGCACCGGTTCAGGACCTGAACAACCTCTTTAGTAGCAGGTGGAAAGGAGTGACAGAGTTGGACGTCATCTGCGTACAGATGACACCACACCCTGAAACTCCAGATGATCTCCCCCAGTGGCTTCATGTAGATGTTAAACAACATGGGGGATAATACTGCATCCTGAGGAACCCCACAAAACAATGGGTTCAGGAGATGAGAACGTTGAAAAGTCTTTAAAAGTCTCTCATGCCTGAAAGAGCCTAGCAACTCCAGCTGATATCAAATGCGCTGGATGCTGCTGCCTTGGCCAATCGCCTTGACTGCATGCACCTGCCCTCAGGAGTTAAAGGTCCAAATCTCAGTCTCCAGAAACATTGTGAATTGCTCTGAATGACTGGAATGCAATGAGGACCGTGCTGAAGATCTGTTGTGGCTGCCTGTCTGTACCAGTTGTCCCGCGGCAAAGGAAATTGAGACATTTGAATGTGGCACTTCATTTATTTTTGTCGTTGTTGTCCTCGTCCTTTGACCATGGGACCTTTTGCCTGCAAGATAAGGCCTCCACTTGCACTGTCGCCAGGCTGCCGTGACTGTGAAAAAGAGAGAGCTGTACAAAAGACAGCATTCCACTCAGCAGAAACCAAAAGGATGTGACTGATTATAGAATAAACCGTGTTGTCTGGCTGGGGCTTCCTGATAGACAAGCTGGAGAAATACCGGAAAGCTGCAAAGATTAAATTCTTCTTGGTTTAGGAGCATCCGTTTTTGACACGGAGAGGGGAAAAGGGCCTTTGGGCAGAAAGCAGCGGGTGTGTTCCGGCTGTGGCGGATTCACAGTGTAATCTAGACCAATTATGTTCTTTTGGAAGAAAGGTGTACTAAACTGTTCAAAGGTGGCTGCATGTGTGTGCTTTACACCCACGCGTCATACATTTTCTGCAGCAGACAGTGTATACACACCAAAGAGTTGCCCTGGATGTGGTTTATGTTTGGTTCCCAGGAGGACTCCCTTCTGGAAATGGACCATGCAAAACTTTCTCAGCTTCAGCCATTGTGTGTTTGCAAAGGCAATTGACTGTATTTCTGCTCTGTGGATTTTGTGTGTACAAATGTACGTGGGTCCCTGCTGTTTTGGAAGAAGACACTTATCTCAGGTGCAACAGAAAGCTTCCCTGGTTCAGAAGCTCAGGAGAGAATTTATGGGTCACAAGGACCTTCAAAAGAAACCCAATTATCTGACCAGGGTGAGATGATGATGATGATGATAATAATAATAATAATAATAATAATAATAATAATAATTTGCTACCGGGCACAATTTAACCTTTAACCTTTAGCCTTTAAAGCCCTAAACGGTTCTGGCCCGACCTATCTGTCCGAACGCATCACCCCCTATGAACCAGTTAGGACATTAAGATCGTCCGGGGAGGCCCTGCTCTCGATCCCGCCAGCCTCACAAGCACGGCTGGCGGGGACGAGAGAGAGGGCCTTCTCCGTGGTGGCCCCTCGGCTGTGGAACGCCCTTCCCGCAGACGTTAGATCGGCTCCCTCCCTGCTGGTGTTCAGGAGAAGAGTGAAGACCTGGCTCTTTGAACAGGCGTTCAATTAAGCAGTGCAATCAATTGACTGAGTTTGGAACTGGAATAATGGATGAGGAGATCGGATTGTGATTTTACTGATGAGACGTGACGGATTAGTTATTGGATGTGTTGATGTTTGTTCATTTACTGATGTATTGTTGTATTGTTTTAACTGCTTTAGTGATTGTTTAGATGCTAATGCTATGCACTTTGTATATTGTCCTGTTGTGAACAGCACTGAGTCGCCTACGGGCTGAGATAGTGCGGTATACAAATAAAGTAAATAAATAAATAAATAAATAAATAATATACTTTATTTATATTCTGCTTTATCTCCTTGAAGGGACTCAAAGCGGATTACAATACACATATAATAATAATTATAATAATAATAATAATAATAATAATAATCTTTATTTATACCCCGCCACCATCTCCCCAACAGGGACTCAGAGCGGCTTACATGGGGCCAAGCCCGAACAACAAACCACAATATAACAATACAAATTGAAGTAAAATTTATTATTTATTTACTTGATTTATATACCGCTTTTCTCAGCCCTCAGGTGACTCAAAGCAGTTAACAACAGCAAAATTCAATGCAAAACATCATAAAACGATTATGGGACAGTTAAAACAATAGCATCATCAACAATTAAACATCAATATAACAATCATTAGCGTCTCATCAGTAAAATCAGAATCCAATCTCATCATCCGTTAATCCATGTTCCTATATTCATTACACTGCTTAATCGAATGCTTGTTCGAACAGCCAGGTCTTCACTTTCCTCCAAAAGACCAATAGGAATGAGGCCAATCTGATATCTATAGGAAGGGCATTCCACAGCCGAGGGGCCTCCACTGAGAAGGCCCTGTCTCTCGTTCCTGCCAGGCGCGCCTGTGATGCAGGCGGGAATGAGAGCAGGGCCTCCCCAGATGATCTTAATGTCCTAGTTTGTTCATAGGAGGAGATGCGTTCGGAGAGGTAAGTAAGGCCATAACTGTTTAGGGCTTTATAGGCTAACGCCAGCACTTTGAATTGTGCCCGGTAGCAAACTGGCAGCCGGTGGAGCTGGCGCAACAGAGGAGTTGTATGCTCCCTGAGTGCCGCTCCTGTTAGTAACCTGGCTGCCGAGCGTTGGACTATTTGAAGCTTCCGAGCAGTCTTCAAAGGCAACCCCACGTAGAGAGCGTTCCAGTAGCCTATACGGGATGTAACCAGAGCATGGACTAAAATAAACAACAGAACATTAAAAAGTAAAACATCAAAACATATAAAACAATATACACAGAACATAGGAACCAAACATAATGACATATGAGACAAACATTCAATGCCTTGTACACACAGTAAACAATGGCATGCAACATAGGCAAAGGTAAAGGCCCCCTTTTTTCCATCTCCGGCATCTGGATACAATGCTCAACTGCAGCCATGGGGAGATGCTTTTGTTCCATTTTTCAATGCCGAGGAGCCTGCTGTCCATAGACATCTCCAGTTGTGTTGCCGCCACATTGCATATCTGCATGGGGCACCCTTTTACCTTCCCGCCAAGGTGGGACCTATTGATTTATTCACATTGCATGCTTTCAAACTGCTAGGTCGGCAGAAGCTAGGGCTGACAGTCGGGAGGTACCTCAACTTATAGCTTCAAAATGCCAACCTTCTGGTCAGCAGATTTCCTGCAGCTAGCGGTTTAACCCGATGTGCTACCACAGCCCATCCTCTCAAGCTGGAATGTGGGAAAAACCCCTTTCGTTGATCAAAATCTCACCTGATTCATATATAGGCAATCCCCAAGTTACAAACAAAATGGGGTTTGTAGGTTTGTTCTTAAATTTTATTTATTTATTTATTTATTTATTTAGTACACTTGTATACCGCTAATATCTCAGCCTAAAACGGCGACTCATTGCGGTTTACAACATTTAAAAACAACAATATTCCAATTAAAAATATAAAACACATACATATACAATACACAGTATTGGGCCACCAATACAGACCAATGCATCTCTTAAATTAAAATCATAATCCAATTTCATTGTCTGTGATTGCCAGTCCTTGATCAGAGATTTCATCGCATCGGATTAGCCGAATGCTTGCTCAAACATCCATGTCTTGAGTTTTTTCCGAAATACTATCAGCGAGGAGGCTGATCTTATCTCTATAGGGAGGGCATTCCAAAGCCGCGGGGCCACCACAGAAAAGGCCCTGTCTCTCGTTCCTGCCAGCCGCACCTGTGAAGCAGGCGGGATGGAGAGAAGGGCCTCTCCCGAAGATCTTAGGGTCCTGGTGGGCTGATAGGCCGAGATACGTTCGGATAGATATGTTGGGCCAGAACCGTTTAGGGCTTTAAAGGCCAATGCCAGCACTTTGAATTGGGCCCGGTAGCTAATCGGCAGCCAGTGGAGCTGGTACAGCAGAGGAGTTGTATGCTCCCTGCGCCCTGCTCCTGTTAGTACCATGGCTGCCGCCCGTTGGACTAGTTGGAGCTTCCGAGCCGTCTTCAAAGGCAACCCCACGTAGAGAGCGTTGCAGTAATCAAGGCGGGATGTAACCAGAGCGTGGACTACCGTGGCCAAGTCGGACTTCCCAAGGTACGGTCGCAGTTGGCGCACGAGTCTTAACTGTGCGAATGCTCCCCTGGTCACCGCCGAAACCTGGGGATCCAGGCTCAGCGATGAGTCCAGGATCACACCCAAACTGCGAGCCTGTGTCTTCAGGGGGAGTGCGACCCCGTCTAACACAGGCTGTAACCCTATACCCTGTTCGGCCCTGCGACTGACCAGGAGTACCTCTGTCTTGTCTGGATTCAATTTCAATTTGTTCTCCCCCATCCAGACCGTCACAGCGGCCAAGCACCGGTTCAGGACCTTGACAGCCTCCTTAGTAGCAGGTGGGAAGGAGTGACAGAGTTGGACATCATCTGCGTACAGATGACACCGCACCCCGAAACTCCGGATGATCTCGCCCAGCGGCTTCATGTAGATGTTAAACAACATGGGGGACAGTATTGAACCCTGAGGAACCCCACAAAACAAAGGTTGTGGGGTAGAACAGGAGTCCCCCAGTAACACCTTCTGAGACCGACCCTCGAGGAATGACCGGAGCCACTGCAAAGCAGTACCTCCGAGACCCATTCCCGCGAGGCGTCCCAGAAGGATACCGTGGTCGACGGTATCAAAGGCCGCTGAGAGGTCGAGTAGCACCAACAGGGACACACTCCCCCTGTCGAGCTCCCGACGGAGATCATCCACTAAGGCGACCAAGGCTGTCTCGGTACCATGCCCCGGCCTAAAGCCAGACTGTGCCGGATCCAGATAATCCGTGTCTACCAAGAATGCCTGGAGTTGTGAGGCCACCACACGTTCCATGACTTTGCCCAAAAAGGGGAGATTGGAAACAGGCCGATAGTTGACGAATTGAGTGGGGTCCAGTGATGGTTTCTTCAACAGCGGTTTTATCACAGCTTGCTTTAAGCTGGCTGGAAATATGCCTTCCCGAAGGGAGGCATTAACCACCACCTTAACCCACTCGGCCAATCCCCCTCTGGCCTCCTTTAGAAGCCAGGATGGGCAGGGGTCTAGGATGCATGTGGTAGCTCTCATTCCTCCAAGCACCTTGTCCACATCCTCGGTTTGAACCAATTGAAATGAATCCATCAAAATTGGACAAGCAGATGCTCGTGTTACATCCTCAGAGACTGCCGTTAATATGGTATCCAGTCCAGAGCGGATCAAAGCGACTTTGTCTGCAAAGAACTGAGCAAAGGCTTCACAGCGAGCTGCCGAGTCATCAGGGCACCCATCCTGAATGGTGGGTTTTAACAGGCCTCTGACAACTCGGAACAGTTCAGCCGGACGGTTCTTTGCAGACGCAATAGTGGCTGCAAAGAAAGTTTTCTTTGCGGCTCTTATTGCCGCGGCATATGACCTTAAAAAGGACACAAACCGTGTTCGATTTGGCTCGCTCGGATCCGAACGCCACACGCCCTCTAGTTCCCTCTTCTTTCGCTTCAACGCTGCCAGCTCCTCAGTAAACCAAGGGGCTGGTTTAGTTCGGCTACTTGAGAGGGGACGTTCTGGAGCGATCGTGTCTATTGCCCTAGTCATCTCCCCATTCCAGAGAGCGACCAGGGCATCAACAGGATCACCAACCGAGGTGGCGGGGAATTCCCCAAGAGCCATCAGGAATCCCTCCGGATCCATAAGCCTCCTGGGGCGGACCAATTTAATAGGTCTTCCACCTCTGCGGAGGTTAGGGGGTGCAGTAAGTCTAAAGCTGACCAGGTGGTGGTCGGTCCATGGCAACGGAGAGATGGATAACTCCTCAACACCGCCGCCTTCCTCCCATCCCTGACAGAAAACCAAGTCCAATGTATGTCCAATGGAATTTGTAAGTCAGGACAAGGGCATTTTTAAGTGTAACTCCATCTATATAAATAAAAATGCAATGTTCGTTTGTGGGATTAACATAACTCAAAAACCACTGGGCAAATTGACACCAAATTTGGACACAAGACACCTATCAGGCCAATGAGTGACCATCGCTCATAAAACACTGAAAAACACACCATTACAATGCATGCACAAACCCACACACATATGCCAAAACACACACACACACATAAATATATACAAATATATACACACAGAAAAACACATATACACAGACTGGGCCACAGCAACGCGTGGCAGGGAACAGCTAGTGTGTGTGTGTGTGTGTGTGTGTGTGTGTGTGTGTGTATATATATATATACACACACACACACACACACACACGTGTGTGTGTGTACTCCCCCCCCCTTCTCTCTCTCTCTCCCTCTATCTATCTATCTATCTATCTATCTATCTATCTATCTATCTATAGCTTTGGGTAGCTTAGGGAAGGGTTTACACACCTGTGATATTTGATATTTACTCCTGTTCAGAAGATTTCACTTTACTTTCTGTCCTTGTGAGAATTGGATTTTGGAAAACGTGGCTTGTCATGGAAACGGATTGTTGAGAAAGCTTCAGTTGAGATACTTTTCCCTCTTGATAACTCTTTCAGGACTGAATTTCCCTTCCCAGAGGATAGATTTCCTCTCACTTCCTGGTGTCTCACCCTGTGCTTAACTATAAGTCGTTTGTAAGTCAGATGTTTTTAACTATTGTCCGAGTTCAGTGCCTAAAGTGCTGTTGTGCCCACTATCCAAAGGCCTGGCTCCAAAACCACGTCTTTAGTTTTTTCCTAAAAGTAAGGAGGGAGGATGCTGATCTAATCTCGCTGGGGAGCAAATTCCATAAGTGGGGGGGGGGGGGTCACCACCGAGAATGCCCTGTCCCTCGTCCCCACCAGACGCGTTTGAGAAGCTGGTGGGACTGAGAGCAGGGCCTCCCCAGTAGATCTTAAATTACGAGGTGGAACATAGAGGGAGATACGTTCGGATAAGTAAGCTGGGCCAGAGCACTCTATGCATACAGCTCTGTGTCTCCTTTCCTGCAAGGCCCTTTAAGGATGCTGCAGAAATTCCCTCTTATCCACCTGCTGTTCTCTAGAGCAGAGCTTTCCAAATTGCGTGTCAGGACACACTATTAGTGTGTTGTCTGTAGTCCTGAAAAATGCTTCCCCCCCCCCCCCAAAATAAAAGCAGTACTGAAAAGACGGAGAAGGAGGAAGGGACCCCCAAAGGGCATCAAGTCCAATTCCCTACATCCAACTCCCTACAACTAAGACTCGTGCGCCAACTGCGACCGTACCTTGCGAAGGCTGATCTGGCAGGAGTAGTCCATGCCTTGGTCACCTCTAGGGTGGATTACTGTAATGCGCTCTACGTGGGGCTGCCCTTGAAAACGGCTCGGAAATTCCAACTGGTCCAACGGGCAGCAGCCAGGATGTTGACTGGCGCTCTTTACAGAGAGAGGTCAACCCTCCTGTTCAAGGAGCTCCACTGGCTGCCGTTTATCTACCGAGCCCAATTTAAGGTGCAGGTGCTTACCTACAAAGCCCTGAACGGTTTGGGACCAGCCTACCTGCGTGACCGCATCTCCGTCTACAAACCCACATGCTCTCTCCGTTCATCTGGAGAGGCCCTGCTCGTGATCCCACCTGCGTCGCAAGCGCGTTTGGTGGGGACACGAGACAGGGCCTTTTCCGTGGTGGCCTCCCGACTCTGGAACACCCTCCCCAAAGATCTTAGACAGGCCCCTACATTGGCAGCCTTCAGAAAGAACTTGAAGACCTGGCTGTTCCAATGTGCCTTTCACGAATAGGAAACTTCCAATACCAAGTCCCAGAAGCAGTTTATTAAAGCCAAGACCGCTGCACACTGCACACTGCACTTGTCCATAAGCCTCATTTCCACCTGTCACATCAGCACTTTTAACCCTTGTACCCTTACTCTGGCCCGGCCCAGTTTTATTGTGCCTTAGTGGATTGTTCTTTGCTTGTTCTTTTAGATTGCTTTAATTGTTTTAATTTGCCTAGGTTTCGTATTGTTGTATTGTTTGTTGAGGCCTTGACCTTTGTAAGCCGCATTGAGTCCTGCGGGAGATGCTAGCGGGGTACAAATAAAGTTTAATAATAATAATAATAATAATAATAATAATAACAACATCCAAACAGGAAGGCACAGTCCAAGCACCAGCCTCCATTTGAAAACCTCCAGAGTGGTTTGATCAGTACAGAAGTGATTTCCTTTTTTCTCCTTTCAGATTGGCAGAGTCTCGAACTAACCCTCAGGACCTTGACATCGGCTTGACTGCTCAAGATATCCAGAGTGCTGAAATCCTGTCACCCGTCGACTGGGACAAAGTTGACGCCGTGAGAGCAGGAGAAAAAGACGACAATCTCTTTGGCTTCTGACGTCTTCCCTGCGTGTTCTCCTGACGTGCTTTTTTGGACTTCATTAACCACTATGAACCTGATGCACTGCCATCTGGGTGATTTTAACTGGAGGGGGTGACCAAGAAGGGGAGGGACAGCTATACATTTGGTTTATTTGGATGGCGTTATGGCACTCTGCAACTCTTTTGACCAAAGCTAGAGATCTTATAATGCATCTTTATATGTGATCTGTCTTTCCTTCTTTCTTTTATTATTTTTTTTTTCCTGAGGGGGGAGGTCTTTTTTCTATATGTAAATGACGAGACACTCCTTTGAGCATATTTATTCAAGAACCCCTTCAGTTTACATATATTATGGAAATTTTGTAGCATCATCTAACTTTAACATTACAGTATTAGACAGCTTTTCCCACTGGAATCGAAGTGCTAGAAGATAGCATCAGGGCCGTCTTTTGAGGAGGGATAGGGTCCTGCTGTGCAACATCAAAGAGATCTTTTTTCCAAGATGAGTGTCCTGGGAAGGCAGGGGTTTCTCTGGGGGCCCTTCCACACATCCCTGTATCCCAGAATATCAAGGCAGAAAATCCCACATTATCAAGAGTGTGGACTCAGATAACCCAGTTCAAAGCAGATACTGTGGGATTTTCTGCCTTGATCTTCTGGGATATAGGACTGTGTGGAAGGGCACTGGGAAGAAAATGTTGGAAGCTGCTTGGTTGGTTAGAGCAGAGAGGCACTGAAGGCAAGGAGGTGTGTTTGTGAGGCTTCACTATGGAAGGCTGGAAGATTGTGTGATGGGCGGCCCTTTATCCTCTTCTATACAACAGGCATGGGCAAACTTTGGCCCTCGAGGTGTTTTGGACTTCCCACTCCCACAATTCCTAACAGCCTCAGGCCCTTTCCTTTTCCTCCCCCATTCCACATGCTTGTAAGTGGTGCCCCATAGTAGCTGCATGGACAAGTCTGTCGCGGGATGCTGGTAGTGAAGTGATTTATAGTTTCCAAATCACGACCTCCCCGAACTGCTGCAAGCTGGATAGCAAGTGTCCCAAAAGTCAACAAAAATACAGCAGAGCACTTTCACAGCATATTATTAATTATTATTATTATTAGCTTTATTTGTACCCTGCTAACATCTCCCGAAGGACTCGGTGCGGCTTACAAAGGCCAAGGCCCTCAATAAAACAACAGCATAACAAATACAACAATAAAACTCATAAAGCAAACCAATAAACATTAAAGCAATAAGAGTAAAACATCAAAACAATACATCATGACACATTTAAAACTAGGGTCGGGCCAAATGTAATGAATAAATTAAAAGTGCTGGACATGACAGGTGAAATGTAAGGATTTTAGGGTAGGTGCAATGTGCAGGCAATCTTAAATCTCTGGTAAAGTGCATAAACACACTTCAGCCCGTCTATCAACAGAGTCCAACTGCCAGCATCTACACACACTTTATAGTAAACTCATGGATTCAGGTTTTCATCCAAAATATCCAGAGGATTTAATATACAGATATACAAACAGGATACCTAGATCCACTTTCCTTGTTATTGCAAACAATCAGATTGAGTAAATAGTCATATACAGCATAGGCAGATACTCACATAGAGTCACACAGGAGAGAGAGAGGTGGAGTCTTTCATCCTCTTTATATAGCCACCGGCTTATAGTAAAAGACACTGGCTGATGCAATAACCCACACATGGTTATGACTCAACCATTACCACATCACCTTAGGTCTTGCAACATGACATTCAATGCCATTACCCAGGTGTTTTTTTAATTTTCCACATGTTTATCAAACAGTATTTTTCCATGGTTAGAAAGCTTTTCCATTTCTATCCAACAAAGTCATAACTAGATGTAACTTGGGCTGTATGGCCATGGTCTAGAGGCATTCTCTCCTGACGTTTCTCCTGCATCTATGGCAAGCATCCTCAGAGGTAGTGAGGTCTGTTGGAACTAGAAAAAAGGGTTTATATATCTATGGAAAGACGAATCAAGGAATATGAAAGGCACTACAGACTACTTCAACCAGAGAAATCAGCCATAGCAGAGCACCTGATGAACCAACCTGGACATAGCATATTATTTGAGAACACAGAAATGCTGGACCACTCTCACAACCACCATGTCAGACTACACAGAGAAGCCATTGAAATACACAAGCATGTGGACAATTTCAACAGAAAGGAGGAAACCATGAAAATGAACAAAATCTGGCTACCAGTATTAAAAAACTCTAAAATTGCAACAACACAACAACAGAGAGGAACCAGGCAGGGACATCTAATTACCTCTCAACAAAAGTTTGCTCCAAGCACATTGTATGCTAATCAAGGTGGTCAGTTGAAACATTCACACCTAGCTCTAGCAGACAAGAGTCCTTTGTCTCACCCTGGTCATTCCATATACAAACCCTTTTTCCTAGTTCCAACAGACCTCACTACCTCTGCGGATGCTTGCCATAGATGCAGGTGAAACGTCAGGAGAGAATGCCTCTAGACCATGGTCATAGAGCCCGGGGGAAAAAAAACATACAATAACCCAGTGATTCCGGCCATGAAAGCCTTCGACAATACATTAGGAGTAACTTATTACAAGGATCATCAGTAGGGTTTCCTCTAGTCCCTCTGACCCAGAACTGGGGAAGCCGCCCTCTTAATCAATGAAAACCATTTGAAATCTTCCAACTTTGTTTCAGATCCTATGGCAGAAAGAAAGGTGAGCCACATGGAAGCACTATGCAAACCAACCTGTTCTCTGCTTCTTAATCATCAAGGCCACAATCCACCCATCAAGGCCATAACCCCCACTCCCAAAAGGGTTTCCTAAGAGTCCAGATAACATGTGCTAGAATATCCTCTTCTATACAACAGGCATGGGCAAACTTTGGCCCTCGATGTGTTTTGGACTTCCAACTCCCACAATTCCTAACAGCCTCAGGCCCTTTCCTTTTCCTCCTTTCCCCCTGCTTAAGCAGCTGAAAGGGAAAAGGAAAAGGCCTGGGGCTGTTAGGAATTGTGGGCGTTGAAGTCCAAAACACCACAAGGACCAAAGTTTGCCGATGCCTGGTCTATAATATGTGAGGAATAGTTGCAATAAACATCAAACGCAGGAGCTTATTTCCACAGGAATGCTTTGTCTTTTGTTGTAGCTATTCACAGTATTCACAGCTCTCTAGAATCCTTCAGTTCATCATACATCATCGCCACATCCAACCCCAACTTATTCTGTTGGTGTTCTTATATACACTTGTAATGTCCCATTCATGCCTTCATTATATTAGATGCCTGATGCAAACCTAACTTCAGGATTTCATTATCCTCAGACTTAATCACTGTAACTATGAATCGGCACTTAAAATACTCAAAGTAACCCAGCATTTTATCCTCAAAATAGGTTAGTATATCTTAAAACTCAAACATTTCCGCCAAAAACAGATTTATCCTTCAGCATCCCACCAGTAATACATGTAGTTTGCTTATGAATATGTTTCATTCTAGGCTAGTTCTATTATATTTAAATTCCTTAGAAAAAGATGCAAAAGTACTCATGAATAGGACACCAATGTAGCATCACACTCTTTTGTAGCCTCACAAATGTTGAGCCTCCTGAAATATCGATGAGGCCAGGCAGACAGAGGCCCTGTAAAGCTTCCATTCAGTCTTGCATCTGTCTATTCATATGAGAGGCGTTCATTAAAGATTTCCCCTGACCCACTTTTATTTATCACAGGATGCTGAAACTGCACATGTGCAATGATATAAGTCTCTATAGGTTACGTGCCAATTTACAACTCAGAACTGATAACAGTCTTGATTTGACAGGTGCTGAAGTGGTGTGAAGTTTGATAATGGGCCCAGCAGAATACAGAGCAGTCCTCAAATTCCTTTACTTGAAAGGCCGCACACCAAAGGAGACATTTAATGAGATGGAAGAGGTTTATGGTGATGATTCCCCATCAGATGTAGTAGTCAAAAACTGGCATCATCCATTCCAATGTGGTCGGACTTCGGTGCAACAGCTCCAATTCCAGGGCAACCCCACTCTACTATTGATGAACACACCATCCAGCAAGTTGAGGCCACTATTTTGGAAAATTGCCACATAACAATTCACCACCTAGCCCAGAATGTTAAGATTAGTTTGGGGTCCATGGAAAAAAATCATCCAAGACCATCTTCACATGCATAAGGTATCCGCTCACTGGATCCCCTGGCTGCTCACACCTTTCCAGAAGCAGGAACAAGTCTAATGCTCTCAGGTTCTATTGGCAATGATGTGCCATGGAAACCAGGAGGACTTTTTCAACAGAATGATCACACAGGGTGAAAGCTGGATTCAGCACTATGATCCTGAGACTAAAGTCCAGTCAATGCAGTGGAAGCATCACGACTCACGGCCTCCAAAAAAGGCACAAGCCCAACTCTCGGCAGGCAGGTCATGCTCACAGTATTTTGGGACCAGCATGGAGTAGGATTTATGGATTTCCTAACAAAGGGGACCATGATCACTGGAGCATTCTAGGCTTCACTACTGCAGAAATTGGGGGAGGCCATCAAAACCAAGAGACAACGGGATTTTGGCCTGCATCAATAGGAGCATAGATCTATTGAAGTAATGCTACCCCTCTATTCCGGTTTGGTTAGACCACACCTGGAATATTGTGTCCAATTCTGGGCACCACAATTCAAGAGAGATATTGACAAACTGGAATGTGTCCAGAGGAGGGCAACTAAAATGATCAAGGGTCTGGAGAACAAGCCCTATGAAGAGCGGCTTAAAGAGCTGGGCATGTTTAGCCTGAAGAAGAGAAGGCTGAAAGATATGATAGCTATGTATAAATATGTGAGAGGAAGTCACAGGGAGGCGGGCGAAAGCTTGTTTTCTGCTTCCCTGGAGACTAGGACGCAATGGAACAATGGCTTCAAGATACAAGAAAGGAGATTCCATCAGAACATGAGGAAGAACTTCCTGACTGTGAGAGCCATTCAGCAGTGGAACTCTCTGCACCAGAGTGTGGTGGAGGCTCCTTCTTTGGAGGCTGGATGGCCATCTGTCAGGGGTGCTTTGAATGCAATATTCCTGCTTCTTGGCAGGGGGTTGGACTGGATGGCCCATGAGGTCTCTTCCAACTCTATGATTTTATGATTCTATGATTCTATGAATGTGGCATACTCACCAAAGGTGTCCGCCTTCTGCAAAACAATGCACCAGTTCACAACCCACCTGTTGCCCAAATGGAAGCATGCTCCCGTGGCTTTGAAATTATACCGCATCCCCCTTATTTATCCAACCTTGTACCATCAGACTTCCACCTCTTTCCAACAAGGAAGTTATTTTTGAAGGGCAAACATTTTTCAGATGATGAGACTCTGATTTCTGAAGTCACATCATGGCATTTGGAGCAACCTGTCAACTTCTACAAGCGAGGTGTTGACTGTTGCTTTAAAAGATGGGAGAAGTGTGTTTCCTTGGGTTGCACCGATGGAGAGAAGGACTCAGAACTGGGCCAAGTTTCATTGTTCTCAGTCCACAGGAAGTGGGTCAGGGGAAATTTTTGATAAATGCCCCTTGTACAGTAGAGAGAAGCCTGTCCCTGCATTTCATACTCAAGGGGCTAGATCGCA
Organism: Anolis sagrei; assembly: GCF_037176765.1. NCBI lineage: Eukaryota > Metazoa > Chordata > Lepidosauria > Squamata > Anolidae > Anolis > Anolis sagrei. The sequence goes on along the minus strand of NC_090034.1, from coordinate 75,461,474 downwards.
CATTTGAATGTTCGTCTTTAACAAAATAAAAAACCAAAACACTAGAATGTCAGGGATTAAATGTTGTTAGTTTTAGACTTATCCTTATCATGCTTGTTTTCCATTTTCAAGGAATGAAGTTGGAGGGAAGGAGTCTTGGAGTGATGCTAGTCACAACCTTTTATATAAAAAAAGAAAAAGAAAAGAAATCATGCATTCATTTTCAGTTCATTGGGTGTTAATTGATCTGCTTTTGTGTGGCTGAGGCGCCTTCTATACTACCATATAAAATTCAGATCTGCTTTGTACTGGATTATATGGCATGTAGTAGTAGTATTTTATTTGTCGTGTCAGAGCAACCAGTCCATTATATTATATTTCTAATAGAACAAAGCAAACAAACAGACAAATACAAAACTTGTGAGTTTGGTAGTTGGTTAAATGTCCTTTGACCAGTATCTGGCCACTTGGAGTGCTTCCGGTGTTGCTGCAAGAAGGTCCTCCATTCTGCATGTGGCAGGGCTCAGGTTGCATTGCAGCAGGTGGTCAGTGGTTTGCTCTTCTCCACATGTCGAGGATTCCACTTTGTAGCCCCATTTCTCAAGGTTGGCTCTGCATCTCGTGGTGCCAGAGCGCAGCCTGTTCAGCGCCTTCCAAGTCGCCCAGTCCTCTGTGTGCCCAGGAGGGAGTCTCTCATTTGGTATCAGCCATTGGTTGAGGTGCTGGGTTTGAGCCTGCCACTTTTGGACTCTCGCTTGCTGAGGTGTTCCAGCGAGTGTCTCTGTAGATCTTAGAAAACTATTTCTAGATTTAAGTCGTTGATGTGCTGGCTGATACTCAAACAGGGGATGAGCTGGAGATGTCTCTGCCTTGGTCCTTTCACTATTGGCTGCTACTTCCCGGCAGATGTCAGGTGGTGCAATATCGGCTAAGCAGTGTAATTTCTCCAGTGGTGTAGGGCGCAGACACCCCGTGATAATGCGGCATGTCTCATTCAGAGCCGCATCCACTGTTTTAGTGTGGTGAGATGTGTTCCACACTGGGCATGCGTACTCAGCAGCAGAGTAGCACAGCGCAAGGGCAGATGTCTTCACTGTATCTGGTTTTGATCCCCAGATTGTGCTACTACTACATGCTCGCCACAGAAGCGACCAGCATGTAGTAGTAGTAGTAATAATAATAATAATAATAATTCTTTATTTATATCCTGCTTTTCTCCCTAATGAGACCCAAAGTGGCTCACAACATAATACAATACAAATCAAGCACATTTAACCTAAAATACAAGACAAAATCACATAAATTATGTCCAGAAATAAGATATAAATAAATATTAAGCATTAAAACATTTAAAACCAATTACCTTTATATATACACAGACACTCTTCCATATATAGTGAAATCCTATATACAAAATTGGATGCAAAATGAAATGCAGCATTTAAGACAAAATGTCCTCCAGTTCTCTCTTTATATGAGAGACAAATGTATGAACCATGAAAACACAATAAATCAGATTGCCACCATACCAAGAAGATATCGGGGAGTGCACATCAGTGCTTTTGCTTTACCATAGGAATGTGGACCTCTCTGGGTACATTCATATGGAAGCGTCTCTTGCAACTTTTATACAGGTGGAAATAGGAAAAACATTTCTACAAAAATCCAGTATATCTCCTTCCCTTCTGTCCCAGATTGTGTGTAGACTTAGATAAATCCAGTTCAAAGAGGATAATGTGAAGCTGGTAAGGAGGGATGATGAGGGATGGAAACAAAAAGGTCCCTTCCACACAGCTGAATAACATCCCCCATTTTCTACTTTATTTACATATTTATATACCGCCCTTCTTAGCCCGATTTGATCTGAAATATATGGCAGTGTGGACATACATAACCCAGTTCAAAGCAGATATTGTGGGATTTTCTGCCTTGATATTCTGAGTTATAGGGCTGTGTGGAAGGGCTCTGAGAAGATCTCAGCTTCTTCAGAAGGTTGAAGGTCCTTCTACACTGCTATATAATCCAGATTATTATATCAGATAATCTACATTATTTGCTTTGAACTGGAATATAGGAGTCTCCACTGCCATATAAAATCCATCTTGTCTGCTTTGAACTGAATTATGTGACTCATATAAACCAGTTGCAAGTGGATAATCTGAGGCTGGATCCACACTTCTGTATAATCCGGTTTATCAAATAATCCAGATTATCTCCTTTGAACTGGATTATAGGAGTCTATACTGCCATATAAAATCCATTTTATCTGCTGTGAACTGAATTATATGGTTCCTATAATCCAGTTCAAAGCAGATAATCTGAGGCTGGATCCACATTTCTTTATAATCCAGTTTATCAAATCAAATAATCCAAATTATCTGATTTGAACTGGATTATATGAGTCTACAGTGCCATATAATCCAGTTCAAAGCAGATAAATTGGAGTATAGGCAGTATATATAAGGCCTGGATTATCTGCTTTGAAAATCTGGATTATATGACAGTGTAAATCCAGCCTCTATGCCTATCGAGTGGTGAAGTTGTAGTCCTGTGTTGGTTCTCATAAGTGACGAACTATATATTTATCGTGTCATCAGCAACCATACCATTGTATTACATTTCTAACAGAACAAAACAAACAAACAGATTTAAAAAACCACAAATTTTGCAATCTTGGTAGTTGATTAAATGTCCTTTGACCAGTATCTGGCCACTTGGAGTGCCTCTGGTGTTGCCGCAAGGAGGTCCTCCATTGTGCATGTAGCAGGGCTCAGGTTGCATTGCAGCAGGTGGTCAGTGGTTTGCTCTTCTCCACACTCGCATGTCGTGGATTCCACCCTGTAGCCCCATTTCTTAAGATTGGCTCTGTATCTCGTGGTGCCAGAGCGCAGTCTGTTCAGCGCCTTCCAAGTCGCCCAGTCTTCTGTGTGCCCAGGGGGGAGTCTCTCATCTGGTATCACCCACAGATTGAGGTGCTGGGTTTGAGCCTGCCACTTTTGGACTCTCGCTTGCTGAGGTGTTCCAGCGAGTGTCTCTGTAGATCTAAGAAAACTATTTCTTGATTTAAGTCATTGACGTGATGGCTGATACCCAAACAAGTGATGAGCTGGAGATGTCACTGCCTTGGTCCTTGTTTCAGCCTCACTTAACAATGTTGTTTGCTGTGTTTCTCTTCTTCCTTTAAACTCTCTTAAATGGGAGCCAAAAAACCCGAACCACCAGAATAATTGGTTGAAGTGGCTCAAAAGCATCTTTATCTCCTGATACTGGAAACAGGAAATTGTGATGGCTGCTCAAAACTGAAAGAACAAAACGCTTGCCTTTGGAGTATTTGGTGGGCAGGAATAAGTGATTTCTCTCTCGCCCAGTTTAAGATTGGAAAAGGCATCTTTTATCTTAAGGCGTGTCACTTTGCACTTTAGAAACAAAACGTGAGCTGCCGTTTGGATTCAAATGTCACAACGGGACTGTGCAACGCTGTAACCTTTCTTTATCTGCACCTTTTGAAAATCCCTTTTTTTCCTTCTCAGACAGACACATCACGCATCAGATATTCTTTCTCAAACTGACCTATCGCTCTTTTGCAGTGCAAAATGTTGGAAGACACATCCATCACATTGATGGAGATTATGGGCAATTCTGCTGTCTCTTTTTACATATTTTTTTATATTTGCCATCAAGGAAGGAATGCATTGTTGACATTTCACTATCAACTGACAGCAATGGACAGTGTGGTTCTTGTACTACTACTTCTTTGTTTCTCATCTTCCTGCATCACCACCAACACCTCCTTCTCCTCTTCATATTCTTTCTCCTCGTCCTCCAATTCTTCTGTCTGCTTTCTTTCTCTTACTTTAAGTCCATTAGTTCAGTGTTTCTCAATCTTCCTAATGTTGTGGTAACATTATTTTCGTTGCTACTTCATAACTGTAATTTTGCTACTGTTATGAATCATAATGTAAATGTCTGATATGCAGGATGTATTTTCATTCACTGGACCAAATTTGGCACAAATACCCAATATGCCCCAATTTGAATACTGGTAGTATGGGGGGGGGTTGATTTTGTCACTTGGGAATTGTACTTGCTGGGATTTATAGTTCACCTACAATCAAAGAGCCTTCTGAACTCCACCAACGATGGCATTGAACCAAAATTGTCACACAGAACTCCTATGACCAACAGAAAATACTGGAAGGGTTTGGTGAGCATTGACCTTGAGTTTTGGAGTTGTAGTTTACCTACATCCAGAGAGCACTGCGGACTCAAACCGTGGTGGATCTGGACCAAACTTGGCACAAATACTCAGAATACTGGTGCTGTTTGGGGAAAATAGACCTTGACATTTGGGAGTTGTACCGCCCTGAGTCGCCTGTGGGCTGATATGGACGGGATATAAGTGATGTAAATAAATAAAATAATAAATTGTAGTTGCTGGAATTTATAGTTCACTTACAATTAAGCTAATTTCCTCCTTGGTGGAAGGTTTCGCCGTCTGTTTCCAAAAAGGAAGAGAAGGACAGATGGAACCTTCTCTGTCAAAGAGGTTCCTAAGACCATCAGAAATATGTGTTTTTGGCTCCCTAACTGAGTATTCTACATTCAAATCAAGATCAGCACTGTCCCTACAATTGGGCAAAGTGTGGTGACTACTTCCCAAAATCCTTCCAAGGTGTGCTCATCATCCTGTCCTTCACTCCTACATCAGATGAAGAACTTTCCACTCTTGCCAATGTTCCACTTTTATCACCTTATCTGTTACAAACATGCATAAAGCAGAATTAGATTCGGAAGAAGGAGGCGTGAAAATTGGAGGAAGGAGAATCAGGAATTTAAGATATGCAGACGATACCATATTACTAGCAGAAAACAGGAAAGACTTGGAACGATTGCTGAAGAAAGCCAAGAAGGAAAGTGCAAAGTTGATAATTAAGCAAATAACAAAACTGTCCACATATGATTTGCATAACTTGGCAATGAATCCACTGAAACTTTTCAAACATTGACTCAATCATTAATTGGAATTATTATAATGAATGACCCCCCCCCCCCCCAAGGATCCTGACCCCCAGGTTGAGAAACGCTTTAAATCCCTTAATTCCTCTTTGTCTTTCTTCATATTCCTCTTTCTTCCTTATCTTCTTTTTGTTCTTCCTTTCCTTGTTCCCTTGTTCTTGTTTTGATCCTCATCTCATTCCTCTTTCTTTCTCTCTTGCTTCTTCCTCCTCTTCTTCTTTATCATCCTCTTCCTCTTTTTAGTCAACTCTCATTTCCATTTACATAGAAAAGTAATTTGTTCCCCCACATTTAAGTCACTGAATTTAAAAAAGCCAAATTGGATAAAAAAATAAAATAAAACAAAACAGACATAAAAATCTGTTGGGAAATCTGTGCTGTTTGGCTCAAAAAAATTTAACCCTAATCTCTAGGTGATGGTGGATCTTGGCTGGAAACTTCTGTCTGTCTGGCATTCAGGATTAATTCCAGTCTGTGTTTCCAATTAAGCTAATTTCCTCCTTCATTATCTAATTTGGGAAGATTCCAAAGAAATTCCTGCTTCCTTTCCATGGTCTCCAGCTTCCAAAAATAAAATGAAAAATGCTACAAGAAAATTCAAAAATCAAGATGCAAAATCTCTTTCAGAAACTTTTCTCTGCTTCCTTTCACCTATCCTGTAAAGCTATTTTCCTTTTAATCTGTGTACATGTGTCTGGGCTCATAACCCTTTGTTGGGGAATCTGAGCTGTTAGGCTGAAAGATAACCCTCAGTTGGGGTGATTCCACCATAAATATAGCAGAGAACAGAAGTAGACTTCATAACTAGCAGAAATGTATGTGCGATTAAACTGGAATAAGCTTCCATTCTTAGGATGGCACAGGATTGCAGAGTCAGAACTTTAGGTTCAAAAATATTTATAGAAGTAAAAGAAATACATTCTAAATAGAAAACGTCTTGGGGTAGCTTACTAAATCTCAATATTTCTAAAAGGTTAAAAAAAAGTTTTTTAAAAATCCATGCAGCTACATTTTGCCTAGAGAGAGCGGCAAAATGTGCATCCTCACTGGAAGGAAGGAAAGACAGAAGGGACGATGTAGGCGAAAAGCCACATGGCCAAACCCAGGGCAATAAAAATACCTTTAAAAAGGAAGCCCCCTCACAGAGCATTGCTACATCTTCAAAAGGGGAGTTGATAATGACAGGGAGGAGGAGGAGGAAAGACGAAGCCCTTTTTGGTAAACGTGCATAGAAATATGGGGGAGGAATCCCTCAGTCTAATCCTATTTCTAGTCTATCTACTCATTGAGGATTGGAGGCTTGATGACACAAGAGACTTGTGCAGTCCAGGCATGAAATCCAACAAAATCAAAACAAAACAACAAAAATGAGCATTACATGACTGTCCCTCTTCGTGTGTATATATGTGTTCCCACTTCTCCCCTTCTGCCCACTTGTGGTTCATACAAATGCTGAAAACAGAATGTCTCAGCCTGATTTCTCATTTGGTACGGCTCTGGTTTTAGAAAATTAAATAATGGAAGAATCAGGATTATGATTATTAAGAGATTATGCTAAACCATGATCCTGAATCGCTGCACTGTGACACAGTTTGCTGTGCTTTGTGGCCTTGTTGGAAATATACTAATCTGTTTTATTGAATTGTAATTGGCCTTTGAAATGCTCGTCTTAGTTTCCCAAAGACCCTTGTTTATAACCGTGTTCATCCCACAGTTGGGACAAAGTAAAGCCTGAGCCAGACTGTGTCTGTTCAGAGACTGGCAGATAGAGATGAATCTGAAACAAGGCAATTTGGAAGCTTGTATGCTTTATGTACTTGGGTGACCCAGTGGGGCAGTGGTCACCAAAATTCTTGAAGTGTGCCCTGATTTGCACATAACACACAACTCTTCCAGTATTTGGTATGATCATAAGAAGTTAGTTGATGTCTACTCAAATCTCACTCTTGAGAGGTAGACCAGTGGTTCCCAAACATTGCTCTTCCAGGTGTTTTGGACTTCCAAGTCTGCTTTGAATTGGATTATGTGGCAGTGTATACTCATATAACCCAGTTCAAAGCAGACAATCTGGATTCAGTTTCTGCTCTATAAGGAAATGTAGATCTAGCCTAGTGTTTCTCAACCTGTGGGCCGGGACTCTTTGAGGGGTTGTGAGAGGGTGTCAACGGGGTCACCAAAGACCATCAGAAAACACAATATTTTCTGTTGGTCATGGAGGTTCTGTGTGGGAAGTTTGGCCCAATTCTGTTGTTGGTGGGGTTCAGAATGCTCTTTGATTGTAGCTGAACTATAAATCCCAGCAACTACAGCTTGCAAATGTCAAGGTCTATTTTTGCGCAAACTCCACCAGTGTTCACATCTGGTCATATTGAGTATTCATGCCAAGTTTGGTCCAGATCCATCATTGTTTGAGTCCAGAGTGCTCTTTGGATGTAGGTGAACTACAACTCCAAAATTCAAGGTCAATGCTCACCAGACCTTCCCAGTATTTTCTGTTGGTCATGGGAGTTCTGTGTGCCAAGTTTGATTCAATTCCATCATTGGTGGAGTTCAGAATGCTCTTTGATTGTAGGTGAACTATAAATCCCAGCAAGTACAACTCCGAAGTGCCAAAATCAACCCCCTCTCCCAACTCCACCGGTATTCAAATTTGTGCCAAATTTGGTCCAGTGAATGAAAATACATCCTTCATATCAGATATTTACATTGCGATTCATAACAGTAGCAAAATTACAGTTATGAAGTAGCAATGAAAATAATGTTATAGTTGGGGGTCACTACAACATGAGAACTGTATTAAGGGGTTGCGGCATTAGAAAGGTTGAGTACCACTAATCTAGCCCCAGGAGCTCCAGCCAACTGTCAGGAATTCTGGGAGATGGTTCAAAAAATCCAGAAGGAGTAAAGTTTGGGAAGCTGTGATATAGGATGCATTCTTCATTGGTGCAGAACTAGGTAAGGTGTCCAAATAGAGTTGTCTTGCCTATGGAGATAAATAAGGTAGTTGAATTGGCATGACCATTGCAAAGGGATTGGAGTGGATTAGGTCACGTTATTTATGGTTTCAACATCTCGGATTGTAAACATCCAACATATTAGGGGCAATGTTCCAGCTCTGCCTATTCATATTGATCGTTTTCTGCTTGCATGAGATTTTTTTTTTCTCGAAAAGGAAATATTTTACAATTTTATTCTTTCCCCCTACACACAAGCTGAAAAAGTACACTTAAAATAAAGTGTACCCCAGATCTCTCATCTCATTCCCTTTCTTTGGTAGACTAAATTTAATATTCTGTGGCAGGAAGCGATGATCATTAGAAAAATTGTGAAAGACTGGTATAAGATGTTTCATCTCTATATAAATATGCATTTTCTCTTTCCTTCGAAAGAACATTTGGAGCGCATTGCATAATCATGCATAAAATAATGCCTCCGTGTATATACTTAGACTTGTACTGTGAAAAGTACACAGGCCATTGAAAAATAAACTTTCTACTTTTTTCCCAAATATATCTCAATGTCTCATTGTTACTGATCATTCTGATAATAAATTTTGACTTGGATAACAAATATCTCACAAAATTCATAAAATGGCATCAGCTTTGGACTTCCTTTTCCCAAACAAAGAAGGCAGAAAGACTTTTGTTGGTCTTGAATGGAATAGAATAATTGAGTCAGTTGAGAGTTGTTGTAGGTTTTTCGGGTCGTATGGTCTAAATTTAAATTTATAGACGGGAAAATATATAAAATAATTCCAACGCTGCTCAGCCAAAAATATAATGCTCACAAAAGGAAGAGGGAGTATGGTTGCTGAACCAACTGTATATTTAGAAGTTTGGAACTGGGAACCACTGGAACTGAGAGACTTAAAACAATTCTTCAAATGAATTCCGCTGCCACCATTTCGAAATTAATCAGGCTGAGGTATTATTGAAAGTTTGTTCTGTAACACACACTGTGCCACTATAATTTCTTAGAGGTTGCTGTGAAGCTGACTTTAGTAATACTTTGACTACAAAAGTATTCACACAGAGGCTGGTATAAGTTAAATAAAAGAACTAGAATGTTTATTGAACAGGCTTGAAAAATTCAGGTACAAATGCTTAATGGTTTCAGTAAAATACTGGCATAAAAAGCTTGTGGTTCCGTTAGAGTCAAAATCTTAAAAGCTTCTGGGTTACAAGTCTTCAAAGTTCCACCACAGAAAATTACTTCAGGAAATTAATATCTGAAAATAACTCCCAAAAATGCCCCTTAGGAATCTAACCAAAAATACCATGAACTAGACTTCCCTAGGAATTGAACAGTCCACTAACTGGATACTGCTCCTCCACAGTATTCTAGCTATTTACTCAATAGCTCCTCTGAATACTTCACAAAAGACTGAACCAATCTTCTTCTCTAAACCCAAACTCGCTCTCACTAACGCCAACACTTCTTCTCTCTAACTGCTCCAAACCCTAACTGACTAAACTGGGACTTCAAGCCTCAGTTTAAAAGACACTTTTTTCCTCTAAACCCCATCTTCCTAGCAAATCCTAGCCTTCTGATTTTCCGTCCAAGACTTGAACTCGTCCCCTCAAGGCAAACCTAACTAAAATGGCTTCTCCCTGTCTAGATCCAGGGAAGTCATGCTACCCCTCTATTCTGCCTTGGTCAGACCACACCTGGAATCACACTGTGTCCAATTCTGGGCACGGCAATTGAAGGGAGATGTTGACTCTAAGCTGGAATGTGTCCTTGATCAAAGGATCAAGGGTCTGGACAACAAGCCCTATGAGAAGTGGCTTCAAGAGCTGGGCATGTTTAGCCTGCAGAAGAGAAGGTGGAGAGGAGACATGATGAGGACATGATGAGGACTAGGCCGCCGTCGGACCGCGACTGACATCGTCGCAGGACCACCGTCGCTGCTGCCACCGGTTGCATTACCATCTGGACGCCGTCCCCTTCAGGCCGCTGCTGACCCACGGCTGCCTTTGCCGCCCGCTCTCCATCAGGGCGTAGCGAGGAGACCGCGGAGGGGTCTGCCGGACTTAGTATAGACCTCAATATAGACCTTGCTGTGCTGACCTTCTTTTGTGTGGATCCCCGTGAGACTCTGTATGTTGGCCTTCTGGGGGGTAGTTCTCTGTGCAGACCTTACTAACCCTCTTGTGTAGACCTCGGGGAAGACCTTTAAGTTTGGTGTAGACCTCTGTGTAGACCGTTAAGCTTGTGTAGATCTTTAAGCTGGCCTACCTTGTGTTAACATATATCGTGTAAGAGCGCGATTGTCTAACGGCGCTGCCCCATCGCCGAGTTGTAATCTCCGGAAGCCCCATCCGCTTCCTTACCAACCGTCTAAATACTCCAGCTGGGGTCATAATAGCATTAAGCTAAGTTGCCATCATCTCCACCCCATAGGAGGGTGATTATACCTCACCAACTTAGTACATTCCGAGGTATCTTTGCCATTAATGTGATATAAGAGCGCAATAGAGCACTCTAAGGCGCCTACCAACTGCCATTTGCTGCTAGATTGCACCAGCACTTATGCCCCTTTCCCGTCCCTCTGTGCCGCACTTTATTTATTGTTGAAAGTATTGAATACCGATTGCACTTTAGACCTAGCACTTTATGAATGTGCCTGATGACACGTAGTGTGGTTGTTGAGTGAATATTATTATCGACAGTATTGTATTATAAAACTTGTGCACTTTAAGAACCATCGTATTGGTGTGGCCGAAACACCACCACCACCTGTATTGCTGTATCCATGTGGTCCCCCACCCCCTTTTATATACTGTCCCTGTTACTACTGTGTAGCGGAGGGGGCAGGAGAGGAGGTGGGCTGGAGCCTGCAATTGAAAATGGGGTGGGGAGGGGGGAGGAGGGGGAGAGAGGATGTTGGCAAGAGCCAAAAAATCTAACAACGAGCAAAGCAGATAACAAGATCTTAGCTCTGAACTGCGGCATGGAGGGGGGGAGGTGTTCCAACAGCTGAGGGGCCCCCATAGAGGTCGTGGTGGGAAGGAGGAGATGCGGAAAAAGGAGACCTCGAATTCGGCCTAATTCGGACCACTTATCCATATTAACAACCCCTAACCGGTCTCCTAAGGTAAATTGGTGTAACCAGGTGAGCGGACCCTCTGGTTTGAAGGTGGTGTTGTTGAACGCCAGATCTGTCAACGGAAAAACGACCTGGATCCAGGATCTAATCCTGGAGGAGCGGGCAGATCTGGCGTGCATCACGGAGACCTGGTTGGATGAAGCTGGGGGCGTAAATCTCTCCCAGCTTTGCCCTCCAGGTTTCTCCGTGCAACACCAACCAAGAGCCGGAGGACGGGGAGGCGGGGTCGCAGTGGTCTATAGAAATTCCATCCATCTGACCAGGAGCCCCATCCCGCAGACCACAAATTTTGAATGCGTCCACCTGAGGGTGGGTGACCGGGACAGAATAGGGATTCTGCTAGTGTACCGTCCACCTCGCTGCACTACAGTCTCCCTACCTGAGCTAGCGGGGGTGGTCTCGAGCCTGGCGGTGGAGTCCCAACAGCTCCTTGTGCTGGGGGACTTCAACATCCATGCCGAGGCAACCCTCACAGGAGCGGCTCAGGACTTCATGTCCGCCATGGCAACCATGGGGCTGTCCCAACGAATAACTGGCCCCACCCACTGCGCTGGACACACATTGGACTTGGTCTTCTGCCAGGGATGGGAGCAGGGTGGCGGTGTGGAGGAGTTGTCTATCTCTCCGTTGCCATGGACCGACCACTTCTTGATCAGATTTAGGCTCACTGCGCCCCCTAACCTCTGCAGAGGTGGAGGACCCATTAAGATGGTCCGCCCCAGGAGGCTTATGGATCCGAATGGATTCCTGACGGCTCTTGGGGATTTTCCCGCCACCTCGGTAGGTGACCATGTCGAGGCCTTGGTCGCTCTCTGGAATGGGGAGATGACCAGGGCAATTGACAGGATCGCTCCGGAACGTCCCCTCTCGAGTAACCGAGCTAAACCAGCCCCTTGGTTCACTGAGGAGCTGGCAGCGATGAAGCGAAGGAAGAGGGTACTAGAGAGCGTGTGGCGCTCGGACCCAAGCGAGCCAAATCGAACACGGTTTGTGTCCTTTCTAAGGGCATATGCCGCGGCAATAAAAGCCGCAAAGAAAACTTTCTTTGCGGCTACTATTGCGTCTGCAAAGAACCGTCCGGCGGAGCTGTTTCGGATTGTCAGAGGTCTTTTAACTCCCCCTACCTCAGGGGGGAGCCCTGACAATTCGGCCACGCGCTGTGAAGCATTTGCTCGGTTCTTTGCAGACAAAGTCGCTTTGATCCGCTCTGAGCTGGACGCCACATTAAGTGCAGTCTCTGTGGATGTGACACAAGCACCTGCTTGTCCTATTTTGTTGGATTCTTTTCAGTTTGTGAAGCCCGAGGATGTGGACAAGATACTTGGAGGAATGAGGCCCACCACGTCCATCCTAGACCCCTGCCCATCCTGGCTTCTGAAGGAGGCCAGAGGGGGATTGGCCGAGTGGGTAACGGTGGTGGTGAATGCCTCCCTTCGGGAAGGCAAGATTCCAGCGAGCCTAAAACAGGCTATTATAAAGCCGCTGTTGAAGAAGCCATCACTGGACCCCACCAAATTCGAAAACTTTCGGCCTGTTTCCAATCTTCCCTACTTGGGCAAAGTCATGGAAAGCGTGGTGGCCTCACAACTCCAGGTATTCTTGAGAGACACGGATTATCTGGATCCGGCACAGTCTGGTTTCAGACCGGGACATGGTACCGAGACGGTCTTGGTCGCCTTAGTCGATGATCTGCGCCGGGAGCTAGACAGGGGGAGTGTGTCCCTGTTGGTGCTCCTGGACCTCTCAGCGGCCTTCGATACCGTCGACCACGGTATTCTTCTGGGGCGCCTTGCAGAGATGGGTCTCGGGGGCACTGCTTTGCAGTGGCTCCGGTCATTTCTGGAGGGCCGTACCCAGAAGGTGTTATTGGGGGACTCCTGTTCGACACCACAGCCTTTGACCTGTGGGGTCCCTCAGGGTTCCATCCTGTCCCCCATGCTGTTTAACATCTACATGAAGCCGCTGGGTGAGATCATCCGGAGTTTCGGGGTGCGGTGTCATCTGTACGCAGATGATGTCCAACTCTGTCACTCCTTCCCACCTGCTACTAAGGAGGCCGTCGAAGTCCTGAACCGGTGCCTGGCCGCTGTAATGGTCTGGATGAGGGCGAACAAACTGAAATTAAATCCAGACAAGACAGAGGTACTCCTGGTCAGTCGCAAGGCCGAACAGGGTATAGGGTTACAGCCTGTGCTGGACGGGGTCGCACTCCCCTTGAAGGCTCAGGTTCGCAGCTTGGGTGTGACCCTGGACTCGTCGCTGAGCCTGGATCCCCAGGTTTCAGCGGTGACCAGGGGAGTATTTGCACAGCTCAGGCTCGTGCGCCAGCTGCGCCCGTATCTTGGGAAGTCTGACTTGGCCACGGTGGTACACGCTTTGGTCACATCCCGCCTCGACTACTGCAACGCTCTCTACGTGGGGCTGCCCTTGAAAACGGCCCGGAAGCTCCAGCTAGTCCAGCGCGCGGCAGCCATGTTGTTAACAGGAGCAGGGCGTAGGGAGCACACAACGCCCCTGCTGTCCCAGCTCCACTGGCTGCCGATTTGCTACCGGGCCCAATTTAAGGTGCTGGTATTATCCTACAAAGCCCTAAACGGTTCCGGCCCAAAATACCTTGCAGACCGCATCTTGGCCTACGAGCCCACGAGGACCTTGAGATCATCCGGGGAGGCCCTTCTCTCGATCCCGTCTGCCTCACAGGCACGCCTGGCGGGGACGAGAGAGCGGGCCTTCTCGGTGGTGGCCCCCCGGCTGTGGAACGCCCTCCCTACTGAAGTTAGACAGGCGCCCTCCCTTATGGCCTTTCGTAAGAGCCTAAAAACATGGCTCTTCGAGTTGGCCTTCAACTGAGTGCTATATCTTTTGGCAATGATGACCGGAATGGACCACGACTATGAGACTGACTATGACCCATGATATGACGAAGCGGATTTTTAGTATAAGTATATGTCAAGTAGTAGTAGCATGTTATGTATTGTTTTGATTACTGTAAATTGTCTTTTCTATGTTGTTGTTCACCGCCACGAGTCGCCCCCTGGGCTGAGAGTGGCGGTAAATAAGTGCAAGTAATAAATAAATAAATAAATGAAGAAGAAGAAGAAGTTTATTTTTATACCCCGCCTCCATTTCCCCGAAGGGACTCAGGGCAACTTGCATGGGGCCAAGCCCAAATGAATACAGTTAAAAACATCACAGATAAAATATTAAAACAACAGAAAACATTATAACAACAGAAAAACCAAACATCATAAGCAGCAACTAGAAGTACTTTAAGACTCACTTGGGGGTGGGGGGCAGGTGTGAGAAGTCATATGGAGGAGGGAGCAAGCTTGTTTTCTGCTGCCCTGGAGACTAGGATGCAATGGAACAATGGCTTCAAACTACAGGAAAGGAGAATCCACCTGAACATGAAGATGAACTTCCTTACTGTGAGAGCTGTTCAGTAGTAAAACCCTCTGCCTTGGACTGTGGTGGAGGCTCCTTCTTTGGAAGCTTTTAAGCAGAGGCTGGATGGCCATCTGTCAGGGGTGCTTTCAATACTATTTTCCTGCTTCTTGGTAGAATAGGGTTGGATTGGATAGCCACCCAATCCAGCATTTCTCAACCGGGAGTCGGGACCCCTGGGGGGGGTGGGGGGTTATGAGGCGGTGTCAGAGACCATCAGAAAACACAGTATTTTCTGTTGCTCATGGGGGTTCTGTGTGGGAAGTCTGGCCCAGTTCTATTGTTGGTGGGGTTCGGAATGCTCTTTGATTGTAGGTGAACTTTAAATCCCAATGTCAAGGTCTATTTTCCCCAAACTGGCTTCAAACTACAGGAAAGGAGATTCCACCTGAACTTGAGGAAGAACTTACTAACTGTGAGAGCTGTTCAGCAGTGGAGCGCTCTCTCTGCCCTGGAGTGTGGTGGAGGCTCCTTCTTTGGAGGCTTTTAAGCAGAGGCTGGATGCCCATCTGTCGGTGGTGCTTTGAATGCAATTTTCTTTCTTCTTGGCCAAATGGGGTTGGACTGGCTGGCCCACAAGGTCTCTTCCAACTCTATGATTCTATGATTGTATGATCCTACGAACAGCAAAGCTTTGGCAGGAGGCTAGTTTAGGAGATCCTGGAAAGGTGTAGAGCACAGACAGATTGGTCTCCAAACAAAGAGCCATCCATTCCCTGATGCAGTTGCCTCATTCTCGAAGAGCCAGTTGCACAGCCAGTATGGATTCATTACAAATCCTACCCTTTGCACTTAACAGTTAAGCTGCAGGAGAGAAAACGAAAGTAGGATTTAATTATTAGGGTGTTTATAAGTAGGCATCTCACCATTTTACTTTAGGAGTAATGAAATGTGGAGTTGAAGTGTGAATAGTTTTCTCTTCCCTGCTCTCAAAATGGTTGTTGAATACTGAACAGGCAGAAGTTTGCTACAAATGCAGCGTTGCTATTTCATCTGTGCTGTACCTGTGTTGAATATGCCCTAAAAGTTAATTTTACTATTTAAATGGGCTGTTCCAGTCTAAGGATAGGTCTCCAATTATGAATACTAAGTGCCTGCAGCCCAGCCTCATGAATAACTGATGAAGGCGCCAAGGAACACACTGATCTTTCAATTTTGTTGTGACCTTTTTTTTTTTTTTTTGAGCTTCTGGATTGAAGCGTAAGAATCCTTATCCCTTCTCTGCCCAGCACTGCACAAATCCTCTCCTTATTGATCGTTTTATTTATTTATTTATTTTTGCACTGGCATATCCGCAAAGCTTGGCCAGGTAATGAATTTGAAAGCATACTGTGGGAGGGAGAATTCCAGTTCAAATTATGATGAAAGCTGGTACATCCTGTATCACAGGCATGGGCAAACTTCGGCCCTCCAGGTGTTTTGGACTTCAACTCCCACAATTCCTAACAGCCACAGGCCCCTTCCTTACCCCCCTCAGCCGTTTAAGTGGAAAAGGAGAAGAAAGGTTGGGACTTGGAGGTACTCTTCTGCAGTGGCTCCGATCCTTTCTCAAGGGACAGTCCCAGAAGGTGTTATTGGGTGACACCTGTTTGACGCCACAACCATTGTTTCATGGAGTCCCACAGGGTTCAATATTGTCCCCATGTTGCTTAACATCTACATGAAGCTGCTGGGAGAGATCATCCGGAGTTTCGGAATGAGGTATTATCTCTATGTGGATGACGTCCAAATCTGTCACTCCTTCACACTTGTTACCAAGGAGGCTGCTCGGACTTTGAACCGGTGCTTGGCTGCTGTGTTGGACTGAATGAGAGCTAACAAATTGAAATTGAATCCAGACAAGACAGAGGTCCTACTGGTCAGTCGTAAGGTCGAACAGGGCATAGGGTTACAGCCTGTGTTGGATGGGGTTACACTCAGAGGCGGCCCTAGGTAATTTTCAACGGTAAGCAAACAGTATTTTGCCCCCCCCCCCCAACGAATCATTGATATATATTTTCTGTTTGTCGTGGGAGTTCTGTGTGCCATATTTGGTTCAATTCCATCATTGGTGGAGTTCAGAATGCTCTTTGATTGTAGTTGAACTATACATCCCAGTAACTACACTTGCCGCATTTGCTCCCTTGCCTGGCCCGCTTTGGGTCCGGAGGCGTGCATGAAGACCCCGGCATGTGCACCAAAAGTCACCTCTTCTCCAGCCATTGGGACCGAGAGAGAGAGGGGGGGGAGGTGGAGATGCCCACCTTTCCTGAAGGTAGGCGCAAAAACAAAGGAGGGACCGGAGGTGGGAGATACCTCCAGCTGGAGGGTGCTCTCTCTCTCTCTCTCTCTCTCTTGGTCCCAATGGCTGAAGAGAAAGTCAGGAGAAGAGGCGACTTTTGGTGCACATGCTGGGGTCTTCAGACACGCCTCCGGACCCGAAGCAGGCCAGGCATGGCGGCTCCGCCCCTTGGCCCACCTGCGGATTGGGGAGAGGAGAGGAGGCGGGTGGAGCGCCAGGGGATCAGGAAAGGGAGCCGGTCATCTGGAAGGGATCGAACGCGGAGAACGATTGAGCGCTGGTTCTGCTCACACACCCGGTGGCCGGGTGGAGTAGGAATGAGAGGGGCTAGGCGAGGCTCAAGGGCCCGGCCCCTTTGGGAAGAGGATCGCCCGGCAGCGAGGCAAGAAAACTGAGGCTCCCCCCGGACTGCTAGGGCTGTTGTGAGCTGAGGGGGCGCTCCTCAAGTGGCAGTCGAGGGGCATTTACAGAGGCGCCTCTGCGCCCCTGGCAAAAAAAGTGTTCTGCAACCGTTTACTTCACGTAATGGATGAGCCACCCCTGGTTACACTCCCCCTGAAGACGCAGGTTCACAGTTTGGACTCATCGCTGGGCCTGGAACCTCAGGTCTCTGCGGTGGCCGGGAGAGCTTTTACACAATTAAAACTTGTGTGCCAGCTACGTCCACACCTTGGGAAGTCTGATCTGGCCACAGTGGTCCACGCTCTTGTCACATCCCATATAGATTACTGCAGCGCGCTCTACGTGGGGTTGCCTTTGAAGACCTTTCGGAAACTGCAATTAGTCCAACGGGTGGCAGCTAGATTACTCAGCAGAGCATCATACAGGGAGCATACCACCCCCCTGTTGTGTCAGCTCCACTGGCTGCAAATCCAATACCAAGCACAATTCAAAATGCTAGTTTTGACCCATTAAAACCCTATACAGCTCTGGTGCAACGTACCTGTCCAAACGTATCTCCTTCTACGTCCCATCTCAGAGCTTAAGATCTTCCGGGGAAGCCTTGCTCTCGGCCCAGCCTCTGTCTCAAACACACTTGGCGGGGACGAGGGACAGGGCCTTCTCGGTGGTGGCCCTTCACCTGTGGAATTCACTCCCCAGGGAAATTAGGTCATTGTCATCTCTTCTCACCTTTAGAAAGAAGATAAAAATGTGGATGTGGGACCAAGCCTTCAGGTAATTAGGTGGAAATGACAATTGACAATGTTGACAATGGCTTGGAAATGGATTATGGATAAGTTTAATGGAGTACTCAATCATAACATATGGCTAGATAATGGCCACTAGACTGGTAATAGTTCGGTAGACTGTAAGTATATTGTTTTAATGCTTTTATGCTTTAAACTATTGTAATTTTTGGTGTTTTGTATTTTATTATGCGGCATCGAATTGTTGCCAATTGGAAGCCGCCCTGAGTCCCCCCAGGGGTTGAGAAGGGTGGGACAATTTTACCACAAAAAACTGGGAAAATGTATTGACTTGAGTATAAGCCAAGGGTGGGAAATGCAGCAACTACTGGTCAGTTTCAAAATAAAAATAGATATCAATAAAATAGCATTAATTGAGGCATTCATAGGTTAAATGTTTTTGAATATTTACATAAAACTGTAATTTAAGATATGTCTGTTCAACTCTAATAAAACCATTATTCTAACCTTCTTCAATGTAAATGTGCTTATGTGTCCTTCCAAAAAGAATTAAGAGAGTAAAATCATAAATGTAACAATAACAATAATAATAGAGTAAAATAATATAAATGTAATAACAATAATAGATAGAGTAAAATAATAAATGTTATAACAATAATAATATAATAAAATAATAAATGTAATAGTAATAATAACAATAAATAGAGTAAAGTAATAAAAATGTAATAATGTCAATAATAATAGAGTAAAATAATAAATGTATTAATAATAATAGAGTAAAATAAATAAATGTAATAATGCATCGATGGCATTGAATTGTTGCCAGCACTGTAAACCACCCTTCGAAGTTGAGAAGGGCAGTAAACAAATACCGTAAATAAATAATAATAATAACAACAACAATAATAATGTATTGTTGAAGGCTTTCATGGCTGGAATCACTAGGTTCTTGTGGGTTTTTTTCAGGCTATATGGCCATGTTCTAGAGGCATTTCTCCTGACGTTTCGCCTGCATCTATGGCAAGCATCCTAGTGAGGTCTGTTGGAATTAGGACAATGGGTTTATATATCTGTGGAATGGCTGGGGTGGGGCAAAGAGCTCTTCTCTGCTGGAGCTAGGTATGAATGTTTCAACTGACCACCTTCATTAGCATTTGAAGGCCTGGCTGAGCCTGGGAAAATCTTTTGTTGAGAGGTTGAGAAGGCTCAGCCAGGCCTTCAAATGCTAATGAAGGTGGTCAGTTGAAACATTCACACCTAGCTCCAGCAGAGAAGAGCTCTTTGCCCCACCCCAGTCATTCCACAGATATATAAACCCATTTTCCTAACTCCAACAGACCTCAGTATCTCTGAGGATGCTTGCCATAGATGGAGGCGAAACGTCAGGAGAAATGCCTCTAGAACATGGCCCTATAGCCCGAAAAAACCCACAAGAACCTAACAATAATAATAATAAATAGAGTAAAATAATAAATGTAATAACAATAATAGAGTAAAATAATAAAAATGTAATGATAATAATAAATAGAGTAAAATAATAAATGTAATAAAAATAATACTAATAATAGAGAAAAATCATAAATAACCTTGAATTGAGTATAAGCCGAGGGGAGCTTTTTCAACCTAAAAAAAGGGCTCAAAAACTTGCCTTATACTCGTGGATATACAGTACTTTACCAATGCTAATAGGAAATAAAATTATGTGACCAATTTCTTTATCTCAGTTGGTCTCTTCTACAAGATCTCTTTGCGTCCTTTATAAATTAATCTATAACGCAATTTGTTTGTTTTGCAAGCCAGTGTCCTATCTTGACCTGCTGTTTTGCCAATGCTCAAGTGGCCTCACCTTTGACATGTTGGAACCCTTGAATTTACTGACATCCTGTCAACAGCACTGAAGAGGATGCAAATATTATGCTGGTGAGGTAAACAAAGCATGCTGTAGGAAATGTAAATGGGTCATCCTTCTCCTTGTTCAGAAGCTTATGCTGCTGATTTTGTGTAAAAATTAGAAACTGTAAGAGGTAGTAAAAATATCCAGGTAATTAGAGCTTTGAATAGACCAAGCCACAGCACTAGGAGAAAAATATAGAGAAAAATAACTGCGATCTTAAATTTTATGCACATTTTTCTGATCTCCCATGGAAGGTTATTCATCTCAAATTATCATCATCAGCAGCAGTAGTGGAAGAAGACCTGAGGTTTAAGTCCCATCTCAGAAATGAGATGCTTTCACTAGTCGCCTGGAACCATTAAACCAGAAAAGCAATCCTATCTTACAGGAGTTTAGTGATAATGAGTGAGATCAAGAGGTTATTGTGCATTCCTTTATACAGAATCAAGAAAGTCTATAATATATAGACAGCGGGCCTAAAGAAGGCTGTGAAAAAAACACTGTTGGAAAAACCATCACTAGACTCCACTCAATTGAACGACTTTCGGCCAGCTTCCAATCTCCCCTTTTTGGGCAAAGTCTTGGAATGTGTGGTGGCCTCACTACTCCAGGTGTTCTTGGAGGAAACTGATTATCTGGATTCTGCGCTGTCTGGCTTCAGATGGGGTCATGAAACTGAGACAGCCTTGGTCTCCTCAGTGGATGATCTGCGTCGGGAACTTGCCAGCAGGAGTGTCTCTGTTGCTTCTCTTGGACCTCTCGGTGGCCTTCAATACTGTAGACCAGTGGTTGTCAACCTGTGAGTCCCCAGATGTTTTGGCCTTCAACTCCCAGAAATCCTTACAGCTGGTAAACTGGCTGGGATTTCTGGGAGTTGTAGGCCAAAACACCTGGGGACTCACAGGTTAGGAACCACTGCTGTAGACCATAGTATCCTTCTGGGACACCTCGCAGGAATGGGACTTGGAGGTACTGTTTTGCAGTGGCTCCGGTCCTTCCTGGAGGGTCGTTTTCAGAAGGTGTTGTTTGGGGGCACCTGCTCAGCCCCAAAGCCTTTGTCCTGTGGAGTTCCACGAGGCTCAGTATTGTCCCCATGTTGTTAAACATCTACATCAGTGGTTCTCAACCTTCCTAATGCCACAACCCCTTAATACACTTCCTCATGTCGTGGTGACCCCCAACCATAATATTTTTGTTGCGACTTCAAAACTGTAACTTTGCTACGGTTCTGAATCG
Organism: Anolis sagrei; assembly: GCF_037176765.1. Classification (NCBI taxonomy): domain Eukaryota; kingdom Metazoa; phylum Chordata; class Lepidosauria; order Squamata; family Anolidae; genus Anolis; species Anolis sagrei. Next base: position 75,440,367 of record NC_090034.1, on the reverse strand, counting down.
TAATGTAAATATTTGATATGCAGGAAGTATTTTCATTCACTGGACCAAATTTGGTAAAAAATACCCGATACACCCAAATTTGAACACTGGTGGCGTTGGGTGGGGGATTGATTTTGTCATTTGGGAGTTGTAGTTGCTGGGATTTATAGTTCACCTACAATCAAAGAGCATTCCGAACTCCACCAATGATGGAATTGAACCAAACTTGGCACACAGAATTCCCATGACCAACAGAAAATACTGGGAGGGTTTGATGGACATTGACCTTGAGTTTTGGAGTTGTAGTTCACCTACATCCCGAGAGCACTGTGGAATCAAACAATTATGGATCTGGACCAAATTTGGCATGACAATCAATATGCCCAAATGTAAACTCTGCTGGAGTTTGGGGAAAATAGAACTTGACACTGGGAGTTGTAGTTATTGGGATTTATAATTCACCTACAATCAAAGAGCATTATGAACCCCACTAAGGTTAGAATTGGGCCAAACTTCCCACACAGAACCCCCATGACTAACAGAAAATACTGTGTCCTTGGCAACCCCTCTGACACCCCCTCGCGACCCCTCCAAGGGTCCCGACCCCCAGGTTGAGAAACACTGATCTACATGAAGCCATTGGGAGAGATCATCCGGAGTTTTGGAGTTTGGTTTCAGTATAGACAGCTGGTTTCAGTATAGACAGGCCTTTAACAAAGATAAGAAACTGGGATTCAAAACTGGAGATAGTTTATGGGACAGGATAATGTCTTCAGAAAGGAAGGTTATCACCAAACTATATAAAGTTTTATTATCCTGGTCAACTGAAAGTTGCCAAACAAAATGGGAAGCAAACATCGGACATCCCATCAGAATCACAGAATGGGAAAAGATATGGAACAACAAAATCAAATATGTTAATGCCTATGATTTACATGAGAATTGGTTCAAGATGATGTACCAATGGTACATCACACCAAGCAAATTGGCAAAGTGCTACAAAAATGTACCCGATAAATGCTGGAAATGCCAAACTAAGGAAGGAACTTTCTTTCATTCATGGTGGATGTGCAAGAGTAATAAATTTTGGAAAGAAATTCATGAAATATCGCAGAAGGTGATTAATCGCAAGATGGAGATGGAACCAGAAAACTACCTCATTGGAATAATTGATTTTGAATTAGAAAAGAACAAAGATATCACATTTTTCCATATAGCAACTGCCGCAAGAATAGTCATTGAAAGAAAGTGGAAGACCAAAGAGACACTAACATTGGAAAATTGGACACTGAAGATATTCGACATCATGAATATGGATAACTTATTACTTGAGAAACAAACAGAAGACCCCATCCGAAAAGGACAGATCGGACTCCAATTAAAAAACACCTTAACATCTAATAATCTCAGGAATAGACCAGAGAAGAAAGGATGACTTTGAAGACCCCATCATTACTAACACATCTGCGTCGGGAAATAAATACTAGTGAATTACACTAACCCCCCTCTCGCGTCCTAATTCTACACTTCCTTCCCCCCTTTTTTTCTTTTCTTCAACTATCTTTTCCCCACCACTTCTTCCTTCACTTCCTATCACTTCTTATTCAATTTTTGATTAACAAAATTCCAAGCATTCTGAGATGTACCCCAAGATCTATATATATAAGAACCTTAAGGTCGTAATTAGGCGGTCAAAAACGGCTAAACCACCGGACGAAATCTCACCACATTTGCCCTGCTAATACCTCTTCCCCCAAGGTATGACCAACAACCCTCAAAACACCAATACGCAACAACACAAACGCACAATACCCGAAAAACACAGAGCATGCACAGAGGCCTCAGGAGGAAAACGATGAGGAAGGACTCAATTTCCCAGCTTCCCCCGCGCCCAAATCTCCCTCCGCATGCGCACTGCCGCGGGAGGAATACGATGAGGAAGGACTCCATTTCCCAGCTTCCCCCGTGCCCAAATCTCCCTCCACATGCGCACTGCCATCTGTCTGCCTCCCTCTACATGAGCCCAGCCTGAGAAAGCCCACCAGACTGATGTAAGCACTCACACTCGGGGAGGGCATGGGAGCTGCGGGGGGCCGCCGAGGGCAACTAAAACAACACGAAATGAGAGGGAGAGAAAGAGGGAAAGAAGGAGGGAAGGAAAGAAAGAAAGCAGGGTAGAGAAGGAAGAAAGGGGAGAGGAGGGAAAGAAGGAGAGAAGGAAAGAAAGAAAGGAAGATAGAGAAGGAAGGAAAGAGAGGAGGAGGGAAAGAAGGAGAGAAGGAAAGAAAGAAAGGTAGAGAAGGAAGGAAAGAGAGAAGGAAATAAAAAAAGTGAAAGAAGGAAGGAAGGAGAGAAGGAACGAAAGTGGGAAGGAAAGAAGGAAGGAAGGAAGGAAGGAAGGAAGGAAGGAAGGAAAGAGACAAGGAAGAATGAAACCAAACAGCAAAGGAAGCGAGAAAAGAAACAAGTAGAGAAGGAAGGAAGAAGAAAAGAAAGAAAAAGAGGGAAAGAAGGAAAGAGGGAGGGAAGATTTGCCACAGCAACGCGTGGTGGGTACAGCTAGTCCCTAATAAAAATCATTTTTTAAAAGTAAGAAGTCTTGTGTTGACTTCCTTCTTAATGTAAGGAACCCTGTAAACATTTCCTTAACTTAAAGAGCCATTGTCTCTGATAATGTAAACACATTGTTTTTCCCCCAAAAGTTCAACAGTTAATCATTGTCACTGGTATCAGCAACTTTAATTACAGTCCATGAATTCTTCACCTCCTTCTTGTAGTTTTCCAAGCCACATCTTAGGATGGCATCTCTAGACTATATAGATTCCAACCATACATCTTTCATACAATTCCATTCAAACCGTACATTATATTTCATGACAGAATTTTGTACGATCTTTGAGATGAACTCAAATCAAAATAATAATAATAATAATAATAATAATAATAATAATAATAATAATGTGGTTTCACAAATATGACAACTGCAAAATCTACACTGGGGTCCAGTGTATCTGTCCGAACGTATCTCCCTCTACGTCCCACCCCAGAATTTGAGATCATCTGGGGGGGCCCTGCTCTCAACCCCACCACTATCACAAGCCTGGCTCGAGAGCAGTACGTGTGAAAAAGATCTTGGAGTCCTCGTGGACAACAAGTTAAACATGAGCCAACAATGTGATGTGGTGGCAAAGAAAGCCAATGGGATTTTGGCCTGCATCAATAGGAGCATAGTGTCTAGATCTAGGGAAGTCATGCTACCCCTCTATTCTGCTTTGGTTAGACCACACCTGGAATATTGTGTCCAATTCTGGGCACCACAATTCAAGAGGACAAGCTGGAATGTGTCCAGAGGAGAGCGACTAAAATGATAAAAGGTCTGGAGAACAAGCCCTATGAGGAGCGGCTTAAGGAGCTGGGCATGTTTAGCCTGAAGAAGAGAAGGCTGAGAGGGGATATGATAGCCATGTATAAATATGTGAGAGGAAGCTACAGGGAGGAGAGAGCTTGTTTTCTGCTTCCCTAGAGACTAGGACGCGGAACAATGGTTTCAAACTACAAGAGAGGAGATTCCATCTGAACATGAGGAAGAACTTCCTGACTGTGAGAGCCGTTCAGCAGTGGAACTCTCTGCCCCGGAGTGTGGTGGAGGCTCCGTCTTTGAAAGCTTTTAAACAGAGGCTGGATGGCCATCTGTCAGGGGTGATTTGAATGCAATATTCCTGCTTCTTGGCAGGGGGTTGGACTGGATGGCCCATGAGGTCTCTTCCAACTCTTTGATTCTATGATTCTATGAGGTTGGTGGGGACGAGGAGCAGGGCCTTCTCAGTGGTGGCCCCTCACCTGTGGAACTCACTCCCGGAGGAAATTAGGGCATCAACATCCCTCCTCTTCTTCAGGAGGAAGGTAAAGACATGGTTGTGGGACCAGGCCTTTGGGCAATCTGACAACTAGATACGCACAACCAGACGAATAGGACTGACAGGACTGAGAATTGTGGAATTGGAAATTGAACTATGAGATAGCGAACGCTGACCGTCAGAGAGGAGAAATTGGTTTGTATTGGTTTTATTGGTTTTATGGTTATAATGCAAGAATTGTTGTTTAATTGTTAATTGATGTTATGGTTTTTATTGCTGTTATGTGATGCAGGCATCGAATTGTGCCTTGCTTTTGTAAGCCGCCCTGAGTCCCCTTCGGGGTGAGAAGGACGGGGTAGAAGCAACCGAAATAAATAAAATAAATATATCTTGTCCTCGAGTGGATACCTGCAACTAAGTGATCCGCATGCCCACTGTCCAGGTTCTATATGTTGATGGCCATCTAATCATATGGTTTCTTGTCTTTATAGTAAGGCAGTACAAAACGAAGATAAAGAAGGGCTATTTTGCTTTTGCTTTGCTCAGGCACTCTATCCTCCTCATCTGGATTCAGTAAGTAATAAACAAGCACAATTTATGTATTGTATAATGTCATTTTTTTAATCACAGGACACATCTGTTAAAGCATCAGCCTTAGCTTCCAATATCCTGGATTTGCGACATACAGCATGAGATAACCCTACCTCTGGTCTTAAACTGGCAGGGTTTTGTAATCTTTAAATTTCCCTGGTATTGGGGAAAGAATATTTTTCATTACAATGTTGGCAATCTTATCCAATACCCAATGTAATTGAAACCGCTTGCTTATAAATCAATCTATGTGATACATGAGGTTATAAATATTTAGCTAATCTTACTTGTGGTTACATTTCAAGGTACATGCTTATTTTTCTCCCTTAGATACACACTTCAGGAAATGGTAAAACCAGGTTGCAGGTAAATACTTGTAACTGAAAGGGGTAAAACGTATATTAGTAAAGTAATACTTTTATTAGGAATAAAAGTCCCAATCTGTTGGGATAGCTTTTGGGATATTTAGAAGATTGCCTGATTGAATTAACCACATTCTTTGAAAGTGGCTGTTAAACATACAAGGAAAGTCATTTCATTTACTAATGGCAATATATATATATATATATATATATATATATATATATTTGGCTTGTATACCGCCACTCCCAATTTGGCTCGGAGCGGTTTACAGCAGTAGATTAAAACAATACAACCAACTTTAAAATACAATAAAAACGAGAACAGACATAGTCCCGAGTTATTCACCCATTGAAGGCTTGTCGGAAAAGAAAGGTTTTACAGGCTTTCCGAAAAGCAAGTAGCTCTCGGATGGTTCGGGTTTCTACTGGCAACGCATTCCATAAATAAGGGGCCACAATCGTGAAGGCTCTCTGCCTAGTAGAGGACAGATGATAAGTCCGGATGTTGGGGACTTCAAGCAAATTTTGGTCTTCGGACCGAAGTAATCTCTGGGGTTGGTAGGGGGATAAGTGGGCCCTCGGGTACACCAGCCCCAGACCATATAAGGCCTTAAAGGTTAGTACAAGCACCTTGAAAGTAATCCAGTACTCAATCAGAAGCCAGTGCAGCTGTTGTAGAATTGGGGTGATACAACACCTTGCCGGCACCCCGGCGAGAAGACGAGCCGCCGCATTTTACACCAGCTTCAGTTTCTGGATCACTGACAAAGAAAGGCCAATGTAGAGGGCGTTACAGTAGTCAAGCCTCGAGCTGACCGTCGCCTGGATCACCGTAGCCAGGTCGTTCCTAGATAGAAAGGGAGCCAGTCGCCTAGCCTGACGTAGGTGGAAAAACGCATATCTGCTCACAGCAGAAACTTGGGCCTCCATTGTGAGCAGAGAGTCCAATAAGACACCAAGGCTTTTTACAAAAGGTGATGGACGTAGTGTCTTGCCATCCAGGGTAGGCAGCTGGATCTCCCTCCCACCCGGACAGCCCAGCCAAAGGATCTCCGTCTTCGCTGGATTCACCCTCAACCTGATGGCACGCAACCATCCAGTAACGGCCTCAAGGCACTGTGTTATGTGCCTTGAATTTGCCTTTCTTAGGCAAAAAAAAAAAAAAATACTCAGAGATTATTTTGCTAGTGCCTCCCTCTAAAAGTATAGCCTACAACGCCAAGTATTCATTGTAGGCCTCTCATCCAAATACTAACCAGGCTGACCTTGCTTAGCTTCCATAGTCTGATGCCTTTGGGGTCTGTATCACTATTAAAAAGGCCATACGTTATATGTCCATATCAAGGCAGCTACAAGGTGTAGAGAAGCCCCAAGTCAATAAGTTGTTGAGGACGTCATCACATGGTGTAATGGCTCAGCAGCAAGACGCTGGGGATTCTGATTCAGAGGATGAGATTTTCACTGAGTCTGTGTCTGTTTCTCAGGTTGAACTTTAGACAGACATGCAAGCCATAGAGCACAGAGATAGGCCAGGGCCGACAGCTGTAGAAGAGGTAGAGGATGTTTTTCTTGAGAATCAGCCTTCCCACTTTTCTCAGCCTTCAGAAGATGGGGAGTTGCCCCATGATATGAGATTAGGTCTCTGCTCAGAGAGAGCTAAGGAAAGGTTAATGAGAAGGTCATTGAAAAACAGTCCTTGAAACACGGGTGCAGAAAAGATGATCTCATGTTTGTTGGTTCAGGTTTGAGTTTAAATTAGGCACTGTTTCCCTGGGCTCTTTAGAGTAGATAACTTCATGTTAACAATCAAGTTCACGACCAGCTCTCAAGTTTGCCTATGTTTCCCAATTGATTTTTGCCTTGCTTAAGTTCTTGTTTTCATGCTATGGATTGACTCCTTGGATTTTCACGTACCTTGTTATTTTGGTTTTCATGAAACTTGCTGTTGTGGGTTTCAAGTATCTTGCTATCTTGGATTTCATGGAAATTATCATTTTGGACTATTGCTATTCTATAGCACCTTTTCTACTGCCTTTTGGGAGATGCCCTTTTCCCCCCTTTTATATATACCTTTTGTAAATAAACTTCTGTAGTTAGCAACTACTGGACTCTGTTTGATGCTGGGTGAAAAGGTTTTCCTGATCTAGTGTGTGACATAGGAAATGGTTTTAAATTAATCCAGATCTTTCCCCAAGCCTCTGCATTGGCAATTGGAGGGAAATGGGCATTTCAGCTCCTCCTTCACATGATGTCATTGTTTTATTTACAAGTGGGCAACAGGAATTAACATCACACTGGGAAATTAGCTATTTTGCCCATCTCTAGGCGGGAAATTTTAAAAGAAGGTGATTGCTAATTGACTTAGGAATTGTCGGGAAAGCTCCACACTTTAGAAATGGTGAAATATCTGGAACCCATGGTAAGAGCTTGTGTCGTGTGATGAGCTCTCTCTACTGTTTGCAGTTTCTTCAATGTGTAGAAATGCTAATTTTATTGTGTGTGATGAAGTCATGAGTGTTGAGTCAATGCATGAATATTTATTTATTTATTTAAACGTTTTGTATATATATCTTCTCACCTACAAGAGGGACTCAGATCCGGTTCACAACATGTGTTCATATACAAAAATACAAACCACACAATGCATCATCATTACACAATTAAAAACATATTACAATACAACATCGTCATCATCACACTTACATAGCCACGTCGTCAAAACATTCCTGGTCATAATTCACAGTTATTCATTCTCCTTCCATGTGGACCAAGGTTGATTCAGTTATCAAAGGCCGCATTCCATAGCCAAGTCTTTGTTAGCTTCCTGAACGTCAGGAGGGAGGGGGCAGTTCTAATCTCCTGTGGGAGGGAGTTCCAAATCCAGGGAGCCACCATCGAGAAGGCCCTGTCTCTCGTCCCTACCAACCGCGATTGTGACAGTGGTGGGATCGAGAGCAGCCCCTCCCCGGAAGATCTTAAAGACCTCGATGGTTCATAGGGGAGAATCCATTCGGACAGGTAAACAGGGCCAGAGTCGTTTAGGGCTTTGTAGGTCAAAACCAGCACTTTGAATTGTGCTCGGAAGCTAATCGGCAGCCAATGGAGCTGGCGTAGCAGAGGGGTTGTATGCTCCCTGTACCCAGCACCCGTTAGAAATCTGGCTGCCGAGCGTTGGACTAGCTGCAGCTTCCAGGCAGTCTTCAGAGGCAGCCCCACGTAGAGAGCGTTGCAGTAATCTAAACGGGATGTAACCACATCCAAATTAAATTGTTTGGATGAATACATCCAAACAATTTAATGGATATAGTCCAGTTGGGATGAAAAAGGGTCCAGCCACAGCCAAGTATGTCATTGTTGAGCTCAGGGTGTGGATACTGTGCAACTCATTGCAGAAAGAGAGAGAGAGAGAAGCTTCCACAGCGTGACACCAAGAATCTTCAACAATTACCCTTCATATTGGGCCGCAATGGCACAATGGGTTAAACCCTTGAGCTGCTGAATTGCTGACCTGAAGGTTGGCAGTTCGAATTCGCAGGACACGGTGAGCTCCCAGTATTAGCCCAGCTCCTGCCAACCTAGCAGTTTGAAAACATGCAAATGTGAGTAGATAAATAGGTACCCCTTCGGCAGAAAAGGCATAAGATGCTCCAAGCAGTCATACCAGTCACATGACCAGGAGACTTGGAAATAGAGAACAGCACCTCCACCAGAGCCCCCATGAACATCGCCTCCAAAGCCGGGAATGAAAGGAGAAGCCTCTGCCTTTGTGTTTGTTTCATTATATTGTAGCATGGCATTGAATATTTGCTGCTATCTGTTTACACTGTAATCTGCTCTAGTCCCCAAAGGGAGAAGAGCGGAATATAAATCAAGTGTTATTATTATTTGATTCATAACGAGATTAGTACACAGCAAACAAGATCACTATGCTGGCTTTTGTATTTGTTCACATGACAGACAGTCCCCAAGTGTCTAGAACTGTGTGATGTATAGGCGAATAATGCATGCAAATCCATGCAGGGTGGCCTTTTGTAGCTTATTTATTTATCGTGTCAGGCAACCGAACAGTTGTGTTACATTTGTGACAGAACGAACAAACAAACATACAAAAGACACAGAGTTTGCAAGCTTGGTAGTTGATTAGATGTCCTTTGACCAGTGTCTGGCCACTTGGAGTGCTTCTGGTGTTGCCGCAAGAAGGTCCTCCATTGTGCATGTAGCAGGGCTCAGGTTGCATTGCAGCAGGTGGTCTGTAGTTTGCTCTTCTCCACACTCGCATGTTACGGATTTCACTTTGTAGCCCCATTTCTGAAGGTTGACTCTGCATCTCGTGGTGCCAGAGCGCAGTCTGTTCAGCGCCTTCCAAGTCGCCCAGTTTTCTGTGTACCCAGGGGGGAGTCTCTCATTGAGTATCAGCCATTGATTGAGGCTCTGGGTTTGAGCCTGCCACTTTTGGACTCTCACTTGCTGAGGTGTTCCAGCGAGTGTCTCTGTAGATCTCAGAAAACTATTTTTTGATTTAAGTTGTTGACGTGCTGGCTGATGCCCAAACAAGGTATGAGCTGGAGATGTCTCTGCCTTGGTCTTTTCACTATTGGCTGCTACTTCCTGGCGGATGTCAGGTGGTGCAATGTAATGCTAAGCAGTGTAATTTCTCCAGTGGTGTAGGGCGCAGACACCCTGTGATAATGCGGCATGTCTCATTAACAGCCACATCCACTGTTTTAGTGTAGTGAGATGTGTTTCACACTGAGCATGCATACTCAGCAGCAGAGTAGCATAGCGCAAGGGTGGATGTCTTCACTGTGTCTGGTTGTGATCCCCAGGTTGTGCCAGTAAGCTTTCATATGATATTGTTTCTAGCACCCACTTTTTGCTTGATATTCATGCAATGCTTCTTGTAGGTCAGCCTTTTGTAGCTGACAGGTGATAATTTTGTCAGCGCCAGTTGTTTTCAAGTAAAGGCCAGGGTCTTTAGGCACTGCACCCAGTGGGCTGATCACCAATGGGAGCACCTTGTCTGGCTTGTGCCAGAGTCTTTGCAGTTCTATCTTTAAATCCTCATATCTTGGAAGCATTTCCAGTTGCTTCTCGTCAATCCTGCTGTCACCTGGTATTGCAACATTATTATTCTTATACTGACACAAAAACACAGTATGACACAACAAAGATATATATGCGGGATTTCGTATCACAAAATCACAAGTCTAACTCTTCCCAAGTGTTTAGGACTGTGTGATGTATTACTATTATTACTATTACTATTACTATTACTATTATTATTATTTATAACAGCTCTGTGTTTCTAGAAAATTCACTTTGCCTAAGTACTGTTCTCACTCTTTCTCATACACACACACACACACATTTATTTAGATGTACAATACAACAGCACAAGTCATAATATAAAATCTTCCTTTCATCTCAACTACTCTCCCTCCTTAAATCTTACAGTTATGCAGAACATATTCCTGTCAATCTTACTTATCGATTTTCATCTATTTAATTGTTTATTTTCATTAATAATAATCGTATCTTCCACTAGTCGTTTACCAAAATTTTTACTTGGTTTAAATCTGCTATTGCTTTCACAGATATTACTAATAAATGGCCTCCATATGGCTCTTTTATTTCTCCTCTTTCTAATCGTCCTTTATATGTTCATTTTTCAGACAGAGCTATAGCCTATATTCTATTGAAGCACTTCTGTATTAAAAGATTCTTTAATTTCCTTCCATATTTTAACCATCGCCATTCTTGCAGTGTGTATCATAAATATAATATAAGGTCGTTATTTCATGGCTTTTCATTCCTGCTTCAAATAAAGACATCAGTCGCAATGCTTCTAGAAAATGAACTTTTCGCCCCATTATCCAAGTTAAGATGTCTTCCAAATTTTTTAGTATCTCTGGACATAACTGCCACCGATGGTTACAGCATCCTCGCACCTCAAATCTATGTAGAGAGATTTCATATTTCTTACCACTGGCCCCTTCTGCACTGCCATGTAATCTAGATTATCTGATCTGAACTGGAGTATATGAGTCTACACTGTCATATAATCAGCGGCCTTTGATACCGTCGACCACTGTATCCTTCTGGGATGCCTCGCGGGAATAGGCCTTGGAGGCACTGTTTTGCAGTGGCTCCGGTCCTTCCTAGAGGGTCGTTCCCAGAAGGTGTTGTTGGGAGACTCCTGCTCGACCCCACAAGCATTGTCTTGTGGAGTTCCGCAGGGTTCAATACTGTCTCCCATGTTGTTTAACATCTACATGAAGCCGTTGGGGGAGATCATCCGGAGTTTCAAGGTGCGGTGTCATCTGTATGCGGATGATGTCCAATAGGCCTGGGTAACAACGGAAAAATTTGTTTCTAAAATTGATTTGTATTTGGGGAGTTTTTTTGTTTCGATATTTAAAATAATTACAAAATTTTCCTTTAAAAAAGTTCGATATTTACGAAATTTCGTAAATGGTAAAAAATTAACGAATCGATTTCCAAAACAATAACGAATCGATTCGTTAATGGCGGACGCGACCGCGCAATATGCTAAAAAACCTCCAAAACCTTCTGAAGCTTCCCTCTCCCTCTGTTGTTGACTGTTGGTGTGATATTATAATTTTTTTTCACTAATTAAACCATAAAACTGGCCCAGACATGCGGAAATAATAACGAAACGACCTCAAAACAATAACGAAACGAATACAATATCGAAATACGAAGCATTTACAAAACGTTTTTGAAAATTCGTTTTTTTTTAATAATTGCTCCAGAATGGTTCATTATCGTTTTGTAATTGAAAAAATTAACGAATTATTAACGAATTACGAATTAACGAAACGAAACCGCCCAGCCCTAATGTCCAACTCTGGACAGCAAGTTAAACATGAGCCAACAATGTGATGTGGCAGCAAAAAAAAGCCAATGGGATTTTGGCCTGCATCAATAGGAGCATAGTGTCTAGATCTAGGGAAGTAATGCTACCCCTCTATTCCGCTTTGGTTAGACCACACCTGGAATATTTTGTCCAACTCTGCACACCACAATTCAAGAGAGATTGACAAGCTGGAATGTGTCCAGAGGAGGACGACTAAAATGATCAAGGGTCTGGAGAACAAGCCCTATGACGAGCGGCTTAAGGATCTGGGCATGTTTAGCCTGAAGAAGAGAAGGCTGAGAGGAGATATGATAGCCATGTATAAATATGTGAGAGGAAGCCACAGGGAGGAGGGGGCAAGCTTATTTTCTGCTTCCCTGGAGACTAGGACGCAGGACAATGGCATCAAACTTCAAGAAAGGAGATTCCATCTGAACATTAGGAAGAACTTCCTGACTGTGAGAGCCGTTCAGCAGTGGAACTCTCTGCCCTGGAGTGTGGTGGAGGCTCCTTCTTTGGAAGCTTTTAAACAGAGGCTGGATGGCCATCTGTCAGGGGTGATTTGAATGCAATATTCCTGCTTCTTGGCAGGGGGTTGGACTGGATGGCCCATGAGGTGTCTTCAAACTCTTTGATTCTATGATTCTATGATTCCTTCCCACCAACAACTCAGGAGGCTGTCCAGGTCCTGAACTGGTGCTTGGCCGCTGTGTCGGTCTGGATGAGGGCGAACAAATTGAAACTGAATCCAGACAAGACAGAAGTACTCCTGGTCAGTCGTAAGGCCGAACAGGGTATAGGGTTACAGCCTGTGCTGGATGGGGTTACACTCCCCCTGAAGGCGCATGTTCTCAGCTTGGGAGTGATCCTGGACTCACCACTGAGCTTGGAACCCCAGGTTTCGGCGGTGACCAGGAGAGCATTTGCAGAATTAAAACTTGTGCACCAGCTGCGCCCGCACCTTGGGAAGTCTGACTTGGCCATGGTAGTACATGCTCTGGTTACATCCCATATAGACTGCTGCAATGCTCTCTATGTGGGGTTGCCTTTGAAGACTGTTCGGAAGCTTCAAATGGTCCAACGGGCAGCAGCCAGGTTGCTAACAGGAGCATACAACTCCTCTGTTGCGCCAGCTCCACTGGCTGCCAATCTGCTACCGAACACAATTCAAAGTGCTGGCTTTAGCTTATAAAGCCCTAAACGGTTCTGGCCCTGCCTATCTGTCTGAACATATCTCTCCTTACGAACCATCTAGGAATTTAAGAACTTCTGGGGAGGCCCTGCTCTCGGTCCTGCCATCTTCACAGGTTCGGCTGGCAGGGACGAGAGACAGGGTCTTCTCACAGTGGCCCCTCGGCTGTGGAATGCCATCTCCAGGGACATTAGCTCGGCCCTCACCCTCTTAACATTTCGTAAAAGAGTCAAAACCTGGCTATTTGAACAGGCTTTCCCAAATGCAGAGTAGCAGATAAACTCTGATCTCGGAATGGCTGGACAACGCAACTGGATAATGATTTGGTAATGAAATGTAGACGATTTATTGTTTTATTACGTTTTTATTGATGTTATTATGTAGTGAATTTTTATCTATGTTTAAATGTTCACTAGAAACGTTTAAAAAGAACCTTAAAACCTGGCTTTTCCGCTGCGCCTTTGATGAGTAGGTGCACAGCATGATATTTTGCACCCCTCAACGTTTTCTTCTAATGGAGTTCGTGCCCTTCAAATAGGATGTTTAGCCTCACAACTCTGCGTGTTTTATGAGCTCCATATAAATGCCCTGCTCCTATTTTATCTTATCATAGTTTGTTAACTGTTTTTATCCTGAATATGTGGCCCGCCCACTGTCATCCTTACTGTGATTGTGTTTATTGGAATGTTTATTTTATGATTTTTTTCCTTTTAATGTCATTTTGATAATGTTGTTGTTTGCTGTATATGTTTTGATTTTATTGCTGTATTATGTTGTCCGGGCTTGGCCCCATGTAAGCCGCTCTGAGTCCCCATCAGGGAGATGGTGGTGGGGTAGAAATAAAGATTATTATTATTATTATTATTATTATTATTATTATTAGCTATTTTTATATTGTTATGGGCATCGAATTGTGCTGTTGTGCATGAGTCGCCCCTGGGCTAAGAATGACGGTATAGAAATATAGTAAAGAAATAAAGAAATAAATTATCAAAGCAGATGATCTGGATTGTATATGGCAGTGTAGAATAGGACCCATTTCACTTCCCTACATTAACCCTATAAGGGAAACCAATTTTATTACTAAACTATAAGTGCAGAATTATAGCTAGGAAAGAGTATGTATTTACCCAAGGCAGCGTTTCTCAACCCAAGGGTCAGGACCTCTGGGGGATCATGAGGGGCTTCAGAGGGGTCACCAAAAACCATCAGAAAATATATATTTCTGATGGTCTTAGGAACCCCTTTGGCAGACAAGGCTGAAGATCTCTCCACCTGCCCTTCTTTTCCTTTTTGGAAACAAACTTCGAATCCTCCAACCAAAAGCCCTCCTACACTGTGATTGGCCGGCCTCTCAGCCAAGGGGAGGGCTGTTTCTGAGACTGCAAGCAGGGAGGGGAGAGCAGGCATGCTCAGCGCATGGCAGCATGGTGCACATGTGCAGGCGGGGGAGAGCGTGCAAGGCTGAAGGGAGGCTTGTGCCATTGAGTCCCTTCAAGAAAGTAGTTCTCAACCTGTGGGTCCCCAGGTTTTTTACCGTATAACTCCCAGAAATCCCATCCAGTTTACCAGCTGTTAGGATTTCTGGGAATTGAAGGCCAAAACATCTGGGGACCCACAGCTTAAGAACTACTGCTTCAAGACATGGGGGTTCTGTGTGGGAAGTTTGCCCCAATTCTATTGTTGATGGGGTTCAGAATGCTCGTTGAATCGTGCCAAGTTTGATCCAGATCCATCATGGTTTAAGTCCACAGTGCACTCTGGACATAGGTGAACTAAAACTCCAAAATTCAAGGTCAATGCCCACCAAACCCTTCCAGTATTTTCTGTTGGTCATGGGAGTTCTGTGTGACAAGTTTGGTTCAATGCCATCGTTGGTGGAGTTCAGAACGCTCTTTGATTGTAGGTGAACTATGAATCCCAGATCTACAACTCCGAAATCATCATCATCATCATGCTGCTCGCTTCTGACATGCCGCATTATCACGGGGTGTCTGCGCCCTACACCACTGGAGAAATTACACCGCTTAGCCGGTATTGCACCACCTGACATCCGCTGGGAAGTAGCAGCCAATAGTGAAAGGACCAAGGCAGAGACATCTCCAGCTCATCCCCTGTTTGGGTATCAGCCAGCACGTCAACGACTTAAATCTAGAAATAGTTTTCTAAGATCTACAGAGACACTTGCTGGAACACCTCAGCAAGCGAGAGTCCAAAAGTGGCAGGCTCAAACCCAGAACCTCAACCAATGGCTGATGCCAAATGAGAGACTCCCCCCTGGGCACACAGAAGACTGGGCGACTTGGAAGGCGCTGAACAGACTGCGCTCTGGCACCACAAGACGCAGAGCCAACCTTCAGAAATGGGGCTACAAAGTGGAATCCTCAACATGCGAATGTGGAGAGGAGCAAACCACTGACCACCTGCTGCAATGCAACCTGAGCCCTGCCACATGCACAATGGAGGACCTTCTTGCAGCAACACCAGAAGCACTCCAAGTGGCCAGATACTGGTCAAAGGACATTTAATCATCTACCAAACCCACAAATTTTGTATTTTGTTTGTTTGCTTTGTTCTGTTAGAAATGTAATATAATTGACTGGTTGCCCTGACACGACAAAATAAAAAAAATCATCATCATCATATTTAATTACTTATTAATTGCCCTCCATCTGAGAATGCTCTAGGCGATTTACAGCTAAATTGTAAAAGATAAAATACATACATGCAGAATTTAAAAATTAACAGAGATCGAATGCTCTAGTAAAAAGCCAGGTCTTAAGTGCTAGAGTAAAAGGCCCTAAGTCACGCATGGCTCTCATATAGGGCGGCAAGGAATTCCATAAGGCAGGGGCAGAAATAGAAAAAGCCCTGCATCTGGTACTTTCCAAGTGCACTTCTCTAGGACCCGTTATACAGTGTAAGTTGCGTTGGGCTGGTCATTGCAACCTCCAATGATGGGAGAAGCAGAGGTAGTCCCTAAGGTACCATGGACCCTGGCCGTAAAGAATTTTAAAGGTCAGAACTAGCATCTTATACAGGCCACGGTACTCAGTTGGAAGCCAATGTAAATGTTGCAGCACTGGTGTTATATCGCATTTCATGGGTGTTCTTGTGAGTAACCTGGCTGCCGCATTCTGAACAATACGGAGCTTTCAAGTCATAGACATTGGAAGGCCAACATACAGGGCATTGCAATAGTCCAGCCTAGACGTGACCATGGCATGGATGACAGTTGCCAGAGCCTCGTCAGATAGGTAGGGTGCCAGTTGCCTCGCTTGTCGTAGATGGAAAAAGGCCTGTTTGCTGGCAGCAGTGACCTGAGCTTCCATTGTCAGCTGCAAATCCAGGATGACACCTAAGCTCTTAACAGTGGTCGATGGAGATAGGACGGCACCATCAAAGGTGGGTAACGGATGTGTCAGACCTGCCGGGCGGCCATGCCAGAGAATCTCAGTCTTCGCCGGGTTTACCTTCAGTCTGCTAGCACGTTGCCAGTTCGACAGAGCTTCCAGACATAGGGTGAAATTGTCTGGAATTGACGTTGCTCCAGGCGCAGAAGGAGTTGGGTATCGTCCGCATATTGACAATATAATTGCCCCCAACCTCACCAGTATTCAAATTTGGGCATATTGAGTATTTGTACCAAATTTGGTCCAGTGAATGAAAATACACCCTGCATATCAGATATTCATTATTATTCCTAATAGTAGCAAAATGACAGTTATGAAGTAGCAAAGAAAATAATTTTATGGTTGGGGTTCACCACAACATGAGGAGCTGTAGTAAAGAGCTGCGGCATTAGGAAGGTTGTGAAACACCGCTATAGGTGCAGAATTATAGCTAGGAAAGCATATTATTTGATGTAGAGACTCTCTAGCATGGTGTACCAGATTCCATTATAAAGCATTTGAATTGCATTCACAAAGGAAAGGAACAGACACATTCATTAAATGTCATTAAAAAATACAGAAGAGAACAACAGCATTCTCTTACCTGTACTTCTGGCTTGGAGCATATCATCAGAAACTAATCAGGTACTGTTGAACTCCTATCTTCAAGATGCTTCTCAACAGATATAATTCTCAAGTGTTTTTCACCTTTTCCCTTTGGAAGCAGCACAGCAGCTTTCTTCAAGCTCTCTAGCAAGTGAAGGTGAGAGTATTTTCAACAAGAAAAGAAAGATCCAGAGGAGAAAGTACAGGGCCTACATTCTTTGTTGAGGTATACAATAGCTGCTTGCCTATTATCATACTAGGGTTTTTTTCATCCTCTATCTATATAAATAAAAATGTAATGTTCGTTTGTGGGATTAACAAAACTCAAAAACCAGTGGGCCAATTGACACCAAATTTGGACAGCATACACCTAACAACCCAATGTATGTCCTTCACTCAAAATTTTTTGATTTTGTCATTTGGGAATTGTAGTTGTTGGGATTTATAGTTCACCTACAATCAAAGAGCATTCTGAACTCCACCAATTATGGCATTGAACCAAACGTGGCATACATAACTCCCATGGCCAATAGAAAACACTAGAAGGGTTTGGTGGGCATTGACCTTGAGTTTGGGAGTTGTAGTTCACCTACACCAGAGAGCACTGGGGACTCAAACAATGATGGATCTGGACCAAACTTGGCACAAATCTTCCATATGCCCAAATATGAACACAGATGGAGTTTGGGGGAAATAGACCTTGACATTTGGGATTTGTAGTTACTGGGATTTATAGTTCAGCTACAATCAAAGAGCATTCTGAATCCCACAAATGACAGAATTGCGGCAAATTTCCCACACAGAACCCCAATGACCAACAGAAAATACAGTCCAACTCTCTTCACCAGGGCAAGGAAATGTAATCAGAGTCCTCCTGACAAAGAGCCATCCAGCCATAGATATAGATTGATAGATAGATATGATTCACACACACAGAGAGAGATATAGCATCATAGATTTGAAAGGGACCCCTAAAGAAGGACTATGATATGTTGTATATTCCACAGGAGGCAAACCAGACACTCTCCACATCAACACTGACAAAGAAACAATAAGAAATACTGTTTACCCACAACCATAAAGAAATTACTTATATTAGAAACCAACATTTTCTCATTACTTTATTTTCCAGATCACCAGACTGGGCCACAGCAACACGTGGCAGGGGACGGCTAGTCTATATAAATAAAAATGTAATGTTTGTTTGTGGGATTAACATATCTCAAAAACCACTGGACCAATTGACGCCACATTTGGACACAATACACCTATCAGGCCAACAAGTGACCATCACTCATAAAAACACTGAAAAATACAGCAGAAGAGACTGTAAAAGCCAAAAAACAAAAGATATATTACAATGCATGTGCAAAACCACATATGTACACAAACAATCATATATACACATATACACAAATATATACAGAAATATATACACACATATATGCACACACAAAACGCATACACAGAAAGGGGGAGAGAAGGAAGGAAGGAGAGAAGGAGGGAGAGAAAGAGGGAAAGAAGGAGGGAAGGAGAGAAGAAAAGAAAAATAGAGAAGTGAAGTTGAGGAGGAGTTTAAAAGGGTCTTGCCCTGAAGGAGAGACCCTGTGGACCCACCAAAGAGGGCTCGCTACAATGGTGAGTAGAATCATAGAATCATAGAATCATAGAATCATAGAATCAAAGAGTTGGAAGAGACCTCAAGGGCCATCCAGTCCAACCCCCTGCCAAGAAGCAGGAATATTGCATTCAAATCACCCCTGACAAATGGCCATCCAGCCTCTGCTTAAAAGCTTCCAAAGAAGGAGCCTCCACCACACTCCGGGCAGAGAGTTCCACTGCTGAACGGCTCTCACAGTCAGGAAGTTCTTCCTCATGTTCAGATGGAATCTCCTCTCTTGTAGTTTGAAGCCATTGTTCCGCGTCCTAGTCTCCAAGGAAGCAGAAAACAAACTTGCTCCCTCCTCCCTGTGGCTTCCTCTCACATATTTATACATGGCTATCATATCTCCTCTCAGCCTTCTCTTCTTCAGGCTAAACATGCCCAGTTCCCTAAGCCGCTCCTCATAGGGCTTGTTCTCCAGACCCTTGATCATTTTAGTCGCCCTCCTCTGGACACATTCCAGCTTGTCAATATCTCTCTTGAATTGTGGTGCCCAGAATTGGACACAATATTCCAGATGTGGTCTAACCAAAGCAGAATAGAGGGGTAGCATTACTTCCTTAGATCTAGACACTATGCTCCTATTGATGCAGGCCAAAATCCCATTGGCTTTTTTTGCCGCCACATCACATTGTTGGCTCATGTTTAACTTGTTGTCCACGAGGATTCCAAGATCTTTTTCACACGTACTGCTCTTGAGCCAGGCGTCCCCCATTCTGTATCTTTGCAAAGAGAAGCTGCAATATAAATGATTTCCCTAAGTTCCCAAAAAGAATCTCACCAAAGTTGAAGGAAACGCCACCGATTTGATTTTAGATGGAAATGATGCAAAGCAGCAATATTTCGCCAAGCGGAGCATAACATGTACACAAATAAAAGCCTTTTTTATACAGAAACAGAGTTGTCAGATTTGAATTTCCCGCTCCCCGCCCCTCTGCCAGCTTGACGGTGATTGGCTGGCGCCCTACAGCTGGGAGGAGGCTTGGCCGCCTCCTGAGCGCCTGGGCCAATCGCTGGGCTTCTGCCGCCTCGGCGTCCTGACGAATCAGGAGAGAGGGAGGCAGGACGAGAGGGACTTACAATCTTCAAAAGTAAATTTTCCACACATTGCCAATGCAATATAATATAGAATATAATATATAATATATAATATAGAAATGCAATCTTCAGCTGCCTACATTTCCCAGTACAACATTTGAATCTGACCCATCAGTGCCTAAAAATCTCAGGAGAAAAATTAGTTCCAGACATAGGCAGAACATGGTGTGTGGATGCCATTAAGCGAGGGATACCTGAGACATTGTGGTGTCGGTTACACCTTTTCTCTGGGGTGTTGTGAAGTAGACGAAGTAATGTTGAGAGAAAGTGAACATCTTTTGTCAGTATCGATGTTACCTACGTCATTCAGGATGGGACAGACTCCGGCCCCTTCCACACAGCTGTATAAAATTTACATTGAACTGGACTGTATGGCAGTGTGGACTCAGATAACCCAGTACAAAGCAGATATTGTGGATTAGCTGCCTTGATATTCTGGGTTATATCGCTATGTCGAAGGATCCTCCCTCTCTTGTTGTGACCCTCGCTTGTCTAGAATCTACAAGGAAAGCCTTCACATCACAACAGCTATCATAGTGCCCAGAGAAGTCTTCTCTATGTGTCCAGTGGGACTTACTCCATAGTTAGTGTGCAGATGGTTGACTTGCAGCCTTACTTGCATGAATGAGTTCATCTTCATTTGACTTGTGCTTGCTTAGTTTTACTACACAAAACTCTTGGTCTAATAATTTTGCCTGAAATATTAGAAGGGTGGACAGCTCAGCTCTAGCATAAGGAGGGGCTGAAACCCACCCCTCCATATTATTCTCATGGAGATATTGGTTTCACAATGTTGTTGCTTCTGAGGTCTCCAAATAGTAATCTATATAAATAAAAATGTAATGTTCGTTTGTGGGATTAACAGAACTCAAAAACCACTGGACAAATTGACACCAAATTTGGTCACAAGACAACTAAAAACCCAATGTATGTTCTTCACACACAAAAAAATGATTTTGTCATTTGGGAGATGTAGTTGCTGGGATGTATAGTTCACCTACACTCAAAGAACATTCTGAACCCCACCAATGATGGAATTGAACCAAACTTGGCACACAGTTCTTCCATGTCCAACAGAAAATACTGGAAGGGTTTGGTGGGCAGTGTCCTTTGGTTTTGGAGTTGTAGTTCACCTTCATCCAGAGATCACTGTGGACTCAAACAATGATGGATCTGGACCAAACTCTGCAAGAATACTCAATATGCCCAAATGTGAACACTGGTGGAGTTTGGGGAAAATAGAATCTTAATATTTAGGAGTTGTAGTTGCTGGGATTTATAGTTCATCTACAATCACAGAGCATTCTGAACCCCACCAGTGATAGAATTGGGCCAAACCTCCCACACAGAACCCCATGTGGGCCACAGCAACATGTGGCAGGGGACGGCTAGTGGAATATAGAAAGGCTTAGGGCGTGTCTGGACTGTAGAGTGAATGTGGGTTGACACCACTTAACTGTCATGGCTCAATCGCAACTGTAGTTTTACAAGGCCTTTTAGCCTTTTCTGCCCAAGAGTGCTGGGGTGTCATCAAACTACAAATCCCAGAATTCCATAGCATAGAGCAGGGGTCCCCAAACTAAGGCTCATTTACCCGTCCACCCTATTAATATTAATACTCTACTTTATCTCTCCCGTAGGAGACTCAAAGCGGCTTAACAAAAAAGCATTACCATACAATTTAAAATATGCAAATATGCAAACATTAAAACAAAAATATAAATAATAATAATAATAATAATAACTATTATTATATAAACAGTATTTAAAAATACACAGTTAAAACCATTTTAAACATATTTAAAGTTAAAGTTAAACTTTAGGCTAAGTGTTGCTCTAAGTCTGAAATAAATTGAAGGCACACAACAACAACTTACTTTAGGCAATCCCTCACAGGATGATGGCCTTCTAAGCATGGTGTCTTGGCGGTGGGTATGTAGCTGAATGTGGAGTGCTACTCCTGATTCATATGTTCTTCCGCAGTGGACATCGGTTTCCAGGTGGAAGGCAGTCCTGGGCAGGGTTCAACTGACGTGCCTTCTTCATCTTGGCATGTTTCTCCCTTTTGCCCTCCATTCATGCCTCTTCAAATTCCACAGCACTGCTGGTCACAGCTGACATCCAGCTAGAGCGCTCAAGGTCCAGGGCTTTCCAGTTCTCGGTGTCTCTGCCACTGATGAGGAGATATTGGAAAAATAGATATTGATTTATGTTTAAATTGTATGTACTTTACAAGCACTGAAATATATAGAAAAATCAAGTTCTCTCTGTGTAAGAAAGCCAGTTAGACAGTGAAGGAATGTTGAAAGGGGGAGAAGAGGGTGACCTGTTATCTATACATTCCAGAGAGAGAAAGAGACTGGCACTAAGTAAAAAGTAAGGAGCCTCTTGACAGGTCAAAAGCAGGCCCCTGATGGATGCAAGCTGCTCCTAGAAATACACAGACATGCCTTCTACATGTTGGAAAATAGAACTTGATATTTGTATGATGCTAAGATGATATAGTGAATGATGTAAATGTATGTAGACGCATGTTCTTTGTTTGCTTGTATTTGGAATCTATAAAAGGCACAGTCAATGCCTATTTCATTGCTCTGGTTTGCTTTTGGATGCAAGTCCACTCCAGGGCCCCAGCTGGAAATAAATTCCGTGCTTTTGAGACCCCCGGACCTCTCTTTGTCTCTTTTCCTGAAACCTTCTCCCTGCCATTTCACCACAATTTTTAAGATTGCATTTACGTCCATTTTTAAATCTCTTTTCCTGTCCACCAACATTGCACTTTCCATTCTTGAGTTGGGAATATAGTAACTGCTTTGGGAAAAGGTGATCAGGCATTCAGACAACATGGCCAGTCCTGCGGAGTTGATTGTGTAGGAGCAGCGCTTAAATGCTGATGGTCTTTATTTTTTCCAGCATGCTGACATTTGTCGGCCTGTCTTCCCAAGAGATTTGCAGGATTTTTTCGGAGACAACACTGATGGAATCGTCCAAGGAGTTGAGTGTGACGTCTGTAGACAGTTCACGTTCCACAGGTGTATAGCAGGGTTGGGAGGACAATGGTTTTATAAACAAGCACCTTAGTCTCCCTATGGATGTCCCAATCCTCAAACACTTTCTGCATCGTTCGGAAAAATGCTGCACTTGTAGAGTTCAGGCAGTGTTGTATTTCAGTGTCAATGTTGGCTTTTGTCAACATTGCTCTAAATCTGAAATAACTTGAAGATACACAGCAGCAGCAGCAACAACAACAACAACAATAACAACAACAACAATCCGACTTAACTTGACTGTCTCATGTTTTCCTATAGTTTCAGCTCTTCACAGAATATTGCAGGGTCGAGCTACTTCTTTGCTCCATGGTAGCAATATTTACCTATGCTGTTGACTTGAAACTACTAGTTATAAGCAATAACCATGATGTATGAGATTGCCTTGTATTCAAAATGCCAGTTTCTAGCACTAACTGTCACCTACAAGCTGAAGTCTGTATATTATTTCTATGACTTCTACACACAGTACAAAATAAGTAATATCAAACATAATCTAAACTAAATTGTAGGCAACTGTGGAGAAAAGCATAGCGTAAACAATAATCTATAAACACATTCACACTGCAAATTATATATGACTATCATAATCTAAACATAAAAATACAACCATGAACATTTCATCCGGGTATCAAAAGTGCAGCTCACTTCCATAAAAGAAATTAAAATAAAACAAATCTAGTTTTTTTCCCATTGGGTTTATTTTTGCCAGAAGTTTTTTTAATCCTACAATTTTCTATTAATTAGTCATTCTAAGCAGATAGACATCTACTTTTTGGCAACCAAAGGAATATTTATTTATTGTGTGAGAAGCGAATTGAGGATACAGTAATAATGCATAAGAAACCATACACAAAGTTAGAAACTTGGCATTATACTAGATTTTCTTTGACCAGAAACCGGCCACTTGGAGTACCTCTTGTGTCGCTATGAGAAGGTCCTCCATTGTGCATGTGGCAGGGCTCAGACTGCATTGTAATAGGTGATCTGTGGTTTGCTCTTCTCCACGCTTGCATGTTGTGGACTCCACTTTGTGGCCCCATTTTTTAAGGTTGGCTCTGCATTTCATGGTGCCAGAGCACAGTCTGTTCAGCGCCTTCCAAGTTGCCCAGTCTTCTGTGTGGCCAGGAGGGATTCTCTCATCCGGTCTCAGCCATTAAGGTGCTGGATTTTAAGCCATTAAGGTGCTGTTGTTGTTGTTGTTGTTGTTGTTGTTGTTGTTGTTGTTGTTGGCTAAACAGTGTAATTTCTCCATTGGTGTAGAGCGTAGATATCCTGTGATAATGCAGCATGTCTCATTAAGAGCCACATCCACTGTTTTAATGTGGTGTGATGTATTCCACATTGGGCATGCGCTTTGCAGGGAAGACATCTGACCTGCAAAGCACAAGGGCAGATGTCTTCACTGTGTCTGGTTGTGATCCACAGGTTGTGCCACTCAGCTTTCATATGATATTATTTCTAGCACCCACTTTTTGCTTGATAGTCAAGCAGTGCTTCTTGTAAGTCAGAGCATGGTCCAGAGTAACTCCCAGGTAACCAAAGGAATGGGAAAGTAAGAATGGACAGAAAGAGAATTGGGGTATTTTGTTGGCTCCTGAAAGTCCCTGCATTAACTTCCAGTAACTGAACAACTACATTATACATCAGTGGTTCTCAACCTTCCTAATGCTGTGACCCCTTAATACAGTTCCTCATGTTGTGGTGACCCCCAATCATAAAATTATTTGCGTTGTTACTTCATAATTGTAATCTTACTCCAATTAAGAATCATAACGTAAATATCTGATATGCAGGATGTAATTTCATTCACTGGACCAAATTCAGCACAAATATCCAATACGCCCAAATTTGGATACCAATGGGATGGGGAGGGATTTATTTTGTCATCTGGGAGTTGTAGTTGATGGGATGTATAGTTCACCTACAATCAAAGAACATTCTGAACTCCATCAATGATGGAATTGAACCAAACTTGGCACACAGAGCTCCCATGACCAACAGGAAATACTGGAAGGGTTTGGTGGGCATTGACCCTGAGTTTTGGAGTTGTAGTTCACCTAATTCCAGAGAGCACGGTGGACTCAAACAATGATGGATCTGGACCAAACTTGGCACGAATACACAATATGCCCAAATGTGAACACTGGTGGAGTTTGGAGAAAATAGACCTTGACATTTGGGAGTTGTAGTTGCCGAGATGCATAGTTCACCTACAATCAAAGAGCATTCTTAACCCCACCAATGATAGAATTGGGCCAAACTTCCCACACAGGAGCCCCATGACCAACAGAAAATACAGTGTTTTCTTATGGTCTCTGGCGAGCCCTCTGACACTCCCTCGTGACCCCTCCAGGGGTCCCAAACCCCAGGTTGAGAAACACTGTTATACATGGTTTAAATTGTTAGTATTATCTGGTATTTGGTGCTACAGTTACATTACTGCTGTTATACGTTATATGGGACCTAAAGCAGCTTATAACATTCAGTTGCAATGTCATTTCCAACTTACGGCAACTTTATGGTGAATCTATCATGGGGTTTTCTTGGCCGGATTTCTTTTGAGGAGTTTTGCCACCTTAACCTTCCTCTGACATTGAGAGCATTTTATGCCCTGTTTCTTACACTTTTTGATAGTTTCCCTCACTTGAAACTGTCAGGAAAGGGGTGATATAAATGTGTGAAATATATATTTCTGTTAAAATGCTGTTTTGTATGCATTCTTTTATAAGCCAGTCTGTTCACTTTCTGAATTAGTCGTTAAAAGAGGATGACATTTGCATTTAAACATGTAGCTTTATATCTGTGTGTGTGTGTGTAAGTGTGTGTGTATGTTTCATTATTTAAACAACCTTGTTTCCCTCAAAATATACATTATGGGGTATATATTACAAAGTGCTTTTTTAAAAGATGAGAACAGCATCTGAACATTTGGGAGCTGTGAAAAACCATGGATAAAAACATTCTTATCTGCACAGTACTCTAGGAAACATAGACCAGAACCAAAGCAGTGTAAGATGATATCCTACTTTACGGAAGGCAGTCATGCTAAAGTAAAGGCAGCCCTTTTTAAACATGAGAAAATACCTAGGAACATGACCCTGGTCAACTTCTGATGGAAGTTTATTGTCATCATAGGTGGCCGAGTCATTGTGGCCGAGTCTGATTGTCTTCCAGAAGCAGAGTGTGTTTTGGAATGAAAATCATGAGTAGTTCACGTCTTTACCAATCCACACACTGTCTTGCTAGAGAAAAGATATACCACATGTATGATCAGTAAAGAATAAGGTGCTTACTCTTTGTTATGCAGAGCATGTGAACAGTTGCCTTGACTCACAAAATGTCCCTTGAGAGAGATTCAAATGTTCCATGGGTGTCCATGTGAAGGGTCTTCTTCCAGCAGCTCAGAAGCAGAAAATATACTAACGTGTCTTGGCAAGCTCCTACACAGAAAACCTAAACATGTAACTGTTGCCAGAACTTCCAGGCTCAGCTAGCCTCTTGGGCGTCACCCAATCAATCAGCTTTATGCATTGCATTTTTCAGTTAACACACTCACTGATTTTTATATGCTCCAACAGAGTCTTGGTGGTGGGTTTGCGATTGTGGAAACCTATTCTGGATCTGCATAATCTATCGCAATGAGAACATAAATTTCCAGATGGAAGGTAGTCCTGACAAGACTTTGCTTGGCACACCTTCCTTTTGGCATGTTAATCCCTTTCACCCTCCATTTGCGCCTCTTCAAAGTTCACAGCATTGTTGGAGAGCCAGGAACGCTGGATCCCAAATTACTAATCCGAACAGCCCCCCTTCTAATCTCTCAGAATCTTCCCAAAAATTGAACGAGGCCCTCTTGAAATTCGAAACAAAAACAGAACGGACTTCTGCCATTTCGTACACTCCTATTACCCAGTTCTCTGTGTTTATGCCACATTTTTAATGTTAGTGAAGTCGAACATGACCCCCCCCCCCCAATAAGAGATAATAACTTACAGTTTTGCTAAGGGCAAGGACACCAGACTGGATAATAAGGGTTAAGCCTTGTTCAGATTGGTGTGTATCATTTAATCAAGGCTTTATGCCCTATTTTATATGTTTATAGCAGAAGGTAACCAATTTATTACTGAAAATCAGGCCGCAAAAGTATTTGACTTTTACCATCTGAGACACACCTGGGCTCCTGATGGTCTCCCCATCTCACAAACAAGGGACTCTCTTTCCCCCTCATGGATATATTTCCCTTTATGGACCTTCCTATGTATAATATGAACTATGGACACTGGGGGAGGGTAGTTGGGTTTACTCTCTGTATTATGATTTCTATATTTTCATATTTTCTCCTGTATATGTAACCTTCTCCTGACCCTTTCTGCCCCATTCCCTTTGTTGGAAAAATGTATAAGGAAGTTGCCTTGCCTCTGAAAAAAGCAATTAGCGATTGTGGAAACCCTTATCTTAGATCATTTCTTGCATGGAAAAATAACAAAGAAATGTCTCCTTGACTTCGGAGGTGGACCATTAAGGGGATAATCACTTGGAAGACTTTTTAATCACATTACAAAGGGGGGAAAGAGGACCATCGGAAAGTTTTCTTCCTCCTGACCCGTTTCCTTTCAAGCCTTTAAATTAAAGACATTCACTCAAGATCTCCCCCATTGTGCCCCTGCCTGACCGCAAGAGGAAAACTCGGATTGAGTAGTATCGCTCACATTGATGCTTATCTCAGATCAATCACAACACAATAGATTGGCTTTTCTTGAAGGCCGGTTCGGACTCGTTAGGCCCCCTGGACATTTCCTGTAACTTCATAATCCATTCAAGAATGCATTGTTTTCCTTCGTCCCGCCTCCCTCCCTTCTGATTCACTGGGGCGCCGAGGTGGCAGGAGTCTTCTGATTGGCTCTGGCACACTGCGGGAGCCCTGTGATTGGCCCAGGCACGCAGGGGACAGCCAAGCCTCCACCCAGCTGTTTGCATGCCAGCCAATCACCATCGAGCTGGGCGAGGGGCGGGGAGTGGGAGTTTTGAACCACACAACTCTGTATTTTCTATAAAAATGGCATTTATTTCTGTACGCGCATACTTAGCTTGGCGAATGATTGCTGCTTTGCATCGTTTTCAGCTGAATCGCTAATAAACATCTCGGTGGCTCTTCCTTCAACTTTGGTGAGATTCTTTTTGGGAACTTAGGGAAAATAAATTGCTTAAAATTAGGCTTCTCTTTGCTCACCAATGTAGCGATCCCTCTTTGGTGGGGCCGCAGGGTCTCTTCTCCTGGGGTAGACCCTTCTAAAGTTCCTATCCACTTCATTAGCCTTAAGCCCATCTTTAAATCTTTTTTCCTGCCCACCGACATCCTGTTTAATGTTTTTGAGTTGAGAGTAAAATAACTGCTTTGGAGATGGTGATCAGGCATTCAGACAATATAGCATTTGGTCCAGCAAAGTGGATGGTGGAGGATCATTGCTTCAATGGTGGTGATCTTTGCTTCTTCCAGGATGCTGACATTTCTCCTCCTGTCTTCTTCCCAAGAGATTTGCAAGATTTTTCAGAGGCAAAGCTGATGGAATCTTTCCAGAAGTTGAGTGTGATGTTTGTAAACAGTCCATGTTTCGCAGGTGTATAGCAGGGTTGGGGGGACAATAGCTTTATAAACAAGCATCTTGGTCTCCCTATGAATGTCCATATCATGTTGCACTTGCAGAGCTCAGGCGGTGGTGTGTTTCATTGTTGATGTAGGCCTTTTTTTGAAGAACTGGCTGCCAAGGTAGCGGAAACAGTCAACATTTTCTAGCTTTACACCTTAAGCTTTACTTCTTGCATTGCAGAGGGACTAGAAGAGCAAGGTCATATTTACTCAGCCATATAAAATCTAGATTATTTATTTATTTATCATGTCAGGAGTAACCAGACATTTGTATTACATTTTTAACAAAAACAAACAAACAGACAGACAAAACACAAAGTTTGCAAGCTTGGTAGTTGATTAAATGTCCTTTGACCAGTATCTGGCCACTTGGAGTGCCT
Organism: Anolis sagrei; assembly: GCF_037176765.1. NCBI lineage: Eukaryota > Metazoa > Chordata > Lepidosauria > Squamata > Anolidae > Anolis > Anolis sagrei. Next base: position 75,411,673 of record NC_090034.1, on the reverse strand, counting down.
CTGGTGTTGTCGCAAGGAGGTCCTCCATTGTGCATGTAGCAGGGCTCAGGTTGCATTACAGCAGGTGGTCTCTGGTTTGCTCTTCTCCACACTTGCATGTCGTGGATTCCACTTTGTAGCCCCATTTCTTAAGGTTGGCTCTGCATCTCATGGTGCCAGAGCTCAGTTTGTTCAGCGCCTTCCAAGTCGCCCAGTTTTCTGTGTGCCCAGGTTGGAGTCTCTCATTTGGTATCAGCCATTTTGAGGTTCTGGGTTTGAACCTGCCACTTTTGGACTCTCGCTTGCTGGGGTGTTCCAGCGAGTGTCTCTGTAGATCTTAGAAAACTATTTCGTGATTTAAGTTGTTGACGTGCTGGCTGATACCCAAACAAGGGATGAGCTGGAGTTGTCACTGCCTTGGCCCTTTCACTATTGGCTGCTACCTCCCGACAGATGTCAAGTGGTGCAATATCGGCTAAACAGTGTAGTTTCTCCAGTGGTGTAGGGCGCAGACACCCCGTGATGCCGTGGTATGTCTCATTAAGAGCCACATCCACTGTTTTAGCGTGGTGAGATGTGTTCTATACTGGGCATACATACTCAGCAGCAGAGTATAAAATCTAGGTTATCTGCTTTGAATTGGATTATCCGGCAGTGTAGACTCATATAATCCAGTTCGAAGCAGGTAATGTGGATTATACGCTTCAGTATTCTGGATTATATGGCAGTGTAGAAGGGCCAAATAGAGATTCCTAGATATAACATTTTAATAAAATTCGCAAAAACAAAACTTGCTAATGGGGAGGGTCCACTATATTTGCCTGCCATTTTTAATCTAAATTTCTTAATCTAGTGCCTTCAATGGGTTTAGCAGCAATGTCCATCATGGCAAGGAATGATGGGACCAGGCTGGGAAAGGATTGTTTGGTGTGTTCACTGTTGTATGTTGTGCACAGCTAAAACATGTGCTCTAAGTAATTCCAGAAGCGCCTAGTGGCGCAGTGGATTAAAGCGCTGAGCTGCTGAGCTTGTTGACTGAAAGGTTGCAGGTTCGAATCCGGGGAGCGGCATGAGCTTCCGCTGTCAGCCCCAGCTTCTGCCAACCTAGCAGTTCAAAAACATGCAAATGTGAGTAGATCAATAGGTACCACTCCGGTGGGAAGGTAACAGCGCTCAATGCAGTCATGCCGGTCACATGACCTAGGAGTTGTCTATGGACAACACCAACTCTTCGGCTTGGAAATGGAGATGAGCACCAAACCCCAGAGTCGGACACGACTGGACTTAATGTCAGGGGAAAACCTTTACCTAAGTAATTCCAAATTTTAGGTACACTATAAATTCCTGCTTTTTTACATATACAGAATATTTCCCATTTATTTAGTCACTTTGCACAGACATGTTAATTCTTTCTTTCTTCTCTGAGCAGGAGAAACCTTCAGGTGACATCTGAACAACAGATTCGCCTCTTCCTCGAGTCACAAGCTGGATGACAAGTTAAGTGCAGAGGTCTCCTTAATGTAATACAATGCATTTTTTCAAAAGGCATCAAATCTCCTGACAAGGCAATTTTGTTGAATCTCATTGATTGTCATATTGTGAGTACAGCAGACAACGAAGACTAAAGCTATTGCATCTTTGGGATTACCATTATTACTTTTAAAAAAACATGCTGGATCCCTTTATTTCTTCCTTCCTCCTAATACTAGAAATTTAAATCATAATGGCACACTTCACGTTTTGTAAATGTATCCATAGCAACGAGGACATCTCAATTATTACAACTTGATCACTCCTTCACTGGAGGTATGCTCCATATTTCTTAAAGTCTGTCTCTGGTGTGATCTCTATATATACCCGTATATACTCAAGTATAAGCTGACCCGAATGTAAGCCGAGGCATCTAATTTTACCACTAAAAACTGGGAAAACGTATTGACTCGAGTATAAGCCAGGGTAGGAAATGCAGCAACTACAGGTAAATTTCAAAATAAAAATACAATACCAATAAAATGACATACAATAACAATAAAATGACATTAATCAAGGCATCAGGAAGTTCAATGTTTTTGAATATTTACATAAAACTGTAATTTAAGATATGACTGTTCAATACTGAATCAACTATTATTCTGACCTTCTTCGATGTAAACGTGTGTAAAAGACCTCCGCCAATGGTAATGAAGCTGCCACCAAATTGTAAAGAGACGCTACCAATTAGTGAGGAAGCGCCTAGGTTTAGGAGAGAGGAGCCACTGATTTGTAAAAGGCTCTGGTATTAAAGGCTCTGTTTGTGTTGTGAGGTAATTTTGGTAGAGTGGGTGCACCGAACGTAGAATTAATGGAGATGAGGCAGTTTTAAAAACCAAAGAGAACAAGTTTATTTTTAAACAAAGCGTATGGTTGCAGTATGAAGATGTTAAGCTTGGCAAATACTTGATGGTTACATGTAACTTGGTTGCGATACAATTCAGACTTTCGATGTTACAACTTATGAACTCTTGCTGTGGTGAAGCGCTTTATTAACCAGTGTTCCCTGCAATGAATAGTCTTTCTGTTTGATCTACACTTGATCAAATCACAGATCTCCAGTCTTCCTCCTGACTGGCGATCCTATCAAGCCTCTGTTAGTTCTTTCTAACTAAAGTAACTAACAAGGTTTTCCCCTTCAGCTTCCTAGCTGAAGAAATCTCTACTATTCACGAACACTAAAACCTGGCTCTTCACTTCTTCACTCCTCAGAGTCTAAAACTGACTCTCCTGCTCTCTCAGAGTCTTACTCCCTAACTGACTTCTCTCTCAGAGTCTTTTTTTCCTCTCTCTCCTCTAACTGTCACTTTTCAAAACCTTTTCTCTCTAAGCTCCTCCCACCTCCTCTTCTGCCACGTTTCCATGGTAACACATTGCTCACAGCTAGGCCGCTCCAGACTTAGGGCAACCAATTCAAACATAAATACAGTTATAAGCATATTATTATAAACACTTCTGTACAACGTGCTTATGTATCCTTCCAATAATAATAAAGAGAGTAAAATAATAAATGTAATAAAATAATAATAATAGTGAAAATAATGGATTTCCTAGGTTCTTGTGGGTTTTTTCGGGCTATAGGGCCATGTTCTGGAGGCAATTTTTCTCCTGACATTTCGCCTGCATCTATGGCAAGCATCCTCAGAGGCAGTGAGGTCTGTTGGAACTAGGAAAAAGGTTTTATATATCTGTGGAATGACCAGGGGTGGACAAAGGACTCTTGTTTGCTGGAGCTAGGTGTGAATGTTTCAACTGACCACCTTGATTAGCATTTGATGGCCTGGCAGTGCCTGGGGCAATCTTTTGTTGAGAGGTGATTAGATGTCCCAGATTGTTTCCTCTCTGTTGTTTTGCTGTTGTAATTTTAGAGTTTTTTTTAAATACTGGTAGCCAGATTTTGTTCATTTTCATGATTTCCTCCTTTCTGTTGAAATTGTCCACATGTTTGTGGATTTCAATGGCTTCTCTGTGTAGTCTGTCATGGTGGTTGTTGGAGTGGTCCAGCATTTCTGTGTTCTCTAATAATATGCTGTGTCCAGGTTGGTTCATAAGGTGCTCTGCTTGTTGTTGTTCATTTGTTCAGTCGTCTCCGACTCTTCGTGACCTCATGGACCAGCCCACGCTAGAGCTCCCTGTCAGCCGTCACCACCCCCAGCTCCTTCAAGGTCAGTCCAGTCACTTCAAGGATGTCATCCATCCATCTTGCCCTTGGTCGGCCCCTCTTCCTTTTGCCTTCCACTTTCCCCAGCATAATTGTCTTCTCCAGGCAGTGCTGTCTCCTCATGATGTGGCCAAAGTACTTCAACTTTGTCTCTAGTATCCTTCCCTCCAATGAGCAGTCAGGCTTTATTTCCTGGAGGATGGACTGGTTGGATCTTCTCGCAGTCCAAGGCACTCTCAGAACTTTCCTCTAACACCACAGCTCAAAAGCATCTCTCTTCCTTCGCTCAGCCTTCCCTAAGGTCCAGCTCTCACATCCGTAGGTTACTACAGGGAATACCATGGCTTTGACTAGGCGGATCTTTGTTGCCAGTGTGATGTCTCTACTCTTTACTATTTTATCGAGACTGGACATTGCTCTCCTCCCAAGAGGAGCTCTGCTTATTATTATTATTATTATTATTATTATTATTATTATTATTTAGGTTATCTAGTGTAGTATTCACGGGCCATTTCAATAAGTTCACTATTATCTATGGTTTAGTGGATTCACATGAAGTCTAGTGACACATCCCCTGTGGATACAGGGGTTGACCTTACACAAAACCACACGTTGAGGTGGGAAATGGAAGAAGTCAATGGAAAGGGATTTGCTGATCTGCCCATTGCTGCTCCTGGCCCATCCAGAATATACCAGCTGACACACGAATAAGGCAAGGCAGGGCCTGCTTAGAAAACCAGTCTCCCTGAATAGCTGACAAATGCTCATTAGGTCATGTTTTGAAAAGCAGAGCTGCAGGAGGATTGGAAGCCTGCCTTGGTATTAGGTTGTTTACACAGTTTGTTCAATACACGAACAAGCTACATGTCAAAAGATTAAAGACAGGCCCCCTTGAGTTTGTTTGTTTCTTCCTCAAGATAGCAGCAAAAGATGCATCCAGCGCCTTTCTGCCTGATCGGATTCAAAGTAGAGAGAAACTTGCTCAGAATCTAAGCCAAAGGGACTCCCAGAGGTGGGGGTTATTTATTTATTTTCCATCACTGGAGTTTCTGAGCAGATTTTCCTCCTTGTCTCGTTCTCTCTGGGGAAAGGGGGTCTCTGACTGTTGAAGGCAGGTTTGAGTGTAGAGAGCGAGGCTTTACGAAACAAAGGGGGAAAGGCATCAAATAGCTGCTGGTTTTGAAGTGTTATTATATGGCAGAAGGTGGCATTTGACGTGGTGCCGCTGCCTGCATTTACATCAACCTCGTGCTGTTGATTCACGCTCTTTTGACTCAACTCACCGGGTGCTTTTTCTGCGCCTTTTCTCTCTTTGCCACTCTGGCTCTGCGGAGCTCATAAAGCTAATGAGCTGGATTATTTCTTCACTCACGCATCACTGAGAAAATTATATATTCCAGGTGTATGGGCTTTAGTAGGAGGGTTGGTGCCGGAGGCAGCAAAAAAAAAGCCCACCCCAAATGTTCAAACAGAGTGGCTTTCAGCAATCCAGCTGATCTGGAAACATAAAGGGTTGTTTTGGTGTCTTTTTGACAAAGGAGACAAATGTGTGGCTTCCTCAACTTCCTGCCCAACCACCTTTGCCTTTCCAGCATTGCCAGTCACCTGCTCCCAGGTATACAACTTGACCCACTTCTGTTTATCACAGGACACTGAAACTGCACATGTGTAATTGAAGCCGAACCCCCCCCCCCCCCCAAATAAGGGATAGTGACATAGTTCTGCAAAGGGCAAGGGCACCAGACTACACAATAGGGGTTAAGTCTTGGTCACATTGCCAAGGCACTGACAACAACAAGGACCCCACAAGGCTTTTGAGGAATGGCTGGATCTTGGGACTTCTGCCCTTCATGAGAGTCATAGTTTCCCAAGGACCAGCTTCGATCCCAGCGTGGTAGGGTTGGGCGGTTTCGTTCGTTAATTTCGTAATTCATTATTAATTCGTATTTAAATTAGCTTAGGTTCTGATATTGAGCCATGCAGGAGTAATTAAAAATCGAAACGAATTTTTTCAATTTATTTTGTAATTGTTTCGTAATTGTTTCGAAATCGTTTCGTAATTGTTTCGTAATTGTTTCCATATGTCTGGTGCAAGTTTTAGGGTTGTTGTTTATTTTATCAGTGATAAAATATAAATTATCACACCAAGTCGACAACAGAGGGAGAGGGAAGCTTCAGAAATCCCCCCTGTCCCATTTGGAGGGTTTTTCAGCATATAGCGCAATCGCGTCCGCCATTAACGAATCAATTCGTAATTTTACGAAATTTCGTATATTTCGAACCTTTTTAAAGGAAAATTTCAGAATTCTTTAAAAAAACGAAACGCAAAAACCCCCTAAAAACGAATCGAGTTTAGAAACAAATTTTTCCGTGGTTACCCAGCCCTACAGCGTGGCAGCTCTGCCTAATATTTTGGACTCAGAAGGACATCCTTCCCGCTCATGAACTTCCCTCAAAATGAACTATGGACTCACATTGCTTCAAAATAATTTCTTTATTAAATTTCTCTGGTGGGTGGGACGGAGAAGGGGTGATTGATATGAATTTCCTACAATTTCGATATACTTTCCTTCTATGTATTTCCTTCACAAGTCTGACCCAGCCATGAACTCTTTTGCCCTTTGGGAGGCTGATCAGGGAGCAGCCCGCTGGGCTGAAAAGGCAATCAGGAATCACAAAAACACCTATTTACTTGGAACTCACATCTGAACAATGGGACCTGGAGTTACTATTTGACTTTAGGAGGGGGTCATCAGACTGTGATTTCCTCTGCCAAGTTTTCCTTCACAACAAACATCCTTCACAGCCTCACCTTTTACCTTATCTGATCCTGGAAGGGGAATACCTGAATCAAATGATTATCCCTAATCACTGATCCATCAAAAGAACAAAAAAACAAGTTTCCTTGGCTGGCTGATCCCTCGGGCACAGGAAATCCAGGACAGTGGAATGACATCATCATCATCATCATCATCATTATTATTATTATTATTATTATTATTAAACTTTATTTGTACCCCGCTAGCATCTCCTGAAGGATTCGATGCGGCTTACACAGGCCGAGGCCTCAACACACAACACAACAATACAATCTAAGCAAATCAAACAATTAAAAACAGAATAAAGCAAAATAAACAACAGGCACAATACACTAAAACACAATAAAACTGGGCCGGGCCAGAGAATGGGTACAAAGATTAAAAGTGCTGATGTGACAGGGGGTGTATAGGGGGGCAAGTGCGATGTGCGATGTGCAGCAATCATTGGCTCTGATAAAGTGCTTATGTGACTTGGTAGTGGAGATTTCCTAATCTGGGAAGGCGCATCGGAAAAGCCAGGTCTTCAAGTTCTTTCTGAAGACAGCCAATGTAGGGGCCTGTCTAAGGTCTTTGGGGAGGGTGTTCCAGAGTCGGGGGCCACCACGGAAAAGGCCCTGTCCCGTGTCCCCACCAAGCGCACTTGCGACGCCGGTGGGATCACGAGCAGGGCCTCTCCAGATGACCGAAGTGAACGTGTGGGTTCGTAGATGGAAATGCGGTCACGCAGGTAGGCTGGTCCCAAACCGTTCATCCTCTCTGGATACATTGTCCCTCTTCCATCCGGCCTCCCTCTCCCTGATTTGCTAAGGAGCGAAGAGGGAGGGAGTTTTGAAACTTTCAAACCTGTATTTTGCTATAAATATGCCTCTGATCAATGTACTGGTATGCTTGCATGTGAATGATCACTGCAATTGCATCCGCTTCAGCTGAATCGCTCATTAAACCTCAATGCCTCTTCTTCGCCTTGGCAAGAGTCTCATTTCAATTATTAATATTAATAAAATTGCTGGAATCAGGCTTCTCTGACAGCTCACCAAGGTCATGGACCCTCTTTGGTGCGATCCTAGGGGTCTCTCTTACTGGGGAGGCCCTCCTAAAGTCCGTATTGACTTCATAATGATATAAGTCTCTATAGGTTACGCGCCAATTTACAACGCAGAATTGATAACAGTCTTGATGTTACATGTGCTGAAGTGGTGTTAGGTTTGATAATGGACCCAGTGGAATACAGAGCAGTCCTCAAGTTCCTTTCCTTGAAAGGCCGCACACCAAAGGAGACGTTAAATAAGATGAAAGAGGACTATGGTGAGGATTCCCCATCATATGATGTAGTCAAGAACTGGCATCGTCAATTCCAATGTGGTTGGACTTTGGTTGAAACAGCTTCAATTCCAGAGCAATCCACTCTGCTATTGATTAAAGTTGAGGCCACCACCCAGAAAGTTGAGGCCGCCATTTTGGAAAATTGCCATGTAACCATTTGCCACCTAGCCCAAAATATCAAGATTAGTGTGGGGTCTGTGGAAAAAAATCACCCAAGACCATCTTCACATGCATAAGGGAACCGCTTGCTGGGTCCCCAGCTGCTCACACCTTTCCAGGAGCAGGAACAAGTTGAATGCTCTCAGGCTCTATTGACAATGATGTGCCATGGAAACCAGGAGGACTTTTTGAACAGACTGAACACAGAGGATGAAAGCTGGGTCCATCACTATAATCCTGAGATTAAAGTCCAGTCAATGTGATGGAAGCATCATGACTCACTGCCTCCAAAGAAGGCACATGCCCAACTCTTGGCTGGCAAGGTCATACTCACAGCACTGTGAGTAGTATTGATAGATTTCCTAGCAAGGGTACCATGGTCACTGGGTCATACTATGCTATACTGCTGCAGAAATTGTGGGAGGCCATCAAAACTAAGGGACGTGGCATGCTTACCAAAGATGTCTGCCTTCTGCAAGACAATGCACCAGTCCACAGCTCACCTGTTGCCCAAATGGAAGAAGCATGCTCCTGTGGCTTTGAAATTCTACCGCATCCCCTTATTCACCCGACCTTGCACCATCGGACTTCGACCTCTTTCCAACAAGGAAGTTATTTTTAAGGACAAGCATTTCTCAGATTATGAGACTCTGATTTTCGAATGGCTTTTGGAGCAACCTGTCGACTTCTACAAGTGAGGTGTTTACAGTTGCTGAAAATGATGGGAGAAGGATGTGTCCCTAGGTGGCACCGATGGAGAGAAGGACTAATAATTGTGCCAAGTTTCATTGCTCTCAGTCTGTGACGGCGTGAGTGGTGCCACCTATATGTAGAACTGTTAGTTGCAAGATTTAAATTGTTGTATCATGCTTAATCCTGCCTTTTTACCCTGCCTATGTATAGTTGGATTGATTGGTTATTTATAGCTGTCAATCAATGTTGTTTGCACCAGTTGAATTGCTTTCTCAGCTCAATTGTTTGGCTCCACCTCTTCCTGGAGGAGGGGAGTGCTTTCCTTTTTCATTCCACCATCAGATTTCCTACCAGATGGACGTGAGTAAGAGACTTGGCTCTAAAAGTCCTGATTAAATTACCTCTCAGCACCAATTCTGAGGTTCTTACCCTTGAGACTTATGCTTCATGTTCAGACCAACCTGAACGACGTTGGGAAGTCTCAAACGCCTTCAAATCAGTTCTTTTGGTACCAGAGGAAGACCCTGTGTCTTCAAACATAGGCCATTTGGACTGGGGTTGTGGATTGCTCCAGCATTTACAACCATTGAGAAAGAAGGACCTGGAAAAGCTTCTCAGCTGCAAAACTTCTTGGACCCAAGACAACCAGAGACTGTAATGTACCCTGGAACTCCCAAGGACCAAAACGCTGTAGATAACTCAAAATAGGTTTTATTGTTCACCAAGAGTTATCCCTTTAAGGCAATAAGCTGGAAGTTTCAAAGGGGTAAAGGAAATATACATTACAGTTTCTGGTTGTCTTGGGTCCAAGGAGATTTCATAGCTGAGAAGCTTTTCAAGGTTCCCTCTTTCCCAATGGCTGCAAATGCCTGAACATTCACAGCCCCAATCCAAATGGCCTATATTTGAAGACACGAAGCCTTCCTCTGGTGCCACAGGACCAGTTTGAAGGCGCTTGGGTCTCCTCAACGTTGTCTAGGGTGATCCGGGCATGAAGTATGAGTTCCAAGGGTAAAAACCTTAGAATTGGTGATGAGAGGTAACTTAATTAAGGGCTTTAGAGCCAAGTCTCTTTCTCACATCTATCTGATAGAAAGTTTGATGGTAGAATGGAAAAGGAAAAGCTCTGCCCTCCTCCAGGAAGAGGTGGAGCCAAGCAATTGAGCTGAGGAAGCAATATAACTGGTGCAAACAACATTGATTGACAGTTATAAATAACCAATCAATCTACAAACTAGGCAAGTTTGGGCATGTTATACAGTTTAAACCTTTGCACTTTAAAGTTCTACACACAGGTGGCACTACTTGCGCTGTCACAGATAGTTATGCCTGAATAAACATGGATTGTAGTAATCATCGGGCTGTTGTGTTAATATCCCATCCAATCTGTATTTTTTCATCTGTGTATATTTGTTATAAATATTTTAATAGTTGGAGCCCCCAGTGGTGCAGTGGGCTAAACTGCTGAGCTGCTGAACTTGCTGACTGAAAGGTTGGCGGTTTTAATCCGGGGAGCAAGGTGTGTTCCCACTGTTAGCCCCAGCTTCTACCAACCTAGCAGTTCAAAAACATGCAAATGTGAGTAGATCAATAGGTATTGCTCTGGCGGGAAGGTAACGGTGCGCCATGCTGTTATGCTGGCCACATGACCTTGGAGGCGTCTACTGACAACTCCGGCTTTTCGGCTTAGAAATGGAGATGAGAACCTCCACCCAACCCCCACCCCCAGAGTAACACAGTTAAACGTAATGTCAAGGTGAAACCTTTACGTTACCTATTTTAATAGTGTTTTGTTTATCTCGCTGTTTAATCATGTTGTATTTTGGTTTGAGCCACGAGAAGAGGCAGCTAATAAATAAATGAATAAATAAGAAAAAAATTATTTATTAAGATTTTTTTTTTAAAGACTTTTACCATATCACTGCCAGCCTGGATACATCCAACTTTTATTTTGAGCTACTGAAAAATGAAGGAGACAAAACATTTTGCTAATACAATTGAATAGTTCCATTTGTTAAGCTCTGTCTCACACACACACTAATAATGCACACAAACACACACTTTGTAGCTCTGTTCAGGGAATTGTGCAGCTTTCAGATTGAATGGTTGTATAATTTATTGTCATAAAGGTCTACGGTTGGCTTGGGAAATTAACTATATAAGCAAGTGTTTGTGGCAGACTCACACGGTGCAGTTGAAGTCATGTTCACATATATCAAAGGTAGCTTATCCAAATGGCACTGGGATCCCCAGATATGATGCCCTTTCTGGTTGTGTGCCTTTTGCAAAACAAAGCTTAGAAGTTATTTGAGAAATGATACGGTTAAATACTTTGGGAAACAATGCCGCACCAAGGAGTGGAAGACAATCAATAAGTCTAAGCAGACTGTAGAAATGTTACTTTGGGGGCTATAGCTCAAAAACTAACCACACTGGCTCGGGGATTCTAGAGTTTGCAGCCCACAAAGCAACTTTCTCAAACTCTAGGCTGAATAAATTCTATGCAACTTCTACAGCTGAGTAGCTGGACATATAAGGCACTCTTTCACAACTGTGCAGTGACAAAGGTGAGTCAAGACAAGCGTATCACTCATAGCTCTATCTTCCAAGAGAAGGAAGAGACCAAGGAGTACAGCACTTTGCCACTGCTGGCCCACAGTGTTGTGGCAAAATAGGCTTGTGAAGTGACTTATAGTTTTCCATACTGGTCAAACAAATGCCACAGAGGCAAGCAAAACATTGCAGAATCCATTCACACCAAGGGCATTCCGGTCCATTAATCAGCTTGTCAGCAGAGTACAACTGCAATGTCTGACCTTCTCCACACTATTTAGTACAGTGGTTCTCAAACTGTGGGTCTCCAGATGTTTTGGCCTTCAACTCTCAGAAATCCTAACAGCTGGTAAACTGGCTGGGATTTCTGGGAGTTGTAGGCCAAAACACCTGGGGACCCACAGGTTGAGAACGACTGGTTTAGTCAATTCACTAATTCAGTTTTTCATCCAAAAATAACGAGAGGTTTTAATCTTCAAAGTTGTATATTTACAGCTGGACCGGGTTGTGGCACATGGACTGGGTTGTGGCGCCATGGGGTAGGAGTCAGTTGCATGACAAAAAGGTCATCAGTTCGAAGCCAGCCTGGGTAGGAGTAAGCTCTCGACCATTTGTCTAGCTTGCTGTCGACCTTTACAGCCCAAAAGACAGTTGCATCTGTCAAGTAGGAAATTTAGGTACCGCTTGTGCAGGGAGACTAATTTAATTAGTCACAATCGCAGTTGGTGGGGATGAGAGACAGGGCCTTCTCGATGGTGGCTCCCCAGCTTTGGAACTCCCTCCCACAGGAGATTAGAACTGCTCCCTCCCTCCTGACGTTCAGGAAGCTAACAAAGACTTGGCTATGGAATGTGGCCTTTGATAACTGAGTCAACTTTGGTCCACATGGAAGGAGAATGAATAACTGTAAATTATGACCAGGAATGCTTTGACGACATGGCTATATAAGTGTGATGATGACGATGTTGTATTGTAATGTTTTTAATTGTGTAATGATGATGCATTGTGTGGTTTGTATTTTTGTATATGAACACATGTTGTGAACCGGATCTGAGTCCCTCTTGTAGGTGAGAAGATCGGTATAGAAAACGTTTAAATAAATAAATAAATAAATAATTTATGACGCCATAAAAATATCCAGCAGCGGGCGAAAGAATGAGGAAGTACTCCAGCAAGGACTCGGTGCCACAAGTGGACCATGAAGTGACAGCTCCCCCGGTGGCCGGAATTCAAACATACCCTCATGAAGCTTAAATAGCCTTTGTGTTTGTTTATATATGTTGTGTGTCTATGGCATTAAATGTTTGCCATGTATATGTGCATTTGTGATCTGCCCTGAGTCCCCTGCGGGGTGAGAAGAGTGGAATATAAATACTGTAAATAAATAAATAAAAATATATTGATCCCCAATCAGATTTGTACTTACAAATGATTCTCAGATGCACAAGGAAATTCACACAAAAATCACAAGCAGAGAGAGCAACAAGACAAAAGAGAGACTAAACATCTCTCCTTTTTATACTCACCTGTTGACTTGTCATCAGTAAGGGACAAATGGCTGATGCAACACCTTGTCATAAACCTCACATGATCATGACTCAGGGCCCTTCCATACAGCCATATAACCCAGAATTTCAAGGCAGAATCGTGGCATAATTTAAAATAAACCTCGTTTGATCAGCCCAGATACTGTCTTGCCAGAGAAAGAAAATGTGCCATGCAGGTAAACCATAAAGAACAAGTAGTTTACTCCTCATAGTTCAGAACAACATATGTACAATATGATCAGTAGCATCAACTCACATAGTGTCCTTTTATGAAAGGTTTGAAATGGTCTTTCTTTTGTCCATGTGGATAAACTCCTTCAGCAGCTCATGAAGCAAGAGTACACTCCAAACTCTGTCCCTCTCTGCTTCTCTCTTCTTCGCTCTCTGCAGCTGCATAGCTCAAGCCTAAACAAAAATGTAACAGTAAACAAAAGTCCCAGGCTCGACCTGCTCCGCGGACATTGCCCGTCCAATTAGCTTCATGCATCTTATTTTACAATTGACACACACACATTAACTGATTCCTTGCATGCTTCAACATTTCAAGGCAGAAGAACCCACAATATCTGCAATATCTGTTATCTGAGTCTACACTGCCATATAGTGAATGAAACTCAAAACTGGTTATGGGACCAAGCGTCCAAACAGTAGAGACAGCAAATTTAGAATGAGACCCAATTTGTGTGAATGACAACGTACTGACCTGGACTATGATTTGAAACCTTTGTGATTTAAACAATGTTTTAGTAGTTTTATGTTTTAATGGCTTTTATCATTTATTACTGTTGTTGGCATTGAATGAATGCATGTTGTGAAGCCGCCCCGAGTACCTCTCTGGTAGTAAGAAGGATGGGATACAAATATGTGATATATATATATATATATATATATATATATCCCAGTTCAAAGCAGATATTGTGGGATTTTATTCAGCTACTAGATGTCCCCTGCCATGCCTTGCTGTGGCCCAGTCTGTTGATCTGGAAAATAAAGTAATGAGAAAGTGTTGGTTTCTAATATATGTAATTTCTTTATGCTTGTGGGTAAACAGTATTTCTTGCAGTTTCTTTGTCAGTGTTGATGTGGAGAGTACCACCCTGGAACATGCAACATATCATTGTCCTTCTTTAAGGGTCCCTTTCAAATCTATGATATTATATCTGTGTATGTGTCAATCATCGCTCTCTCTCTCTCTCTCTCTCTCTCTCTCTCTCTCGATGGCTGGGTGGCTCTTTGTCAGGAGGACTTTGATTACGTTTTCTTGCCCTGATGAAGGGAGTTGGATTGGATGGCCTTAAGTATTTTCTGTTGGTCATGGGGATTCTGTGTGGGAAGTTTGCCCCGATTCTGTCGTTCGTGGGGTTCAGAATGCTCTTTGATTTTATGTGAACTGTGAATCCCAGTGACCACAACTCCCAAATGTCAAGGTGTATTTCCCCCAAACGCCATCTGTGTTCATATTTGGGTGTATTGAGTGCTTGTGCCAAGTTTGGTCCAAATCCATCATTGTTTGAGTCCACAGTGCTCTCTGGATGTAGGTGAACTACAACTCCAAAACTCAAGGTCATTGTCCACCAAACCCATTATTTTCTGTTGGTCATGGGAGTTCTGTGTGTCAAGTTTGGTTTAATTCCATCGTTGATGGAGTTCAGAATGATCTTTGATTGTAGGTGAACTATAAATCCCAGCAACTACAACTCCCAAATAACAACATAATTTTTTGAGTCATGGTCACTCCTTGAGTTGTGAGACGTTTTGCTTCTGAATTTGGTGTGATTTTGTTCATTGGTTTTTTTGTTTTTAAGGAACTCATTATGCACAGAGCATTTTTAGATAGATAGATAGATAGATAGATAGATAGATGTGGAAGGAGCCCCAGTCATGTCTACATGCCCCTTAAGTATTTCATCATGACTTTCTCAGTCATTCCCCAGGAGTTACCACATGTCCATCAAAACAGTATTTTCACATAGATGTAATGCTGAGGCATCTCTATCTCTATCTAACAAGTGTTTGCCGCCTGAGCTGGTGGTCTCACTGTATTTTACTAATAGGGTAAGCCCTGAGTCAGCTACGTATAAACAGCTAATGCAGAAGGATGAGAGTCACATTCCTGCTTTTTTTTCGTGCCAGGAGCGACTTGAGAAACTGCAAGTCACTTCTGGTGTGAGAGAAGTGGCCGTCTGCAAGGACGTTGCCTGGGGACACCCGGATGTTTGATGTTTTACCATCCTTGTGGGAGGCTTTTCTCATGTCCCCACATGGGGAGCTGGAGCTGACAGAAGTAGCTCAACCCACTCTCCCCGGATTCAAACTGTTGACCTATTTAACCCATTACTCCACTGGTGGCTCCATCCCAGCTAAAATACTAATTTATTTATTTATCGTGTCAGGAGCGAACCAAAACAGTTGTATTTCATTCAAAACAAGCAAACAAACAAACCACAAAGTTTGCAGATTTGGTATTCTATTAAATGTCCTTTGACCAGTAGCTGGTCACTTGGGGTGCCTCTGGTGTTGCTGCAAGAAGGTCCTTCTTTGTGCATGTGGCAGGGCTCAGGTTGCATTGCAGTAGGTGGTCTGTGGTTGGCTCTTCTCCACACTCGCATGTCGTGGATTCCAATTTGTAGCCCCATTTCTTAAGGGGGACATTAGAGAAGCCTCCCTGCAGGATTGCAAGACATCTGGGCGTCCCCTGGGCAATGTCTTTGTAGACGGCTGATTCTCTCACTCCAGAAGCGACCAGAAGCCACTTGCAGCTTAAGAAATACTAATTAAGTGTGTAGGAATTGCGTGGTATTTAGTTTCTGTTCCAGCCATCCAACTACTATTAGGACCTGGAGATCTCAGGATGTGGGCTCTCATCTCCAGGCTTCCGGGCAAGAAAAATCATTTCAGTAAAAGTGCTTCCCTGAAAACAAAATATGTTCAAAAACTGGAATTTCTGGTTTTTATTAAGAGGATACTGATCCATCACCCCATCCCCTGTTCCTTTGTCTCGCTTGACAGGCATGCTCTAGCGTAGACCAAAGCTTTCCAAACATTTGAATGCAATTTTCCTGCTTCTTGGCAGGGATTGGACTAGATGGCCCACGAGATCTTTTCCAATTCTATGATTCTGTGATTTGATGTTGGTGCCACACATTTTAGACACACGTGATTCCATGACACATTAATTGAATTAATTGCAAACCAGATATTAAACCAATGCCTTATAAGAGATACGGCCCGCCACATACATAAATGGTAATAATGAAATGTATGGGACACAATATGATGTACCTTACTTACTTAGGTGATCCCTCGTTGTCTGAGTAGGATAGTCTTCCAGGGTCAGTGTACTGGCAGTGGGTCCATAGGTGACTGTGGAGCCCTATTCTTGATCTTCATCTTCTCCCGCAGTGAGGGCATTGGTTTCTAGGTGGAAGGCGGTCCCGGTCGGGGTTGGCTTGATGCGCCTTCCTCTTGGCACATTTCTCTCTTTTGCCCTCCATTTGTGCCTTTTCAAATTCCACAGCACTGCTGGTCACAGCTGACCTCCAGCTGTGGTCAAGGGCCAGGGATTCCCAGTTCTCGGTGTCTATGCCAGAGTTGAGCCCTTCTTTAAATCTCTTTTCCTGCCCACCAACATTCCATTTTTCGTTCTTGAGTTTGGAGTAGAGCAACTGCTTTGGGAGACGGTGGTCAGGTATCCAGACAACGTGGCTGGTCCAGCGGAGTTGATGGCGGAGCACCATCGCTTCAGTGCTGGTGGTCTTGCTTCTTCCAGCACGTTGACATTTGTCCACTTGTCTACCCAAGAGATTTGCAGGATTTTCCGGAGGCAGCGCTGATGGAATCATTCTAGGAGTTGCATGTGATGCCTGTAGACAGTCCATGTTTCACAGGCATATAGCAGGGTTGGGAAGACAATAGCTTTATAAACAAGCACCTTGGTCTCCCTACAGATGTCACGATCCACAATATGATGTATTGCTTATTTCACATAGGCTTAGAGGTTTCTCATTAGGTTCTCACAACACATCTACACATTGCTGCCAACACACTAACACACAGTATGGAAAGCTCTGCTCTAGGCAGTGATGGTCGATGCTCAATGTATCATGTTTAATCCCATCACCGACACTGTTCCTAGATGCCAAGGCCTGGGATATTTGTGACCTGGCAACAGTAGATGCTACCATGGCCCTGACTTCTAGCAGTGATCATGATATCAACAACGATGGGAAGACAGTTAGTGAATAATCTGAAAATGCAACAGGGATATTCTGAGTGGTTGTTCTAGGCAAAAGGAGCAAAGAAGGAGAATGAGAGAATTAGCCCTTTGGAGCTGTCCAAATATTGACCTGTGTTCTTTTGATGCTTTTTCGCTTGTGAGTTGTGACAGGATGACAGTGCATGTTGCTGTGGCTTCAGGCTAAAAACAAATTGTCAAGGTGTTTTTGAAGTTCACTGTGAATAAAAGCTATATGGCTCCGAGTTCCAATTGAGGGGAAATAGTCAGGCCTGTCATTGTATTTCCCTATTGAACTGTTGCATTCCACTGGACACTTTTCATCTTTTTGGGGGGTGAATCTCGGAAGGGAACACTTTTCTGCATTATCTGTTCGGAAAAGAGGCTGAATGTCAATGAGGACTTGCATTTCAGACCTCTTCACTGTGCCAGAGTGTGTACTTGGAATGTGAGGGATATGATAATAGATAACAGTTGTGTGTCTATGTGGCAGACATAACTTATTGGGACATCATGTGACATGTGTCAAAGTTTCAGCCACTAATTGGGGACATCACAGTAGAAGCTTAAAATCTGAGACAGTGAGTTTTATTCTTTCCCGTGTTGCAAGATCTAATTAAAATTCGAAATATACAGTTCATGAAGAAGAGGAGAAGGGGACTTTGCCATTACAGTATATCTGACATCTAGGGACAATGCTTGGTGATGTCATTAAACATGGCACCATGAGCATGAAACACCACTGTCAGAAGCATGTGATTTTAAAAACTTAAAAAAAGTCTGTCTGCTGCTCTGCTACTGAGATCCCAGAGGAAGGATAAGAAAGACATGCTCAGAGGTAAAAGGAAAGTTTGAAGCTACACAACACATACAAGAACATGGAATTTATTTATTTATTTATTTATTTATTTATTTATTTATTTATTTTGGGTTATGTCAGAAGCGACTTGAGAAACTGCAAGTCGCTTCTAGTGTGAGAGAATTGGCCGTCGGCAAGGACATTGCCCAGGGGATGCCTAGATGTTTTGGTGTTTCACCACCCTTGTGGGAGGCTTCTCTCATGTCCCCGCATGGAGAGCTGGAGCTGATCGAGGGAGCTCATCCACACTCTCCTCAGATTCGAACCTGCAACCTATTGGTCTTCAGTCCTGCCTGCACAGGGGTTTAACCTACTGCGTCACTGGAGGCTCCTAGTATGGAATGTGAGAAACATGAAATCAATGGCAGTTAGAAATAGTTATGCAAGAAATTGAACATACAGTGCGAGGGGGGTTCATTAAAGATTTCTCCTGTGGACTGAGAGCAATGAAACTTGGTCCAGTTATGAGTCCTTCTGCCCATTGGTGCCACCTAGGGACACACACTTCTCCCAACTTTTTCAGCAACTGTAAACACCCCGCTTGTAGAAGTCGACAGGTTGCTCCAAAAGCCACGTCATAACTTCGGAAATCAGAGTCTCATCATCTGAGAAATGCTTGTCCTTCAAAAATAACTTCATTGTTGGAAAGAGGGAGAACTTCAAAGGTGCGAGGTCGAATGAATAAGGGGGATGCAGTCAAATTTCAAAGCCACAGGAGCATGCTTCTTCCATTTGGGCAACATGTGTCTGCAGAAGGCAGACACCTTTGGTGAGCATGCCACATTGTCTCTTGGTTTTGATGACCTCCAGCAATTTCCACAGCAGTGAAGCATAGCATTCTCCAGTGATCAATGTACCCATTGCTATGGAAATCCATCAATACTAGTCCGTGCTGATCCCAAAATACTGTGAGCATGACCCTGCCTGTTGAGAGTTGGGCACGTGTCTTCTTTGGAGGGGGTGAGTCATGATGGTTCCATTACATCAACTGGACTTTAGTCTCAAGATCAGAGTGATGGACTCAGCTTTCATCCTGTTTGCTTGGTCTGTTGAAAAAGTCCTCCTGGATTCCATGGCACATCATTGTCAATAGAGCCTGAGAGCATTCCACATGTTCCTGCTTCTGGAAAAGTGTGATCAGCCGGGGGTCACAGTGAGCGGATCCCTTATGCATGTGAATATAGTCTTGGATGGTTTTTTTTCCATGGACCCTACACTAAGCTTGACATTTTGGGCTAGGTGGAGAATGGTTATGTGGTGATTTTCCAAAATGGCAGCCTCAACTTTCTGGATGGTGTGTTCATCAAGAGCAGAGTGGGGTCGCCCTAGAAATGGAGCTATTTACACAAAAGTCCGACCACATTTGAATTGATGACTCCCAGACAGTATCAATAAGACTTTGCCAGGGAGGAATGTTGAAAGGTACTATCTGAAGCCAAAAAGAAAAGAAAAGAAAAGAAATCTAATAGATGACTTGATGTTCTTCAGGTAGTTAAGGACCCTCAAGAAGCAAAAATAAAAGATGATAGAAATAGGGTCAAAAAACAGATCAATAGTTCAGCGACATGTGTGTAAAGAGAAGAAGTATTATAATCATTAAGTTAAAGAGGAGTTAAAGAGGACAAAAAAAAGAGAAGGAGAGCTCTTCCAAAAGATTTGAGAAATCAAAAGGAAATTTAAATCAAGAGTCAGGATGCTCTGCAACCAGCAGGGGAATACACTGCATGGCCAAGTACAAATAAAAATACTATGAGACTAATACCCCAAAGGAGCCCCCGGTGGCGCAGTGGGTTAAAGTGCTGAGCTGCTGAGCTTGTTGACCGAAAAGTCGCAGGTTCGATTCTGTGGAGCATCATGAGCTTCTGCTGTCAGCCCTAACTTCTGTCAACCTAGCAGTTCAAAAACATGCAAATGTGAGTAAATCAATAGGTACTGCTCCGGCGGGAAGGTAACGGTGCTCCATGTAGTCATGCCGGCCACATGACCTTGGAGGTGTCTATGGACAACGCTGGCTTTTCGGCTTAAAAATTGAGATGAGCACCACACCCCAGAGTCAAACATGACTGGACTTAATGTCAGGGGAAAACGTTTACCTTTAATACCCCAAAGCAAAGGTTGTCAACCTTTAGATTCCTCATGTTCCTCATGTTGTGGTGAACCTCAACCATAAAATTATTTTCGTTGCTACTTCATAACTGTAATTTTGTAACTGTTATGAATCGTAGTGTAAATATCTGATATGTAGGATGTATTTTTATTCACTTGACCAAATTTTGCACAAATACCCAATATGCCCAAATTTGAATACTAGTGCGGGGGGGGGGGGGATTGATTTTGTCATTTGGGAGTTGTAGTTGCTGGAATTTATAGTTAACCTACAATCAAAGAGAATTCTGAACTCACCAACGATAGAATTGTACCAAACTTGGCAAACACAACTCCCATGACCAACAGAAAATACTGGAAGGGTTTGGTGGATATTGACCTTGAGTTTTGGAATTGTAGTTCACCTAAATCCAGAGAGCACTGTGGATTCAAACAATTATGTATCTGGACCAAATTTGGCATGGGTACTCAATATGCCCAAATGTGAACACTGGTGAAGTTTGGGGGAAATAGGCCAATTTAGGAGCTGTAGTTGCTGGGGTTTATAGTTCACCTACAATCAAAGAGCATTCTGAACCCCACCAACAATAGCACAGGGCCAAACTTCCCACACAGAATGCCCACAGCCAACAGAAAATACTATGTTTACTGATGGTCTTTGGTGACCCCTCTGACTCCCCCTCTCGATCTCCACCCCCCGGGGCCTGACCCCAGGTTGAGAAACACTGCCCTAAAGAACTATATCACTTAGATGAAAGGATGACAGATTCAATCAAGGAAGATTTGATGATGTACCCACAATTTTAGAAAACGGAGAGGAAGCTACATTCAGATATCTTGGGAGAAATAAACAACAATGGCATATCAGAGGCCTGTTTCAACAGAATTTACAGAAACAGAATTTACTCTAGATCTAACCATGTTTCAAGCTACAGAGAAAGAATTTATTGTCAACACATATGGAAAATAAAGTAATGGACCACAGATTGGAAATGTTCAAAATTCTCCCTTTCAAACCGACTATGACTCCCCCCAAAACTTGTTGGTAACCTTCAGCCACATCTATTTATCTACATGTTTACACTCCAATGCTTGAAAAAGATGTTCATTTTGCATTATGTATGCGATACAATAATGACCAATTAATTTCCTTGGGTAACAGTGACATCACCCAACAAACACTGTTTGAAATGCTAACTCTAGATATTCATATTTTTGCACAATATGAAATGCTTAATATTACATGGAGATATAATGAGTCGACTGCTGTTGTGGTAGTCCTGTAGCACAGTTCACCTCCAACAATTGAAATGTCAAATCTTTGAAGTTCACTTATTATAGCAAGAAAGGTAAAATAGAGTTTCCAAGTAAGTCATTAAGACTGCTATAATCAACAAAATAGATTCAGGCCATATGCATATACTTTTTGAAAGTGCAAGAGAGCACATCCCCTTTTCCATTTCCTCTTCTTTATGGTAATTTGGAGGCTTGTCATAAAGATTCCTGGTTTTCCAATGGCACAAGTAATGCCCCATCATTAGTCAGTATACAAAAGGTAGAAAACTGGCATGGAGGCATAGATCAAATACAAATAGATAGATAGATGTTTTATTTATCACTAGCTTGGGGACCCGGCGCTGCCCGGGTTATTAGAGAAAGGAATTGTATATCAAGGTTGGTCTTTATCAGTTATTTATATGGCTCGCAGTGGTCTCAGGAAGTTAGTGAAGGTACTGCGAGTCCCATCATCTGTGGTCCATCCTCCTCCAAACTGCACCAGGATGGAGAGTGAGTCATGGGGGCTCTGTGTGCTAAGTTTGGTCTTGATCACTCATTGGATGAGGGTCACAGCAGTCTCAGAAAGTGAGTTAAGGTACTGCAAGTCCCGTCATCCATAGTCTCCCTCAAACATCACCAGAATGTTGAATTGGCCATGGGGGCTCTCTGTGCCAAGTTTGGTCTTTATTGGTATATGGATGAGTGTCACTGTGGTTTCAGGAAGTGAGTGAAGGTACTGCAAGTCCCATCATCCATTGTCCATCCTCCTCTAAACAGCACCAGGATGTAGAATTGCTCATTGGGGCTCTGTGTGCCAAGTTTGGTCTTGGTTGGTCATTAGATGAGGGTTGTAGCAGTCTTGGGAAGTGAGTGGAGATACTTGAAGTCCCATCATCCATAGTCTGTTCTCCCCCAAACCTCACCAGAATGTTGAGTTGGCCATGGGAGTTCTGTGTGCCAAGTTTGGTCTTCATCAGTCATTGGATGGGAGTCTCAGTGGTTTCACTAAGTGAGTGAAGGTACTGCAAGTCCCATTGTCCATGGTGCATCATCCTCCAAACCGCACCAGGATGTAGAGTGCATCATGGAGACCCGGTGTGCCAAGTTTGGTCCTTATCAGAAATTGGATGATGGTTGCAGTGGTCTCAGGAATTGAGCGAAGGTACTGCAAGTCCCATAATCCATGCTCAATCCACAGTCAAACCACACCAGGGCATAAAGTGGGTCATGAGAGGTCTATGTGCCAAGTTTGGTGTTGTTTAGTCATTGTTGAGGGTCGCAGCAGTCTCGGAAAGCGAGTAGAGGTACTTCAAGTCCCATCATCCATGGTATGTCCTACTCCAAACCACAGTAGGATATAGAGTGGGTCATGGGGGCTTTGTGTGCCAAGTTTGGTTTTCATCGGACATTACTGAGGGTTGCAGCAGTCTTGGGAAGGGAGTGGAGGTACTTGAAGTCCTATCATCCAAGGTTTGTCCTGCTCGAAAGTGCACCAGGATGTAGAGTGGGTCATGGGGACTCTGTGTGCCAAGTTTGGTCTTGATCAGTCATTGGCGAGGGTCTCAGTGGTCTCAGGAAGTGAGTGAAGTGACTGCAAGTCCCATCATCCATTGTCAAATTCTTCCAAACTGCACCAGGATGTAGAGTGGGTCATGTGGGCTCTCTGTGTAAATTGTGGTCCTGATCAGGTATTGCAAGTCCCATCGTCCATGGTGCATCCTCCTCCAAACCACACCAGGATGTAGAGTGCGTCATGGAGACTCAGTGTGCCAAGTTTGGTCTTTATCGGTAATTGGATGAGGGTTGCAGCGGTCTCAAGAATTGAGCAAAGGTATTGCAAGTCCCATAATCCATGGTCCATCCCCGGCCAAACCACACCAGGACGTAAAGTGGGTCATGAGAGGTCTATGTGCCAAGTTTGGTCCTGATCAGTCATTGGATGAGGTTAACAGCGGTCTCATAATGTGAGTGATGGTACTGCAAGTCCCATCATCCATGGTTCATCCTCCTCCAAACTGCAGTAGGATGTCAAGTGGGTCTTGCAGGCTCTGTGTGCCAAGTTTGGTCTGTATTGGTAATTTTCTGATGCAGCCCCTGGCCTTTTCCTTTCCTCTCTTTGTCATCTTGGAATCTTGGAATTGAGGCTGGCCAATCAGAGACCATATGCAAATTTCCTTCTCATGTCCCCGTTTCTGTCATGAACTCTTTTCTCCACCAGGGGCTCCTATTGAAGCTGGCCAATCAGAGACCATATGCAAATAGCACCACAGCGGCAGCCAATCAGAAGGCTGGCACATACTCCTCCCGCCACACTGCCACACCTTTGTCCTCCGCATACAAACGTTGACTTTTATTAGATAGATAGATAGATAGATAGATAGATAGATAGATAGATGTCAGAAGCAAATTGAGGATACAGTTATGATGTATAAGAAATCTTCTCCACACTCGCACTTTATAGCCCCATTTCTTAAGATTGGCTCTGCACCTCATGGTGCCAGAGTACAGCCTGTTCAGTGCCTTCCAAGTCGCCCAGCCTTCTGTGTGCCCAGGAGGGAGTTTCTCATTTGGTATCAGCCATGGATTGCGGCTCCGAGTTTTAGCCTGCCACTTTTGGACTCTTGCTTACTGAGGTGTTCCTGTATCTCTGTAGATCTTAGGAAGCTATTTCTTGATTTAAGGTGTTTGCATGCTGGCTGATATCTGAACAGAGGATGGGCCGGAGATGTCAATGCCTTGGTCCTTTCATTACTGGCTGCTACTTCCTGACGGATGTCATGTGGTGCAATATTGGCTAAACAGTATAATTTCTCCAGTAGTGGGGTGTAGACATCCTGTGATAATGTGGCATGCCTCATTAAGAGCCACATCCACTGTTTTAACGTGATGAGATGTATTCCACATTTGGCATGCATACTCAGCAGCAGAGTAGCAAAGCGCAAGGTTAGATGTCTTCACTGTGTCTGGTTGTGATCCTCAGGTTGTGCCAATCAGCTTTCGTACAATGTTATTTCTAGCACCTACTTTTTGCTTGATAGTTGAGCAGTGCTTCTTATAAGTCAGTCAGATAGATAGATAGATAGATAGATAGATAGATAGATATGATAGATAGAGATAGATATGATAGAAAGACAGACAGATATGACAGACAGACAGAGAGACAGAGAGACAGATAAATAAGAGCAGTTGAACTTATGTAGGGTAAAGTTTTGTTCCTATTCAGAAGGATGGTTGCAGGACTATGGAGTGGTGGGGCCACAATAGTGCAACACTTGGAAGAGTACAATAGCAAAAGTCGCCATACTGGCGAGTTGTGCTATCCCTCATTGTGGGAATGTGATGAAGTCCAGAGTCAGGTGACTACCTCAAGCAGCAGAGGTTAACAATTATACACATTGACAAACAGTCAGTGGAGGCTTGGAAGGTTGCTATTTCCAAGAAGAACACATACATGACAAACATTCAATGCTATTATACAATGAACAAAGGCAGACAGTACAGAGACAGAGGCAAGGCTTCCCTCTTTTTCGTTTCCGGCATCTGGAGGCTGTCCTCAACTCAACCATGAGGAGGTGCTGTTGTTCTATATTCCATGCCGTGGAGCCTGTTGTCCATGGATGCCTTTCTGATCAAATTGCTGGCATGACTTCTTTTACCTCTCTGCCAAAGTGATATCTATTGATTTACTCACATTGCTGTTTTTGAATTGCTATTGCGCTCCATGCAGTCATGCTGGCCACCTTACCTTGGAGGTGTCTACAGACAATGCTGGCTCTTCGGCTTAGCAATGGAGATGAGCACCACACCCCAAAGTCAGACACGACTGGACTTAATGTCAGGGGAAAACCTTTACCTTTACCTAGGTAAGCAGAAGTTAGGGCTGACAATGGGAGCTCACCCCGACCCGCAGATTTCCAGTCGGCAAGATTTTCTGTAGCTGGCAGTTTAACCCACTGTGCTGACCACGGCCCCAGAAAACAGTTGAAAAGTTATGGATTACCCATCAATGTTTTGAAACCACATGAGATGGATTCTTTCTACCACCTCTTGGATGCACCTCTTACAGACTCTGAAAGACAAGATCCCCCTTTTTTTTTTTTTTTTTTTTGGTCGTGTCAGGAGTTGCTCCTGTTGTGAGAGAATTGGCCGTCTGCAAGGACGTTGCCCAGGGGACGCCCGGATGATTTGATGTTTTATCATCCTTGTGGGAGGCTTCTCTCATGTCCCCGCATGAGGAGCTGGAGCTGATAGAGGGAGCTCATCCGCCTCTCCCCGGATTCGAACCTGCTGATTCAGTTCTTGTCAAAAGGGCGAACAAAAAATCTGAGCCTGTAAAGTGACTGCTGAAAAGCATTTCCCCCCATTTAGTCATTCTAGTGTTAAAGAAAAATTGTTATAATTTTTTAAATGAACTCATGGTGTGCCTCATTATGTTCTGATACTTTCCCTTTCTTTGCCCTTCCTGCTTTTGAATAAAATCTAAGCTTCATAAAAGAATGGCATGGAACTAGAAAAATTCCACTCAAAGAAGCTTGAAAATGTCTATTGGTAGCGGCCCTTTAACAAAAAAGTGTTATTCATCCCCATCTGGTTTTTTTTCTTTTGGTTGTTGACATATTTTTTAAAATGTGACATCATTATGCACCCCATGAATACAAAAGGCAGAAACATGTTACATGTACATACATGGCATTGTGTTATTTTCTGAACAAACCAACCACCCCTTATACACATTGGGAGATGGGCCAGCCAGATTTCTTTGGAGGGCAACAACATTTTGAGAATCAGAACAGCCATTTACACAATGCCTGAATTTGCTAACGTTAATGCATATGTTCATAGTTAGAAATAATAATATATATAAATAGTAGGGCTGGGCGGTTTCGTTTCGTTAATTCGTAATTCGTTAATAATTCGTTAATTTTTTCAATTACAAAACGATAACGAACCATTCTGGAGCAATTATTAAAAAAAACGAATTTTCAAAAACGTTTTGTAAATGCTTCGTATTTCGATATTGTATTCGTTTCGTTATTGTTTTAAGGTCGTTTCGTTATTATTTCCGCATGTCTGGGCCAGTTTTATGGTTTAATTAGTGAAAACAAAATATAATATCACACCAACAGTCAACAACAGAGGGAGAGGGAAGCTTCAGAAGGTTTTGGAGGTTTTTTAGCGTATTTCGCGGTCGCGTCCGCCATTAACGAATCGATTCGTTATTGTTTCGGAAATCGATTAGTTAATTTTTTACCATTTACGAAATTTCGTAAATATCGAACTTTTTAAAAGGAAAATTTTGTAATTATTTTAAATATCGAAACAAAAAAAAAACCCCAAATACAAATCGATTTTAGAAACAAATTTTTCCGTTGTTACCCAGGCCTAATAAATAGGGATGCAATCTTTTCCACCAAATAATAATAATAATTAAGATCTTCCAGGGTGTTGTGACTGAGCTAGTTTCTGATGATGAGGATGATGGGATTCAAATTCCTGTTCAGTTTCAGCTTCCTGGCTCTTTGTCTGTGCCTCAAATCTCGGAACCTGCTTTCGAGGCTCTCACAGACAGTGCAGTGTCAACACAGCTGTTTTCACCAGAAATGAATGTTAACGAAGGGAATAGCGAGCAGGTGCCTTCGCACGATGATACCGAAAGTGCAGATAAGGATTTGACCCGAGAAGCTCGCCTTGATCTCCGGGTCAGGTGGAGTTCACGTCTGGCAAGCAGACGGGAGGCTAGCTTGGTGCGAGGTCATCGCAATGCTTTTATGATGCTGAGAGCCTAATGTTTTGATGTTAGAAAGGTATTTAGGCCTCCTGGAAACTCTGTGAAAGCGTCAGTTTAACGTAGCTTATTAGCCTGAAAGCTTCATGGAATAACCTTAGCCTGGAAAGCAGTACGTTTGGGATTTCTTGCATTGTGATTTTTGGGGCTAAAGTTTCATTGCTTGTACCTGGGACTCTGGTTTGAACTTTGCCAATAGGATTATGTCTCCTGCTTTTACCTGAAGATCTTTGGAACTGTATTCTGCATTTCACCTTAATCTCTGGGACTTTACAATGCTTATTCTTTATTTTGACTTGGATTTTTTCCTCAATAACTATAAAACTACAGCTCTTGTGTGGTGGTGTTTAGAAGCAAGGTGAAGCCTACTCTGAGTTGCAACACAGGGAGGCCCTGCTCTCGTTGCCACCTTTGTCACAAGTACGTTTGGTGGAGATGAGAGACAGAGCCTCCTAAGCGGTGGCCCCTCAGCTGTGGAATGCCCTCTCTATAGATATTAGATCGGCCACCTGCCTTTTGACATTCTGGAAAAAAATCAAGACGTGGCTTTTTGAACAAGTGTTTCCAAATGCAAAGTAACTGACCTAGGAAAATGGAATGACGACAGTGAGACCAGACGTTTTTAACAAGGTGTCACTATGAATTTATATTTTATTGATATGTTTAATCTTTATTATATGTTATGTTTTTAATTGTATTTATGATATTGCAAGCATTGAATTTTACCCTGTTAACCGCCTTGAGTTGCCTACAGGCTGATAGAGCCACCATATTCTCCACAGGAGAATGAATTATTTATGAGTAAACCTTTAGCAAGTCCAAGAAACAATCTGAGGTCAAGAAGGGAGAGAGACAGTGAAATGATATGCAATCCGGTCAAAAACACAGGCAGTCCTAAAGGCAATTCGTAAGCCAAGGTTCTTTTACTGCTGACAGAGCGGTGGATCAAAAGAACTGAGGCAGTAGCCCCGCCCACCTGCTATTTATACTCGCAAGGGGAGAGTGGGCGGGGCCAACCGCCAAAGTTTTCAAATCTAGCTAGAAGGTTCCGAAGTTGTCTGCTCAGGCACAGAAACTTCCATATGTGCGTATTCACAGTTGACCACGATGGGAAAAGGTGGTGTACAAATACAGTAAATAAATAAATAGATAAATAAATAAATAAAATTTATTTGTATTCCACCCTATCTCCCCAAGGGGACTCAGGGTGAATTCCAACATATTTATTTATTCATTTGTTTGTTTATTTTGAAAATTTGTACCCCGCCCTTCTCAACCCCCGGGGGGGGGGGATCAGGGCGGCTTCCAATCGGGAGCAATTCGATGCCTCAATATATGCATAATAAAAACAAACAGTCAATAATTATAAATAGTTAAAAACATTACAACAATACAATTAAAATCTACTAAGAACGACCACTCTGGTGGCCATTATTAGCTGAAAACTGTGGGTGGATGCTCCATCAAACTTATTTCTAATCAATTTCCAAGCCATTGTCAACATTGTTATTGTCATTGTCCACTTAATTACCCAAAGGCCTGGTCCCACATCTACGTTTTTAACCTTTTTCTAAAGGTGACAAGGGATGAAGTTGACCTAATTTCCCCGGGGAGTGAGTTCCACAGGCGGGGAGCCACCACTGAGAAGGCCTTGTCTCTCGTCCCCGCCAAGCATGTTTAAGACAAAGGCAGGCCCGAGAGCAGGGCCTCCCCAGAAGATCTTAAACTCCAAGGTGGGACATAGAAGGAAATACGTTCGTACAGGTAAGCTGGACCGGAGCCATATAGGGTTTTATAGGTCAAAACCAGCATAACCATGGCAAACATTCAATGCCTACATAAAACACACAATGCTAACATAAAATCCCAGGGAAAAAAACCCACAAATGAAAGTAACATTAAAACCTAGCATCAAGCATAACATGAGTAAATTAAATCTAACATCAATCCATTAAACTATACGTAGTCAGACAAAATTCTATAACGTAAATCTAAACAAAACATCCACATTAATGTACAACAGCCAGCAAGAGTTTACAAAATGGTGTGTGTTGGTTATGTAGTCAAATGAGGTCATTGGCCTAGCGTGGACCAGGAAAGCCCAAATACAAATAGTTCTTAACCAGAGGCCCGGCAGTGGTCTCTCAACCATCTAATCCTCCTCATCTCTATATGCTAGTGAGCAAAAGTAGTTGTTTTTTGAAGGAGAGGAGGGAGGGGGCCAGCTTTATTTCTTTAGGGAATGAGTTCCAAAGGTGGGGGGCAACCACAGAGAAGGCCCTCAGGCTCTCAAACCCTAGTAGTGAACATGGAATCCAGATAAACTGTGCATCTACTGACAAACTGCTTTCTAGGTGCTAATTATTAGGGCTGGGCGGTTTCGTTTCGTTAATTCGTAATTCGTTAATAATTCGTTAATTTTTTCAATTACAAAACGATAACGAACCATTCTGGAGCAATTATTAAAAAAAACAAATTTTCAAAAATGTTTTGTAAATGCTTCGTATTTCGATATTGTATTCGTTTCGTTATTGTTTTGAGGTCGTTTCATTATTATTTCCGCATGTCTGGGCCAGTTTTATGATTTAATTAGTGAAAAAAAATTATAATATCACACCAACAGTCAACAACAGAGGGAGAGGGAAGCTTCAGAAGGTTTTGGAGGTTTTTTAGCGTATTTCGCGGTCGCGTCCGCCATTAACGAATCGATTCGTTATTGTTTCGGAAATCGATTCGTTAATTTTTTACCATTTACGAAATTTCGTAAATATCGAACTTTTTAAAAGGAAAATTTTGTAATTATTTTAAATATCGAAACAAAAAAAAACCCCAAATACAAATCGATTTTAGAAACAAATTTTTCCGTTGTTACCCAGGCCTACTAATTATGGATTTCAAGCCTCAGAATCATTGTTCCTTGTTCCCCTGGCTATGATTTATGATTCTACTGTATTTCTTGTTAGTCTACAGTCTTGATGGTCAACTTCTGTACCGGCTGACAACCACCCTCTGACTTCTGTCTTCAACCTGATTGATACCCTGAGATCGACTTGGACTTGAATCAACAACTTGTGCATTCTAATCTAATGACTGAAGCATAGGATAACACCTGGTATTATGGCTTACTTGGAGGAAGACTCCTTAGTTGAAGAAAAGCATCTAGACCAGTGGTTCTCAACCTGGGGTCCCCAGATGTTTTTGGCCTACAACTCCCAGAAATCCCAGCTAATTTACCAGCTGGTAGGATTTCTGGGAGTTGTAGGCCAAAAACATCTGGGGACCCCAGGTTGAGAACCACTGATTTAGACCCAGTGGTTTCTGCCAAGTTTCAGAACATTTCGGTAATCTACTGAATTTTAGGATTTAAAAAAAAGTTTTTACAAATAGTTTTTTAAAACTACAAGAAATATCCTCTCAAATTTCTGCACAATGGGACAACGTAAAAGGGGCATCAATCCTGAAGAGTTTCAGAAAGATTAGTTCAGAGGTCCTCAAACTTTTTAAGCAGAGGGCCAGGTCACAGTCCCTCAAACTGTTGGAGGGCCGGATTATAATTTGAAAAAAAAACATGATTTCCTATGCACACTGCACATTATTATTATTATTATTATTATTATTATTAACTTTATTTGTACCTCGCTAGCATCTCCCGAAGGACTCGGTGCGGCTTACAAAGGCCAAGGCCTCAATAAAACAACAACATAACAAGTACACATAAATCATAAAGCAAATCAAAAACATTAAAGGAGTAACAATAAAATAATAAAACAATACACAGTAACACAATAAAACTAGGGCCGGGTCAAATGTAATGGGTACAGATTAAAAAGTGCTGGGTATGACAGGTGGAATATAGGGATTTAGGGTAAGTGCAATGTGCATACAATCTTAAAACTCTGTTAAAGTGCTTCTGGGACATGATTGCTGGGTTCCTATTCTGGAAAGGCACACCGGAATAGCCAAGTCTTCAAGCTCTTCCTGAAGACTGCCAGCGTGGGGGCTTGTCTGATGTCCTTGGGAAGGGTGTTCCAGAGTCGGGGGGCTACCATAGAGAAGGCCCTGTCCCTCGTCCCCACCAACCATGCTTGTGACGCAGGTGGGATCGTGAGCAGGGCCTCTCCAAATGAATGAAGGGAACATGTGGGTTCGTAGACGGAGATACAGTCACGCAGGTAGGCGGGTCCCAAACCGTTTAGGGCTTTGTAGGTAAGCACCTGCACCTTGAATTGGGCCCGGAAAATGAACGGCAGCCAATGGAGCTCCTTGAACAGGAGGGTTGACCTCTCTCTGTAAGGAGCACCGGTTAACATTCTGGCTGCCACTCGTTGAACTAGCTGAAATTTCCGAGCCATTTTCAAGGGCAGCCCCATGTAGAGCGCATTACAGTAGTCCAATCTAGAGGTGACCAAGGCATGGACCACCCCGGCCAAAGCAGCCTTTATGAGGTACGGTCGTAAGTTATTTGAAGTGCAAAAAATCCCACTTAAAAACAATACAATCATTAAAATGAAGAATAATTTTAACAAATATAAACTTATTAGTATTTCAACAGGAAGAGTGGGCCTGCTTTTGGCTGATGAGATAGGGTTGTTGTTGTGTGCTTTCAAGTAGTTTCAGACTTAGGTGGACCCTGAGCGAGGGCCGGGTAAATGACCTAGGAGGAGGACCGTATTCGGCCCCCAGGCCTTAGTTTGAGGACTCCTGGCCCTCTGTTTAAAAAGTGTGAGGACCCCTGGTTTAACCCATTGCACCACCGGGGGCTCCGCTATTCCCATGATTCTATAGCATTGAGCCAAGGCAGTGAAAGTAGTTCAAACTGCATTAATGCTACAATGTAGATCAGACATGGGTAAACTTCGGCCCTCCAGGTGTTTTGGACTTCAACTCCTACAATTCCCAACAGTCTCAGGCCCCTTCCTTTTACCCTCAGCCCGAGGCTGATAGGAATTTATTTATTTATTTATTTATTTACAACATTTATATGCAGCCCCTCTCACCGCGAAGGGGACTCAGAGCAGCTTACAAGATATATATATACATACAATATATTATATTATATTATATTATATTATATTATATTATATTATTAGCATAGTACAATATCAGTATTAAATATTACTATATTGTACTATACCATTATATTGCAATATTACTGGTAACATTACATGTAGTATAAATATATCATTATAATATCATATTATCAGTAGTAGTAGTATTATGCTGCATTACATTATAATATTATAAACATTATATCTATATATAATGTATTATATTACATTATATTGTATTACACTATTAGCATAGCACAGGATACAAGGTGGAAATCTCCCCTGCCCCCCCCCCTCTCTTCACTCTGGACCAGAGCAGCAGTTGGTGCAGGGGGATGGGTCCTCAACTGATGACATATGCAGGAGACAAGATGGAACTGTCCCCTGGCCCCCATCCATCTTCATTCTGGCCCAGAGCAGCAGTTGGTGCTGGGGGGAGTGGTCCCCAACTGATAGCATATGCAGGAGACAAGATGGAACTGTCCCCTGCCCCCCCCCTCTTCACTCCAGCCCAGAGCAACTGTTGGTGCTGAGGGGAGGGGTCCCCAACTGATGACATAGGCGGGGGACAAGATGGAACTGTCCCCTGCCCCCCTCTCCCTATTCATTCTGGCCCAGAGCAACTGTTGGTGCTGGGGGGATGGGGTCCCCAACTGATGACATATGCAGGAGACAAGATGGAACTATCCCCTGTCCCCCCTCCCTCTTCATTCTGGCCCAGAGCAGTGTTTGGTGCTGGGGGAGAGGTCCCCAGCTGGTGGCATATGCAGGAGACAAGATGGAACTGTCCCCTGGCCCCCTCTCTCTTCACTCTGGCACAAAGCAACAGTTGGTGCTGGGGGGAGGGGTCCCCAACTGGTGACATATGCAGGAGACAAGATGGAACTATCCCCTGACCCCCTCTCTCTTCATTCTGGCCCAGAGCAGTGTTTGGTGCTGGGGGAGAGGTCCCCAGCTGGTGGCATATGCAGGAGACAAGATGGAACTGTCCCCTGGCCCCCTCTCTCTTCACTCTGGCCCAAAGCGACAGTTGGTGCTGGGGGAAGGGCTCCCCAGCTGATGACATATGCAGGAGACAAGATGGAACTGTCCCCTGGCCCCCTCTCTCTTCACTCTGGCACAAAGAAACACTTGCTGCTGTGGGGAGGGGTTCCCAACTTGTGACATATGCAGGAGACAAGATGGAACTGTCCCCTGGCCCCCTCTCTCTTCACTCTGGCACAAAGCAACAGTTGGTGCTGGGGGGAGGGGTCCCCAACTGGTGACATATGCAGGAGACAAGATGGAACTGTCCCCTGGCCCCCTCTCTCTTCACTCTGGCACAAAGCAACAGTTGGTGCTGGGGGGAGGGGTCCCCAACTGGTGACATATGCAGGAGACAAGATGGAACTGTCCCCTGGCCCCCTCTCTCTTCACTCTGGCACAAAGCAACAGTTGATGCTGTGGGGAGGGGTCCCCAACTGGTGACATATGCAGGAGACAAGATGGAACTATCCCCTGTCCCACCTCCCTCTTCATTCTGGCCCAGAGCAGTGTTTGGTGCTGGGGGAGAGGTCCTCAGCTGGTGGCATATGCAGGTGACAAGATGGAACTGTCCCCTGGCCCCCTCTCTCTTCACTCTGGCCCAAAGCGACAGTTGGTGCTGGGGGAAGGGCTCCCCAGCTGATGACATATGCAGGAGACAAGATGGAACTGTCCCCTGGCCCCCTCTCTCTTCACTCTGGCACAAAGAAACACTTGCTGCTGGGGGGAGGGGTTCCCAACTGGTGACATATGCAGGAGACAAGATGGAACTGTCCCCTGGCCCCCTCTCTCTTCACTCTGGCACAAAGCAACAGTTGGTGCTGGGGGGAGGGTTCCTCAACTGATGTCATATGCAGGAGACAAGATGGAACTGTCCTCTACCCCCCCCCCCCTTCACTTTGGCCCAGAGAAGCAGTTGGTGCTGGGGAGAGGGGTCATTGTGGGAGTTGACATCCACAACACCTGAAGGGCTGGAATTTGCTCATGCCTGGTGTAGATGCACCGTTAGTCTCTAGAGTTATTGTTCAATGCTCAACCCTAGATGACACTTTACACAAAGAGAGACGCATGCTCTTGTCCCACCATTACTCTCTACTGCAATGATGCCCTTGAGGGATCATAGGACTTTCTGGGGGCCTTTCAAAGTGCTAGCTTGAAGGTGGATCGATTTGATACAGTGAAGCAAACAGAAAGTAATAATGTGTAGGTGACATTGTGCTTTCTCCTAGAAGAGGTCAGGAAAGGGATCGCCATTACTCCCCACTGACCCCCTTTCTTTGCTGGTTAGTTCACCCTTGTGGGAAACAGATGCACATTCATAATTGGAATTGGGGAGCAAAGATGGCACACAATCACCAGCGACCGTGCAGGGGTCTCATTCCCGCCTAGTGCGACATTTTTCTAAGTCTGAATCAGAGGTGAACGTCCTCATTATATACCTACCCAGTACGTTTTGTCTTCACTTAATTGGTTCTGTGGGACTCATAGCTGTCTGGTGAATATGTCTGAATCGGAGGCAGCAGAATACCAGCCGAACTGAATATTGATGACTTCTGGTACCCGAAGAAGTGTAATTGCCACTGACTGTAGCAGACATCTATCAGGCCATAGTAGAACAATATACATAATTTCTATTCATCCAATTCCACATGCCACTTTTCTTTCCCGGCTGGTATTCTCCAGATACGGTTTTTGAAAGGAAGCTTAAGAGAAACGGCAGCAACTATCTCTCTCTTTCCAACCAACACAATTTGGGTTTTAAAAAGAGAGGGGGAGAGAGAGCTCTTTTTATTCTCCAGAGTTGACTCCCACTCAGTTTCATTTCATTTTTCCTCTGTAACCACCAGGCATTTCACTCCAAATCTTTAGATTTGTTGTGTTGGCTGTATGAGTGTAAATAATCCCCAAACATCCCCAAACTATCAGGTATGTTTGAGTACAAAAGTCATTACAGGTCGGAGCTATGGGAGTCGTAGTCTTGCATATCTAGAAAGTTCTGGGGGCACTTCCAGACAACACTAAATCACGAGTTTTTAACAGGGGCAAAACATCCCAGGACTTTCGAAGAGGTCCACATACAGACCTGTTGGTCCCGGAATTTCTGCCTCCGTTGTCCAGACTTGATGCTTTGTTGTGAGATTTAGAGGATCCCAAGATGGCAGCCGTAAGACTTCTGCCGGAAACTTTGGTGGATATGCGGCTATGCAGATAATCACTGCAGTGAATCAATGCAAAAGTTCTGTTCTTTGTCCTAGCCAGAGAAATTGTGCCCGCCAGACATTGCATGCAGTATCTGCCACACAAACAAAGTTTACAGGGTATAGAATCATAGAATCAAAGAGTTGGAAGAGACCTCATGGGCCATCCAGTCCAACCCCCTGCCAAGAAGCAGGAATATTGCATTCAAATCACTCCTGACAGATGGCCATCCAGCCTCTGTTTAAAAGCTTCCAAAGAAGGAGCCTCCACCACACTCCAGGGCAGAGAGTTCCACTGCTGAACGGCTCTCACAGTCAGGGAGTTCTTCCTCATGTTCAGATGGAATCTCCTCTCTTGTAGTTTGAAGCCATTGTTCCGCGTCCTAGTCTTCAAGGAAGCAGAAAACAAGCTTGCGCCCTCCTCCCTGTGGCTTCCTCTCACATATTTATACATGGCTATCATATCTCCTCTCAGCCTTCTCTTCTTCAAGCTAAACATGCCCAGCTCCTTAAGCCGCTCCTCATAGGGCTTGTTCTTCAGACCCTTGATCATTTTAGTCATAGAATCATAGAATCAAAGAGTTGGAAGAGACCTCATGGGCCATCCAGTCCAACCCCCTGCCAAGAAGCAGGAATATTGCATTCAAATCACCCCTGACAAATGGCCATCCAGCCTCTGCTTAAAAGCTTCCAAAGAAGGAGCCTCCACCACACTCCGGGGCA
Organism: Anolis sagrei; assembly: GCF_037176765.1. NCBI lineage: Eukaryota > Metazoa > Chordata > Lepidosauria > Squamata > Anolidae > Anolis > Anolis sagrei. The sequence goes on along the minus strand of NC_090034.1, from coordinate 75,375,655 downwards.
GAGAGTTCCACTGCTGAACGGCTCTCACAGTCAGGAAGTTCTTCCTCATGTTCAGATGGAATCTCCTCTCTTGTAGTTTGAAGCCATTGTTCCGCGTCCTAGTCTCCAAGGAAGCAGAAAACAAGCTTGCTCCCTCCTCCCTGTGGCTTCCTCTCACATATTTATACATGGCTATCATATCTCCTCTCAGCCTTCTCTTCTTCAGGCCCAGTTCCCTAAGCCGCTCCTCATAGGGCTTGTTCTCCAGACCCTTGATCATTTTAGTCGCCCTCCTCTGGACACATTCCAGCTTGTCAATATCTCTCTTGAATTGTGGTGCCCAGAATTGGACACAATTGGACCACTTTTGCCCAAGTCAGCACTGCAGAATCAAACAGGAACACGCACTTTTAAGTCAGGAACAGAACTTTGTCATTATTATTTATTTATTTCCTATTTATTTCCTACATTTATATACTGCCCCTCTCAGCCCAAGGGCGATTATTGACACTTTTTAGAGCCTGGCTGCCTGGCCCTCTGTCCAGACAGATTTGGTTGTGTACTTGTGGCATCAAACAACAGGGTGCTGTTCCTGGCTTATACATGGCTGTTCCTGATTGCTCTTCTTGCCTCTCATTGAATATTGAGAAAACCAAAGTACTCTTCCAGCAGTCACCAGCCAATCCCTCTGCAATGCCAGAAATACAGCTTAATGGTATAACATTAGAAAATGTTGACCATTTTCGCTCCCTTGGCAGCCACCTCTCCACAAAAGTCAACATTGACACTGAAATACAACACCGCCTGAGCTCTGCAAGTGAAGCATTCTTCCGAATGAAGTAGAGAGTGATTGAGGACTGAGACATCCATATGATACCAAAGTGCTTGTTTATGAAGCCATTGTCCTCCCAACCCTGCTATATGCCTGCGAAATGTGGACTGTCTACAGACGTTACACGCAACTCCTGGAACAATTCCATCAGTGTTGCCTCTGAAATATCCTGCAAATCTCTTGGGAAGGCAGGCAGACACATGTCAACATGCTGGAAGAAGTAAGGACCACCAGTATTGAAGCAATGTTCCTATGCCAGGGGTCCTCAAACTAAGGCCCAAGGGCCGGATATGGCCCTCGAAGGTCATTTACCCGGCCCTCGCTTAGGGTCAACGTAAGTCTGAAACTACTTGAAAGCACACAACAACAACAACAACAACAACAACAGTCCTGTCTCATCAGCCAAAAGCAGGCCCACACTTCTCATTGAAATACTAATAAGTTTAAATGTGTTAAAATTGTCCTTCATTTTAATTATTATATTGTTTTTAAGTGTATTTGCACAACAAATAAGATATGTGCAGTGTGCATAGGAATTCATTCTTCTTTTTTTCCAATTATAACCCAGCCCTCCAACAGTTTGAGGAACTGTGACCTGGCCTTATGTTTAAAAAGTTTGAGGACCCCTGTCCTATGCCATCAACTCTGCTGGACTGTCCACGTTGTCCGAATGACTGATCACTATCTCCCAAAGCAGTTACTCTACTCCGAACTCAAGAACGGAAAACGTAATGTTGGTGGAAAGGAAAAGAGATTTAAAGATGGGCTTAAAGTCAACCTTAAAAACTATGACATAGACACCAAGAACTGGGAAGCCCTGGCCCTTGAGCACTCTAAATGGAGGTCAGCTGTGACCAGCAGTGCTGCGGAATTCGAAGAGGCACAAATGCAGGGAGAAAGGAAGAAATGTGCTAAGAGGAATGCGTGTCAAACCAACCCTGACCAGGACTGCCTTCCACCTGGAAACGGATGTCCTTACTGGGGGAGAACATGTGGATCAAGAATAGGAATCTACAGCTACCTATGGACCCACTGCCAAGACACCACATCTGGAAGACCACCATACTCAAGCTACAAGGGATTGTCTAAATCTAAGAAGTCTTATGAAAAGATGTAGAACTGTTGCAATGCAGGGTAGTTTTCACCTTGCTCCAGACACCACCACATCAAAGTTGTAGGTTTTGTAGTTTATTGAGAAAAAGGCAAAATCAAAACAGAGCATACAAAATGCATAAAATCCATAGGCAGGTCAAAGGCTTAAATGCAAAGACACAGTTCCCAAGATCCAAAGGCAAAAAACATGAAGCATAATCCTTTAGCGATGATCAAACAAGAGTCCATAGAACACAGTTGAAAACAAGGCCCAAATCCCAGACTCGGGAAGCCAGAAGCGTGCTGCTAAAAGCCAAAGTTAATCCACAGAAGTTTGCATGAGAAGAGCTACATTGAACTGACAGCCCCTGCTTGTCAGCTACAAGGCTAAATACCCTTTGCAAACATGAACACATTGCGTTGACCCTTGGCCTCCTTGGCTTCTCGCTTGCTGGCCAAGCGAGAGCTTCTCCGGAGCCTTAATTGCAGATGACCTTGCCTTCTCATTAATTCATTATCTTCAAGGCTATGCAACCCCTTATCTTGGTCCAGCTGGTCACTGTGGCAAGGCAAAGACGTCTCCACCTGGCTGTGTGGAAATTCACTCTTGTTATCAGTCTCACTAACATTCTTTTCCCCTGGGAACTGACTGACTGTTTCCCCTTCAGGAGCCCCAACGTCAGGCCTGTCTGAAGCATGTACAGAAATCTGTAACCCATCATCCTCATCCTGTAGGAATTCTGGCTCAGAGACAGGGGCGGCTCGTCCATTACGCGAAGTAAGCGGTCGCAGAACACTTTTTTTGCCAGGGGCGCAGAAGCACCTCTGTAAATGCCCCTCGACCGCCACTTGTGGAGCGCCCCCTCAGCTCACCTTCAGGAAAGGTGGACATCTCCACCTCTGTCTCTTTCTCTCTCTCTTGGTCCCAATGGCTGAGGAGAAAGTCAGGAGAAGAGGTGACTTTTGGTGCACACACACCGGGGTCTTCAGGCACGCCTCCGGACCCAAAGCGGGCCAGGCAAGGGAGCAAGTGCGGCAAGTGTAGTTACTGGGATGTATAGATCACCTACAATCAAAAAGCATTCTGAACTCCACCAATTATGGAATTGAACCAAATATGACACACAGAACTCCCACGATGAACAGAAAATATATATCAATGATTGGTTGGGGGGGGGGGGGCAAAATACTGTTTGCTTACTGTTGAAAATTACCTAGGGCCACCTCTGCTCACAGAGCTCAGCTTCAGACTCAGAGTCAAGCTGAGCCACAACAAGAACGTTGACGAGGGGGCGACAACTTTGTCCTGGCCAAAGAAAATGTGCCTTCCAAATGTTTCATGAAGTTTCTGGCACTCAAGCAAAGTCTTCTACTCAAGTGTCACCTTCTTTTTAGGAACCGACCTATCAGGAACAAACATCTAAAACCTGGGAACAAACCTAGATAAAAAAAATCTCATAATTTCCACTTGTAGGGACATACAGACATGGAAATCTCGTGTGGTTTTGCCTTTTGTAGCAATTGCTTCCACATTTACAGAGAATGGCATCTGGCCACCCTCCTGTTTGTTGCGCAAGCTCTTGAGGTAAAGGTACTGTCTGGACGGGCCCAAAGACTTAAGTGTCTGGCATATTCTGTTTGCTGGGGTCATTTTAAATATTGAAGTAAAATTCCCTATCTAGGTACAATAAGAACTTGAGGGAAAAATCTGTATTCTGGAAATGTGAGCTCAGCGATGCTTGCATTTTATCCAGGCGCTTAATATCCCGGCAGGGAAAAGGGTAATTCCCTCATTTGGCAGGGCAGTGCACTTCAGTGGCTTGGCTCTTCTCTTGGGGAAATAAAAATGCATATATATTTAGTTATTCAAACACTTGCCCTCCTCAGCTTCTCTTTCACCACCCGATACCCTCTGATAATGCCGTTTGGCCTTTAATAAAACCACTTTCAAGTTCAGCGTTGTCTGGTAGCCTTGGGAGTTTGCCCAGCCACGCAATAGGCAAACAAAACATCAAAAGCGTTTAATTTGGACCTCATACAGGTGCAACTTCCATCCCGTCCCCCCACGTCCAATTTTGGCACACTTCAATGAATAATAATAAAAATAATCCTTTATTTGTATACCGCACTATCTCCCCAAGAGGACTCAGGACAATGTATTGTCGAAGGCTTTCATGGCTGGAATCACTAGGTTCTTGTGGGTTTTTTCGGGCTATAGAGCCATGTTCTAGAGGCATTTCTCCTGACGTTTCGCCTGCATCTATGGCAAGCATCCTCAGAGGTTGTGAGGTCTGTTGGAAGTAGGAAAAATGGGTTTATATATCTGTGGAATGGCTGGGGTGGGACAAGGAGCTCTTCCGTGCTGCAGGGAAGAGCTCCTTGCCCCACCCCAGCCATTCCACAGATATATAAACCCATTTTTCTGGACTCAGGACAGTTTCCAACATATAGGGCAAAACATTCAATGGCCAGAAAGGAAAATTATACAGACAAATTAAAATAAACATCACAAAACATAAAAAGCTGCTAAAACATACACCATTTTTAAAAAAAACCAATTTCATTATAGTTCCATCAGATGGGTTAAAAATGTTACTTAGGTGATCCCTCATTTTCCAAAGAGGATTGTCTTCCAGTATTCTTGTGGGTCCGTATGTGGCTGTGGAGCCCTATTCTTGCTCTGCACCTTCTTCCGCAGTGAGGGCATTGGTTTCCAGGTGGAAGGCGGTCTCGGTCGGGGTTGGCTTGACACGCCTTCCTCTTGGCACGCTTCTCCCTTTCGCCCTCAATTCGTGCCTCTTCAAATTCTGCAGCACTGCTGGTCACAGCTGACCTCCAGCTGGAGCGATCAAGGGCCAGGGCTTCCCAGTTCTCAGTGTCTATGCCAGAGTTTTTAAGGTTGACTTTGAGCCCATCTTTAAATCTCTTTTCCTGTCCACCAACATTCCGTTTTCAGTTCTTGAGTTCGGAGTAGAGCAACTGCTTTGGGAGACGGTGGTCGGGCATCCAGACAACGTGGCCGGTCCAGCGGAATTTATGGCGGAGGACCATCGCTTCAGTGCTGATGGTCTTTCAGCACACTGATGTTTGTCCGCCTGTCTTCCCAAGAGATTTGCAGGATTTTCCGGAGGCAGCGCTGATGGAATTGTTCCAGGAGTTGCATGTGACATCTGTAGACAGTCCACGTCTCACAGGCATATAGCAGGGTTGGGAGGACAATAGCTCTATAAACAAGCACCTTGGTATCCCTATGGATGTCCTGGTCCTCAAACACTCTCTGCTTCATTCGGAAAAATGCTGCGCTCGCAGAGCTCAGGCGGTGTTGTATTTCGGTGTCAATGTTGACTTTGGTGAAGAGGTGGCTGCCAAGGCAGCGGAAATGATCAACATTTTCTAATGTTACACCATTAAGCTGAATCACTGGCATTGGAGGGGGTTGGCTGGTGTCTGCTGAAACAGCACCTTGGTTTTTTCAATGTTCAATGACAGGCCGAGCTTCTCGTATGCTTCTGCAAAGGTGTTTAGAGTGGCTTGTAGATCTTCTTCTGAATGCGCACAGATGACTTGTCATCAGCATACTGGAGTTCTATAACAGATGTTGTTGTAACCTTGGTTTTGGCTTTCAGTCTGCTGAGGTTGAATAGCTTGCCATCTGTCCGATAGATGATTTCCACTCCAGCGGGAAGCTTCCCATCAACAAGGTGAAGTATCAATCCAGTAAGCGGGGTGAGCTCTCATCCGTCAGCTCCAGCTTCTCATGCGGGGACATGAGAGAAGCCTCCCACAGGATGGTAACGCATCCGGGCGACCCTTGGCAACATCCTTGCAGACAGCCAATTCTCTCACACCAGAAGCGACTTGTAGTTTCTCAAGTTGCTCCTGACACGACAAAAAAACTATTAAAAAGGCTGGGCAAGGGGTAGTGCAACAGAGTATCATAGGGCCGGGAAGCGGATAAAGTGCAGAACAGAGTACTATCTAAATGCCTAGGGAAAGGGCCAAGGCCAGGTATGGGCAAACCTAGGCCCAGGGGTGGGAAGCAGATGCTTGGGCTCTTTTCTCAGGCCCTCCTCTCTCACACCTTCCTATCCTTCCTTCCTTCTCTCTTTCCTTCCTCCTTCCCTCCCTCTCTTCCACGCTTTCATCCTTCCTCTTTCCCTCTTTCCTTCCTCCTTCCCTCTCTTTCTCATTCCTTCCTTTCTTCCTTCCCTCTTTCCACCTTCCTTCCCTCTCTCTTTCTCCTTCCTTCCTTCTCTTTTGTCTTTCCTCCCTCCCTCCCCTCTCTCCATCCATTCCCTTCCACTCTTCCTTTCTACTGTAATGCACTCTACATGGGGATGCCTTTGAAGACAGCTCAGAAGCTGTGGATGGTGCAAAGATCAACAGCTAGATTACTAACTGGGGCTGACTATAGGGAACACGCCACACCTCTATTAAAGCAGCTCCACAGGTTTCCAATAAGTTTCCAGACCCATTTCATAGTGCAGGCTATCACTTATAAAGCCCTATATGCTTTGGGCCCAATATATCTTTGAGACAGCATCTTCTATGAACTGCCACGAGCTTTGAGGTCCTTCTCTCAGTCCCACCACCATCTCAAGCACAGTTGGTGGGGACAAGAGAGAGGGCCTTCTCAGTGGTGGCCCCCCGGCTCTGAAATACCCTCCATAGAGAGATTAGGTTATTCCCCCCGACTCTCCAAGTCTTTCAGGCTAGTTTAAAAACATGGCTTTTTAGGCAGGCCTTTAACTTTGTGTAAATTATGGCCAGATTAAAAACTCAGTCATTGTTTCACTCCGGCACTTTGGTTTGTTAATTGTAAATAGGCCGTTTTATTAGCAGGTTCTACTGTGTTTTATGAAATTCTATAATTTTATCAGGAGGAGTTTTATGTGTGTTTTAGATTTATATTGTTGTTTATCTGCTTATGCATCTTTGTTTTATGTGCAGCACATTGAAGTGCTTCTGTGAGCCGCCCCGAGTACCTTCGGGGAGATGGTGGTGGGGTACAAATAAATGTTGTTGTTGTTATTGTTGTTATTATTATTTGAAATGCAACCAGATTAGTACACAGCAAACAAGATCACTATGCTGGCTGTTGTATTGGATCACATGTCGTATACTTCCAAGTGTCTAGGACTGTATGATATATCGGTGAATAATGTGTACAGATGCCAGTAAGGTGGCCTTCTTCAACTGGCAGATGGTAATTTTGTCAGTGCCAATTGTGTTTAAGTGCAGGCCAAGGTCTTAAGGCACTGCACCCAGTGTGCCGATCACCACTGGGACCACCTTGACTGGCTTGTGCCAGAGTCTGCAGTTCAGTCTTTAAATTCTCATATCGAGTAAACTGTTCTAGTTGCTTCTTGGCAATCATGCTGTCACCTGGGATTACAACATCTATGATCCATACATGTTTTTTTCCCCCACGATTGCAAGGCCAGGAGTATTGTGCTCCAAAACTCTGCCAGTCTGAATTCAGAAGTCCCAGAGTAGTTTGATGTGTTCACTTTCTGTAACTTTTTCAGGCTTGTGATCCCACCAGTTCTTTGTCACAGGCAGATGGTATTTGTGGCACAAGTTCCAATGAATCATCTGAGCAATGGTGTTATGCCTCTGCTTGTAGTCTGTTTGCGCGATCTTCTTGCAGCAGCTGAGGATGTTATCTATTTGTTTTGTCTACTTCCCTGCAGAGTCTACACTTGGGATCTGTTGTCAACTTTTCAATTCTGGCTTTGATGGCATTTGTTCTAATTGCCTGTTCTTGGGCAGCAAGAATCAAGCCCTCCGTCTCCTTTTTCAAAGTTCTATTTGTGAGCCACATCCATGTTTTTCTTTGTCTATTATATTATTATTATTATTATTATTATTATTATTATTATCTGACACAAAAACACAGTAAGGTAAAGGTAGTCCCTTGACATTAAGTCCAGTCATGTCTGACTCTGGGGTGTGGTGCTCATCTCCATTTCTAAGCCGAAGAGCCAGCGTTGTCCGTAGACACCTCCAAGGTCATGTGGCCGGCATGGCTGCATGGAGTGCTGTTGCCTTCCCGCCAGAGCGGTACCTATTGATCTACTCACATTTGCATGTTTTCAAACTGCTAGGTTGGCAGAAGCTAGGGCTGACAGCGGAAGCTCACGCCGCTCCCCGGAATCGAACCTGCGATCTTTCGATCAACAAGCTCAGCAGCTCAGTGCTTTAACCCACTGCGCCACCGGGGGCTCCAGTATGTTTATGTCACAGTATGTCACAGTCCAGTATGTCCAGTATGTCACAGCAAATCAGTCCAGTATGTCCAGTATGTCACAGCGAACACTTCCCAAGCGTCTAGGACTGTGTGCAGAGGCGGCCCTAGGTAATTTTCAATGGTAAGCAAACAGTATTTTGGCGCCCCCCCCCCCCCCCAACCAATCACTGATATATATTTTCTTTTCACCATGGGAGCTCTGTGTGCCATATTTGGTTCAATTCCATCATTGGGGGAGTTCAGAATGGTCTTTGAGTTTAGGTGAACTATACATCCCAGTAACTACAACTCGCATATGTCAAGGTCTATTTTCCCCCAAGAGCGCCTCAAGAGTGCCCCTGGGCAAAATCAACTATACTGCAAATGCTTACTTTGCGTAATGGGTTGAGCCGCCCCTGACTGTGTGGTATTTTTGAATGATGTGCGCCAGGCCCGTAGCCAGGATTTCGTTTCGGGGGGGGGGGGGGAAGTAATTTTTTTTCAGGGGGGGTTTAGGGGGGGCTGAGTTTCGGGGGGGGGCTGAGTCTGAGTGAAAGAGGGTCTAGCCTAGCAAACCTTTTGTATCGTTACCCCAATACCCCATGCATATAGGATATATTGAGTATGGTGATCAGATCATGATATGAATAAACATAACAGTTTAAATAATGCACCAGTAAGGCCTTTTCGCGAACCACCATGAGAATTTCGGGGGGGGGCTGAAGCCCCTCAAGCCCCCCCCCCCCCTCCGGCTACATGCCTGATGTGCGCAGATCCAAGTAAGGTGGCCTTTTGCAGTTGACAGATCTTGATTTTGTCAATGTTTATTGTTTTCAAATGCCGGCTGAGGTCTTTTGGCATGGCACCCAGAGTGTTGTTGTTGTTGTTGTTATTATTATTATTATTATTATTATTACTATTACTATTATTATCTTTCCCCCTCAAAAGACTGTGTGGACAGACATGTCTCCCTGCACGTCTACCTTAGTTGGATAGAACTAGAGTCCCTAGCCTTGCTCCTATCACAATGTATTTCCTACAATAAATGCTACCTTTCCTTAGGGAAGAACTCCACGTGCTTACTCTGCAAAATAAAATATGCTTCTCCCGGTATCCTGATATTTCAAAGGAATGTATCACCTTACTAACCACTCTGTGCATTCACAGTCTGCTAAGAGAAGAAGCATAGGTGTCATGGATGCTTTTTCTGAAGCCTGGTTGCAGTTGGGAAGGGGCAGTGCACATATATATGTCTGTATGTGTGCAAGAAAGGCAGAGAGAAAGGGAAGCAGCGCTATGCAGTCACATTAAGGTGCATGCTTCCAGTGGTTGTATGCAACCGGTTTGGCTCTTGGCTTGGAGAGGGGGAGGAAGCTTCACACCTGAATTAACCTTGCTCCCTTTCCATCTTTGCTCCTGTCTTGATTTGCCCTCGATTGGTAAATCCCTAATGTCCCTGAGCAGCGGTTTCTAGTTTGTACTGTCCTAGACTCACCTTTTAAAAAAGAAAAAAAGGCAAAGGCTCCACAGAGAATTGCATGCTTGCATGTTCAAGCTGGCATTTCTTTCTGTTCACTTAGGAGAGGGCTGTTGCATTTACACAAAATCAAAGAAGCACAGACACGAACAAACTACCTGGCAAGAAAGAAACAATGTTGCTACAGCCTATTCATTTGTTTGTTCATTCTATCTGCCTTGTCCATCTATCGAAAAACAATCCCCAAAAGGACTCATGGAATCCATGTATAGTAAACATTGCAGGATTCTGTAACCATTACTAATGTTCTCCACGCTGGATGGTACAAGACCTTGGGGATGGGAGGAAAAAGATGCCCAAAAAGTCTGACCAGATGATGTGCCATTCTTTCTGAAAGAGGGATAGAGCACAGTATTGATATGAGGGCTGTGCAAAAATGTGAACATGTGATGTCGAGCACCCCCCCCCCCCAAAATAAGGGATAGTGACTTATAGTTCTGCAAAGGGCAAGGGCACCAGACTACACAACAAGGGTTAAGTCTTGGTCACTTTGCCAAGGCACTGACAACAATAAGGACCCCACAAGGCTTTTGGGAAATGGCTGGATCTTGGGACTTCAGCCCTTTGTGAGAGTTGTAGTTCCCCAAGGGCTGAGCGATGGATTTTGTTATGGATCAACTCAGCGCCCATCTGTTGACTTCTGCAGGGAGAAATAACTCTTTGCTGCCTGACTTGGACTGCAAGCCACCTCCGCTTCCACAAACCTTCCCCAGGGGCATGGGATTTCCAGTTCTTTTAATAAATCAATATTGTAATAAAAATAATAAAGATGTGGGGTGGGAAAGAAAATTTTATATGAACTTTGTATAAGAAATTATTGTATGAAATACAGTCTGTTTCCCCCCTTCCCCCTTGACTTTTGCCCTACTAAAAGTGACCAGGAACTGAGGAAATGCCCGAGGGAGACCCCCTGCCTCCCTTGGAACTCATTTTTGATTGACTCATAAGGCATGGACAATAGCCATTTATGATTTCCTTCCTCGCCCTCTGAGTTCATCTGGCGAGATAAGAAAGTCAAAATGAGATACCGGACATTTGTGATTGATTAACAAGGGGCAGCGTTGACCCCCTGAGGTCCGCTGCCCACCCTGTTGTCATTCTGAACCGAAACTCATCATGGACAGGAAAGCCTTTGTTTACAGAGATTGTATCTTGTCGGCCAGAAACAAAGACGATCATCACAGCTGGCAGGATATCTGTAATCCCATCATTTCCCCCATTGTCTGCGGTTGTCCCGCCTTGCCTGCTTCTGATTCGTCCATCTTTAGGAGTGAGAGAAACGTGCTGATTGGTCCTCCAGAGGCGGAGAAACTCGCTGATTGGCCCAGAGGAAAGGCGGGTGGGAGATTTGAAATGTTTTCTTTTGTATTTTCACTATAAATATGTCTGTAAAATCACTAGCAGTATGCTTGTGGAATTATTCCTACAATGCATCCGATCTCAGCTGAATCGCTAATAAAGACACCTCGATTGCTGAACTTCTTCCGCTTTGGTGAGGATTATTATTTTTTAATATTTTTATCGCTGAAATTGGCTTCGCCTGGCCTCACCAAGGTTTAAGGACTCTCTTTGGTACAGTCCTCAGGGATCCCCTCTGCTGGGGAGACCATCCTAAAAGAAGCTCGATATCACATGGGCCGTAATTCGTGTTTTGGAAAATCTGTACTTACAGCTCACTTTTTGAAGACAGCAGTGTGTGAACCCCCACACAAACAAATCAAAACACTAATTTACAAAGTTTTCGTAAGAAGTTTGTTACTCTTAGTAAGTTGCAGTGAGACAGTTTCTTTTCCAACACAAGCAAAGTCTCCTGGGTGGCGTAACCAAACATGGTATGCCACATGCTCTCCTCAGCCATTTATTATGCATCTTTTATAGATATACATTTTAATATGTGTATTAAATACATTTTAATATGTGTATTTGTTGCATTTTTAAGTTTATGTGTTCTAATTATTCTGTAATCTGCTTCAAGCCACGTGGAGATGTGAGTAAGAAATTAAAATTTATATTATTATTATTGTTACTATTATTACTATTATTATTATACACTAGCCGTTCCCTGCCACGCATTGCTGTGGCCCACATGGGGGTTCTGTGTGGGAGGTTTGGCCCAATTCTATCGTTGGTGGGGTTCAGAATGCTCTGTGATTGTAGGTGAACTATAAATCCCAGCAACTACAACACCCAAATGTCAAGATTCTATTTTCCCCCAAACTCCACCAGTGTTCACATTTGGGCATATGGAGTATTCGTGTAGAGTTTGGTCCAGATCCATCATTGTTTGAGTCCACGGTGCTCTCTGGATGTAGGTGAACTACAACTCCAAAACCAAAGGACACTGCCCACCAAACCCTTCCAGTATTTTCTGTTGGCCATGGGAGAACTGTGTGCCAACTTTGGCTCAATTCCATCGTTGGTGAGGTTGAGAATGCTCTTTGATTGTAGGTGAACTATAAATCCCAGCAAGTATAACTCCCAAATGACAAAATCAATTTTTGTGTGTGAAGGACATACATTGGGCTGTTAGGTGTCTTGTGTCCAAATTTGATGTCAATTCGTCCAGTGATTTTTGAGTGCTGTTAATCCCACAAACGAACATTACATTTTTATTTGTATAAAAGATTATACAAGAGATATTGACAAGCTGGAATGTGTCCAGAGGAGGGTGACTAAAATGATCAAGGGTCTGGAGAACAAGCCCTATGAGGAGCGGCTTAAAGAGCTGGGCATGTTTAGCCTGAAGAAGAGAAGGCTGAGAGGAGATATGATAGCCATGTATAAATATGTGAAAGGAAGTCACAGGGAGGAGGGAGCAAGCTTGTTTACTGCTTCCCTGGAGACTAGGACGCGGAACAATGGCTTCAAACTACAAGAAAGGAGATTCCATCTGAACATGAGGAAAAACTTCCTGACTGTGAGAGCCGTTCAGCAGTGGAACTCTCTGCCCTGGAGTGTGGTGGAGGCTCCTTCTTTGGAAGCTTTTAAACAGAGGCTGGATGGCCATCTGTCAGGGGTGCTTTGAATGCAATATTCCTTCTTCTTGGCAGGGAGTTGGACTGGATGGCCCATGAGGTCTCTTCCAACTCTATGATTCTATGATTCTGATTAGTACACAGCAAACAAGATAACTGTGCTGGCTGTTGTATTGGATCACACGTCGGACACTTCCTAAGTTTCTAGGACAGTGTGATGTATTGGCAAATAATGCGTGCAGATCCCAGTAGGGTGGCCTTTTGCAGCTGACAGATGGTAATTTTGTCAGCGCCGGTTGTGTTTAAGTGCTGGCCAAGGTCTTTAGGCATTGCACCCAGTGTGCTGATCACCACTAGGACCACCTTTACTGGCTTGTGCCAGAGTCTTTGCAGGTCAATCTTTAAATCCTCGTATTGTGTAAGCTTTTCCAGTTGCTTCTCGTCAATTCTGCTGTCACCTGGGATTGCAGCATTGATAATCGACAATTTCTTTTTTTTCCACGATCGTGAGGTCAGAAGTATTATGCTCCAAAACTCTGTTGGTCTGAATATGACTTGACTTCACCTGTTATCTATCAATGAGCAGATATTTTAAGACACGTATATCAGATATTGCTTGCAACTTGAATGAACAAACAGAGCTATGTATGTTCAACAACATGTAAGTCAATTATATTTCTTCGTATTTCTTGGTTGTGTTAAGATTTTAAGGGCCAATATTTTTAATGTATTTTTATTGCATTTTAATGTATTTTTTACTGTTGTTGACCTGTTTATGTTAATTGTTGTGCTTTAACTGTTTCTTTGTCGGCATCTAATTATTGCCAATTGTAAGCCCTTAGGGGGTTGAGAAGGATGGGATACAAATGCTCTAAATAAATATATATATATATATATATAAATATTGTATTAGACTGAGGCTTTGTAAAACATATGGGGTTTCATACATATCTATTTTGGTGAGCTGATTACATTTGTGATTATGATGTACTTGTGTTTATGTTTACAATACAAGTAGCACTGATATACATTGAATTGGAGCAGAGCCAATCACGTGCAATTAAGACGAAGAGACAGCATTATGTTTGAAACAACATACTACAGTGGATGATTGAGAAGAATTATAGACTATTGTCAAAAGAAGAGCAAAACCATATACCAAGACACTTTTCTATTCCACATTTAAAGGAACACAACCTGAAGAAGGATTTCCCAAAACAAGGACAATTTATCCGGGATTATCTGTTGTGCATATACTAGATATTATGGACATTTTGATATACATGTATGCTGTGCTTCATGTGTTTATTATATAGATGAATATTATATAGTTTATAATGTTTTAAAATGTTTTAAAATGTATCTCGTGCCGATATTTTGGAAGTGGGCTTCATTTACCCTTCTACACCGGGATTGTGGCGCAGCTGGCTGAGTGTCAGCTGCATTAAGATCACTCTGACCAAAAGGTCATGAGTTCGAAGCCAGCCCGGGTTGGAGTGGGTTTCCAACCAATTGTGTGTAGCCTGTTGTTGACCTTTGCAACCCGAAAGACAGTTGCATCTGTCAAGTAGGAAAATAAGGTACCACCTTATGTGGGAGGCTAAATTTAACTAATTTATGAGGCCATAAAGAAAAAGGACTCCAGGGAATGTGGAATGCGGAAGAACTTCATCGGTGTCACTGATGGACGATGAAAAGCAGCAGCTCCCCGGCGGCCAGAAAAAAGTTAAATAGCCTCGGTGTATTTGTGTGTTAAACGTTGTTTGTCAAACTGGCATTGAATGTTTGCCATATATGTGTTGACTGTAATCCACCCTGAGTTCCCTGCGGGGTGAGAAGGGCGGAATATAAGAACTGTAAATAAATAAATAAATATAGATTGTAAACCGCCCTGAGTCGCCTAATTTTATTTATTTATTTATTTATTTATTTATTTATTTATTTATAGTATTTATATTCCGCCCTTCTCACCCCACAGGAGACTCAGGACGGATTACAATGTACATATACAGGCAAACATTCAATGCCTTAAACACACAACACATATAGACAGACAGTCAGAGGCTATTTAACATTCCTACTTTTTCTGGCCACCTGGGGAGCTGTCGCTTCACCATCCATCTGCGACACTGATGAAGTATTTCCACATTCCCTGCATGCTCACTGATCTTTATGGCCTCGTAAATTAGTTAAATTAGCCTCCCCACAAAGTGGTACCTAAATTTCCTACTCGACAGATGCAACTGTCTTTCGGGCTGCAAAGGTCGACAACAAGCTACACAAATTTGGTCGGAAGCTCACTCCGACCCGGCCTGGCTTCGAACTCATGACCTTTCGGTCAGTAGTGATCTTAATGCAGCTGACACCCAACTAGCTGCGCCAAAGTCCCTAAGGGCTGAGAAGGGCAGTGTACAAATATAGTAAATAAATAAATAAATAAATAAATAAATGAGTGAGTGAGTACCCGGTTGGGTCTTTAAGAGAGAGGTTCTCTAACATTTTGACTTTGTGATAAATATATACACTTAAGTTTGAATGTTCAAATTGGTGTTACTATTTCTTCATAGAGAACTCGAACTAACTTGAACACGAAATGGGAATTTAAAAATTGTTTTGAAAATTTATTTGATGACATTTGTTCTAATTGCTTGTTCTTGGGCTGCAAGAATGAGAACTCCTTTTTCAAAGTTCACACCCTGCTCGTGCTCCCACCACCATCGCAAG
This sequence comes from Anolis sagrei, assembly GCF_037176765.1. Lineage (NCBI taxonomy): Eukaryota > Metazoa > Chordata > Lepidosauria > Squamata > Anolidae > Anolis > Anolis sagrei. The sequence continues at coordinate 75,360,287 of NC_090034.1, read as the reverse complement.
CGCAATTGGTGGGGATGAGGGAGAGAGCCTTCTCGGTGGTGGCCCCTCGACTCTGGAACTCACTCCCCAAGGACATTAGGCAAGCCCCAACTCTGGCAGTCTTCAGGAGGAGCCTGAAAACGTAGTTGTTTCACTGTGCCTTCCCAGAATAAGGAAACTCCCAGCAATATGTCCCTAAACGCACTTTATTAGTGATCTAAGATTGTCTGCACATTTCATCCCTCTCCCAAACTTCTATCCCAGTTATATGTCACCTTGTCATGCCCAGCATTATTATTTTTTTAAAAAAATTTAATTATTACATTTGGCCCAGCCATAGGTTTTTTAATGCGTCATGTTATTGTTAATGTTTATTGCTTGTTTTTTGCTTATGAGTTTATTTATTGTTATGTATTATTGTTGTTATTGTTTATTGTTGTATTCTGGGCTCGGCCTCATGTAAGCCGCACCGAGTCCCTTGGAGAGATGGTAGCGGGGTACAAATAAAGTTTTATTATTATTATTATTATTATTATTATTATTATTATTACTATTATTATTATTTACCTTGCCCATCTATCGAAAAACAACCTCCAAAAGGACTCATGGAATCCATGTATAGTAAACATTGCAGGATTCTGTATCCATTACAAATGTTACAAATAATAATAATAATAAATTGAAGGAAAAGTTGATAATGAGAAGACCTGGTATTTATTTATTTATCATGTCAGTGCAACCAGTCGATTATATTACATTTCTAACAGAACAAAGCAAAAAAACAGACAAAATACAGAATTGTGAGTTTGGTAGTTTATTAAATGTCCTTTGACCAGTATCTGGCCACTTGGAGTGCTTCTGGTGTTGCTGCAAGAAGGTCCTCCATTGTGCATGTGGCAGGGCTCAGGTTGCATTGCAGCAGGTGGTCAGTGGTTTGCTCTTCTCCACACTCGCATGTCGAGGATTCCACTTTGTAGCCCCATTTCTGAAGGTTAGCTCTGCATCTCGTGGTGCCAGAGCGCAGTCTGTTCAGCGCCTTCCAAGTCGCCCAGTCCTCTGTGTGCCCAGGGGGGAGTCTCTCATTTGGTATCAGCCATTGGTTGAGGTTCTGGGTTTGAGCCTGCCACTTTTGGATTCTTGCTTGCTGAGGTGTTCTGGCGAGTGCCTCTGTAGATCTTAGAAAACTATTTCTAGATTTAAGTCGTTGACGTGCTGGCTGATACCCAAACAGGGGATGGGCTGGAGATGTCTCTGTCTTGGTCCTTTCACTATTGGCTGCTACTTCCCGGCGGATGTCAGGTGGTGCAATACCGGCTAAGCAGTGTAATTTCTCCAGTGGTGTAGGGCGCAGACACCCCGTGATAATGTGGCATGTCTCATTAAGAGCCACATCTACTGTTTTAGTGTGGTGAGATGTGTTCCACACTGGGCATGCATACTCAGCAGCAGAATAGCACAGCGCAAGGGCAGATGTCTTCACTGTATCTAGTTGTGATCCCCAGGTTGTGCCAGTCAGCTTTCGTATGATATTGTTTCTAGCACCCACTTTTTGCTTGATGTTCAGGCAGTGCTTCTTGTAAGTAAGAGCACGGTCCAGAGTGACTGCCAGGTATTTGGGTGCACTGCAATGCTCCAGTGGGATTCCTTCCCAGGTGATCTTCAGAGCTCGGGATGCTTCTCTGTTCTTGAGATGAAAGGCACATGTCTGTGTTTTAGATGGGTTGGGCATCAGCTGGTTTTCCCTGTAATAGGCAGTGAGAGCACCTAGAGCTTCGGAAAGCTTCTGTTCTACCATCTCAAAGCTCCCTGCTTGAGCAGTAATGGCACGATGATCAGCATAGCTGAAACCCTCTGTCCCTTCTGGCAGTGGCTGGTCATTTTGTGTAGATGTTGAAGACCTGGTTATGGCTCATGTAGAAGACCTGTGTAGAAGACCTGGTTATGGCTCATGATTGAAACACAGAAGAAGGAGACAGAAGGCCTGATTCTTGCAGCCGAGGAACAAGCCATCAGAACAAATGCAATTAAGGCCAGGATTGAAAAATCAGCTGATGACCCAAAATGCAGAGTGTGCAAGGAAGCTAATGAAACCATTGATTATATCCTCAGCTGCTGCAAGAAAATCACACAGACGGACTACAAACAGAGGCACAGCACTGGCCCAAATTATTCTTTGGAACTGATGTCACAAATACCACCTGCCAGTAGTAAAGAACTGGTGGTATCATAAACTTGCAAATGTAGTAGAAAATGAACACGCAAAAATACTGTGGGACTTTTTTTGGAACACAATACACCAGACATCACGATTGTAGAAAAGGAAAAGGTTTGGATTATTGATGTTACCATACCAGGTGACAGCCGAATTGACGAAAAACAACAGGAAAAACTCAGCTGTTATCAAAACCTCAAAATCGGACTGCAAAGACTCTGGCATAAACCAGTGCATGTGGTCCTAGTGGTTATCGGCACACTGGGTGCCGTGCCAAAAGATCTCCTCCGGCATTTGGAAACAATAAACATTGACGAAATCATGATCTGTCAACTGCAAAAGGCCACCTTACTTGGATCTGTGCACATCATTCAAAAATATATCGCACAGTCCTAAATGCTTGGGAAGTGTTCAACTTGTGATTTTGTGATACGAAATCCAGCATATAGATCTTGTTTGCTGTGTCATACTGTGTTTTTTTGTCAGTAAAATAATAATAATCAGGGCTGAGGGAAAGGGCAGAGGCGCTGCTGGTGTTTCTTTAAATACAGGAACCGCGTTGGCTCTATCGCCATTGTGCGGGCAAGCTGGGAGAGAGCTGGGAGGGTGATCAAGAGTAGCGCAGGAGCTGGAAGTGAATTTGTCCATTCTCAAATGCTTTTGTATGTGCCATGCAAGCTTAGTTTGCCTAGCAGCTTAGGATTCCTTTTAAGACTGGCACAGCTGATCATAGGATCCTTTTAGGATCATTTTCCTTTGCGTGTGTGGAGGGGTATTCCCTTTAGGATTCATTATTTCCATTTTTCACCCCTTTGAATTTCTTTCTACAATCCGCTTTCTTTATTTTCTATGCCATTTTAATTCTGGTCTACTAGCCTAGTCTTCTTGCATTTCTTTCTATTGGTTTTAAAAGTATTATTCAATTCTGCAATGTGCAGTGTGTGCTTTGTTTTCTAAAATCCCGAGTTGCCAGCGGGAGCAGCTGTTGCTGCAGGGCCAATATTAATACAAACAAACATACATTTTGGGGTCAAGTGAGAAGAAGAAATCTAGTCTAGTGTTGGGTGAATTTTTTTTAATGTGTGAATCTTTCTGAAACTTGCCAGGGGGAGTGATGCCCTGGTTACGTTGTGCCCTTGTACAAAAATTCAAGGGAATAGCCCTTGTAGTTTTTTAAAAATATGCTGTTCATAAAAACTTCAAAACAAGAGCCCCCGGTGGCGCAGTGGGTTAAGCCCCTGTGTCGGCAGGACTGAAGACCGGCAGGTCGCAGGTTCGAATCCGGGGAGAGGTGGATGAGCTCCCTCTATCAGCTCCAGCTCCTCATGTGGGGACATGAGAGAAGCCTCCCACAAGGATGATAAAACCATCAAATCATCCAGGCGTCCCCTGGGCAACGTCACACCAGGAGTCACTCCTGACACGACAAAAAAATAAAAATAAAAACTTCAAAAAAATTCCCAAAAATCCATGGATGAACAAAATATTTTTAAACTTGGGGAGCTTACAGTGGCAAATGTGTGCTACAATTGTAGCACTTTTAATCCCTATAGCCCAGGTATGGGCAAACCCAGGCCCGGGAGCCAGATGCAGCCCCTTGGGTTCTTTTCTGAGGCCCACCTCTCTCACACACACCATTCTATCCTTCATTCTCTCTTTCCTTCCTCCTTCCCTCCCTCCCTCAACTCCCCCTTTCTCCCTCCCTCCTTCCTTCCCTTCCACCTTTTCGTCCTTCCTTCCCTCTTCCCTCCCTCCTTCCCCCTCTCTTTCCTTCCTTCCTTCTCCTTTTTGTTTTCCTTCCTTCTCTCTTTTCTTCCTCCCTCCCTCCATTCCCTTTCACCCTTCCTTCCATCCTTCTCTTCTGTGCTGTAGAGGCCAGGACACAAGGGAGTAATGGTTTCAAATGGCAGGGACTGAAGAGATTAGGAAGACGTCCTGAGAGTAAGAGCTGTTGGAGAGTGGCATAAGCTGCCTGGGAGTGTGCTGGAGTCTTCTTCTCTGGGTGCTTTTCCGTAGATTCTGTCTATCGGGAGTGCTTTGATTGTGCCTTCTTGCATGGCAGGGTGTTGGACTGGATGGCCCTTGGGGGCCTCCTCCAGCTCTAGGATTCTAGGTTTATATATCAGGAATAGGCAATATGGGGTCTAATGGATACACTTTTTCTCTCCTATCCACCATCTTAATCTGACCAAGGCCAACCCTTTTGGGATCCAAACATTTCCCATCTTGGCTGGAATCACTAGGTTCTTGTGGGTTTTTTTCGGGCTATAGAGCCATGTTCTAGAGGCATTTCTCCTGACGTTTCACCTGCATCTATGGCAAGCATCCTCAGAGGTAGTGAGGTCTGTTGGAATTAGGACAATGGGTTTATATATCTGTGGAATGGCTGGGGTGGGGCAAGGAGCTTTTCCCTGCTGCAGCTAGGTGTGAATGTTTCAACTGATCACCTTCATTAGCATTTGAAGGCCTGCCTGAGCCTGGGAAAATCTCTTGCTGGGAGGTGTTAATCTGTGCCTGGTTGTTTCCTCTCTGTTGTTTTGCTGTAGTCATTTTAGAGTTTTTTAATACTGGTAGCCAGATTTTGTTCATTTTCATGGTCTCTTCCTTTCTGTTGAGATTGTCCACATGCTTGTGGATTTCAATGGCTTCTCTGTGTAGTCTGACATGGTGGTTGTTGGTGTGGTCCGGCATTTCTGTGTTCTCAAATAATATGCTGTGTCCAGGCTGGTTCATCAGGTGCTCTGCTATGGCTGACTTCTCTGGTTGAAGTAGTCTGCAGTGCCTTTCATGTTCCTTGATGCGTGTCTGGGCGCTGCGTTTGGTGGTCCCTATGTAGACTTGTCCACAGCTGCATGGTATACGGTAGACTCCTGCAGAGGTGAGAGGATCCCTCTTGTCCTTTGCTGAATGGAGCATTTGTTGGATTTTCTTGGTGGGTTTGTAGATTGTTTGTATGTTGTGTTTCCTCATCAGCTTCCCTATGCGGTCAGTGGTTCCCTTGATGTATGGCAGGAACACTTTTCCTCTGGGTGGATCTTCATCTTTCATTTTAGAAAGATAGGAAAGATGACCAGGCCAATCAGGCCCGTAGCCAGGATTTCGTTTCGGGGGGGGGGGGGGGCTAAAAAAATTTCAGGGGGAGTTTCGGGGGGGGAGTGAGTTTGGGGGGGGGCTGAGTCTGAGTGAAAGAGGGTCTAGCCTAGCAAACCTTTTGTATCATTACCCCAATACCCCCATACATATGGGATATATTGAGAATGGTGATCAAATCATGATATTAATAAACATAAGAGTTTAAATAATGCACCAGTAAGGCCTTTTCGCGAACCACCATGAGAATTTCGGGGGGGGGGGGGGCTAAAGCCCCCCGAGCCCCCCCCCCCCCCCCGGCTACATGCCTGAGGCCAATGATCTAACACGGATGACTGGGACGGTTTTAAATGGTGTATTTTAATATTTTGATAAATGTTTTTTTAAATGTTTATGTATTGTATGTGAATCTGTGTCCCGGCATTGAATGTTTGCCGTGTATATGCTGTGATCCACCCTGAGTCCCCTTCGGGGTGAGAAGGGTGGAATATAAATGTTTTAAATAAATAAATAAATAAATAAATCTATGTTTCTAATCACTTTTGTACCCTCAATCTAGCCATTCATGCATACAAAAAGGACAATTTCTCTAAGACAGTTGTTTCTTGACTACCAGTGTTTCTCAAGAACAAAAATATGGTCCATGACCTCACCATTTCTACACCGTTGCCTCAAAACCACACAGCAACTAAAGTGACTGCCCTTGTGAAACCCTCTTATAGTCCCGAAGTAATGGGGATGTTGGGCGGTGAGAGGCTGACTACCCATGAATGATTACTACTACCACATCAACTGTAGATTATTAAATATGGTTTTCTGTAGGCGAGCAGATGGCAACTACCCTGATACCATATGTTCTGTATTAGAAACTTGAGCTGATATGGTCTATCCAATGCACCCCAAATAACCAAACCAACTCTAAAGTTGACCAAAAATAGATTTGTAACCTTTTTGGTACTAATGTTGGAGAGTGGTCCCTGGTCAAAAAAAGGTTGGGAACCACTGCTCTAAGAACACACCTAGTCCTTCATGAACTCTCACCTGTCCTACCTCTTTAGTTCAGCCTCACTTTATTGGCCTCCTGTTGGATGACACAAATATGTGAAGGGCTTTGAAGTAAGCTTGGTTTAAGCACCTGCACTAATGTCTGTTTTATCTTGCTGCACTGAATTGTTTTATTGCTGGAAGATGCTCACACTGAGTGGTTTTAATCGGTGCAGATGTAAAAAGCTGCTGCTTTTAGTGGTTTGGATTTTATTTGTTTTTAAACTATTGAAGTTGGCTGAACTAAAAAGTCTCCCGTTATTTTTTGAAAGGAAAAGGCAGGATAAAATGTTGTAAATAAATAAACACTAGAATGGTGCTGTAACACAACAAATGTTAGAAGTGCTGTGGGCCTTTAGTATCCAATGCAGAGAAAGGATTCCCCGAAGTACATGGGCAAGAGGCCACTATAGACAATAATATAATCCAATAATATAAATCATAAGAATGTTTTTCATATGTATGCTATAGTCATAGAGCATTCAATGTGCAAACAAAGCTTGTCGAAGTTCAAAGTATACTACACAATGATGCAAAACAGACAAATGATTCCTGAAACAGAATCCAAAGGAATATGGTCAATGTATTACAAACAAGCATACTCATAGAAGGCATTTCTCTTATAATCAAGGTTTGTGAGTCCAATATCATATAAAGTTCATGTTCCATATGGAGGACTATGTAAATCACACATTGTAAATTCAGTCCTATGAATCAAAGTTTGTAAGTCCTTAAAAACCACAACCGGTTTCAACTGTGTAGAGTCTTCCTCAGGTGGTAATGTTTGAGAGCTCTTCAAGTGAATCAATATATAAGTATCAACGAAGAAGTGGAGCTATGGGGAATACATATGAGTGGCTAGAAAACATAGTACAAGACAAAAATTACCAATTGTAGTAGAAACATCAAAGACAGTAACATAAATACTCACGTAAGATCTTCTACAAGAGTGCTCTGCTAATAGTTTGATTCCATGGCAAGCCTAGGAGAAGCAGGTAGAAGCTACTGTATATAGGAAGAAAATTAAAGGGGCCCGGTATGAATATAGGTGTGGATATATGGTGTGGCTGTATAAACTTAAAAGAGGCATTCACGGGCTCACAGGAAACATTGGAATGAAATAGAATAATCTTCTCCTCCATGTGGACCATGAACTTTATATGATACTAGCTTGGGGACCCGGCGTTGCCCGGGTTATTAGAGAAAGTGGGAAATGGTGGTTCTGTATGCCAAGTTTGGTCTTTATTGGTCTTTGGATAACGGCTGCATTATTTTCAGGAAGTGAGTGAAGGTACTTGAAATCCCATCATCCATGGGCCATCTTCCTACAAACAGCAGCAGGATATAGAGTGGGTCATGGGGGCTCTGTGTGCCAAGTTTGGTCTTTATCAGTCATTAGATGAGGGTTGCAGCAATCTTTGGAAGGGAGTGGAGGTACTTGAAGTCCCATCATCCATGGTCTGCCCTCCTCCATACTGCAGCAGGATGTAGAGTGGGTCATTGGAGCTCCATGTGCCAAGTTTAGTCTTGATTAGTCATTGGCGAGGGTCTCAGTGGTCTCAGGAAGTGAGCAAAGGTACTGCAAGTCCCATCATCCATCTCCAAAGTTTTCCAAATAACACCAGGACATAAAGTGGGTCATGAGAGGTCTATGTGCCAAGTTTGGTGTTGATCCGTCATTGGATGAGGTTTGCAGAGGTCTCAGAATGTGAGTGAAGGTACTGGAAGTCCCATCATCCATGGTCCACCCTTCTCCAAAACTGCAGCAGGATGTAGAGTGGGTCATGGGGGCTCTGTGTGCCAACTTTGGTCTTGATTGGTCATTAGATGAGTTTTGCAGCAGTCTTGGGTAGTGGAGGTACTTGAAGTCCCATCATCCATGGTCTGTCATCCTCCAAACTGCTCCAGGATGTAGAGTGGGTCATTGAAGCTCCATGTGCCAAGTTTAGTCTTGATGAGTCATTGGTGAGGGTCTCAGTGGTCTCAGGAAGTGAGTGAAGTGACTGCAAGTCCCATCATCCATTGTCAAATTCTTCCAAACCGCACCAGGATGTAGAGTGAGTTATGCTGGGTCCCTGTGTAAATTGTGGTCCTGATCCATCATTGTTGGCAGTTGTAATGGTCTTAGGAAGGGAGTGCAGGTATTGCAAGTCCCATCGTCCATGGTGCATCCTCCTTCAAACTGCACCTGGATGTAGAGTGCGTCATGGAGACTCAATGTGCCAAGTTTGGTATTTATTGGTAATTGGATGAGGGTTGCAGTGGTCTGAAGAATTGAGCAATGGTACTGCACGTCCCATAACCCACGGTCCATCCCCGGCCAAACCACACCAGGACGTAAAGTGGGTCATGAGAGGTCTCAGTGCGAAGTTTGGTCCTGATCAGTCATTGGATGAGGTTAGCAGCGGTCTCAGAATGTGAGTGATGGTACTGCAAGTCCCATCATCCATGGTTCATAGTCCTCCAAACTGCAGTAGGATGTGGAGTGGGTGATGGGGGCTCTGTGTGCCTATTTTGGTCTGTATTGGGAGTGTTCTGACCCAGCCCCCTTTGGCCTTTCCTTTCCTCTCTTTCTCATCTCGGAATGTTGGATTTGAGGCTGGCCAATCAGAGACCATATGCAAATTTCCTTCTGTCATGCCCCGTTTCTGCCATGAACCCTCTTCTCCACCAGGGGTTCCTATTGAAGCTGGCCAATCAGAGACCATATGCAAATAGCACCACAGCGGCAGCCAATCAGAACGCTGCCACATACACTTCCGCCCTCCCTCCGTCCTTCCTCTGTCCTATACAAACAAACACTCTTCTTTATTATATATACAGATTGGACTCACAAACCTTGATTATAAGAGAGACGCCTTCTATGAGTATGTTTGTTTGTAATACATTGACCATATTCCTCTGGATTCTGTTTCAGGAAGCATTTGTCTGTTTTGAATCATTGTGTAGTATACTTTGAACTTCGACAACCTTTGTGTTAGGTTTTACAATGTATTGTAATGTAATATAGCTGAGTCATGCACTACTAATGGGCTTCTATTGGAAATGCTGAGTCATGCATTAACTGTATATAGGGAATCATTTGGGGAATGTGTTCTGGCCTAGTCCAGGTGATTGTGAATTATGTAATCCTGGGTTTGCGTTAAGTCAATGAGTTGGGAACCAATCAGAGATTGCTATGTGTAAAGGTACAGAATTGTATATAAGGAAGTCATGTACAATGTATATCTCTCCTTGTGCTGTGATGTTGTTCATCGAAGGCTATATGTAATTAAAAGAACCTGTCTGCTAAGACAAGATATAACTGTATGCTGTGGTAAGTTTGTAATATCATCTAGACTGGGGGAAAGACAACGGTAAAACTGACAATGGCCGGGCATGTGCTCAAGTGTATGTAAAAGGTTCCGGAGTGACTGCAGGCTATGGAAGCAGTTGACTGAAAATACTGTGCAGGAAGAAGCTACTGGAAAGCGCTGAAGCTGTGCAACTGATCTGCTGCTGAATTGTGAAGTTAATCTCAACACCCCTGACCTTGCTAAAAAAAACTGACAGGGGTTTTCTAAAATGCCACCATCTTGCCTCAATCGCTGAGTTTTACAGTCCAAAAACTATTGCCTTTATTTGGAAGTAACCCTCCCATGTCTCCCCTCGATGCAAAGAAATCTTGGTGGGTTTTCTTTCTTATCTACTTTGATGAATTATAAATGTGTTTCTCCTGTTAATATTTTGTTAGGGTGTCATTCTTCCACGTATTACTTTTTTTTTATCTTGAAGGGGAAAATCTTTGAAATTTCCATCGATCAATAGACGCAACATAACACAGCAAGTTATCTGAACCTCAAGGATCTATTCTCCAGAAATGTCCCCTCTTATGGTCTTTGAGAACAAGCAGTATCAAAAAAACTGTAGGAGAATAATAATAATAATATTATACACATAATAAAAGTAAAAATATATGTGTGCTTGTGTAGCTGGAGTGTCCACTCACACAGACAAGCTCCTGCCTTCACAAAGAGCCATAGCTCCCACTCCTCAGGAAACACCAATGGACTTCCCTCCAATGACCTTGCAGGTTATAGTGAGCACCATGAACATGTCCAAGAGCCCTGCCAGTGTCCTCCACAAACACCATATTTCCCACAATTTCATCTTAGATTTTCTGGTTTTCCTCCACCAAAGACATCCCAGTGTTTCTGACACTCTCCATTGGTGTGGAATTTGCATGATCCCGCCCACTGCCTCTCCCTTAACCCTTTCCAATTCTTTTCTATGGCACACAGCAAACAGAGGAATTGATCACCAACTGAACATACTAGAGAGATTTGGGGAGAATTCACCATGATGTATAGAAGTTGTAGGTCCTGGGATGTATAGTTCACCTGCAATCTAAGAACACTCTGAACTCCACCAACAATGGACCTGGAACTAACTTGGCACACAGAACCTCAATGACCAACAAAACCTACTCTTTGGAGGGATTTAGAGGAATTGTAGTTCACCTATATCCAGAGCTCACTATGAACCCAAACAATAATGGATCTGGACCAAACTTGGCATGCATACCCGATATGCCCAAATTTGAATACTGGTGGGTTTGGAGGAGAGTTGGCCTGGACATTTTGGAGTTGTAGGTACTGGGATTTATAGTTCTCCTGCAATCAATGAGCACGCTGAACTCCACCAAAGATGGAAATGGACCAAACTTGGCACACAGGGCCCCCGTGACCAGCAAAAAATACTGGAGGTCTTTGGGGAAAATTCACCTTGATTTAGGGGAGTTGGAGTTCACCTACATCCAGAAAGCACTGTGAACCCAGAAACCAATGGATCTGGACCAAACATGGCACACATACCTGATATGTTGAAATTTGATTACTGGAGGGGTTGGGGGGGGGGGGAGTTGAGCTTCCTTTCTGGGAGTTGTACTCCTGAAGTCAAGGAGGAATTTAAAAGGGTCTCGCCCTGAAGGAGAGATCCTGCGGACCCACCAAAGAGGGCTCGCTACCTT